>NC_069388.1:83675477-84300477 GCF_027475565.1 Acinonyx jubatus | reverse complement strand
CATGCAGTTTAAACCTGGGGTCCCAGGATAATTGTTAATGGCACCCCCTTTCACTTTCATGCACTACTTTGGCATGAGGAATCACTAGTCCCAAGATTTAGGACCAAAGTCCTCTCTGACCCCATCCATTCCATCTGGAAATTCTGTTTGCTGTGCTTTCAAAGTATACCCAGAACCTGATCATCTTCCTCAAGCCCACAATTCCCACTGACATTCTAAATGACACAACTTCTCACCTAGATTACCACCATGCCTCCTGCCTCTGGCCCTGAATCTATTTTGAACACCACAGCCAGAGCCATCTTTTTACAACATAAGCCAAAGAATATCCCCTTACTTCCCCATAGCCCAGTGCTTCCCCATAGCCCTCAGTGTAGTGGTCTTCTTTGCTATCTGCACTGTGACCCTCAAGTCTGCCCTCCCCTCTCTGACCCCATCTCATTCCCTAGTTCCGTTGCCTCCATGTTGACTCCTTGCTATTCCCAATGCACAGCAGACATGTTCCACCTTCGGGCCTTTGCACTGCTTTTCCTCTCTGCCTGAAGCCCTCTTTCCCCAGAGACCCACCTGACTAATTGCCTCTCTTCCGCAGCCATACTGACCACCCTTTGTAAAATTGTACCACATCCCCCAAATGGTTGATCTCTCCTTAACTCATTTTTTTTTTTCTTGGAACTAGTTGTTTCTTAACAAACCACATACTCTCCTTATTTATTACTTTCTGTCTTTCCCCTTATCTTCTAATTTCTACATGCAGGGACTTTTATCTGTTTTACTCACTGGTTGATTTCAAGTATCCAGAACAACCTGTCCAGAACATCCTGGACATATGTACCTATGTCCAGTACATAACTGATGTTCAATAAATATTGGTCGATCAAACAAACCAATTCTCCTGAACACAAATCCACTCTCTGAGCCCTCATACACCGCGACCCCTCCAAGACCATGTCGCCAGCCTTGACTTAAGGGCTGCGGTTGGGAAGCTCCTCAGTGCCCACCCCCGGTCTTGGCCGTGGAGGATCACCTGTCATCTCTGCGACTCAGTTTACCTGCCTAAAAACTGGTGGAAAGGAGAAAGGGAACACTTCTCGGATGGATGCGGGTCCAGTCCCAGGGAGAAGGCCTGCGGGTGCCTCCCCACCTGCGTGCGCACACAGGGGAGCCCTGCCAACAGGGACCAACAGCCTAGCCGGTCTGGTACCTGCGGCTTCACGTCCTCTTCGTCCTTGTAGTAGTAGAGCTGCTGCGCCCTCAGCACAAAGTATCTCTGCTGCCAGTTCTTCACGATGGACCTCTGCTTCTTCAGCCAGCCCATCTTGATGGGCCTCTCCAGCGGGTTGGGGGCGGACGGCTGGTGGAGGGCGGCCATCTGCTCGCCGGTCATCACGCTCCTGGACCGAGCTGTGGAGAGGAACAGACAGGCAGGCTGGCTGAGGGACATGAAGCGGCGTGCAGAGAGGGTGGGCGCCGAGGCCACAGAGGGAGCCCCAGGGGGCCGAGTCCCAGTCAGGCCGGGCTCACGGGGCCGGGCTTGCAGGAGGGACGAAGCCCCGAACCCCCAAGGGGCAGCCGAGGGGCCTGCTCAGGACGCGGGCTGGCCGGGGACAGGGAAGCCGGAGGCAGCCGGAGGCCCGATGCGTAAGAAGTCCGGAGCCCGAGGCCGGCCCCGTCATTCTGCAAAGAGAAAGGCTGGCTGGAGCCTTCTGAAGAGGAAGTGGCCGCAGCATCTGACAAAAGGTGCTTCCTTTTTCCTGCGTGGGAGTCGGTATCTGACAAGAGAGAAAACAGTGCCCGCTCGGAGGGTTCGGGGACTCCCACGCAGCTGCAGAGGCAGCCGGAAGCTGGCCGGGCACTGTCCCCAGGGCAGGAGCTGGCGCACCCGCTGGGACCTCGCGTCGTCCGGCAGCGTGCCTCCCCAGCAGGCCCCGAACCCCCTGCCCAGTCCACGCCCCCAACGTGCAGGAAGCTGGCACCTCCTTGAATGCTCCTGCCCAGTGTCCCTGAGTGCCACTCTGTCCCCTGCCCTCTGAGAGTGTTTACAGCCCTTTATGCTCCACCAGGGGCCTCACTGTAGCTGCCTTCCTACCACAAGATCAGCCAGATGGGCCCTTCCATGCGCTGACGACACACAAGCACTGGAAAGGAAAATGAAATCTGCCAGCAGAAAACAGCAGGGGAATTTGAATTCAGACCCTCAACCCTTGGTATCTTGCAGTTGGTTTTTGTTTTCACACCAGAGCTCTGTTGTCACTGGATCAGATCCAAGTGTCCACAGCTTGTCTCCAAGGTAACTCCGGGGTGGGATAACTGTCTCCTTTCTTTCCCTCCCCAGCAATCCATCAGCAGGCCTGTGGTCCTGCTGAACATATCCTCCGAGCCCCACCTCCCTTCTTTCCTGCCAGTTCTACAGTGCCCTTCTACAGAGTTCCACCACATCAGAGTGCCATCCTGGCTACATGCTGCCAGCCCCCAGTGCCTGCACTCCTATCCTTGATGGAAGAAGTCTCTGTCTTACAGCCCCTTTCTTCAGCTTTTGCAGGTCCGTGGAACATTCTTGATGCAGCTGAATGCAGCCAACTTCACTCTTGCCCATTTCACCCAGACTGGTTGGAGACCAGCTCTTCCTTTTCTGGCTCTTGGACGCTTGAGTACATTACACAACTTCTCTGAGCCTCAGTTTCCTTGCTTGTTAACAGGATAATAATTCTATGGAATTATCGTGGAGATTAAACAAGCTAACATATATAAATATCTATAACTTGGATAGTACCTGGTCCAAAGTAAGCTAAAGTCACTTGTTAGTTTTATTAACAGGTGACATTACTTCCTGCTACGAGGTTGGAGATCATCTCTGACAGCTTCCTAAACTTCCCTCTGCAATTGAGAATGTTGCTCTGTAATCAACTTCTTCTCCTATCTTTAACGCATTGAATCGACAACTTTTCCTATTGCTTTTGACTCCTTTCTTTCTATCTCCTTGTAGGCCTGTGGTTTTCAAACTTTATCTATGCTCATGGCATACTTCCGGATACCAGAATTTCATATGACATCACAGACTAATCGTATTCAGAGTTATCCCCCTATTTACATGTTTTACCCTTCAGTCCTGTATTGCTGTCTCCAGAGGACTCTGTTCCCTTGATCCTCACAAGGAGCCTCTGTTCCTGTCACATACATTGTAACTTGCAGTGACCCCTCACCTCCCACTAGAGATTGGAGAGATCATAGCATGTGGTACACTAGGGGACAAAGCATACTTGATTCTTCCTCCTTTTAGACAGATATCATCTTAACAGTGCAGAAACTCAGTTGCAGAAAAAAGTCATTTGACATTTTGATGCCAATTTGGCAGCATGCTTGCAAAGGGTTTGCTTTGTATCAGTGTGTCCTAGCACCCCAGTTAAGAATTTTATCTTATGAGCATCCGAGTGGCTCAGTCAGTTAAGCAGCCAACTCTTAATTTCGGCTCAGGTTATGATCTCACGGTTAGTGAGATGGAGCCCCACGTAGGGCTCTGTGCTAAGAGGGCGGAGCCTGCTTAGGATTCTCTCTTTCCCTCTCTCTGCCCCTCACCTGCTCATGCTCTCTCTCTCTCTCAAAATAAACATTAAAAAAAAAGAATTTTATCTTAGATCTTGCTCCTCAGTTAACTACTGTCTTCATGATCTTCCAATCTTCCACCTGTCACTCAAAGAACAGCCACTCTGAGGCTAGTCACGTACTGTAAGTCTGCGTAAATGATCTAAAAGAATGATAGGAGGGTCTTGGCAAGAATACAATGGGAGGAAGGAATTTGAAGAACTGTATACAGCTCTGTCTCTCTAGGTCAGAGACCATTACTTGCAAAGACTCCTATCTGTCCTAGAACGAGGATAGATTGTAGGCAGAAATGAAAAGAATGGTTCACACAGAATTTGTTTAAAAATGGAAGAGTGAGGCATTCCAGCAAATTTGGGGGAGTTCTCCTTCAGCTTAAAAGCCTCAGCATAGCCTAGCCCAATGTGACCATTTACCTGAAGCAGCATCAGACTTGGGAGGGAGGGCCACCTTCCTAACAGGGGCATAATGAGGAGCCTTTAGTTGGCTTCTGAGGTGATGTCACCACATGAAGCCAGCCCAGGAAGGAAGAGAAACAAGCAGATGTCACATGAATGTTTTGAGGACTCAGGCATCCTGAGCCACCCCCAGAGACCCAAAGAAATTGTTAGAACCACAATGGGAGAAACCACAGGTCTCAAACAGCATTGAAGGAGTGGGATGGAGGAAACAGAAGCCAAAAAGACACTATAATTGAAAAGAATTAACTCAGCACAGCACTTAGCTGCTGGGATATTCATCTGTGGTTAGTTCTGTGAAATGTTTATGCTCTGTTGTGGCAAAGACAATGACAAACATGTGAAAACAAAACATCCTTTAGAAATATCTGTGCATCATAGGATGGCCTGGCAAAAGCAAGAGGAGGTATGGAAAGCTTATGTTCTCAGACCTGGCCAACAGGGACTTTGATGCCCTTGTGCCTTATAGGCAACCACCTTGTCTGCCTGCATATGGTCAAGGCCTTGACTGACCCTCTTTTGTATTCCAGAAGTGATACCATTCACCCACACCTCCACCCAATGCTTCTTGAGTACCTGTTCTCATCCTCATTGTGAGTGGTATGGCTACACACCGCAGTTTGAGTGTGGATAGCTCTGTACAAGCCTCCACAAGGCTAGAATTAGTCCCAAACACTGCAGAGGTGACAGCTAAGGCTCCAATGAGCCAGTGGCTAAGGCTAAGGGAGCTTTCTGTCCCATGTCAGAGCTATCTCCCACCTTGGCCTTCAGCATTGCTTACCAGCCAGACCTATCATGAAATGATTCAAATATCAAGGAAGGAATCCTGATGGGCTTTAAGTTTGACTTGTTTGGGGCTAAATTTCCTTGTTAGCTCCTTTGAACAGTCTCTCTTCTTTGTGGATGTGACTTGTTCCCAGATAAAGTAAACAAAGAAATCTGTTACTATTAATGGAGCTGTTTCTCATAATGAAAATAAAAACTGTGATAAGCTTCGCTTGTGAGCCAGTCATTGCACACAGAGTGCACGCTCCCAGCCCTGGGGGAAGGAGATCTGAGCCAGGCTGTGGGCTGGAGAAGGGGCTGCGGGCAAACGAGGCAAGGTGGGAAGTCAGAAGGCAGTTGCTAAGTGTTTACAGAAAACTCTGGGGAAGTGGGAAGTGAGGGCTTCCATAAAATCAGAAACCCACCCTTACTTCAGTAGAGAGAGAAAGAAGGACCCCCTAATATGTGCTGTCCAACACAGTATCCACTTGCTGTGAGTGGCTATGTATATGCAAATGAATTAAAATATATTAAATTTAGTTCCTCAGTCGCACCAGCTACCTTTCAAGTGCTCAGTAGCCCCACGTGGCTCACGGCTACAGTATTGGACAACACAGATAGAGAATATTTCCATCATCACAGAAAGTTCTACTGGTTAGCACTTCCTGGAATCTGAGTGTGATCATTACTAAGCATGAAACAAAAATGGATTATAAATGATGGGGCAGCATTTCATCAAATAGAAAATCAAGCTAGAGGTCCCTGAGAAGAAGTATCTTCAGGTGGCTGAGTGAGGAACTCAGCCTTGATCTGAGAGGTACTATGGAGGCACTTCATGTACCTTGGCAAGGGAGGCCCATGAGAAAATATGGATGAGTTACATAATAGTACATACAGTGTATGCTGAATTTTACTCTGCATTGTGGGAGGGTACCAAAAAGAAAAGAGAAATGGAAGAAATGCCACATGCCCAGAAGTGCCAGATGATGCTTCTGCAGTAGAAGTTACCACTCTCTGCCCCAAGTTGGAGCAAGAGAAAATTCAAGACAGAAGTATAAACAGAGAAGTCATCTTGGGAGGCATGATCACTTCCTTTCTTCATCTTCCCATCTTCTGACGCCTAACCCCAAAAATAATCAATCACAAAATCTTCTAGGGCCAACTTTTGAGATATTTCTTGTATCTGCTCTCAACTACACTTCAGTTTTTCTTCTATTTTAGATGGCTTCAAATCTATGGGTGAGATGCTAATAGTTCATTCAAAGCTGGGTATTTTCTCAATATGATGATATGAGCGGTGCATTAGTCTGAGAACCAGTTTAAATGGCTTTGAAAAAAGAGTAGAATTTACACGCTTCACCCCCCAGAAACCCTCTCTTGAGCTGCAGTCTCAACCATCCAACTGCCTGCAAGTACCTAGGTAGGAATCTCAAGGTCACCACATTGCTAGTGAATATATCACCTTCCCTTCCTTACCTCCACCATTCCCTTTGCCTTGCACCCACAAACACACCCAAACCTGCTTTACCTCCCCTGATCTCCATGATGAGCTGTGAGTGATGTCTTCCCAGCCAACCAACTAAACCAGAAAGCTGCCCCATTCCACAGAGTCACCACAACCAACAACGCTCTCTCTCTGATCTAACCTTCCTCTCTACTCACCCCCTCCCTGATTTCGTGGACCCTTCTATTCTCTTTCCGGATTTCCACAATAGTTCCTGATGTGTCTCTTCTCCTACCAGTCTCACCTCCAGTCCATTGGTGACACTATCTATGACATGGTCCTTCTAAAACACAAATCTGCTCATGTTACTCTCTTGCCTAAAGCCTCAGGTGACCCTCCAACCCCTTCATCCTAAAAGATGCAGGCTAAACTCCCTACCAGGAGTTCTGAGCCCATATTTTCCCTCCTGCATTTCCTGCTCCTTTTCCACACACATACTGCACTTCTCCCTGCTCATCCCCGACCACCCCCAATTTGACCTCTTGGAAAGCTCTTGTTCATCCTGTAAGACTTACTTCAGGCCACATCTCCCATGAGAAGCCTTCCTAGCCCTGTCAGACTCAGTCACTCCGTGGGCTCTGGTATCTCTTAACTGGGAACACATGTCTATCAAAACACTTCTCATCCTGCCTGGTCCTTTTTTCTTACTCTGTCTTCCCTCCCCATGTATGCTCTAAGGACATAGGGGCTCTTCCTTTGGATTTGCTCATCTCTGAATCCCCAGCAGCTAACACAGTGCCTGACAAAGAGAAGGCAGAGGGCACAGGCTTCCACATATGTAGCCTTGGGTGAGTCATATTCAATCTGTGAGGACCCATTTCCTCCTCTGTGAAATTGTGATAATGATATATACCAGGCTGGTGGCTAGTCTACAAGAATGAATAATGATAGGTGGACAGACCCAAACCACTGTCTGCTTCTTAGAACATGGGCATTAAATGGAGGTTATTATTATTAAAATGGACTAGATTTTATGTTAAATGGGAGAAAAGACAAAGATGAGAGAAGGGATGAAAGGAAGGAGAGAGGGAGAAAAGGAAAAAGGGAAGACTGGTCGGACATTGTACAATATTCCAGGTGCAAATCCAGAGGCCTACTTTGGACGGTTGTAGTGGAGAAAGATAGAATAGGAGAGGCAGTTGTGAGGTGAACCACCAGACCTCAGCACCTGGCCAAACAAGGAGGAGCAGGAGGCGAAGACTTGTGTGAGCATTGGGGTCACCTCGAGTAAGGTAGCCTTCTCCATCTGTTCGCGTGACATACATTGGCTGAGCACGTGGTGTGCACCAGGAACCATGTCCAGTTCTGGGATAGAAGATCACCCAGATACAACCCTGTCCCCAAATAGCTCATGGATCTGGAATACCTAGTCATAGAGGCAGGGAAGGAGGTCAGAAGACAAAGTGGGTTTGAACAGACAGGGGAATCCAGTTCCTGGCATGGAAGGATGCAAGGCTGGACCAAGAGCTGTAGACTTTTCCAGAGCTCTTGTGTTGACTGGTAAAGCCTGGGAATTAAGAAAGAGATTAGGGGGAGAGGTGCAAGTGAATGCCAGGAGATTGGAGTGCTGTGAAAATTTCAGATCTGAAAAGTAGCACAACAGATGTTCAGACACCAAAGAAAAGCCTGGGCACACAGGGCACTGGCACAGAGGGAAGCGCTTTTAAATCGAGGCTATGGAGAGAAACTTAGGTAAGGGACAGAAAAGGTTACTGTTTTCCTTGGGACTTTAAAAAGACCTTACAGAAAGTCTAAATATGGGAAAAAGGAAGTGCAGCAAGAAAACCCATGATCACCAAGAGTTTGGGGATAGAGCAGGGGCTACCACTTGGAAGGTCAAAATGAGAGGAAAGAGGCTGTGATTCTGTGCCAAGCAAAATCCAGGGCCAGTTCAGGCCCATTTCACAACTCTGGGCCAGGAGCAGTCTTTGGAGCAGATGGTGCCTTTGAGTGGAGAAATGGGTTCCTCTGTCTCTGGATGGATGGATGCAGCCCCACACCAGAGTAATAGCTTGATGAGAGGAGCACCAGTGGGTTTCAGCCCTATTCACCCTTTCCGTCAAGGCCTTAGTACAGTGCACACTTACACAACCTCACATGTTCGGCAAGAGCTCATTTAAGGATACAAAGCACCATTCAAAAGCAAGAGGTTCTTTTTGAAGAAGTATTTGAGTTTCTGATCTCAGTTTTTTCTCTCAGAAAGGTATATTTGGCTACAAAGGTAAACTGGAGGCCCCATGGCCTCAGGGATAAACATCTTTGTGTTTTTATCGCAAGTCTGCAGGTGATAAGTTGCTGGAACTATAAAGAGATTCTTGAGAGCAAGAACCGTGTCTTATTCATTTCAGTATCCCGAGGAGCTTCAGTGTCTGGTGCAGAAAAGTTAACTGGGAGGAATGAAGAAATTAGGGAGGTGTATGTGTTCATGTGTGCGTGAGAGGTGTGTGTGTGTGTGTGTGTGAGAGAGAGAGAGAGAGAGAGAGAGAGAGACAGAGACAGAGACAGAGAGAAGGAGAGAGAGAGAGTTATGGAGAGAAAATAATGTTGAGTAATGTTCAAATAAAAGATTCATAGCATGGATTTTTAACAACAAAAACCCTTTCTCTCTTATCTCTTTAATTAACCAATCAGAAAATTTTATTGGGCATTTCTTATAAGCAGGGCAGAGGGCTAGGTAATGGGCCGGGTTTAAAAACTAGAGGAAACCTTCTAAATTAAGATTGAGACTTGTAGGGTTTCAAATATTTACTGTGCACCTTGGCACACAAAAATTCATTCCACCACCCCCTGTTGTCAATGGCTGCCCCAGTCCCAGCCCTAATTCTTGATGACATCAGCCATGTCACACTCTCCTTGTATAAAATGGGGGGGTTCGTAATCAGTCATGAATCAAGAAGTGTTAAGGAGAGATTAGCATCTAGTTGAGGCTTTCTTTCTGGTAAAATTAGAATGGGAAAAGAGTTGCACTGATGAAGACAATGGAATCAAATCTCAACCATCAACAAGTAGGTTCTCAAGGGCCCGGTGGTTTTACCAATTTCTTCACCAATCTAAACATACCTTCTAGAAGAGTATCTGGTTAAATGAAGTTTCCCAATATATATTTGTTAAGTGAAATAAACATTTTAGAATGAAAAACAAGCCACTATCAGGTATTATATAGATGCAACAAATATTGACCAGTTTACCTGTTCATGGGATTTCTAGATGCATTCACATGCGCCCACTCCAGCAGAGTGGCCAATAGAAGATAGAAAGCCTGATCTAATAATGATGTGTATCTATAGTGATATATTTATTGAGTGTTTACCACATGCCAGCCACAATGCAAACGCTTTATAAATCTAGTTTCATTTAATGCTCATGCTAACTCTTTATGGGAAACACAATAGCTGTCTTACAGACAAGGTCATCTCTGTCTTACAGACAAGGATCTGAAGCTCACAGAGGTGAAATGAATGGCCCCAGTTATACTGCTAGAAATTGGATTTCAAAGCCCAATGCCCATATGTAGACTACACTGTCCACAGGGAAGCATGTATTCTAGTGGTAAAGAGAGGCACCTAAATTGGGAACCAATGTGTAACAGTTCACAGGGGCAGACAGTAAATGGGAAGTGAAGAAGAGACAGTGCTACCCTTGCCCTGGGCAAGGGAACAAAGGCACTATTCCCAGCCCTTCATGTGAGACACCTGCTTCAGCCTGTGTCCATTTTGCCTCAATATTATGAATAAATAATTTTGTTCTACTTTTCCTGTCCATTGTAGGCTCTGTAAGCCTCAATGGGTCTTGAGAAAACAGTGACAAAAGACAGTGCTGAAAGCCCAAGCCCATCACGGAGACTGTCCTGACAGTCTTACAGGAAGATGGATGTATTAGGTGGTCCTGCCATGTCTTACCAGCTCTCTGCCCAAGCTCATTTGAAGAGACCTAAGGACTCTGACCAAAGCCCATGGTGACTGACCTATGAGAGGGAGGAGTTAACCCAGGCTAGCCCTCTACTCGGGCCCACAACTCAGCTCACAGCTGGTGGACCACCCAGGCTGAGAAAGGGGCTGTGGGGAGCCACACAAATCATGTGAAAGGCACATGTGCGTGCACGCCCGCGCACACACACACACACACACACACACACACATGCATGTACACGCACACCTGCCTATCCGGTTACCAGACTGTGGAAAGTTGGCCCTCCTAGAAGAAAGTTAGGCCTTTAACCTCAGAACCTTCAGACTCACTTTCTTTATTCTTTTTCTCTTTTCTCTCTCCAAGGCAAACTGCCCTCCGTTTTAAAGCCCATACCATTCGGGACATGGGAAACTTTTAAAATCTTTTCAGTTTCAAGACCTGGCATTTAAATTTTAGGAAAAGTGTATCCTGTGGTTACTCTCCTAGATTTTTCTTTTAATTCTAAGCTTTGTTTTTAATTTTAGTATGAAAATATTTGCCACCTGCCAAAAGCCACAAGCCATAAGATGAGGATAGCCAAGGGGATTTCTCTGTGCACCTGAAATGAGACAAACTGACATAACCCAAATCAAAGAAATCTCTAAAAGTTATTTTCTGAATGCCTGCCTCCGTACTCAGGAACTGAGCAGGTTTAATTTTCCCATGTTCTATAGCTTGTAGAAATGTCCTTCATTTTAAAAAAAATTTTTTTTAAGTTTATTTATTTTGAGTGGGGGGAGAGAGAGAATCCCAAGCAGGCTCCATGCCTTCAGCTCAGAGCCTGATATGGGGTCCGAACCCACAAACCGTGAGATCATGACCTGAGCCAAAATCAAGAGTCGGAAGCTCAACCAACTGAGCCACCAAGGTGCCCCTGCCCTTCATCTTTTGACAAGTAAGCACTTCAACCTAAAAAGGCAAATTTTGTTTTGGAAAGACACTTAGGCCAGATCACTGTCTTTTGCAGGAAGAGGTTAAAAAATGTGGTCTCAGTAGCAATATGAAGGAGAGAGAGAGTGAGTGAGAGAAGAAAGGGGGGTGGTGTCAGAGAAGGAGAGAGAGAGAGAGGGAAGGGGGGGCGGAGACAGGGGGAAGGGAGGGAGAGAAGTGGCTTCCTGTGTCTCGGGCTTGCAACGTCTCCTGCATTCACAAATGCTCTCAACCTAGGGTGCCTCTCCAGGGCCACCCCTCTGGTGTCCACATTTTGGAGCTTGTATGTTTCTTGGGAATTCAGAGTATAGTTGCCTCTTGTGGGCGTGTGTCTCCATCCATTGCAATAGTTTAAGGGCCCCCCTCTTTCTACCTTTGCATAACAGGAAGCCAACTGTAATAACAAGAAGCTTACAGAATTGTGAATGCTTCCTACTTAGCACTGCCAGGGCTGCCTCTTCCTCAGCACAAGGTGAAGTGGAGATTTGGCAATCGGGTGGTAAATGTTTCTTGGGTTGACAATGTGGCTGTTTGTGTATAGAAGCCAACTGCCTTCCCAGACATCAGCGTGAGGAAGGACTTTGCATCATGTAGGACTGTGGGACAATTAGCACAGCAAATTCCGCTGGGTGTTCATGTGGTGTGCTAAAGCAAGAAAGGGACTTAGGAGAACTATTGATCCTTTGATTGTCACTGCTCATCATTTTTTTCTAGTTAACAGGTTTTGCTTAGTCACTAACATTCATAAATGAATAGTACATTCAAAGGTTTGATGTATTTGTATTTTATAAGCCCAAATGAATTTTGGGGCTCCAGTGTTTCACAGCAGTGATCCAGCCAGGGCAATGCTGAAACCTGGCACCCATGACCAAGCACAGGGTCACCCATCCTATAGATGTCGCTCCATTCTATAATGTGTGTTTGTGGAAACACAAACAATAATGTGTGTGTTTCTAGGGCCTTCACCTGGTCTTCAGTGATTTTTAACCTTGCGGTCCTACTAAGGATGTGGACAATGAAAAATTCGTACGGTGGGATGGGCCTGGCATACAAGTCATGTTATGTTTCTCTTACTCTACAACCTGATAAAAAGATTCTATTAAAAACTGAGGCATTTAGATTATGGATAGAGTATAGATGATACCAAAAAATTATTAATGAGTTTTGCTAGATGTGATCAGTCAATGTGGTTAGGGAAAAAAATGTCCATAAATTTTCATTGTATTTACTTATTTTGAGAGAGAGAGAGAGAGAGAGAGAGAGAAAGCACAAGCAGGGGAGGGGCAGAGAGGACAGACAGAATCCCAAGCCAGCTCCGTGCCATCAGCACAGAGCCTGGTATGGGGCACGAACTCACGAACTGTAAGATCATGACCTGAGCTGAAATCAAGAGTCAGAGGCTTAAACGACTGAGCCACCCAAGCACCCCAAAAATGTCCACATTTTTAAAAATGTATGTTTAAGGATGAGGAATAAAATTACATAGCATCAGGGAATTGCTCTAAAATGTCTCAGCAAAGAAAAAAAAGACATAGTAAAAGCAAATGTGATAAAATCTCGATAACTGTTTAATTTCAGTAATGGACATTCAGAGGAGTTTATTGAACTTACTCTATATTGGTGTTTGAAATGTGTATATAATAAGCAATCTTTTTCAAGATTCTATTAAGTTTTCAAACATACATTCTATTAGTCTTATTTTTTTTCCACACATCAGCTATTGCCCTGAACTTCAACTTGCTCATTTTCCCAGGCCTGCATTCCCAGACCTGTTAGTTATTCCTCTGAGCACAGCAGAATGATCCTACACAGATGTTATACCACACATGGACACATTCTTCCCGGACAGACCCTGCCCCTCCATTCCACTGCACTGTCACTTATCACTTAATGAAGGGGGAGAACGAGGGATTCCTGATACTTCCAGTTATGGATAGTATTTCCCATAAAGTCAACTTTTACCGGAACTGTTAGTCGTGGTGATGGTGTGTGCATGTGCATGTGTACACGTGTATATGTGCACATGTGTATACATACACATACACACACACACACACACACACACACACACACACACTTCCCCAGCATAGGGGGAGAAGGAATGGACAGCCCCACTGTGAAAAACAGCTGTGGCAAGGAAGGCAGAGAGTCTCCATCTTGTATGACAATTCCTTCTGATTAGGGGGGATGTCTGGGATGTCTGAGGCTTAGTACAGGCTCAATGGGAAAAATGCAGTGACTGCTTATCAGTGTTTGCAATGACGGAAGTTGGAGAAAGTGATAGTCCATAGGCCACCACTGCAGCATGGTAGATAGCTCACTTGATCTTTGTTCCCCGAGCCCTGAGGTTGAGAGGCAGGCAACGTAGGGTAGTGGAAGGTGTATCTGATTGGGCATCATGAGACCTGGGTTCAAGTTCTGGCTCCTACACAAGCCAGCTGTATAATTCTCTTGGCCTTCCTGTGCCTTTGTTTCCTCATTTATAAAATCAAAGGATGAAAATAAACCATCTTGAATACATTTCCAACTCTAAATGTTTTCTGATTACCTACAAAACATCCATCAGGCACCTGATTTGTGTTGTAATCCTATTTTAGGTGAGACAGGTCTAACTTAATTTGTCAACTCAGGCAGGACTCTGGATCCGATATCAAGAACACAGGCCTCTAGCAATGCATTTATTTAACTGATCAAGAAAAATGGAATTAGCAAAAGACATAATCTGGGCGATTTTAATCAAACACAGGTGGCATGGCATGCCCCTGGGTAGAGTGTTTGTGAGTTTCATTATTAAGCTAAAGATGATCCCCTGAGAAGTCCCGGTGATAATACAGAGCAGGAAGCACAAAGACAAAAGCCACGGTAACTGTTACTCAAGGACTGACCGTTCAACAGGCTGTGTGATCAATTTCTTCTGGAGTAATATCTTAGCTGCCAAATATTATGGACCCATCATCTTCTGGATATATCTTTCTGACTCTAAACCAGACCTTACATATTAAAAACTGCAAACACATCCACATTGTTTCAACCAAAGAAACCTAAAAATTTAGTTAAGGAGATAATAATGTATGTGTATTAGGTTTATTTGTAAGGATATTCACTACAGCACTATTGTTTAAAAAACATAAACCACTAAATGTCCAACAACACGGAATCAGTCAAATGAAGTATGGTATGCCCATAAAGTAAAATACTATGTAGACTTAAAGATGATGCTTTATTGGGTTATAAGGACGTGGAAAAATGTTGAATGTATACTATTGCGTTAAAAATCACTTACTCCAAAATAGTACATAAAAGGTGACTCCATTTTGTTAAAAAAAATATATACACATGCACACCCATATACGCACACAGTGTAGCATAGGAAAATCACAAGCACAAATGTGGCATAGCACAGAAAATCATAATACCAAGATTCACACCAGAAAGGTGTAGAGTTAAAGGTTATTTTCCTGAGAGGTGGGAGTATGGGGAGTGTATATGTCTTCCCTTTGCTGTCATTTTTTTAATAAAGAAAACAAAAATCACTTGTAATAACTCTGTGTTAGCTTTCTCTTCAATGACCTTCAGGCTGAGTCTCTCAAAATGAAAATTTTAAGACTAAATGAGTCAAGAGAGAGAAATCACTAAGGAGAATCTGTCCCAGTGGTAGGAAGAATTTACATAAGATAAACCAGAGTGAATTCCAAAAGTTTTGAAATAGAGCATTTCAGGAGTGAGCTATGTCATCCTGGGCACATGACCCTGTCCTGCCTCATGGGATTACTTGCTAGCAGGATACAATACATAAGTGATCCTTTCTTAAATGTAAAATAGGTTTTGCTTTATTACTATTATCATTAACGAGAAGAACTTACTTCTGAAGAGCTTCATTGCTACATATATAATACGAGGTGGTTTAACAAGATGCTTGCTAAGGTCCTCCTCGACCCCCAAATTCTTCTATTCTCTGTTTACTGGCAGTTTCTACTAATACCACAATGCATGCAGAGTTTGCAGTTAGAGACAAGGGCAGCAGAAATGAGGGATTCATTATCTGGGAAAGAATAAAAAAGAAAGCATTCAGGGAAGGAAAGGGATCAGTATGGCTTGAAAGCTGTCAGCCAAGACGTCACAGGAACCATAAAATCTGAACACATTCTTTGTGGATAAGCAGGGGCAGTCCTTGGGGAGAGAAAAAAAGGCAGTGTGAAGGCCAAAGGGAGCACAGGGGATGCGCTGAGGGAGCCCAGAAGGAAGAACCACCTAGAATTTCAGGCGGCTTTACCTCATGGCGTAATGGACCCATTTCCAAATTTTCATTGAAATGACCAAAAAATTACTTCAGTTAACAACATGGGGAAATGTGAAATGAAAGCAAAAGCAAAGAAGAATGCTATCTGCCTGCTATTTGGGGGAGGAGGATTTCTGTAAGACGTAGGAAGGCAGGGCTGACCAACATGCAATGCAATAGAAGTAGAGGAACAGCTGCCCGCCCAGAGGGGAAGGTCCCAGGAAGCATCTGCACTGACTCCTGAGACAGGGGCACCGGCGCTGGAGACAAGGAGCAATGAACACCCCAAGAATCACTTTGGGAAGTGCTTAGCGATCAGAAGTCTGGCTGGGGTGTGTCATTTCCAGCTTACCGCAGGTGCAGAAAGTCTGGCCAGAGAAAAAGTGATGGTCCCATCCTGCTGGCTCCTAAACTGGGTCACTGTACCAGTGAGAGTAGGGGACACTTTTCCAACTTCTCTGGGGCCACCACCAGGCGAAAAAAAGGAAACTCTCCACCAGGGGAGCCACTGTCCTTACACTGGATGCTTTTTAAAAAGTTAACACGTAAGCTTATCACAGGGCCCAGCAATTCCACTTCTAGGAATCAACTCCCGAAGACGTGAAAGCACATTTCTTGGATGCAAATGCTCCCAGCAGCTTTATTCTTAATGGTCAAACTGGAAACAATCCAGAGTCCATCCCGTGGTGGATGGACTAACACAGTGTACAAGGAGTGGTCCAGCCATTTAATGCAGCACCATTCAAAAACAAAAAGGAATAAAGTACCAACACGTGCTACAGCATGGTGAACCTCAAAACCACTGTGCTCAGTAAAAGAGCCGAATGCACAAGCCAGCATATTCCAATTCCATATACGAGAAATACCCAGAAATGGCAAGGCTATCGAGACAGAGAGCAGGCTGTCTGGGGCCAAGGGTGAGGGCAGGGATGGACTGCAAATGGGCAGGAGGAAAATTTCTGGGGTGACAAAAGTGTTCTAAAATGAGTTTGTGGTGATTGCTACACAGCACTATAAATTTACTAAAAATCATCAAATTGTATAGTGACAATAGAAGAATTTTACGGCATTGTACCATAAAAACCTGTACCTCAGTAAACTATAAAAGGAAAGATCAAGAACTATGTATATTTAGTTGCCACACACGTGCGCATACACACTCACACATACATACATGCGCACGCACACACGCACATACACGTACACACATATGCATGCACACATGAATACACATGCACACACATACACACACACATACACACACGAAACCCACCTGGAAGGACTAAAAATCAAAACAGTTTCTGCATAGAAAAATAGAGTAATTCCACTCATTTTATAAAAATCATTTTAAATAAACCATAAACTCCACAAAGTTAGAGAGCTGCCTGTTTTGTCACTCATGTACCGCAAGTGTCTAGAAAACTCCAGGAATGTAAAAGTACTTCAATATTAGAAAAATTATTCTAAGCGTTTTGTAATGGTTTATTATATCAATAAGTCAAAGAACTAAAAATCCATATGTTTTCAAAAGATTGTGAAGCTACACTTGATAAAGTTCAATTCTGATTTATATTAGAAAGTCAGTTATCAAGAACGGAAGACTATTTCTTCAGTGGTGAAGAATGTATATCTCAAACCCATAGGAGGGGATTGAGAGAATACTCTGTTCCTAAAAAGTCAACTCCTGAAGATTGGAAGCGCCCGACATTCTTGGGAATTAGATCAAGTGTTTGCTGTTTGGGCTGTGTAAGGAAAAACGAAGAAGTACAGGTGAGGTATGTCAAAGAAACAGAAAATGACACAGCAGAAAATTTCTGCACTTCTGTGCAGCACTTCTGGGCTGTCGAGTGGATGAAAGTTTCCACTGCCCTGACATGTTGCAATGCTGGTAAAAAACATCTTAGGGTCTGACAGAAGAAATCATTCTAAAATTCATGAAACACAAACAGAAAAATATCCATGTCCATGTCTTGGCTACAGCTGCTGACTTGTAAGAAATTACTGAGATTTTAGTTTTTTATAAAATGATGTCCTTAACCAGCGTCTCTATCCATTTCAAGCTATGCTTCACGGTACTCGAGTGAGGCTTTGCAGAGTGCAGCATTTCCCCTGTGATTCTGCTACCGACATCCTGCAGTCATTTCCTCTTCAAAGCTGTCAAATTTTATCAGCTGTCTGAAAAGAAAATGCTTTGGAGGGGGAGTTCTCTTTTATCACCCAAGGACCTCACAAAAATGTTAGGATTTATTGTGTATGCATCTGTGAGCAACCATAGTGTGTCTGTGTGACCCAAGCTTTGTTGGTGGTCAGACACAGACCTTTGCCCTGATACGTCTCTTTGTGTTTGGCCACATTGGATGGCTCTCACAGTCTCTGTACCGAGTCTCTTGTCCACAGAAGAACGAGAAGAATATCATTCTTTCTTTTTTCTTTATCCATTTGTTTGCTTTTAGCCACTGATCCCTGAAGGACAAACTAAGCTTTGAAGTTCTGGGTGCAGACGCTGAAGAAGCAGGAAGCACAAATGGACAAACAGGAAGTGGAAGAAGGGGAACCATGAATGGGTGACTCGGTGCCTGACACCGTGACATGAGGGATTCACTTGCATTCTGAGTCCCTCTGGCCTGGAACACCTTATAGTGTAAGGGACCTTTTCAAGATGAAAAATAACTTGTAATAGTTGGGTTGGGTTTAAGACAATAATTTCACCAAACTGAAGGGAGGCACTAAATGGAGATTTATCAAACATAAAATAACTGACATGTCTTATAATAAACTGGCATGGGGCACATTTAGAATAGAAATGCTAAAGATTGTATTAATGTGAGTACAAAAATGGAAGAAAGGACTGACTTCTTGTGTTCAAGGATGAATCATATTTTTCCTCTTCTACACTGTAACTCCACCCTTTCTCCTCTCCTTTTCTTTCCCGGCATTCCTTTATTGTATCAACTGCGAAATGGCTGACTTCTCATCGACCTAAGTGGGAGGGCACTGTATCCAGACGTAAGAGCAGCCTCTGAAAACATCTGTTCTTTTGAATATATGGGAAATGTTTCAAAAAACAAATAGATAAACATAGCTAACTAATTGACTGAACATTCAAGTCCATTGATCTATAGCATGACTTTGTTACAGCAGGGATGGGTGTATTTTGTAGGGGGGGAGGGGGATGAGTTTCCAGAATATAATTTCTACTTGCGTAATTTTGAGAAGAAGGATCCAGAATGACATTCTGGAGTGTTCGACTATAAACATAGCACTGACAACTCCAAACTTCCAACACTTGCCCCTGCATGATTAAAAGACACACTTTGGAAAATGTGACTTTTGTGATCTTTGGGAGGAGGCCTGGAAAGGGTGGTTTGAGGGTTCTGAGTGACACAGGAAATCTGTGTTTGTAAGGGTTAAGTGTGTGGGTGTGTTCATGTGGGCAGTGCTGGAAAGAAAAATGAAAGAAAGTGTTTGCAGACCATTGCAGGCAGGAGCTGAATGAGAAACTCAAAGAATTCATAACACTTACAAAACATATTTGATATCCACAGAATATCCTGGATTGAGATTATCAAAAACAACTCGAATTAAAAACACAATCTATAGAAGAAAAATCTGACATTCGACTTCATTGAAATTAAAAGCTTTTTCTCTATGAAAGGTACTAAGAGAATAAAAAGCAAGCCACATATTGGGAGAAAACATTTGCAAATCACATATTTGACAAAGGAGCTGTATGCATAATAATGTAAAGAACTCTCAAAACTCAACAATAAAAAAACAAACAAATCAATTTCTAAAATGGACAAAACATTTGGGCAGACACTTCACCAAGTGAAAAGATGCTAAACATCAGTAGTCATTAGATAAAGATAAAGTAAAACTACAATGAAATGCCACTATAAACATATTAGCATAACTAAAATAAAATTTAAAAAAATTTTTAACATTTATTTATTTTTTGAGAGACAGAGAGAGACAGAGTGTGAGCGAGGGATGGGCAGAGAGAGGGAGACACAGAATCTGAAGCAGGCTCCAGGCTCTGAGCTGTCAGCATAGAGCCCAACATGGGGCTCGAACTCAAGAACTGCACGATCCTGACCTGAGCCAAAGTCGGACATTTAACCAACTGCGCCACCCACGTGCCTAGAATAACTAAAATAAAATTTTAAAACAAAATAACAATATCAAGGACTGATAAGGAAGGAAAACAACTAGAATCTTCATTCATGACTGATGGGAACACAAAATAGCACAGCTACTTTGGAAAACATTTTGGCAGTTTCTTACAGAGTTAAATTAAACATATATTTATCATATACCCCAGCAGTACCACTACTCAAAGTTTGCCCAAGAGATTTGAGACATTATGTTCACACCAAAACCTGTAGGTACATATTTAAAATAGCTTGTTCATAATCTCCAGAAATTAGAAGCAACCCTAATGTCTTTCAACTGACAAATGGCCACATCCATATGGTGGAATACAGCAATAAAAACAAAGCTATTGAGAGAAGAAGTGACATGAATGAATCTGCATTCTGCTGAGTAAAAAAAAATCAGGCTCCAAAAGCTATATACTCTACGATTCTATTTATAAGATATTTTGGAAAAAGTGAAACTATGGGGACAGAGCACAGATGAGTGGTTGCCTAGGCCTAGGGTTGGTGAAGAAGAGCTGACTTAGAAAAGACAATAGGAGGAAGTTCTTTTTGGTGATGGAACTCCTTTGTATCTTGATTTTGTGGTTGTCACAGGACTCCTGGCATTTGCCAAAAGTCATATAACTGCAGACCAAAATGAATAGATTTTACTAGATGCCAATTTCAAAATAATTCTTTTCATCTGCTCAAATTTGTTGCATGCTTATTACGCAGAACTATTTGGCGTTTTCACCTCCTTTTGACCTTCAAAATTTTCCATGGCTAATACGAGTCCTGAATGTAAAAAACAGTTATTTCTACCATCCCGCAGTGACTTGGGTGAGGTGAGTAGCCTCAGAAAACATGGAAATGTGGGGAAAATTAACATGCCAAGCTAAATCTCTCCAGCTGGTAAGGGAACAGGATCCCAGTGGGGCTGGGAATGCCCTTCGTTTAGCATGTCCCTGTCATGGGGGCTAGGGAAGGTATGACATGCCGCCATTCCCAGCAACAAGCTCACACTCCTGTGAAAAAGTTCGACCATGATCCTCATCCAGATTATTCATTTTGGTGTTCCAAACAAATAAGGGGATACAGCCAGGGATGTCTCCTTCCATAAACGTATTCTCCTAATTGCAGTAGTACTGGGTTTTTAGTGTAGGGAATGGCACAATGGTAAGTAAGCAAGTTGATAGGGTTCTCTTGTGGAAAAGCAGTAGGTAGTCCACTGGGTAGTGTTCATTGAGGAGACCTAATATCGATCAAGTCCCAGTTGTGCTGCTAATTTGCTGTATTCAGATTTGGGCAGTTCACAGAATTTCCGCCATGTTTTTTCATTGCCTTGGTCAACAATTTTTTGGCTATAAGAAACAGATTCTGAATCAAACTGGTTTCAGATAGATAGATAGATAAACAGATAGATCAGTCCATCAGTTGGCTGTCAAGTAGGGACAGTTACCCTCCCTCCCCAGACAATATTTGGCAGTGTCTAGAGACATTTTTGGTTGTCACAGCTGGGAGGGCTACTACTAACATCAAGTGGATGTTGGCCAGGGATGCTGGTAACTACCCTATGATGTACAGGACGGCCCCCACAACAAAGAATTGTTTAGCCCAAAACGGCAATAGTGATGAGGCTCGCTCACACACACACACACACACACACACACACACACACCTACCTATAATTTTTTAAGGATAATACAGTATTTCAAAAAAAATCAAAGGAAATTTCAGGGGAAAAAAACCCCATGGATTAGGATGTGTAGAAATCAAGGCAGATTTTGTGAGTTTTGAGCTCCAGATAGAGCTCAAGGGCTTTCCTCTTAGTACCCTGTGATTTGCAGGGCTCAGTTCCATGAGCCCATTCTCTGCGGGCCTGAGTCAGAAAACCAGAGACGCAGCTCGACTCTGTTCTTCCTGCTCCAGTCAGTCCTGTCCTAGGGGGCGGGGTTACAAAGGCCAAGCCTGTGGCCGCCCACGGAGACCGTGTTGGAAGCCCTCCGAGGGGTGGGGGTGGGGGTGGGGCTGGGAAACAGCCCCAAGGAGGCCTATTATATTTATCGGTAAAGTGATAACAATACCACTGAACCTCTACAAGCCTAACGTTAAATAAATGACTGGGGACCTCGGGTCACTTGGAGGAAGCGGAAATGGCAGGTCTCTCCTTGAAATGGAATTCATTTTTCTTTTTGTTTTTTTCTCTTCTGTCTTGAAGAATAGTTTGCAATTTTTATACTGCTACAGAACAGATGTTTCACAGTTTGTACGGCTGATCGCATGAACTGTACTAAGTTCTGCATATGTATGGCTGTCCCAAGTGACACCTTAGAGCTGTGGAGGGTAATTTTGCTATCTACCCTTTATGATATAGAAGGACCAAGTGAGATCTCAGAAAGTACAGTAAATCCCAGCTCCAACACAAGAAGTGGGGACTGAAATTCAATCATCTGCTACACAAGGTCATGTTCTTTTGAAGCTTATGAAATGGCCGCCGGGCACCCGCTCAGTTTACCAACAGCAGCTCAGGGGCGGGGGGGGGGGGGGGGGGGGGGGGGGGGTGGCGGTCTGGCGGCGCCTGCGGATCCATCCCGGCCCTGGCTGGGCGTGCTGCCCTCTGGTGGCCACAGTCAGCTTCAGTTTACCTGTCAAGGGACAGGATGCGGGCCTGTGGCTGGCCAGGACTTGCAGTTCAGCCACAAGAAGCAATTCTGGGAATTTCCCAACTGTTGTCGCCCTCCTGTTGGCCCAAGCTGGGAAGACTGGGTCAGGAGAAGACTGTGAACGGGGGAACCTGTGTGATGTTTTCCCGGTCAACCTTATCTTTTCCTCCACATCACTCTTCACACAACACCCAGAAAACACCTTTGGGCTGGAGGGGCAGGGCAGAGGGTGGGAGTCATTTGCCCATCACATTATACCTAATTATCACAGAGTTCCTTGCTGAGATGCTTTTCCGTGCTTGGAAACATAGAGGCTTTAGCCTGTATAAGATTACAGATCTCTGTGAGAATCTGCATGTACATATATAATTTTTCTTACAATCTGGGGAAGGTTGTGAGCTTACTGAAGCCAATTCAGGACACAAAGGCAAGAACCCCGAATACAGGCCTGATAAGGATGTTAGTTGGGTATTAAATGTATAATCATGAGCCAGTCTAAAGTCATTTGGAACAGAAATGAAAAATGTCAGGGGCTAAATCTATGCTAATTTAAGGATCTAAAGCCCCTCACTGTCTTCTAGAATGTGCCAAACACCCATAGGACTCTTCAGCCATATTTACTCACACTATGTATCCTCCACCTTTCCTTTTCGCCCTTCACATTGGGTCCCCGTTGACATACCTGAGTTTCTCCTGGCTGTTCCCATTCCCTCTGGTTTCTGTCCAGAGTCCCTGGCAGAGCAACAGCAAGGCTGCTGGGAGTGGGAAGAGTGGCTGGGGCTAGGCCAGCACCCCAAGTCACCCAGGTGGGCATGAGTCAGTCAGCCCCCCACCTCTGTGCTCTGACTGAGGATGAGCATTCCTTATTCCCTGTGGGGATAGAAGAGACACTGTGTACAGGTGAAAATCATGGAAAGAGAAGTGGCCTACAATGTTTGGAGTCTGTAATACTATTGCAAAAGCAAGTCCTTCTAGAACCCTCCCCAGGCAATGTGTGCTTAGAGCAGGTGAAGTGTCAGCCGGCCCTGCACTTTGGAAGCACTCATGGCAGTAGATCCCAAACTTTGCTATGTAGCTAGTCACTTAGGAGCTTATAATAAATAGTCCAAATACATAGACCACACTCTGTCACTTAAATTGGTATCTCTGGAAGGGAACTAGGCAGTAGAATTTTTAAAGACCCCCCCCCCCCACCAGGCAATTCCAGCAAGCAGCCAAGTTTGAGGAGCAGTGATTTACAGGAGGTGTAGGGAGTTTCCACTCCAGAGCCAGATGTCAACTGTGCGTGGTTCCCTTGAGCCCTGGGGAGGCTTTGCTGTGATCAGTGACACTATTGGCACGAGAGGCGCTGGGGAGCTCACAGAGAACGAGTTCAAGACTGTGAAAACCATAGGCTGAACAATGGCTAGGAGTCCTGCAGTATCATCTGGGCCTGGAATGGAGAGAATATAAGTGGGCAGATTTGCAGTACAGTCAGGAGGTAGAACGAATAGACTGATGGACACTACTCGGGGGAGGAAGATGTCCTAAGGTCAGAAGTGGGCTCACAGAGGACCCAGCTCCCAGATTAAACAGTGGAAGAATGTCAACTGTATAATTTGCAGGGCCCAGTGCAAAATGAAAATGTGAAGCCCCTTGTTCAAAAATTATTGACTTTCAAGACAGCAACAACAGAGCATTAAAGCACATTCGGGACTCTTCTGAGCATGGGGCCATGTGCAACTGCACAAGTCAAGTGTCTGCACAGCCAGCCTTGAGGAGGGCATCTCAGCTAATTGTAGAGCAGGGGGTGCATGGAGAGAGATGACTAGACTGAACGCCACTGGACTGATGATTCTGTCATTTGAAGGACCCACAGAAGTGCTCCTTGGGGTTATTATAGGAGACTAGAACCTCTCTCCGACTCTCTTCCTTCCTTTCCTCATTTCCCTTGCTCATCCTCACCCCTTAGCTCAACCTGTACTAACTGACTGTATGACAACACCAATGCATAGCTTTAATATTTGCATTTCCTGAGTACAGCTGCCTTGTGCATGAGTTAGGAGCTCCCTGGATGCTAAAGAGGAGAACTGGCATCCAGTTAAAGAGAAAAGGGAAGGAAGCAGACTACTGAACATGGCTCCCCAGCCCCCTGACTCAAAGTAAAGGAATCTGTTGGCCACTCTATGGAACCAGTCATCAAGAAGATTGATCATAGGGGCAAGAAGTATCCCTTGTGACCCTATTCAGCAGTCTGAGCCCTGTGATCTCTCTCAAGAATAGATGAATGCTCAGTCACCCACATGCTTTCCAAGTTAGTTTTAGACACCAGAAGTCCTACTTCTTTCTCCACAAGAAAATCAAAATTGTCTCTCTGGATCAAATTGCTGCTCAACAATAAGAGCAGAAAAAAAAAAAAAAACACGCATTAGTCGTATTTTAACTTTCTTCATTTCACTGGATGGAAGAAAGCTGGCCACAGGCCAGTCCCCAGGTATTCCACAAACATCCCTTGATCACCTGTTGTATGTCAGGCGCTGTTCTTGGCAGTGGTAATGTAAAAGGGAACAAAACAAATGAAGCTCTGCCTACAAAAAGCTTACAGTCTAGTGGAGGCTGCAGGCCACAGATCACAAACAAGTAAATATCATTTCAGGTATAAAAAGTGTTATGAAGAAAATGAAGTAAGATAATGGGATAAAGACAGACTGGAGTAGGAGGGCCATATTAGATACTGTGGTCAGGAAAGACCACTTCAGAGACAATATTTGAACTGAAACTGAATGGGGTAGAGGAAAGACCATGGTAAGATATGGGGGAGCATGCTTCAGAGAGAGCAACAGACAGGCCATGCAGTAGCTTTGAGCACCTGTGTTGAAGGAACTAGAAGGTGGGTGTGGCTGAAGGGCAGTGTGAGAAAAGCCAACGAGTGGTAGATGGGTGGGGAGGCAGAGGCAGGGTTCAGATCCCATAGGCAGGGATCCTTAGATTGAAGTCCATTCCATGCATACTGAAGGTTTCAAAGAAAACATGACATAACCTGATTTCTACTTTCAAAATATTGAGTCTGGCCATGGTGCAGAGAATATAAGATACAGGACAAGAGTAGGAGCAGGAAGACTAGTTAGCAAAAGATTGCAGTAGATTCGGCAAGAAATGATGTATTTATAGTATCCAAGGGATGGAAATAATCAGATCGGAGGCATTACTTAGTAATGAACCCAAAAGTTTTTTCTGATGGATTAGCTGCAAGGTAGGAGAGAAGTAGTCAGACAGAAGAGGACTGTAGGTTTTCAGCCTGTGCAACCTGGTGAATGGTGGAGACTTTATTCAGGTAGGTGCACTTCGTGGGGTAGAGTGGGAAGAGAGTTTCCCGAATTCTGTGTTGGACATGAATTGTGTTGGACCTCCAGGTGGAGACCTCCAGGTAAAGGTAGCAAGGAGTCTAGAACCCAGCAGAGAGGTAGGGCTAACATGTAAGAGTGCAGATGGAATTTAAAGCCATGGAAGGGATGAGGTCACCCAGTGAGTGAGGAGAGAGACAGGACAAAGGAATTGAAACCTGGGGCCAGGGCTGGGTTTGTAGACATGCAGCCTGTACAGTCTGGGCCCCACACTTAGACCGTCCCTGTGCTTAGTTTAATGCTCTGCTGTCACGCGCTTGAAAGTCTTAATAATTTGGCACAAGGGGTTCCACATTTGCATTATGCTCCAGGCCCCTCAGTAGCTGGTTCTGCCTGGGACACTTCAGAGTTAAGAGGTCTGGTGGAGAAGGAGACTCCATCACCAAGAGTCAGAAAGTGTGGCTAATGAGGTGAAGGGAAGCCAGGGAGTGTGCTATCAAGGAAGACTTGATGTCATCTCCAGGAAGAAATGGCTACGTGAAATGCTGGTTCACCCTTGGCTTGCCAAGGTACAGATATTAGCTATTTCGATAAGGACCTTCTTGGTGGAGTGATGTGCATTGATGCTTAATTAGGTTACCGCAGAATAAGACATGCCCAGATCCACCCCTGACATTTGAGAATACAAACGGAGGCCCTGTCCTGCAGCTCGTGCCCTTTCTCTCCTCCCACCCCCAGCTCTGTTTCTCACAGGGAGGGCCTCACACACATGCCCAGGTATACATCAGCGCAGACATGCAAGCTCTGCTCTGGGCCTCCCTGCAATCAACCACTTGTGGGGGGGGGGGGAGGGGCAGGCAGGCAGGAAAACATTCGTGTGAATTCTGGAAGCAGCTCTGGCCAACTGTGTAGGGATTTTCACAGCCCTATATGGTCTAGAAGCAAGTAGGGCATGTACCGTTGGCCAGGCACCTCACCCCATGAAGGAGGACACAGATGGAGCCAGACGAGAGCAGGACTGTCCAAGATCCAGGCCTCCAGATGGGGGCCCTCTTGTTCAGGTCTAAGGGTTAGTGCTGGAGGTGAAGGTGTGGGGAGACTGAAGCATCCGGTGGTAGAAAAGGAAGGGGGTTCTCACACAGCTGCCCATGTTTTTCTCTATGAAATATAAAAGTGAGGGTAAAAGCAGGACGAGGCAGTAAGGCCTTGAAGAGAGTAAGAAAGGTTTTGGGGGGCGCCTGGGTGGCTCAGTTGGTGAAGTGTCCCACTTTGGCTCAGGCCAAGATCTCACGGTTCAGTTCATGAGTTCAAGCCCCGCGCTGGGATCTGTGCTGATAGCTCAGAGCCTGGAGCCTGCATCAGATTCTGTGCCTCCCTCTCTCTGCCTCTCTCTCTCTCTCTCTCTCTCTCTCTCTCTCTCAAAAATAAATAAACATTAAAAAAAAAAAGATGGGGCACCTGGGTGGCTCAGTTGGGTAAGCGTCCGACTCTCGATTTCAGCTCAGGTCATGATCTCATGGTTCATGAATTTGAGCCCTGCATCAGGCTCTGTGTTAACAGTGTGGAGTCTGCTTGGGATTCTCTCTCTCTCCCTCTTTCTCTGTCCCTACTCTACCTGCTCTCTCTCTCTCTCTCAAAATAAACAAATAAACCTTTTAAAAAAAGAAAGAAGGAAAGGTTTTGGGAAAAAGAAAGTAAATTCACTAGGTAGGGGTGGTAGGCTTGTCTGGAACTATTGAATATCCACCTGATATGATTGGTTACAGATTTAAGTAAATCCAGGGGCGCCTGGGTAGCTCAATCGGTTAAGCGTTGACTTCAGCTCAGGTCATAATCCCACGATTTGTGGGTTTAAGCCCCACATCGGGCTCTGTGCTGACAGCTCAGAGCCTGGGGCCTGCTTCGGATTCTGTGTCTCCCTCTCTCTTTGCTCTTTCCCCACTCGTGCTCTGTCTATCTCTTTCTCTCAAAAAATGAATAAACATTTTTAAAAATTTTTAAGTAAATCCAGGCAGCTCAATGGTCTGATTCTCCCCAGTGATGTTCAGCTGCCCACGCACAGACATCCAGAAAGTGGGTTGTCGGGTTTAAATAGGGTTAGGGGATTTTCCCCATGGTTACAACAGTGGGAGAGAGGCAGAAGGCTCAAGGGCATCTATTCAGCAGTGCCACATTGCCAGAATGAGGAAACTATAGTAAAGAGGCCATGATGGGTGATTAATAGTGAAAAAGTAGTAGGACCAATGGAATGGGGGCTCACTGAGATAAGAGAATTGCTGGAGTGGGCAAATTGGGCACCACAGCATGGGAAGCCTCAAAGTGAGCTTTCAGGGATGGTACAGTTATAGGAGATGATACAGTTTACTTGTGACTAGGAGTAGCTGAGCTAGGTGAAGAAAGTATTGGAGATAAGGCCATCAAACGAGAGATACTACCAATAATAAAAACAACAGTTTATTGCCAGGCACCCTGCTAAGTGACTTGTACATACGTTATTTGATTCTTATAACAAATCTGTAAAGTGGGCAGGACTATTGCCCCCATTTTTTAGATGAGAAAACCGAGGCCCAGTGAGATTATAGCTACTTGCCCAAACTCAAAAAGGTGATCAAAGGCTCAGCTGGATATCAAATCCAGGCTTATCTGACTTCAAGAACTTCCCCTCCTTACACTCAGGTCTAGCTTCTTAGTTGAGTTGGTTTGTGGGGTTTTTTTTTCTCCTTCAAGAAACACTTTTTATCTGGAACCTCACCTTTTGTCTGTAAAGACACAAACGTGACTAAATTATTAATTGCTTTCATCATAATGTTGAGCATTTCAGGCCATAGAAGGATAAGATATGAAGACAGCATTGTGCTGCCCAGAGACTGGTTTAAACCCTAGGCTTTCTGGACAGAAACCATAGAAACAACTAAGTTTACCCATAGAAGTGCAACTACACTGTCTGCTGGCGCCCTCTACTGGCAGTTAATCAGAATGGCAGCCTGGAATCAGAAACTTGATTTGTCTTTTTTTTTTTTTTTTTTTTTTTTTTTTTTTATAGACTTGAATTACCAAGTAAAAATTTGTCCCTTTAGATATTTAGGGGCTGTGGTTCAAGTGGGGCAAGGAAGCTGTAGTTACAGAAAGAGACTTGTGTCAGCTTTTTAAAATCTCACAAATGCAGTTACTTTGCTTAGGAACTTCTGATTCTCTTTAGTGGGAGAACTCTGCTTCCCTCTGAGTGTCTCCCTATGGAGACTGTCAGCTACCTGAGGTCAAGATCTTAATTTTTTTTATCTTCTCTTCTAAGCCTAGTAAAGTGCCCAACACATAATACGTGCCCAATAAATACAGCGGTACAATTTCACAGAATGGGAAGGACTAATCCTACTTGGGCAATTCAGGAAGGCTTCCAAGAGGAGATGGGTGGTGGCCATGGTGATGGGGGGAAGGAGTAGAATCAAAAAGAAAATCCAGAAAGTAGAATGGCCATCCCAGGGGGCAGATATAGAGATCCCACAGGGCAGGGATTTTCTGTGTGATTCTGGAAGGAAGTACTCAGCCATCTGGCTAACAGGTGTGGCTTCCAATCCTTCCAGAGAAGGTATGAGCCAGAATAAAAAATTTCATAAAAACAGATAGAGGAAGCTAGTATAGAAGATGCAGATAAGCTGAAGAAAGAATTTGGAAGGAGTTCTTCTGACCACGTGTAGAAAAAAAAAAAAAAAGAACAATTCATGGTTTAAAGAAGTTTTCCCATAATTTCATTTTTACCCTAAATTGTGTGACCTCACCGAAACCCAATTCAATAGATATACAGAGCACCTATCACAACGATGGCAGTATTTTCTCAAAATACCTTTTATTTTCTCAGACAAAGCACTAGGACCAGGGTGTCTTTCCTGGTTTTCATACTGAGACTCTCATATCTCAGGAACCCCTAAGTTCCAGGCAAATCGGGACTCAGATTGGCTCACAAAGAGGTCAGTACCAAATGAAGAGAAGGAGGTTAGTGTCAGAACACGGCACAAAGGGCCTTGGCTGAGAAGGGTGTAGGGGTGACAACTATACTCTGTACCTGTTATCATCATAACTCTGCTGCGTGCATGGTGAGATATTTGTCACCCACCAGCAAAACAGGTTTCTGAGTCTAAATGACCAAACACACAGAAAACAATGCAGAAGGATAGTCAGAGGGGAAAAACACACTCACACAAAAACCCTTGGATTGCAACAACAGAAATGAGGCTAAGGGAAGATGGGAGTCTCGTGTCAAAGGTCCTGCTGGTTCCTCAAAATTATATCTAAAAATAATTATCTAAAAATGAATAGTAAGCCGCAATAGTAGGATTCTTATAGCACACCGGAAAAACTAGCCTGCTGGTGCTGTAACCCACATGTAAGTGATCACAAACATTAAACACTGACTCCACTGAGGCCCAAACAAACAACTTTCAACCTCACTTTAGTGGCCAGAGGTACATGTGACAGCAGCAGAGGTTAGCAGCTCTGGAGGAAGTGGTTCCTCAGTGATGGGGGAGGGTCTCTCAGGCAATGCACAGCCCAGAGTCACTCTTTTCCTCCTCAAAGTAAGGGAAGTTTGGGGAACTTCTCCAATCACAACAGTGCAGTGACAGTGACATTTCTGCAGCAGGCATTCTGCAGGAAACTTACCAGAAACTCCCCATTAATGCTTCCTGGGAAGTTATAACTCAGGTACTTTCCTGATTTAGGAAAGAAGTGGTGAAAGAAAGAAAGAAAGAAAGAAAGAAAGAAAGAAAGAAAGAAAGAAAAAGAAAGAGAGAGAGAGAAAGAAAGAAAGGGAGGGAGGAAGAAAGAGAAAGAAGAAAGAAAATGGAAAGAAGAAGCTATGTAAACATAATTTATAAAACGTGTATGCATGAAGGAAGGACTCCTCATTTAAAGGCTGGAGAGAGAAGGAGTAAGAAATAAGAAATGACTAGTCAACAACAGCCTAGCTCAGTTGTTGTGGGACAGGGACAGTCACTGGGCAGGAAAGTGGATCAGCAGATGTTTTAAAGACCATTTGTTTAAAGAAAATACGGAACTTAACTGGACCAAGACAAACAAAACCCTAGCACTGCTGGTTGTGGCTTTCAGCACTGACATGTTAAAAGGAGTTGATATCATATCTATACTGTAGTAATGCCCATGTGGTAATGATTACAACTGATATTTATAAAGCACATACCAATGTCTGCTATTCTGTTAAGGATTTTACAAAGATCATGTCCTTTAATCCTCACAATAACCGTATTGTTTAGCACTACGATTGTGCCCATTTTACAGATGAAGAAACTGAGGATCAAAGTCACATAGGTAGCAATTAGTGATGCTGGGATTCACATTTAGGCAGTCTGACTCCAAACCTAGAGTTCTAACTACCGTAATATATATATATATATATATATATATATATATATATATATATACACACACACACACACACACACACACACACACACAGCTGGCTCCTTTTATTATAGCTAGTTCTGACTTTGTCAGAAAATTCTTTTTATAATCTTTATAGAGTTGTTTTAAAAATATGAAAATGCGAGGGTGGGTGAGGGGTATTGAGGAGGGCACCTCTTGGGATGAGCACTGGGTGTTGTATGGAAACCAATTTGACAATAAATGTCATATTAAAAAAAATAAAAAATAAAAATATGAAAATGACTCTACAGATACTTAAAATCTTCATACTGTAACACTTCCTCTTTCACTTTGAAATTCCCAAACCAACAAGGAAGCACACAAATGGTTTGAAAGCCGTAGGCCTGGGCTCGAGCAGTAGAGTATCACCAGCCCCATCTGGAACTAAGATCTGTGTGTGTACATTTTGGGAGTGAGTGGGTAGCATAAGGAGGAAGCAAGGAAGTGAAGCAGCTGTCACCTGAGTCAGTCACAGTCCTGGTGACTGACACCTCACAGCTTATGGAGAAAATGTGGTGGCACCAAAGTCGAAAACACTTTTTTTAGAAAGATGGAGGTGTGGGTGAGAGTATGTTATCAGTGTGAGAAGTATAGCATCCAGAACGCCCCTTGAAAAGGACCTATCATATAGACGTCAGCAAATAAAGGTTTTATGAATAAATGAATGAATGAGAGAAATGATTGATCCCAATGCACTGAAAATGCCATCATTTTATACAATACCAGGGAAAGAATATAAATGGTCATAGAATTGCATGTTCATTTATAGAATAAAAAACTAATTCTCAGCACTGCCATTCTTTGAACATTCTTTAAAAAATTGTAATGCCCATGTACCCCAATGTTTATAGCAGCACTCTCAACAATAGCCAAATTATGGAAAGAGCCTAAATGTCCATCAACTGATGAATGGATAAAGAAATTGTGGTTTATATACACAATGGAGTACTATGTGGCAATGAGAAAGAATGAAATATGGCCCTTTGTAACAACGTGGATGGAACTGGAGAGTGTGATGCTAAGTGGAATAAGCCATGCAGAGAAAGACAGATACCATATGTTTTCACTCTTATGTGGATCCTGAGAAACTTAACAGAAACCCATGGGGGAGGGGAAGGAAAAAAAAAAAAAAGAGGTTAGAGTGGGAGAGAGCCAAAGCATAAGTGACTCTTAAAAACTGAGAACAAACTGAGGGTTGATGGGGGGTGGGAGGGAGGGGAGGGTGGGTGATGGGTATTGAGGAGGGCACCTTCTGGGATGAGCACTGGGTGTTGTATGGAAACCAATTTGACAATAAATTTCATAAAAAAAATTGTAATGCCCAGTTACTACTACTAAGTATGAAACATAGGCTATCTGAGGAGTTGTGTACTAATATATTGCTTATACTAACCCTTCTTCAAAGACTTAATTGGCTCTTCATTTTCAAGTAGAAAACTCATTTGCAATGAACACATAGATTTATAACAAAGACAAAGGAAAATATAAGTGTGTTAAGTGAATAAGTAAAAGTTGTGATTGAGCTTCAATTTAGCTCTGAGCTTCCTGGCAGCCAAGACAAAAAGGGAAACACAATAACTTGCACAAATGTGCAGAAAGGAGAAAGCGCACCAGTCCCTCAAAGGAGACAAAGTATTACCAAGCACTGAATTTTCAAAGAATTTTTTCACACAGAGTTTCATATAGGAGTCAATGGCATTGTCCATTCCTTGTTCTCATTTTTACAACACAATCAGGCACAAAATTCATGAAATCATTCCTTGCAGTAAAGATAAAAACTGAGAGTGTAATATTAAAGCATAACTCAGGGAGTCCATTCTGTGAAGGTGCCAAGGTAATGTAGTCCAAGGACAGCCTTTAATTTGATCTGGAGTTGGAAAGAGATTATCTATAAAGAAAGGAAAGTTGTGTTTGCTGAACATCTAACATGTTATGTACACAAAATATTTCTTTCCTCTCAATACATGTATTATTATCCTATTTAATAAGTAAGCTACTTGCCCTGGGATTCACTGCAAATTAGCAGAAGGGTTTTAAGCCCAAGCACCTTTTTTTAAAATGTTTATTTACTTGTTTTTGAGAGAGAGAGAGAGAGAGCGCGCGCGCGCACAGCAGTAGAGGGGCTGAGAGAGAGAGGGAGACTCAGATCCTGGACCCTGCTTCAGAGCCCAATGTGAGGCTCAAACCCACGAACTGTGAGATCATGACCTGAGCTGCAGTCAGACACTCAACTGACTGAGCCACCCAGGCACCCCTCAGGCATTTTTTTCTCTACCACACACCCTCCTACCCGCCTACACTCCTATTGAGAAAAGTCAATGAACAATTTATCCTTTAGACAATCTTCTGTCAATGCCACTTTTTACAGGCAATTCAAATTTATTTTCTCCAGGGAGGGCCTAGAACATTGGTGTTGCATTTTTCAGATTAGGACAAATTTCTTTGTTCAAAAACCAAGCCATATGTTGGTGGAGTTGACTCATATATGCAAGTTGAGGAAAATTCATTGAACTCATCTAGAAGGAAGTCCACAGTGTCTAAACTATAAGCCTCTCTGTTTAAACAGCTTGAGAAGGGATTATTTTACTCTCCTTCCAGAGATTTGCAGACTTAGAGACTCCTAGAGGGCAAAATGTCTATGCTGTGACCAAAGCATGGGTAGGAACTGGGTGATAGAAAGGGAGTCCTGAGTGGAGAGGGCTTCACGCAGATGCGACAGAGCAGGGAACTGAGAAAGCTAAGACAGGGCTGAGGTCTAGAGTAGGAGTGTGAGCGTGCCTGGGGAAGCACAGATAGCCGGGGACAAGTGCGGAGGTGAGCGGGTCCAGATCCTAAAAAACTTGAGTTTAATTCCTTCACCAGGAGGACCCATACAAAATTACAAAGATTTTTTTCTTCTCCAAAGAAACAGAAACTATGTATAGGAAAACCAGCCAGAAAAGAGGGCAAGTGTGGGACTCACTGAAGAAAGCACAGGTCTGTACCTTAAAGAAAAGAATGGCAGTGATGGGGAGAGGTGGCTGGACCAAAATTCCTACTCACAGCCACACTCCTCTGGCCCCTCAGCTGTTCTCATCACAGGACTTGTCTTGGTGTCTTGTAATTGTCTCCTTGTCTGTGTCCCATTAGCCTGTAAGCCATGCAGGAGCAGGTAGCAGGACTGTCTTTCTATTTGGCTACCACACCTATGGGTATTATATATATTGGTAAAGTGATTTTGTTTTTTTAGAAAACTTTCAAGGGAAAAAAATGTTCAAGGAGAAAAAATGGTGACAAGTAAAGCATAAAACAAGAAATGTAAATTATTTTTCTCTTTTTGTAACTCCCATATCTCAGTTCCTGCCTGGGAACTCTGCAAAATTTATATACCATCCCCTGGATGGAATCCCTCTATTCAGGATTGTCTCCAAGGACCATGGGTGTCCCCTGATGTTGCCCCTGCTTCTTCACCATTGTCTGTTGGCCTTAATCACTGTGGCCACGGCCAGAGCTGCATTTCAGCTGTTCACACGCTCCTTTCTCTTGCATCCAGTTAGCCAACCATGGTGCTGCTTCATGAGAGATTATACTTCTTTCCTTTCAAATGATCTTGAGTGTGAAGGGTCCATTACCATCAACTTATTCTTCTTGATCATTCCTCCGATCTTTCCAAAACCCCCATTATGCACATTCCTTATTCACAGGACTACACTCCAGCTCTGAAGAGACAGAAGGAGTCACCACATGGTTGCCCCACTAGACACTCTGTGTAGATGCTTTATAAACTGTGAGCCCAACACAGCAGTAGTACCTTGACTGGAAGATACTTTGGGCTGTGTATACCATGCAAGCACCATGGAGTATCTCATTTTGGATCCATTTTCAAAGAACACGTACCACGTCACTGAGCTCACCCCTGCCAAACCAAGTATATTTTGGTTCCCAAGCAAAAACAAAGTACAGAATCTAAATCAACCTTGCCTGGCATCTGCAGGGAGGACTTTGTCAACGAGTGTGTGGAAAACAAGATGTAGGCTTCCTGTCACCACTCAAGTCAGTCCTCACTCTGCTGCTGTTTAGAATGACATCAGTCTCTCTTCCCCAAATGGCCAGGAGGCTCTCACTGGGCAACAGGAGGCATGCACTTTGCAGAAAGAATTTAATTTATGCCTAAAGGTAAGTAGATGACAACATAGGACAAATATTTTTACTTGAACAAAGAATAAACGAAGTATGAGGCCTGAGAAGAACACCACCTTATGTCAGTATTCACTGTCTGATGAAAGCATGGTGTTCCCCTTGACCCTGCCTGCACATGTGGGGATCTTTTTCCATCAGGGACCAGGATCATTATCCATCAGGGACCAGGAGCTACCCAGGGAGTACAGAGGCTTCAGCCACAGCAAAATAGACTACATTTGGTCCCAAACCCAGGCTGATACAGATTAGGACATGGTAAGTTTAGCAATGAATTTTAAAGAGAGTGTTCACCAAAGCTGAATGCCAACTAGTACAGACAGGCTCACCATGGGCTTCCAACCTGGGAACCAGCATTTATGTGTTCATAGAAAGCAAGAAATATGCTCAAGCGGGCTTCCCCGGTCACTTTGGGACCATGTAGCTTTTCCAGGAAAACCCTCTATCCTGAGTCTAGAAGTGCAGGAAGCCTATGGACGGCCAAAGAGCACATGTCAGACCTTATGCCAACATGCTTGACCAAGTACTATGGAATTTGTTTCATCTTTAAGTATGTTTAATAGCATAGTTAATACTTATTCATTATAGGAAGCCTGGAAAATATTTATAAGATAATAAATCAATTCCTATCAAAATACCAACAGTATTTTTTCACAGACCTAGAAGAAAGAATACCAAAATTTGTTCAGAACCACAAAAGACCCTGAATAGCCAAAGCAATCCTGGAAAAAAAAAAAAAAAAAAAGCAAAGTTGGAGGCATCACAATTCCAGACTTCAAGTTATACTACAAAGTTATACTTCAAGTTATACTACAAGTTATACTTCAAGTATACTTCAAGTTATACTACAAAGCTATAGTGATCAAAACAGTATGATACTGGCACAACAATGGACACATAGGTCTTATTATAGAATAATATAATAGAATTATATTATTATAATTCTATAATTATTATAGAATAAAATAATATAGAATTATTATTATAGAATAACAGAATAAAAAACTCAAAAGTAAGCCCATAATTATATGGTCAATTTAATCTTCAACAAAGCAGGAAAGAATATCCAATTGGAAAAAGACGGACTCCTCAACAAATAGTGTTGGGAAAACTGGACAGCAGCATGCAAAAGAAAGCAACTGGACCACTTTCTCATATCATACACAAAAATAAATTCAAAATGGATTAAATACCTAAATATGAGACCTTAAGCCATAAAAATCCTGGAAGAGGTTTTCTATGTTCTGGAAGAGAACATAGGCAGTAACCTCTTTGACATCAGCTGTAGAAACCTCTCTCTAGATATGTCTCCTGAGGCAAGGGAAACAAAAGTAGAAATAAACTATTGAGACTACATCAAAATAAAAATCTGCACAGTGAAGGAAACAATCAACAAAACCAAAGGCAACCTACAAAATGGGAGATATATACAAATGACATATCTCATAAAGGATTAGTATCCAAAATATATAAACAACAGATACAACTCAAAACACAAAAAACAAATAATCCAATTTTAAAATGGGCAGAAGACATGAACAGACAATTTTCCAAAAAAGACATACAGATGGCAAACAAACACATAAAAAGATGCTCAACATCAATCATCATCAGGGAAATACACATCAAAACAACAATGAGGTATCACCTCACATCTGTCAGAATGGCTAAAATCAGTAACACAGGAAACAACAGGTGTTGGTAAGGATGTGAAGAAAAAGTAAACCTGGCTCTCTGTTGGTGGAAATCTAACTGGTACAGCCACTGTGAAAGTATGGAGTTTCCTCAAAAAGTTAAAAATAGAACTCCCTTATGATCCAGCAATTGCACTACTGAGTATTTACCCAAAGAATACAAGAACACTAATTCACGGGGATACATGCACTCCGATGTTTATAGCAGCATTATTTACAATAGCCAAGATATGGAAGCAACCCAAATGTCCATCAATTGATGAATGGATAAAGAAGAAAAGAAGTGGCATGCATATATATATATATATATATATATATATATATATATATATATATATATAATTCAGCCATAAAACAGAGTGAAATCTTGCCATTTGCAACAAGATAGATGGAGCTAGAGAGTATAATGCTGAGCAAAATAAGTCAGTCAGAGAAAGACAAATACCATATGATTTCACTCATATGTGGAATGTAAGAAACCAAACAAACAAGCAACGGGAAAAAATAAGACAGAGAGATACAAATTAAGAAACAGACTTTTAACTATAAAGAACAAACTGATGGTTACCATAGGAGACAGGGGTGGGGGGTATGGGTGAAAGAGGTGATGGGGATTAAGGAGTGCACAAAAAAAGTAATAATAATATATATGTGTGGTCAGTATATCTTACCCATACATCCTTCACCCATAGTTAACTACTACTAATAAATTGTGTACACCCTTCTGGATATTTGAGGGCTTATATACATGTTCATTTCTTTGTTCATTTTCTATATAATAATAAAATTAACTCTTATGTGTCTACCACCATTGTTAGGTAACTTTGAAGCTCCCCAAATGGATTTCCCTTATTTTCCCTCTGGAAGTAACCATCACTCTGACTTTATTAGTCAACTCCTTCGCTTTTCCTTACAGTGTTGCCAGACACAGATATTATTCTTTAACCTTAATATAAATAACTCCCATTCTGCTCTTCTGTGACTTTTCTTTTCCACCAAATATTAAGTTTTTGCTATTCAATCTCATTTAACTATATAATAAAAATACTACAGTTTAATTTTCCATCTATTATTGATGGGCATTCGGTTTGCCTCCTGTCCCCTATTATTACAGGCAATATACTAGGGAATGTACATACATCTATTCTTATTTATAGGCACAATAGTTTCTCTGATTTCCATGCACAATAGCTTTTCCAGGGGATCATCTCGGTGGTGGTGAAATGGCTGCTTCCAAGGGTTTACACATCATCAATTTCACTAAGACACGACGAATTGTTTTTCAAAAAGGCTTGTACCTTCAGTGTAGGAGAGTTGCTATTGTTCCCTGTGTTCAAGAAGACTTGATATTGTCAGACTTTCCTTTTAACCAATGTGGTGGGTGAGAACTAGTTTGTTGAGCTTCTAACTTACATTTCCTGATATTTGTGATTAAGCATATTTCCATATGTTCACTGGTGGCATTATCCCTATTCTGTAAAATTCCAATTCCTGTTGTTTATTTTCTTTTATAATTTTTATTAGTTCATAGGACTGTTTCATATATTAATTCTATCTCTGTGTATCTGTGGCTGTATCAATGTCTCTATCTAAAACTATACTTTCAACTCTGACTTCTTTTAACAAGAAAAATAACCTCCACTGCATAAAGCCTTAGGTCTTATGAATTGGTCTAGTTACAGAGGTCTTTTTTTTTTACACTTATTTATTTTGGGGAGACAAAGCACAAGTGTGGGAGGGGCAGAAAGAGAAAGAGACACAGAATCTGAAGCAGACTCCAGGCTCTGAGCTGTCACCACAGAATCCGAACTCATAAACCATGAGATCATAACCTGAGCCAAAGCCGGAGGCTTAACCAACTGAGCCACCCAGGCACCTCCACTTATGGAGGTCTTAAGGACTAAATGTTTTCATTCCCTTTACTCTGATTTTCTAAAGGGCCAAACGAGACAAACCATATCAGACAAATAATGATTTACCAAATAGAAAAAAAAATCAAGTGGGGAAAAGGAACCCCACTATTGTCATTACTCATTTTACTACTTGGGAGACTAGAATAATTATATTTTGTTTCTGAATAGTTTTTTTTCCAACATTAAATTCAGGGGGAGAAAAACGTTAAAACAACCGCCAGTCCACAATTCCTGTCATTATGTGTCTCAGCTCCAAAAGCTCTCTAGGTTCTGTTTCCTGTTTGGACTTGGAGGACCTGAAAACAAGATAAGATGTATCTGAGCCAGATGCAATATGGGCTGTCCTGAAATTCACAGGTGATCTTCCAACGAAACGCTCCCAACCCACAGGGCAGAAGGAGGCTTTCCCTGGATGGTCAATACCCTTTTACATGCTGGGCACGCTGGATGTGCCAGACCCTCAGACAGTGTGCGAGAGAGGATGCTAAGCCCTGCAACCTACCCTCTGAAGCTTACGATTCAATGAGAAAGACAAATATGTGGAAAGTAGAATATTTGAGTAACAGTGCATGAATGCAGTGGAAGGTTCTCATGGGTTTCATTGTTGAACTAAATGGAAGATGATAAAGGATCAAAGAAATGTATGCTCTGGGCTCCACCTCAAGTCAAATATGTTTGCTTTTCATTCCCCTTTCCTCCAGGGGTGGTCCACCAAGATCACCAGGTGAGATGCAGCTTGGCCTGGGTCACATTCTCCCAGCCCTGTCAGGCCCCTGGTGGTGATCCTTGGACCAGCTCTGCCAGCCAGTGCCCCTCTCCACCTCAGCTCTCTGAGTTGAAAATGAAGTGGAGAGCCCCTCCCCCACTCTCAGAGACTTTCACTTTCACTCTGGCCCTGGCTCAGCACTCACAAGAATTAGAGGAAACTGGAAACACAGCTGGCCAAAAAGAAATAGCTGGGACCCCCTCCTGGGCCACATTCATGTGTCAGAGCCTTGCTTTTTCCCTAAGCAAGTGCTGGTCCTCATATCCTCCTTATGCTAATGCTTATCCCCCTGAAGTTATATCTTAGGAAAATTCTCTTTAAAATTGACCTAGGCAGTGAATCATGAGGTAATACTTGGGTTCCACCCTTTGATGATCATCCACTCCAGTGGTTCTCAACTAGGGCAGATGTCTCTCCCCAGACATCTGGCAATGTCTGGGGACATTTTTGGTTGTCATAACTGGTGGTAGTAGAAGAATACTGCCATCTTCTAATGGGTAGAGGCCCAGGCTGCTGGCTAACATCCTACAATGCACAGGAGAGCCCCCATCAGTAAGAATGATCCAGTCCAAAATATCAATCTTATCCAAGTTGAGAAACCCTGATCTACTCCTCACTACCCAGATTGGTCACTGACTTCACTGACACTGCTGCATGTTCCACACGTCTTCTTAATAGCTATGGGATTCTTTGATATACTGTTAAGCTAATTCTCCTGGACACAGGATGCTGGTGAGGGGACCAGTGGTCCTGTGGCTGAGTCAGTGACTCTCTCTCCTGGGAGAACTCAGCTTATGATCTGAATCCTTATCAATGTGACACTCATGAAAGATATTCTCACTGCGGTCCAATCTCTTAGGGTGACAAACTTGTAAATGGCATGGATAATGAGAAGGGCTTCTTAATATTTATGTAATTATGTGATTATTTTTTTTCATTAAATAATTATTATTTTTTCATTAAATAACACTAAATAATATCATCTGCTTACAGTCAGTCATTCACTCAGTCAACAAGTGCTTCTTGTGTGCCCACTAGGACCAGACACTGTGCTCTATGTTGGATGAATTGTAGCTCTTCCAGTCTACTAACTTAGACCACAGCCCCTGGAGCAGGACTTCTTCATCGGGTGTGATGGAGTGGTGGGTTCTTGTTAAATTGCAAGTGTATGAGCCTCCCTCCAGATATTCTGATTTCACAAGTTAGGATAATGCCCAGGACCCTGCATTTTTAGCAAGCACTTGAGGTGACCGTGATTGAATAAACACAGGTAGAAACCATGAAATCTACCCAATCTAATCCCACGTCTGAGAATATGCAGATGTATACTCTAATGTGGTAATTTCCTATGTCCCTGAAGAAAAAATTCTTTGACCATTTAATCAATTAGTCATTTAGCTATTAACTAATCTCATCTTTCCTACTTTTAAACAGAGGGAGAATAAGACCTGTTCAAATACAGAAGGTGAGATGGTAGAATGACCCCTTGTTAATAGAAGCAGGACACTTACAAGGGAACAAAATCATAGAAGTTTTACTTCTAAAAACTAATTTTTATGCCATACGATAACATGAACATTTGCCCACAGTTATCAACTGTAATTAGGATAAAAATTTCTTGCTTATTTATGTATTCTCAGAATCAACCTCAGCATGCAATAGTTCCTGGCTTCATTAGGGACCACTAATTCCTTCCTAGACACCAATATTAATGGCTTCTCTGATTACCCTCAATTTTCTTTCAAATCTTTTCTCAGACCTATATCTTTAACCCTTCATTATGTAACTTTGCGTTGGACCGCTTATTTTAGTAACATATCAACCACCACTAGAAGACCAAATCTAAACCTTGCTCCAAGCAAAACTTTTCCAACCCACAAGAAACACCTCCCCACATATTTAATGTCAAGGAAGTTAGCTCACTGTGCAGGTGTAGTATGAAAGACAGGGAAATCACTTTCAGCCCACTGCTCTGCCCTAAATTACTGTGATCGATTAAGAATAATTAATAATAAAAGAAACCCATATAAAGAAACTCATGATGACAATTATATAGCAGTGTAAAATCAATGTGTCACTCTCATCATTAATAAGAAGACGTATAGATTAAAGGCCAGAATATCTCAGAAAACATGCCAGCATCCCTTAAGATAATTAATCTACAATACATCTCTCTTTTTTCTCAACTTCACTCAGAATTCTGTTCCATTCTGTCCCTTTAACCAAAAGTGTCTTTATTCCACCTTCGGATGTCTCTGTGTTCCAGCCCGGTCTCCACTGTTTGCTTTTTGCTCATTTTGCCTCACAAAGCAGAACACCCTGAGTTTGTTCACAGCTCAAGCAGTGAAGTTTTATGTGTGATCTGTAGCCTTAGCCCATCTCAAGTACACCATCTGTAGCCTCAGCCCTCGGGGGGCTCCATTCCAACACCACCTCCTAACAGAAAAGAACCCCCTCCTGGTGCTTGGGAACTTTGAGCCAACACATCCGTTTGAATGCAAATTTTCCCCAAACTCAGATTTGCTGAGAGATCCATTTCTAAGTAGATTAAGCTCCCTGCCCACCAACATGCAAATGGCGAGTGCTCACATATAAGAACCACAAGGGCAACAAAAAGATAGTGACCATACCTATTTTCCCGGCCTCCACTTTCAGGTTGAAATCCCAGTTTCTTGGCAACTTCAGGGACATTTTGTGCCCGGTTCTGGTGAGTAGCTGCTTGAAGGGACAAGTCTGTGTCGATTCCCGCCCTTCTTGCCTTTTCGATCTTTCCTTCTAGCTTTTGTGGGCGTGTTCCCCGTTATGATGTCTTCACAAGCAAGCTTGGGTTTGAAGTTGATTTGCCAACGTGTGTCCTCCTTTCTTTCAGAGGAAAGGTCCATCCATCTGTCACTTGGGAAGGGCCCCCAAATCCCCCCAAGGCTCCCCAAGGCCCCAATAGTCCCACAGGGGCTGGTACTTCCTGAAGTGTGCACTTGGCTTTTTCTGCTTTCAGCTTTACCAGAAATATCCCAGCTGATACTTCACTCTGCCTCATGGGAAGCAGAGCTCCTGTTCAAAAGAATCTCAGGCCTCACTGAGGCGAAGTAGTGGTAAACAACTGCTGCCTCTCGGCTTTTTTTTTTTTTTTTAACTGTCTGCTTCCTTGCATTTGAGGAAGTGGGTGGCCGTTCAGTGTAGATGGTGCATTATGAGCACACTTTCTTGAGAAAATGGTTTTTGGAAATGCTTATATGAGCAGAATGAGTGTTCTTGTGATATAAATAAGGCTATTTGGTGAAAAGAAAAATGCAAAATTCCAAGACTCCCACCATATACCTCTAAGCCCTCCTCCTAACTGAGCAGATCAAGTGTCTAAAAATGGTCCATGAGACAGCTTGCATCCCCCCCCACCGCACCCCAAGTCTCCTTCTTTTAAATTCTCCCTGCTCTAAGGACTAAATAGTAAGTTCTCCACCTGCTCGGGGTAAAAACTCATGCAGAAAATGTTCTGATGTACTTAGCTAATAAGTTAGCTTTAGGTGGTAGACCCACTCACATGTTATAATGGTTCTTTGCCATTGTGTATAGAGTATGGGTTTAAGAATCAGACTAACATGGGTTCAAAATGCAGATCTTACACTTCCTAGCTCTGTAGCTTTTAACAAACAACTGACTCTCTGGGCCTCGTCCTCAAGCAGTGAAATGAGGTTGATAACAACCATGACTGCAGAGAGTTGTGAAGGCATCTCGCACAGAGCTTGGCACATGGTGGTTGTACCACAAATGTTAATTCAACCTTTATTTCATTTACTTCAGTTCTGTGAAAGGCTTTCTTATGTTTAACTGGGTCAGTTTAATCTAGTGATTAAGTATTTGAGTCCAGAGCCAGACTGCCTGTGCTCAAATCCTGTGTGACTTTCCTGATGTGTGATTTTGGACAAGTTTCTTGATCACTCTGTGTTTCAATTTCCTCATCTGTAAATGAGGCAAATAATAGGCCTTACATCACATGTCAGTTGTAGGGCTTTGTCAGAGAGTAGGTAAAAGTGCTCACAAGGGTCACTGCTAGCCAGCACACAAGCTATACATCCTTGGTCCATTCATTCCTCAACCCTCCTGGATAACTCTGTCATATTTTCTTCTTTGCCTCCCATATGCTCATTCTCTGTTGATGACCTGACTTCCTGTTTTATTGAGAAAGTCAATACGACTGGAAGAGAATGTCTGCAAGCTCACACTGCTATATCTGACTAAGTCCTACATGTAAGCCCACACACTCAACCTTCTCCTAGTTACAATGGATGAACCATGTTATCACTCCTTCATCTTTACTGAATCAATTCCTTCTCTCTCGGATCATTCCCAGCAGCATTCAAGCTTGTTTTAAAAAATATTTCCTGACTCCACTTCTTCCTTTGGCTACAACTCCATTTCTTTCTTTCATTTTTTTAAGCAAAGCTTTGGTAAGAATTGTCTATACTTGCAAATGCCTGTCCTATTATTCTCTCCTGAATCCCTTCTGTTGATGTTTTCGCCCTCAGGATTCCACAGAATATAGTCTTATCGAGGACATTGACAACCTCTCTGTCACTAAATGCACTGTCAATTCTGCATGTCAGCTCAGTGCCCTACCAGCAGCTTTGGACACATTGATCACTGTCTCCAACTCTGAGCCCTCTCTCCGGTTGGCTCCCAGAACCCCTCATTGGCCTGGTTGTCTGCCTGCCTTTCCAGCTACTCCATCTCTGTTTCCTTGCTAGTTCCTTCTCATCTCTCTGACCACTAAATATTAGAGGAAACCAAGACTCACCCAGTGGACTTCTTTTCTATCCATATTCACACTTTGGTGAGTTCACTTGTCCCAAGATTTTAAATGCCATGTATACGTTGATCATGCCAGTATAGATTTTCAGCCCAGACCACCCCCAAACTCCAAATCATACACATCTCCGCTCAGATATCTAACAACATCTCATACTGGACATACATGTCCAAAACTTATATTCAGAGAGACCAAGCTGAAGGAGCAGTGGTGACCTCAGGCATATTCTCATTGTGAATGAAAGGAGCCTTCAGAGAGAAGAACCACATAAACATAGTTTAAGGCTCTGCTTGCATCACATCTGCTCACATTCCAGTGGCCAACACACATCACGTGGCCAAGTCCAAAGGCAGTGTGGCAGGAAGTACACACAGCCCTGAGGTGGTGGGGGAGGGAAGAGGGAGTGAATATTTGCTGAGCGAGACTCCAATCCATCACACTAACCCAGTTTACCCAACTACCCTCCAACTTCCCCAGGGGTCCTGGGTTCCTTTGAACTTGACTCAGCCAACTGGAGACTTTAGAGACCTAACTGTGCATTATCGCCTAACACCACTGCTCATTTTCTTTCTTAACTTGGAGGGGAGGGGCAATGGATAATCATCCTGAGCCCCAACCCAGCAGCGTCTTCACAGGGAGGCTGACACCATCCAAAGTCCCAGTCCTGGGACCTTTAGCTCAGGAACCCTGAAAATATTTTGAAGGTAGCACTTAGAAACATACAGAGAACTTCCTTTGCTCTTCAGGGTAGGTTCCTGTAAGTCTTGGAAAAACTCATGACTGTTGGGGAAGTTGGTTGTGAATACTTGGAAAGGCAATCAGATGAAAAGCACCTCTGGAAAAGCCCAACATAGCAGCCTTCCCTGTGAGGAGCCTGCTCTGGGTCAGCCAGCCTCCTGGGCAGGGTTAGAGAGCAGCTGTCTGCTGCAGGGCTGCTCCCCTTCTTCCTGACCTTCAGACAATGAAGACATGGGTGTCCTGTCTGGTCCCAAAGTGTAAATCAGCATCTGCAGTAGCAAAAACAAAGGCAAAAAAAAAATCCATTAATCTATTTGCTTACTGACTATTAACCATTTCTTGAGTAAGGACTTAATTTTTGCTGGACATTGAAGGAATGTCCATGAACAAGCAGACTTTGTTTCTGCCTTCATTCAACTAACAGTTTGTTGAGAAAGAAGAACAATGAGATACAGCATGAGAAGGGTTATGTTGGGAGAAGCGAGGGAAGCTATGGGAATTTATATCTGAGGTGCCTAATAGGGACTTGGGGAGTGAAGGAAGGCTTCCTGGAGGAAACAACTTTTACATTAAGGTTTGATGAATGACTTAGGGAAGCAAGAGGGTTGGGAGAGGCTTCCGGATAAAACAAACAGCATGTAAGAGGCTCAGAGGAAGGAAAGAACTCATCAGGTTGCTCCTGAAAAGGATGAAAAGAGTAGAAGGGAAGAGAGATGGAGAGATGGCTGGATTGCAGCTGGATCCCTGGTAAGCCTTGGTAAAGAGTTTTGACTTTACCCTGGAGGAAAGAGAAGCCATTTAGAAGTTATTATTGGGGTTGGGAAGAGGGGTGTGGCAGATAGCCAGCTAAGGGAGAGAGAAACAGAGAGAGAGAGAGAGACTGAGAGACAGAGAGAAGTCAGCGGCAGTGTGCAGGGAAAGAGGCAAAAGAGGCAAGAGCCATTCTGGTGGTGGGATTGACTGCCTGGGGGAATTTCTGTGGGAAGAAGAGATTCTCAAAGAGAATCGAAAGGAAAAGAGATTTAAATGCCCTGACTCCAGTCCCTGGAGGGGGATGGAGCTCCCATCACAAAGACAAAGAGTGCACAAAAAGAGTGAGGGTTGTTAATGACAAATGGGGAGTCAGTTACCCCAAGGAGAAGCTGGGTGGGCTCAGTTTGGGGGATGTTGCATTTAGAGACCTACAGGACCCTCGGATGCAACTGTCCTGAGCCCAGAGCTCAGTAGACACATTCATTCATTCATTCATTCATTCATTCACTCATTCACTCTATAAACATTTATCCAGGGCTGGGCTGGATGCTGAGTAAACAAGGATGATTAAGATCCTGGCCTAATCCTTAAATGAGTTAATGAAAGAGAGAAGTGTAAACATAATGGCAGTGCTGTTCGCGGTATAAAAATAGTACATGCACAGGATAGGATGATAGCAGGAAATAGTGGGCTCAGTTTGGGTGGCCAGGGACAGCTTCCCAGGAGAGATGACCCAGAAGAGAGTAGCCAGGCACAAAACAAGGTTGGGGAGCAGGAGGAGGATGTCCGGGCAGGTGAAACAATAGATGGCTACCAAAACACAGAACCCTTTTAGGGAAGTACCAGAAATGATGTACCAGGGTAAGGCCAGAGGGGGACAGGGACAGAGATTGCCAGGGCTGCTAGGCCCAGGCATGATGCACTGGCTGAGGGAGGAGACTCCACTCCGAGGTGACAGTCTTTGGAAAGCTTTTTGAAACATCTCTTTTATTGTTATGTTACCATTACAGTAGTCCATGCACGATCTTCAAAGTTCTAGGTAAGCATAAAAAACACAAAAATCACTGTTACCATTTAATGTGCAAGAAGAATTTTCTCATCTCAATCTCCCATCTCTCCTACACTTTCTATTTATGTATATATATATAATGTATGATTATGTATTTTAAGTTTAAAAATTAGTGTATATGCTGTTTAATAAGCTGTTATCTTCCCTTGACCAAAAAAAAGCATAAATAGTTATCTTATTAAGTTATTTTCCCAAAACATCATTAATCGCCTCATAGTCCATAATTATACAGTGAGAGCAAAATTTATTCAACAAATCTCTGTATCATTGAACATGTGAGATGTATACAAATTTTCATCATATTCTTGTAACTAAATACAGTGAAACCTTGGTTTGTGATCATAATTCATCCTGGAAACATGCTTGTGATCCAAAGCACTTGTATATCAAAGCAAATTTCCCCATAAGAAATAATAGAAACTCAGATGACTTGTTCCACAACCCAAAATATTCATATAAAAGTGATTATAATACTGTAATACAATATAAAATAATAAATAAAAAACAAAATATAAGGAAAATTAACAAATTAACCTGCACTTACCTTGAAAACCTTTGTGGCTGGTGTGAGGGAGACAAGAGAGGAGGGTTATTGCGTAGGACAACTTTCACTAACGCTAACGGAATCACTGCTGTCTATTAACTCTATGGAATCTTTTTCTTTTCATGCAACTTTAACAAGGAACCTATCCAATCACACTTGCTTTTTCCTCATTTTGAGGATTTCACAGAAATATGACATTGCATTGTCGTTAAACAGATTCATTGCTCGCACTGCTACAGCCATATTTGGGTGGTGATTTTCCACAAAATTTTCCCCGCATTTTACACATCTCTTTACTCTCATTTGAAATGAGAGATTCCTCCGCCTTTTTCTCCTCCTTTTCTACAGACAAGATGCAGATATAGGCTTCTTATAAAATCTTGTGATTTCGGCCACTTGCATGCCTCATTTGTGCTTCTCGATGATTTCCTTCTTAACTTCTACCATAATCATCTCCTTCTTCTTACCACCTTTCTTTTCAACCTTTTTCTGCATGGGGGCCATTGTGTATGCTCACACAGATGCTGACTACAGTATAGTATTAATAAACTCTTGTCATATACTGTATTTAATGTAACTGGCAATAAGGCAGCAGAGGAAAGGGTCTATATCTGCAGGGAGCCTGACCTAGAATGAAGCAAAGCATTCCTAAGCTTACTCTTGTATGGAAAAGCAAAGGACTGTCCCTAAGTGCTTTGAAGTGACAAAAAATACACTAGTGCCAGTTGTGGGAACCTCCCAACGTTGTGAAAAATCACTGATTTCTGCCAAACACCATTTCTGCTGGCCTGAGACAAGCATCCAAGCATGGGAGACAATCACTCACAATCCCACAGAAAGAAAGAGAGAGACAGAGAGAGAGAGGAAAAATTGGCTCGGTTGTGAGCCAACTGATGTGAGTTGTGAGTCATGTGATGTTTGGCATCACATACTACTTGTATTGCAAGACATCACTCATTTATCAAGTTAAATTTTTTTAGAAATGTTCGCTTGTCTTGTGGAACACTCGTGGAACAAGTTATTCACAATCCAAGAAAAAACAGTGCAACTCAAGTTATTTTTGAATGTGCTTATTGGCCATTTGTAGGGGCAGATACATCTAGGTGTCTGTGTGTCTGAGCGATTTTGCAAGGAATCAGCAAAACAGGGTGGGGAGAGGTGCCGTAAATCTTCACTAGTGACTTTCATGGCTCCAGGATCCCGGCTCCAGGATCTCCTTCAGAAACTCCAGTTATCTGCATGCTAGCCCTCCACTTTGTTGCCTCCTTGTCTTTCATTCTGTCACCTGTATTACTATCATCTGCATTTTGAGACAATTTCTCATGTTTATCCTTCATCTCACTGGTTTTGGTTTTTTTCACAGCTTTACTGAAATATAATTTACATAACATACAGTTCACACATCTGCAGTGTACAATTCAGTGATTTTTAGTGTGTCCACAGCATCGTGCAGCCATGACCATAGTCAATTTTAGAACATTTTTATCACCCCCCAGAGAAACCCCATGCCCATTAGCAGCCGCTTCCCATTCCCCTCAACCCAGCTCTGGGCAAACACTGGTCTAGCTTCATTCTCTATATATTTGCCTATTCCAGACATTTCATACAAATAGAATCATATAATACATGATGCTTAGTATCACTGAGCATAATGTGGCTTCTGGCTTCTTTCACTTAGCATAATGTTGTCAAGGCTCATTCATGTTGTAGCATGTGTCTGAACTTTATTTCTTTTTATGACCAAATAATATTCCATTGTGTAACTGTAGCACACTTTATCTGTTCATTAGTTGATGGGCTGTTTTCAGTTTTCGGCTATTATGAATAATGGTATTTATAAACATCCAGGTACAAGTTTTTATGTGAACATAATGCTTTTGTTTCTCTTGGATATGTACCTAGAAGGGGAATTGCTAGGTCATATGGTAACTCCTGTTTAAACTTTTGAGGAACTGCGAGAACATTTTCCAAAGTGGTTGTACCATTTTACATTCCCACCAGCAATGGAGGAGGTGTCGTTTCTTCCACATCCATCCTCCCAACATTTGTTACCATCTGTATTTCTTATTTTAGCCATTCGAGTGGGTATTACGTGGCACCTCATTGTGGGTTTTATTTGCATTTCTCTGATGGTTAATGATGTTGAGCATCTTTCCATGTGCTTATCTGGTTTGGTTTTCCAAGACATAAATTCTGCCTCTTGAAATATCCAAAGATGTAGCCACAGGGAACCTGCATTTCCATGAGACTGCATTATGTTAAAACTTAAGCCTCCAATTTTGACTTACATTCTATTTTGTTTGGTTTCCTTTCAACCCTTCCTTAGGGAAAGATGTGTTACATACATCCCAGATTTCCAGCAGTCTTTTTCCTACGTACTTCTGCTCCACTGAAGTGCCATCTTCCCCAACCCCCTACATGGCTCTCTAGAATTTTTAAGAGATGCTCTGCATAAAAAAAGCAGTCACACCTTATCAGCAGCAATTAGATTTGCTGGAGACACCCACCTGCCACCAGGTCTGTCCCTCTTTTTCCCCATTGCCTGCTCCAGGTGTGGTTGTCACCATCATTCCATTAACATTACTACTGTAGCTGTTGTTTTCTGCAAGGATTTGTAACAATACCCCGAAGGGATGGAAGAGCTGTACACTAGCTGCCTCACTGATCAGCATCAGAGAAATGCACAGCAGGGAAAGGGAGTTCAGTTTTCTGGATTCTCCACAGTGTGAGCCTCTGAGTAGACTCCAGGAGAGTCACAACGTGAGTGCCCACCTTTGTCAGGAGGTCTCTGCTCATGAGACATCTTCAAGGAAGTTTCTCAGGACCAGGGTCCTTGTGTAGTTGGATGATTCCCTATGATCAGTAAGTTTCTCCTTATCAAGAACAAAGAGGAATTTTGTTGCTAGTGCTCGCCAAATGACATTGTTGATGCTGTTTATAACGGAATTAATTGTATATTGGGGGAAGGACATGAACAAAGATGAATCTTGAGCCTCTTGGAGCTGGAGTTTAAACAAAAGGGACTTTCCATTTTACTACTTAACCAAAAAAACTGTTGGAATACAAAGAGATGGCTAAGGATGGGCTCCATCACACTTGTCTCCTACAGTCCTTGAAGAGTCACTTGGTGAAATTTTAAGGCCCAGACCACAGTGGTAGCTCCTTGGATCTAACATCTTCCTTTTTTCAGTGGTGAGCGTGTGGAGGAAGGACAAGCCATGGGAGGGGCCTTCCCTAATTAGGCAGTAGAATGCATTATCTGTAGAGAATTTTAAAAGTATAACATAACTAAAAGCCATCTACTTTTTAAAATCATCTCCTTGCAGGGTGCCTGGGTGGTTCAGTCAGTTAAGCATCTGACTTTAGCTCAGGTCATGATCTCACAGTTTGTGAGATCAAGCCCTATATCAGGCTCTGCACTGACAGCTTGGAGCCTGGAGCCTGCTTCAGATTCTGTCTCTCTCTCTCTCTCTCTCTCTCTCTGCCTTTCCCCTGCTCACACTCTGTGTCTGTGCGTGTCTCTCTCAAGAATAAATAAACATTAAAAATAATTATAATAAAATAAAATAAAAAATAAATAAATAAAAATAAAATAAAACCATCTCCTTGAATAGTAACTCTAAATAATGTCTGTGGAAAATACCCCTCCCTTTAGTTGGACCACTTCCAATCCCTACTCCTATGATAGGTCCCCACAACCTCTGGCGATTATAATCCCACCTCTTCCACAGGAGAATTCTCTCCTCACTGTGGAACCTGCTAGTGTTGTGTATTTTGATTGATTACACACCCACCTGCAAAACCACACTCTCCCCACTCCTTCCCACCCCAGCTCCTCAAGGATTTGAACACTTATCCAAGCCCCCTACCCTACTTTCCCCAGTGGTAGTCTAAGAAACCCTCTCTTACTGTGAGCTGTCCCATAAGCCTTGAATCTGAATTAGATGGCTCAGTCAGAAAGCCTGTAGGCCCCATTCTAAAAAGAAATGCTCCTGTTGTGATGAGCACTGGGTGATGTATGGAAGTGTTGAATCACTAAATTGTACATCTGAAACTAATATTATTACACTGTATGTTAACTAACTGCAATTTAAATAAAAACTAAAATAAAAATAAGTGTTGTAAAAGATTGTATCTTATAAAGAAGATGTGGTTTATATATACAATGGAATACTACTTGGCAATGAGAAAGAATGAAATCTGGCCATTTGTAGCAACGTGGATGGAACTGGAGAGTGTTATGCTAAGTGAAATAAGTCAAGCAGAGAAAGACAGATACCATATGTTTTCACTCATATGTGGATCCTGAGAAACTTATCACAAGACCATAGGGTGGGTGGGAGGAAAGTTACAGAGAGGGAGGGAGGCAAACCATAACAGACTCTTAAATATTGAGAACAAACTGAGGGTTGATGAGGGGTAAGAGGGAGGGGAAAGTGGGTGATGGACATTGAGGAAGGCACCTGTTGGGATGAGGGCTGGGTGTTGTATGGAAAACAATTTGACAATAAACTATATATATATATATATATATATATATATATATACACACACACACACACACATATACACACACACATATATGTATATATAATATATAATATATTTGTACATATATATATGTAAAGACTGTATCTTCATGAGTTTATCTTAACAATTTGAGTAAAGCACCTATTTTTTTTAATTAATAGACTTTATTTTTAAAGGACATGGAAGTCTGCAGAAAAACTGAATGGAAAAGCAGAGTTCCCGTATATCACCTCCCCCCTCAACCCCACCACACACTCTGCATTGCCCTCTTATTAACATCCTGCATTAGTGTGGTACATTTGTTATAATTGATGAGCAGATATTAATATATTATTATTAACTAATGTCCATAGTGTACATTAAGACTCACTCTTGGTATTACGCATTACAGGTTTGACAAATGTGTAATGACATGCGTCCATCTTCATGGTATTGTACAGAGTAGTTTTACTGGCCTAGAAGTCCCCTGTGTAGGGCACCCGCTTTTTTGACATCCCTTCCCATGTCTCTTCACCTGGTGTTTTTTCCTTCATTAGAATTAATTGCCATGATTTTAAATAGGAGATTCATATAGGAATGTAGATTTCTGGCATCTTGAAACAGCCAACAATGCAATACCTGCATGTCCACAACAGTCAGGAGAAGTTCAATAGAGGCGGACCCTCCTCACACAGGTGGAGCATGCCAAAACCCTTCCGTTCCCTAGAGGCAGAGACAGATGCCATTTGTAGTCACACTTGTACTGTCGTTTTCTTTACAATAGATTTAAGAAGAAAAAATGTAATACTTTGTACCCTTCCATGTCCCATTCAGAAGTGGGGAGAAAAAAGTAGTCTGAGAAGGTCATAAAAGTTGGGAGAAAGGTCATAGAAGTTGGGAGAAAATATGTTTCTTTGGGGATGTGAGCCGGCCAGTTTCACTTGTTTATATTCTCCACTCGTCTTCTGCAGGCATTGGAGTGGGGTCCCACACTGGGGTGCACTCAGCTAGCACCTCACTTCTAGTTGCTACTAAAGTGCATAGAGCCAATGGCTGCTGCTTGTACATGTGACCGGCATTTGGAGACACCAAAAGACAGATGTTTTTCATGTGGATTTTTTTAAAGTTTTTATTTATTTATTTTTGAGAGAGAGAGAGAGAGAGGGAAGGGCAAAGACAGAGAGAGAGAATCCTAAGCAGGCTCCGGCCATCAGCGCAGAGCCTGATGCAGGGCTTGATCTCATAAACCGTGAGATCATGACCTGAGCCAAAATCAAGAGGTGGACGTTTAACCAAATGAGCCACCCAGGCATCCCTCATGTGGATTTTAACAGTCTATATCTTTAAGAAAGCTGAATTTAGGAGTCACAATTTCCAGATTTTATTCCCTGTCCCTTGGCTATATAGGAAAAGTAGAAAACAAAGACGAAAACAAAAAACTCTGGCAGGGGAAGAGATTTCTATCCTCTGAACACTCTGTCTGACTTCAGGGGATGAGGTACAAGCATCTTGGCTCAGAGTCTTGCTCTTTGGGGCCTGAGGTGGACGTGACTCATTACTGATTTCATCTCTGCCAAGGCCCCTGGTGTAAGTTCTGATGTCTGGTCACAGTTTGATAGTCTATTAACCTTTATTTTTCCCACAGCTAAAGAGAGAAAAAGAAAGAAATATTTCTAGAGTCCTGAAGGCCAATGCCTGACTGGCATTATTGCTGCCAAGGCTCTAACTAGACAAAAACTGTTCTATGGGCCATGGCATTAGAGAGAGGACTGTCTATTTAAACAGGAAATTTATTACCAAGGGATTATAAACAGAACCTGAAGATTTTGAACCAGAGAACACAAAGCAAATAAGGGGGAAATGCTCTCCCACATAACACCTCCTTTGGGCCAATTATGGGTTATATATTTGGTTGAACCACGTGAAGTTGCTGTTATTTGACTACTTTTGACCTGCAAACACAAGTTTCATATGGTTCATTGTAAGAGGCCCACTCTGCTTCCTGCCACATATTCACTCAACAAATATCAAATGAATTGTTCACCTACTACATACGAGACACTGTCCTAGGTGCAGAGACTACAGCCAAAAGCAAGCGAGACAAAAATTCCTGTTTTTGTGAAGCTTATTCTGGTGAGAAGAGACACAATAAATGAGCGAGATAAGCATAATAAGCTAGTTGATGGTGAGTGCTGTGGAGAAAAGTAAATATGTCATGGGAAGTGAGAGAAGAAGTGGGTTTCAGGAGGGATGATTGCAGTTTGAAATAGCTGGCGAATTAAACCTTCATCGGGTGGGTGACATTCCAGTAAAGATCTAAGGAGAAGGAGGATTGAGCCAGGTAAATATCGGTGGAAGAACCTTCCAGCACAAGGAAGGGTGAGTGCAAGAGCCTCACCAGAGGTGGAAGCAAGCCTAATACGACCAAGAGACAGCAGGGTGGCTGTCCACTGTTGTTTTTCTTTTTTTTACGGGGTTAGGATGAGAGAGGTTTTGCCCTGGAGAAATAAATATTATGGACTCAGATGTCAAATGGTCTAAATTACAGGCCAGCTGTTTAGGGAACTTTAGGGGAATGTCAGCAACCTAACACTGGGAGAATTGGGAGCCCTGGGACACTGGGAAGTTGAGTCCAAGAGGGTCTCAACTTTCCCATTGAGGAAGGAAGCCACCCTTCTTGGCTGTGCAGAGGGCTCCTCAGGTCACTCATCAGACAGTCCTGCTCAGCTCATGGTTCTGCTCTTTGATCCCAATAGTTCATCAATCAGGACCATAGCTCTGTTGTACCTGGATTGGGAAGAAGATTATGTATCCCACCCCACCCTCTTGCCAGTGTTGGAAGTGTCCATGCCCAACCAACTGGGGTCTTTCACTTCTTCCGAAGTGAGCCAGATTGTTCATCTCTTTGGAGCAATAAGTTCTGGGGGGATCTGGGACTCTCTATCCTGCCACCACAGGTGACCTCCAGGGACCAGGAAGTGTGTTAGTAAAATCACCCAAAGCACATGGGTATGTCTAGTTTGTGTCCATCCCAGACTATAGGCAGTGGTGTGCCTGTCTCCTCCCCTTCCCCCACACTCAAGCAATGTTAAAAAGTGCCCTGAAGCTATAGACACTAACCTCCAGGACAGGGGATCAGAGCAACCTGCAGGACAACCTGGCTAAGAGGAGCAGGTGAGCAAGGAGCTGAGGGAACAGCCCCTCCCATCTCCTATCCCTCCAATCTCCACACTCAAATGTCCAGGAGTCTCCTTATGGCAGAGGAGTCTAGGCCTTGTGACCACCCCCTCAGCAAGCCCTCTGTACCTGCATTTCCAAAGCACTCAGCTCACAGCAGATCCTAAAAATGGACTGAAATGGTCAATATGCCAAGATTCAGTTCCCCCTTCTTTCCCTCTAAGTCCTTGTAACCCAGAAGGGAGTGGGGGCTTGCTCACTGATCCCTAGAGGGAACCCTAGGGCAAGAAGGGAGCCCTTATTACCCTTCTTCCTCCTTCACCATGTTCTGGATGGTCATCCTCTTTTATAACAACTGCTCTAAGTATGTATCTGCCCCTTCGTACTCTGTCCTAATTATTACAAACCACCATAAGCAGGTTCTCACTAAATGTAGCTCATTCCTGTGATTTTCCAAAGGCCCCTCTGCGATTTGGTGTGTGCACTGGCTTTCTGTTTGGAGCTGGTCCTGGAGTAGGGACGGGCCTAAGTAGGTTGCCCAAGAGGCCCAGGGTCATAAGTCCACTGGAACACCTGTCACTCTGCATGACCAACCCCTTTCCTCATCTTGCCTCCACTGCCACTAACCAGCAGCCACAGTGAAGGTGCCTAGCAGGTTTTCAAGCCAGATTTGTCCTCCTGGCCTTGAACACAAGCCCACTGACCTGTGCAGGCCAACCAGGCCAAGTGCCCAGATAGACAGCACTCATGTGCCGTTGCCCTGGTTCTCAGACCCTTCTGAGCCTGGTTTTTCCTTTTAGACTTTCAGTGTTTTCCCCCGGTTTAAGAATTAGAAACTCCTCCATTTCCCATCTATCAAAAATGCATTAGCCATCTTGCTTTCTGTGAAGGGCTGTCTCACAGAAAGGTTTGGCCCACCCACTTTCCCTTTCTGAGCCTCCTCTACCCTTCATCTCCTCACTCTTTCCTGGGTAGACGCCTGGCAGTTGCACCCGTCCTATCTGGGATCTTACAGTAAGGCTGAGTCTGTATGATGCCTGTGGTCTTAGCAGGGGTGTTCAGCTTTGCATCCAGGGTCTCTGGGAAGTTACATACCCCACACAGGTGTGTAAACTTGATTATTCAGAGTCTGGCTCAGGATGAGGGCGGGTGTGTTGCCCTTTCCGGATCGGCAGTCTAGAAACCTCATTCTGCCATAAAGGGCCCTGCATTAACCCTCTACTATGGGTGTTTGGCCTTACTCGACTGCACAGAGAGTCCATCCAGAGAGTCCCGGTTTCCTTTCCCCAGAAGGCCCCAGAGTGTAACTGCACAGTAACTCCTCCATCCCAGCAAGTGCCTTTCGTCCCATTTTTCTCCTAGTCCTTCACATTCGTGAGAATGAACCAAAAGACTGAATGCAACGGCCCATGGCCCCAGTTCCCTCTACATATCATCTGCAACTCAGGGGTTCTGAGGGGCTCTCCTTCTAGGTCTCGCTTGGTCCACAGCTGACAACATGGCCACCAGACCACAACCCTCCTTACTGCCAGTGACCTGCCTTCTTAGAGGTTTTTGTGCTCACGGACATTGTGGTCACCCTGTGAGCGCTCTCCTCTGTTCTACGGTCACCCTTGGGGGAGATATCTTCCACCCTGGAGGACTCTGTCAATCGCTCACACCTGCCTAGCTGGGCAGCGTTCATTCCACAACAGCACACTCTGCCATAGAAGGCTGGGACCACAGCGGGAGGGGTCAGAAGGTACCCAGGGTCTCCCTCCTCTCAGCTACAAGTGTAGGGTTGTGCTCTACAGACGGGACCACTTCTGAAAAAAAGCATTTGGAATGAAAAACCCCAAGGAGGCTTTGGATGCAGCAGCCATTTCAGTATACCCACAGCAGACCCACAGCAGACCACAAAGGCCTGCAGGATGCCTGCTCAGACCCAGCACAGTGATGAGACAGCCACCAAGGGCTGGGAGGACCAAAGGAGTCTATTGGACACTGAGAAGCACTGTTTGCCCAGCTATGTGAGCAGGGATTAATCCCCTGATGCTTGAGCCTGGCCCACAGCTAGCCCATTAAATTTTGGCTCCCTGCTCCTAACAGGGGCCTCACTTTCTTGAACACATTCTCAGGGCAGGAATTTGTCGCCTCTCCCAAGTGGATGGCCACAGATTGTTAGATTATAAATGACCTCCTTTGTCACTTGCTGGGAATCTCTGACTACAGAAACTCCACTTATGGCCACTGCCTCCCAGTGGGCCCAGCATCATAGAATTTGCTGATTATTCCACACTCTTTACCAACCACAGCCAATGCATCTAAATGAGCACGGGAATGGCCAGCCCAAGAGTAAACTTAGCCACTGTCACAGTTGCCCCATAAGAAGATAGAGCAGAGGAGGTAATGCCCCTCTGTTGGAGTGCAGACCCATGTGCATCCAGCTGAGCCCAGGCCAAGCTCACCCCCCCAATCTGGAGACCAGAAAAAACCATGGGCCTCTTCACCACCTGCCCAGGGGTGTCAGCACTTAGTGGCACTTGCTCGTGTTCGCCCTGAGTCCTTTGCACAGTGCTTTACAAATCTGTCTCTGAGTACTCGTGTGCCCACCATGATGGGGAAGTCTCAGGGAGTTCAGGAGCCTGAGCGAGGGTGAGAAGCATACTGGGAGCAGAGGCCCCAGAGCCAGCCTCCTGGGTTTGAATCCTACTTCTTCACTATCTACCTGTGTGACAGTGTGCATGCTGACTAACCTCTCTGGGCTTTACTCTTCTCAGTGTTAAATGAAAGGAGTTATATCTATTTCATAGAACCGATGAGGAGATCAGACGAAATAACACCACGGAAGCACTCAACAGAGTGTCCGACATGTAGCAAGCTCTTAATAAACATTAGAAAGAAGATCATTTCCACTGGTGACATTATGTGTCCTGAAGAACGCTTGAAGTTGCATTTCATGTGACTTAATAAGAAAGTAAGCCGATCACTAACAAGTCAAAATATGCTATATCTGCTCCAACTTGGGGAACAGGAAGGACCTGCCCTTTCTTGTTTAAAAGGCTTATCAAGTTGCAAAGCCAACTTAGGCCAGTTGGGGAGGGGTGTTGGAAGGGTGTGAGGGAGGCCGCTGTCTGTCCACAAAGCTCTGCAGTGCTGAGATGCCGAGGATGGAGACTGATTCTGGACCACAAACCCATGGTGTGGTTTAAACATCCCCTTCTCACACGCCCAGCAGCCGGCACATGTGCAAATGATGACACACCCAATTTTGTCAGCTTGGACATACAGGGGGGAAGGAAATGGTACTGTGGGGAGAGGCAGGTAGGAAGGAAGAGTTGTAATCCTGACAACCAGAGCAGGGAATGGGATCCAAGCTGCAGACAAGCAAACTTGTAATCTGTCTACCTAGGGATTCGCTGGGAGGAAATCTGAACTAATAGTCCGAGAACTGTATTTTTAAGCCTCGCCCGGACTGCTCCGCCAGCCTGCTTCTCCACTCCTGAGATCACAAGATGCTCAGCAGGGCGCTGCCAGAACAGGAAGTGACAAAGGCGGCTGATTTCGCCAAAGATATGAAACCCACAGTTCACGTTCAATAAATTACACAAAGAACAGCCAGACCCCACGGGGGTAAGAGAAGAGTCATTGTAAGTGTGTAACTTCATTTTAACCTAATTCCATGCATTGGCAAAGAGAACACTTTGATTTCCATACCCATTGCAAACCCATTTTCCCCTCATGTAAATACAGCAAATATTATTCATCCATTTTACAGATTAAAAAGAAAAAAACTGAGGCATGGACAGGAGAGGTAATTTGCTTAAGGGCCAAGTCAGAATTCTATATTTTGTCCAAGAGTTGTTGCAAACCTTAACGGTCAGAAAATATACAATAGAACCCTTGAAATAAAGTATAAAATTTGAAATAAAGCAAGGATTGATTTCTGATTGTTAGTTCTTGTGGTAAAAAGAGGAAATAAGTTTTGGTCTGTTTCATAAAGGAGTTGTCATGCTTTGTCTGTTGTTCAAAAAAAGCTTTGTTTATGGAATTTTGAGCAGCCCGTGCAATTAAAATTTGTACACATTTTCACCTGGAACATAACTGCTTGTGGTATTAATGCAACATTGGTATTAGAGTCATTACCAAGAAACATCATGTGTGGTTCCAGACCCAGAAGAAGGAAAAAAGAATGAGGAAAAAAGACTAAGGCTTTGGAGTCTGGGGGTATCTCAAGCATTTCTGCATTCAATCACATCTGTGAGCATAACTTGATTTCTATAAAAATTTATTTCCTTTTAGAAAGATATTGATCAAGTAGAGAGTCAATTAAGATCACCTTCAAATATTCCAAAACACTGGCAGGGGCTGGGAGATAGTTTATAAGAAAATAGCCTACACATTTTATTATTTTTTTTAATGTTTATTTCTTTAGAAAGAGAGAGAGAGAGACTGTGCACACACACACACACACACACACACACACACAAGCCGGGGGCGGGGGGAGGCAAAGAGAGGGAGAAAGAGAATCCCAGTCAGGCTCTCTCTGCACTCTCACTTTGCACCCTCTGCACTCTCAGTGCAGAGCCCAATGAGGGGCTTGAACTCATGAACTGAACCATGAGGTCATGACCTGGGCCGATATCAAGAGTCGAATGTTTTTGTTTTGTTTTGTTTTTTAATTTTTTTTAAACATTTATTTATTTTTGAGACAGAGAGAGACAGAGCATGAACGGAAGAGGGCCAGAGAGAGAGGGAGACACAGAATCTGAAACAGGCTCCAGGCTCTGAGCTGTCAGCACAGAGCCCAACGCGGGGCTCGAACCCACAGACCGCGAGATCATGACCTGAGCCGAAGTCGGCCGCTTAACCGACTGAGCCACCCAGGTGCCCCAAGAGTCAAATGTTTAACCGACTGAGCCACCCAGGCACCCCTCGCCTTCACAGTTTAAAGCCATATAGATTCTGTCCACCTTACTAAAGGACACTTGAATCAGGGAGATGGGGAAATACTGAAAGCACACTGTGTTCCTTATGCACCAAGAACGTGCTCTTTTGGAGGATTCCAATAACAAAGTGATTATAGCCACATAACTGAGGGGAATTTGGTCTCTGCCCATAGTAAAGTTCCCAGAGCAAGTATAGGAGCTATGATTTAAAAAAAAAAAAAAAAAGAAAGAAAGAAAAAGAAAAAGAAAAAAAGCTTTCTGAAATATTTCCATGTCTGTGATCTCTATTCTGACCCAGCTTCATTCCTCTGCTCCACCAAAAGTTTGAGCCACAATTTATTACGGAAGCTCATCAAAGTGGCATCTCCCAAGTCACCTCTTGCCAAGGGACAGCAATTTCTGTCTGGCTCCTGTGATTTTAAAGATGGGGACCCTTCCTGTCTTGTCTGGGTGTGTGATTTCTAGAAATGAATCCTGATCAGTCAGCTGATAGTGTACAGGAAGTTGCTAGGGCTTTTCACCAAAACTATCACTTTGGTCTCTGCATAACATTTAAAGGTTCCTTCTCAAAATAAGCATGGACTTCAGATCCGTGGACATTAACAGGTAACTGGACAACCCTGGCCTATTTGACATCACGCATGCTAAGTTTGGAAATAAATCAGGTGACTATGTTGGTGACATGAGCCAGGGGCCAAGAGGTGCTCAGGAAGCCTGGATTCATTAGGGTTTGGGTGCCAGTCCCTGTCCTGTCCCACTACGATTTCTGAACCCCAGGCTTCTCATCTACAAGGGCAGAGTGATGATAGCTACCGTGGGCTATACTTGTGAGGATTAGGATCCATGTATGTGGAAAGCTCTAGAGACATAGCAGTCATTGTTAAATAGTAATAATAACAATGCTAAGTTTTCTTTAAACAGTATTTGACAACAAGGTTGTGAAAGGCTGAATAATGGCTGTCTAAAGATGTTCACATCCTAATCCCCAGAACTTGAAAATGTGTAAAGGGACTTTGCAGATACGATTAAGTCAAAGATCTTGAGATGAGGACACCATCTTGGATTGTCCAGGTGGGTCCAGTGTAACCACACAGGTCTCCTAAGAAGGAAGCAAAGAGAGATGGATGTGAGTATGGAAGGAGGTGAAAAAAGGCCCACAAGCCAAGGAACACAGATGACCTGTAGAAGCTGCTAGAGGTAAGGAGGTAGATTTCCCCTCAGAGCCTTTAGAGGGAAATCACCCTGCTGACAACCTTGACTTCAGCCCAGTGAGACCAATTTTGGAGTTCTGACCTCCAGTACTCTCTAAGAATCAATCTGTGTTGTTTCAAGCCACTGAGATTGTGGTAATTTATTACAATAGCCAGCAGAAACTCAGACAAAAATTATAAAATGTATTTTCTTGTGTAGCCCATAAGCTGGATCTGGAGGCAATTTCCAACAGAACAACCTTTCTCACTTTTTCAGAACAAGAGTATCACATATTTCTGACATATCTATCTCATACCAGATTCAAAAGTAGATGAACTCACTGAGGACAGTTTATGGAGCAAGAAGTACAGAGGTCCTAAAGCAGACCCTAAAGCAGTGATTCTTAGACTTCCCTGTGATTTTGAAACATTTATGTTTTTGTTTAAAGGAAGATTCTGACTCAGGAGGCCTGGGGTGAGGCCTGAGATTCTGCATTTCTAACACATTCCAGATGACACTATGTGGCTTGTCCCCACACCACACTTTGATTAGTCAGGCTCTAGAAGACCACTCTGAAGGAACAGACTCTGAAGAGCCTCCAGTAATGGACTTACTCTTAACCAGTTTCCCAACTCTATCCCAGTCCTTTGTAAAATTCCTTGAGGGATGCTGAGGGTCTGCAGAGGCTCATATCTGGTAGAACATCATTCACTGCCACTCCCACCAAGCGAATTGTACATATTCTCTCAGTTGGATCCGTCCCCAAGCAAATGTATCCCAATGTAATATAAGCTGTACTTACCTTTTTAATTATATGACGACGCTGATTATTTAAACCAATTAAATATGAGTGCAAAGAAAAAGGTTCTATGTTAATAGATTTGGAAAGAGAAAATGTACATCACTATAAAACATGTCAAGTCACACATGGATAAGTGGAGGAGGAATTATAAAACTCTCTACACTTAGAATGCTTTAAAATATGCCTTCAAATTTTCACTCCCATTTCATTTATTTATTTTTTATTTTTTTAATGTTTATTTAATTTCAAGAGAGAGAGAAAGAACGAGCACAAGTGGGGGTGGGGCAGAGAGAGGGGGAGACACAGAATCCGAAGCAGGCTCCAGGCTCCGAGCTGTCAGCACAGAGCCCAATGCGGGGCTCGAACCCACAAACCCATGTGATCATGACCTGAGCCAAAGTCAACGCTTAACCAACTGAGCCACCAGGCGCCCTTTCACTCCCATTTTAAAGAAACCAAAATTTCCCTGTGAGTGCATTACAGATAACAAACACTTAGACAAAAAAGGCTTTAAGGATATGCACTTGGGTTTTAAGTGAACAATTAAAGGTCAAATGACTGCTGCCATTCTCAGTGGTGGTGGTGATGTACTCGCTTACACTTTAGACCTTTGGTTTTCCTTGCACAACACTGCAGTTATTACCTACCACCGCTGTCAAGCCTCAGCACCACAAACCTGTCAGAGGCTGTGATTAATCTCTGTCTTTTGCAGAGGAAGAATTTGAAGCTCAAACAGAAAGGAGTGAATTGACTCAGTTCTAGAACCAGTAAAAGCCTTAACATGATCATTCCAGATCTGACGCCTCTGCCAAGCCTTACCCTTTAAAGGGGGTCCCTGATGAGAAACAGCAAAAGACCAATTGTTTAACATATACTTAACGATAAGAGAAGCAGTAAGGAATACACATAAAACAAATACTTGTAAACAGAATGTCACATTCTGACATTTAAAGAGAGAGAGAATCGCACGTATTGTTCGATGAACGAGGGTCAACGAATACAGTGAAATAGCAGCTGTGGCAAAACCACATCAGGTTGAAGGAAGTTTATGTCAGAAAACTATAAGTAGAATGCAGATGCCTATCTGAGATGGCCCTAGAGACCCCATGGTGGTTTCTCACCAATGTAAGTGCTACCTCAAGATTACATCATGTGGGTGAGGATTTGAATAAAACTATATATACACTGTCAATCATCACGTGCTGGACAACTGAAACGTCAGTTTCACAGAATTATGAAGGTAAAAGAACCCATATTCCACATCTTCTGAGTTACTTCTTGGGAGGGAAGGATGTTGACCCAAGGTGCAGGAAAAGCTGGCCTTCTTCACTGCCTTGCTGCCTCACTGCAGCATCCCTGTTTATTTTGTAGAATCTACATTTGGGAGAAGCCACAGCATTTAAGAGTTAAGAATAATTTCCATAGCATCAGTGTGTGTGCCACAAGGGTTGCATGGATGTTCCAGAAGTGACCTCACTGAACAACTCTTCTCTTTATAAACTTCATCTTTCCTTCTTTTGAAATGGGTGCCAAATCTCAATAAGAGCAAACAAACAAACGAAGGGCCTTCTGATTCAAGTTGGCAAATTATGCATATTCGTTTCTCTGCCCTCCCCAAATCGCATCTACATGACAGTATTAGAGGGACCACAGGAAGAATGGAAGGTGCAAGAGGATCAGCACCAGGGCTTTTCGTGAATCTCTGGAAGCCAGTCATTGGGTAGAATTATACTGAGGGATGAACACTGGCAAAAGGGACATCAGCTTCAGGACATGCCCAAGACAAAGCTGCAAAGGACAAGGCCCAGGAACTCAGGGACGGCAGGTATGAAAATGAACAGAACAGATGCCTGTGGAATAAATGGTGGAGTAGATTCATTTCCCTGTACATTCTCTGCACCCACTCACACGACGAGTCCAAGGCAGGATGATTCCAGGATGGTTAATTTCAGGGCCCTGGGATATCATCAGGCCTGCAGATTCTTCCCAACTCTCAGGCGCCCTGCTCAGCGCGTCAGCTCACCCACGACCACAAGTTGCCGGCAGCAGTCCCTTCCTCCCCACCGCAAGACGTGACAACTTCCGGGCTAAGGACGGAGGACGGCTCCCACTCTTCCACGCCCCCCTTCTAAGAGCAAGAGCTCTTTTCCCAGAAGCCTCCCCAACAGACCTCCTGCCGCATCTCATTAGCCAGGACTGGGTCACGTGGCTGCCCCTACACCAGTCACGAGCAAGAGGAATGGAATTTCTGTGGTTGACTCAGAGCAGCGCTTCTCAAACTTGAGTGGGCTTCAGAATGGCCCGGGGATCTTGTGAAAACACCACTTTCTGGGCACCACTCCCAAAGGTTCTGGTTCAGTGAGTCTCGGGGTGGGGCTGGAGAGTTTGCATTTTTTGCCAGTCCCCAGATGATGCCGATGGTGTTGGTTTAAGAATCCCTGGACTTAAGGAGACAACCGACAATGAAAGGGCTCATTATGTTACAGGATTTTGAGTGGTTCTAATGTGACTTCCTGCCCACATGTTTCAAGTGAAGCCTTCACATGCACACTGCCCGCCCGCATGCTCAAAGCTTAGTCATCTCTCTCATTCAGGGAAGTTATGATTGTAACCATCAGAAGAACTAAAAGCAGAAATGGTCACAAGTGGCTACCTCAGGAAAGCAGGTGGGGGGCGGGGAGGAAGTGATGACATATTTTATTATGATTATGTGCCCATCTGAACTGATTGGCTTTTTCTTTTCATCAGTGTTTTTGAATACTAATTCTTTAATAAGAATACTTTTGTAGTGCACATTTTTCCTACTAAATAATCTCAACTTTCTTGAGCCTTGGTACTGGCCTTCATGGAAGTCTGTTGTGGTGGTGGTGGTAGTGACCTGGGAGGAGTGGGGGTGAACTTCTCCCTAGGTTCTTTTCAAATTATTTTTCCAAAGAGAAAGAGTGCCATTTTTTTTAAGTTTATTTATTTATTTTGAGAGAGAGGGCATGAGTGGGGAGTTTCAACCAGCCATTTGTATGTACATATCGAGATCAAGGTTGTGAATCCAGCTTAATGTATGTGGGGGTAGTTATCTTTCAAGGATACCAGTCATTGAATTAAAATCATCATAATGAGATTGACAAACTATTAACCTATGGTTTGTATCAAAATTTGTCTTAAGAATGGCGCTCTTTTGGGGCCCCTGGGTGGCTCAGTCCATTGAGCATCTGACTTCAACTTAGGTCATGATCTCGTGGTTCCTGGGTTCGAGCCCAAGTCAGGCTCTGCACTGACAGTGAGGAGCCTGCTTGGGATTCTCCCTGTCTCTCTCTCCCTCTTTCTCTGCCCCTCCCCAACCCACCCTCTCTCTCTCAAAATAAATAAATAAATTTAAAAGAAAAAAATAAAGAATGGCACTCTTTCTCTTTGGAAAAATAATTTGAAAAGAACCTAGGGAGAAGTTCACCTCCACTCCTCCCAGGCCACTACCATCACCACCACCACCACATACCTCCATGAAGGCCAGCACCCAGGCTCAAGAGAAAAAGGCTAAAACACTCTGCAAACAAGGGGAGAAGCTGTCAGACCTCCCCAGGAAATCCAGTGGAGAACAGAGAGGAGGAAGAGAGAAAAATGGGTACCATGGGAGGAATGGGCTGCATTTTGAGCTCGCATGGACATCCTTCATCACTTTCCCAGGACCCTCTTCAGCTAAGAGTCTTATCCATGCTGGGTGAGTGATATTTTGTGGTGGAAACTAAAGCATCTCTGTTTCACATTTGACATGGGATGCCCCAGACCACCTAAGAGGGAACAGAAGGCCAAGGAGACTCAGAGAAGGTATTTCACCTACATCTCAAAGAGCACATCAGCCCCCAGTTGTCACCCTGTTATATAAGATTATATTATATAACATAATATATTATATGTAATATAATATATTATATTTCTAGAAAAGACCACCAAGCTCACATCAGGGAGCAAATATTTCAACCCTATGAAGCTTCCAGGTGCCTGAGGGTCCTGACCTCCTGAGAAGGAGCTGTCACTCAGAGACATCTTCCTGGAAGAGGTGGTGGGCTGCCAGTGTCCAGAGTTTCCTGTGCGGGAAGCTTTAGGCCAAAAACTGAGTGTGTCCTTTAGATAGAACAACTCCGAGAGTTCCTCAGCTGGCATTTATCTACACAGAAACCACAGAGAAGTGAAATCTGACCCATCACAGAGGTCTTTCTGTGTAAATAAATAAGTAGATAAATAAATAAAAGCCCTGGGTTGTGTGGGCAGCAAGGAGACGGGCGCGTGCATGGGCGGCCCTTGGCCTGCACGAGCCGCACAAGGGCCTCGGAGGGCGCTTCTCCGGGGCCACAGGGGCTCCCACGGCGTCCAGGCTTTGGGCCCTCAAGGCTCAGGGAGGAGGGGGCTTCTGCACGCCCTCCGGGTCTGCATGCTGAGGGGCCGCGGGCGCCCTCGGGCGCCCTCGGGTTTCTCCCAGACCACTCAGGGGACTAGGCGCCCGCTGTCCGGAGCCCAGGCCTGGCGGTGAAAAGGGGCCTGCAGACAGCATCCATGACAGATGATCATTGATCATGAGGAAGATGGTGGCCTAGGAGGATGCTGGGCTCACCACTTCCTGCTGATCACTTAGATTCCACCCACATCTGCCTAAATAACCCAGAAAATGGCCAGAAGACTACCAGAACAGACTCTCCAGAGCCAAGTGTAGACAAGAGGCCCACAGAAGAGGGTAGGAAGGGCGGAGAGGCAGTGCGCTACATGGACTGGTGGGAGGAAGCCGGGGCGGTGGAGGGGCAGCCAGCCCGGCAAGGCAAAATCCCCAAGTCTGACTTGCAAAAGCAGAGGGGCCGGACTGCATGAGTTCTGACAGCCAGTGGGACTTAACATCTGGAATGTTATAAGTTAACAGCTCTGCTCGGAGAGCGGGAGGGCGAGAGGACACGGGGAGGGAGAGTTGTTGAGCCCTGGAAGATGGAGCTCATCCCGGTGGGGAACAAAGGCACTGGCCAGCACCATCTCCTTCACCCATCCCCCAGCTGAAATCCCAAAGGGAACCAGTTTCTGTCACCGAACTTGCTTGCACCACACAAACCCCCAACTCTGTGCTTCTGTGGATCCGTCCCTCCAACGGGTCTGTCTGCCTCCGTCCAGGTGCCGCAGGGCCCCTCCCGCAGGGGACCACCGCGGCAAAGAGAGCTAAGCCTGCCCCTTCTGCCCCTGTACACCTTGAGGATCCACCCCGGCTAATATGCCAGATCCCATAGAAGCAGCACCACAAGCCTGGCAGTGTGCAAGTAGCCCAGACAAGGGCCACACCACTCCACAGTGAGTCCTGCCCCTGGGAGAGGGGAAGATAAGGTACACACTAGTCTGATTGTGGCCCCAGTGGTGGGCTGGGGGCAGATATCAGGTCTGACTGCGGCCCCGCCCACCAACACAAGTTACTCCAGACAGCACGGGGGAAGAGCCCTGCAGTTCAGCGCCACTCCAGGGACTATCCAAAATGACGAAACGGAAGATTTCTCCTCAAAAGAAACTCCAGGAAGTAGCGACAGCTAACGAATTGATCAAAAATGGTTTAAGCAATATAACGGAGCACGAATTTAAAATAGTAGTCATAAAATTAATCGCTGGGCTTGAAAAAAGTATAGGGGACAGCAGAGAATCTATTGCTACAGAGATCAAGAGACTAAGAAACAGTCACGAGGAGCTAAAAATGCTATAAATGAGGTGCAAAATAAAATGGAGGCAACCACAGCTTGGATTGAAGAGGCAGAGGAGAGAATAGGTGAATTAGAAGATAAAATTATGCTAAAAGAGGAAGCTGAGAAAAAGAGAGATAAAAAAATCCAAGAGTATGAGGGGAGAATTAGAGAACTAAGTGATGCAATGAAGCGCAACAATATCCGTATAATAGGAATTCCAGAAGAGGAAGAGAAAGAGAAAGGGGCTGAAGGTGTACTTGAACAAATCATAGCTGAGAACTTCCCTGATCTGGGGCAGGAAAAAGGCATTGAAATCCAAGAGGCACAGAGAACTCCCTTCAGACGTAACTTGAATCACTCTTCTGCATGACATATCATAATGAAACTGGCAAAATACAAGGATAAAGAGAAAGTTCTGAAACCAGCTAGGGATAAACATGCTCTAACATATAAAGGGAGACCAGTAAGACTAATGACGGATCTATCTACTAAAACTTGGCAGGCCAGAAAGGAATAGCAGGAAATCTTCAATGTGATGAACAGAAAAAAATATGCAGCCAAGAATCCTTTATCCAGCAAGTCTGTCATTCAGAATAGAAGGAGAGATAAAGGTCTTCCCAAACAAACAAAAACTGAAGGAATTCATCACCACAAATCCAGCCCTACAAGAGATCCTAAGGGGGATTCTGTGAGTGAAATGTTGCAAGGACCACAAAGTACCAGAGACATCACTACAAGCATGAAACCTACAGATATCACAATGACTCTAAACCCATATCTTTCTATAATAACACTGAATGTAAATGGACTAAATGTTCCAACCAAAAGACATAGGGTATCAGAATGGATAAAAAAAACAAGACCCATCTATTTGCTGTCTACAAGAGACTCATTTTAGACCTGAGGACACCTTCAGATTGAAAGTGAGGGGATGGAGAACTATATATCATGCTACTTGAAGTCAAAAGAAAGCTGCAGTAGTCATACTTATATCAGACAAATTAGACTTTAAATTAATGGCTGTAACAAGAGATGAAGAAGGGCATTATATAATAATTACAGGGTCTATCCGTCAGGAAGAGCTAACAATTATAAATGTCTATGTGCTGAATACGGGAGCCCCCAAATATATAAAACAATTAATCACAAATATAAGCAACCTTATTGATAAGAATGTGGTAGTTGCAGGGGACTTTAATACTCCACTTACAACAATGGATAGATCATCTAGACACAGGATCGATAAAGAAACAAGGGCCCTGAATGATACATTGGATCAGATGGACTTGACAGATATTTAGAACTCTTCATCCCAGAGCAACAGAATATACTTTCTTCTCGAGTGCACACATACTTTCTGACCACAGTGCTATGAAGCTTTAAATCAACCATAGGAAAAAGTCTGGAAAACCTCCAAAATCATGGCGGTTAAAGAACACCCTACTAAAGAATGAATGGGTCAACCAGGCAATGAGAGGAGAAATTTAAAAATATATGGAAACAAATTAAAATGAAAATACAACAATCCAAACACTTTGGGATGCATCAAAGGCAGTCCTGAGAGGAAAATACATTGCGATCCAGGCCTATCTCAAGAAACAAGAAAAATCCCAAATACAAAATCTAACAGCATACCTAAAGGAAATAGAAGCAAAACAGCAAAGACACCCCAAACCCAGCAGAAGAAGAGAAATAATAAAGATAAGAGCAGAAATAAACACTATAGAATCTAAAAAAACTGTAGAGCAGATCAATGAAACCAAGAGTTGGTTTTTTGAAAAAATAAACAAAATTGACAAACCTCTAGCCAGGCTTCTCAAAAAGAAAAGGGAGATGACCCAAATAGATAAAATCATGAATTAAAATGGAATCATTACAACCAATCCCTCAGAAATAGAAGCAACTATCAGGGAATACTATGAAAAATTATATGCCAACAAACTGGACAACCTGGAAGAAATGGACAAATTCCTAAGCAGCCACACGCTTCCAAAACTCAAGCAGGAAGAAATAGAAAGCTTGAACAGACTCATAACCAGCAAAGAAATTGAATCAGTTATCAAAAATCTCCCAACAAATAAGAGTCCAGGACCAGATGGCTTCCAGGGGAATTCTACCAGACATTTAAAGTGAGATAATACCTATCCTTCTCAAGCTATTCCAAAAAATAGAAAGGGAAGGAAAAGTTCCAGACTCATTCTATGAAGTCAGCATTACTTTGATTCCTAAACCAGACAGAGACCCAGCAAAAAAAGAAACCTACAGGCCAATATCCCTGATGAATATGGATGCAAAAATTCTCAATAAGATACTAGCAAATCAAATTCAACAGCATATAAAAAGAGTTATACACCATGATCAAGTGAGATTCATTCCTGGGCTGCAGGGCTGGTTCAACATTTGCAAATCAATCAATGTGATACATCACATTAATAAAAGAAAAGATAAGAACCATATGATCCTGTCAATCAATGCAGAAAAAGCAATTGACAAAATTCAGCATCCTTTCTTAATAAAAACCCTCGAGAAAGTTGGGATAGAAGGAACATACTTAAACATCATAAAAGCCATTTATGAAAAGCCCACAGCTAATATCATCCTCAACAGGGAAAAACTGAGAGCTTTCCCCCTGAGATCAGGAACACGACAGGGATGTCCACTCTCACCGCTGTTGTTTAACATAGTATTGGAAGTGTTAGCATCAGCAATCAGACAACAAAAGGAAATCAAAGGCATCAAAATTGCCAATGATGAAGTCAATCTTTCACTTTTTGCAGATGACATGATATCGTACATGGAAAACCCGATAGACTCCACGAAAAGTCTGCTAGAACTGATACATGAATTCAGCAAAGTCGCAGGATACAAAATCAATGTACAGAAATTAGTTGCATTCTTATACACTAATAATGAAGCAAGAGAAAGACAAATAAAGAAACTTACCCCATTCACAATTGCACCAAGAAGCATAAAATACCTGGGAATAAACCTAACCAAAGATGTAAAAGATCTGTATGCTGAAAACTATGGAAAGCTTATGAAGGAAATTGAAGAAGATATAAAGAAATGGAAAAACGTTCCGTGCTCATGGATTGAAGGAATAAATATTGTTAAAATGTCAATACTACCCAAATCTATCTACACATTCAATGCAATCCCAATCAAAATTGCACCAGCATTCTTCTCGAAGCTAGAACAAGCAATCCTAAAATTTCTATGGAACCACAAAAGGCCTGAATACCGAAAGTAATTTTGAAGAAGAAGACTGAAGCAGGAGGCATCACAATCCCAGACTTTAGCCTCTACTACAAAGCTGTAATCATCAAGACAGCTTGGTATTGGCACAAAAACAGACACATAGACCAATGAAATAGAATAGAAACTCCAGAAGTAGACCCACAAATGTATGGCCAACTAATCTTTGACAAAGCAGGAAAGAATATCCAGTGAAAAAAGACAGTCTCTTTAACAAATGGTGCTGGGAGAATTGGACATCAACACGCAGAAGGATGACACTAGACCACTTTCTCACACCATTCACAAAAACAAACTCAAAATGGATAAAGGACCTGAATGTGAGACAGGAAACCATCAAAACCCTAGAGGAGAAAGCAGGAAAAAACCTCCCTGACCTCAGCCGCAGCAATTTCGTACGTGACACATCCGCAAAGGCAAGGGAATTAAAAGCAAAAATGAACTATTGGGACCCCATGAAGATAAAAAGCTTCTGCACTGCAAAGGACTAAACTAAAAGGCAAAAACAAACTAAAAGGCAACAAAACTAAACTAAAGGCAACAAAACTAGAAGGCAACCAATGGAATGGGAAAAGATATTTGCAAATGACATATCAAACAAAGGGCTAGTACCCAAAATCTATAAAGAACTCACCAAACTCCACACCTGAAAAACAAATAATCCAGTGAAGAAATGGGCAGAAAACATGAATAGACACTTCTCCAAAGAAGACATCCAGATGGCCAACAGGCACATGAAAAGATGCCCAACGTCGCTCCTCATCAGGGAAATACAAATCAAAACCACACTCAGATATCACCTCATGCCAGTCAGAGTGGCTAAAATGAACAAATCAGGAGACTATAGATGCTGGAGAGGATGTGGAGAAACGGGGACCCTCTTGCACTGTTGGTTAGAATGCACACTGGTGCAGCCGCTCTGGAAAACAGTGTGGAGGTTCCTCAGAAAATTAAAAATAGACCTACCCTATGACCCAGCAATAGCACTGCTAGGAATTTATCCAAGGGATACAGGAGTACTGATGCATAGGGGCACTTGTACCCCAATGTTCATAGCAGCACTCTCAACAATAGCCAAATTATGGAAAGAGCCTAAGTGTCCATCAACTGATGAATGGATAAAGAAATTGTGGTTTATATACACAATGGAATACTACGTGGCAATGAGAAAGAATGAAATATGGCCTTTTGTAGCAACGTGGATGGAACTGGAGAGTGTGATGCTAAGTGAAATAAGCCATACAGAGAAAGACAAATACCATATGTTTTCACTCTTATGTGGATCCTGAGAAACTTAACAGGAACCCATGGGGGAGGGGAAGGATTGATGGGGGGCGGGAGGGAGGAGAGGGTGGGTGATGGGTATTGAGGAGGGCACCTTTTGGGATGAGCACTGGGTGTTGTATGGAAACCAATTTGACAATAAATTTCATATATTAAAAAAAAAGATGGAAATTTAATTTTAAAAAATATTTAAAGATAAATAAATAAATAAAATAAAATAAAATAAAATAAATAAATAAAAATAGATCTACCCTATGACCCAGCAATAGCACTGCTAGGAATTTACCCAAGGGATACAGGAGTGCTGATGCATGGGGGAACTTGTACCCCAATGTTTATAGCAGCACTTTTAACAATAGCCAAATTATGGAAAGAGCCTAAATGTCCATCAACTGATGAATGGATAAAGAAATTGTAGTTAAAAAAAAAAAGAAATTGTGGTTTATATACACAATGGAATACTATGTGGCAATGAGAAAGAATGAAATATGGCCTTTTGAGCAACGTGGATGGAACTGGAGAGTGTTATGCTAAGTGAAATAATTCATACAGAGAAAGACAGATACCATATGTTTTCACTCTTATGTGGATCCTGAGAAACTTAACAGAAGACCATTGGGGAAGGGGAAAAAAAAGGTTAGAGAGGGAGGGAGCCAAAACATAAGAGACTCTTAAAAACTGAGAAGAAAAAAAAAAAAGAAAAAAAAAACCCGAGAATAAACTGAGGGTTGATAGGTGGTGGGAGGGAGAGGAGGGTGGGTGATGGGTATTGAGGAGGGCACCTGTTGGGATGATCACTGGGTGTTGTATGGAAACCAATTTGACAGTAAATTTCATATTTAAAAAAAAAAGCCCTATAGCTATTTTTAGCCTGATTCACTCTAAAATCACTGTTGCATTCACCATCCAAAGAATAGGGACGCTGATTCAAATAATACTTATGTTCCATTTAGTTCTGGTCATTTCCCACTAATACCCAGGAAATAATCTGAAGATCTACCATGATTACAAGCTTACTGTTATTATTCCATTTGCTGAGGAATTGAATGGATTCTATTCATCAGCACATTCAGCACAACCTGAATTTTGCAATTCAGGTTTTATCTTTTTTTTTTTAAGTTTCTTCATTTCTCTTTGCAATTGTAAGGCTAGGTTGAATTATTATCTTTTTTTTCCCTCCCATTCTGTGACTGATTCTCCTTTTCATTTATAAATTACCTATTTCACTTATCTTCAGACCCAGCAAAAATGCAACCTGCTCTCTGTCTCGAGTAATTAGCTGTTGTTTCCTTTTTGGGTCAAATGGAGGAGCTTGTAGTCAGGATCGTCAACAAGGCATCCCTCAAAAAAGAATAACACTATCACCCTAAGAAAGTCATTCTTTAACTTGTTAGGGAAAAAACCTGAAGAGAAAAGAAACGTATTGGCCATTTTGTCTTGTAACCCAGAGTCCAATTTGATTCTGCTGTCTTTGTCTCCCTCCCGAAGAGGGTCATGAGACAGAGCAGACATCCACAGTGGCACAGTGTATTACATTTGTGCTTGTATCCCTCAGAGACAAGGGCAACATGGCTGGCTCAAGGAGGCAAAGTGAGACTGAAATACCTGGCGCACTCACTTGCCAAATTCCAGAATATTCGGATCTTGATTTAATCTGTTCCAAATTATAATCTGGGAGAGAAAAATTACCTGTCGACCTCCACAGCCACAGGAATACGAGGCAAGAGGAAAACTTGTTTCTCAGCTCCCTCTGCTGGCCTTTCAAAAAAAATCATCTCTCCCCTCACTACCAGGTCCTGTGCTGGGTATATGTAGTGGGCCAACTTCCTGCCACATGTGAGCCAATAAGGAAGTTAGGTCCACATTGACTGGGAAAATCTTGTCAAGGAACCAAGTGCTTCAAAAGATGAAAACGGAAGAGGGGTCAACCCAATGGTAAATCCAAACTAAAATGCTGATTCTCCAGTCCACCTTACAAAAAAGTTAACCTGAGATGAGGTCCAGGCACGTTTATTCTGAAAAAGAATCCCAGATGATTCTGTTGCACCTCCTGGTTGGGAACTACAGGTCCTAAAAGTTATGTTTTTATAGTTAATGTGTATTCTGGCTGCTACAGTTTAAGTTTATATCTATTCTACAGGCTTTGGGAGCAGGGAAGAATCCGCATCTAACCTGACCCATTTAAATGGCCATCTAAATGGCACCTATAGCCTTGCTTATTCAGGCTAAAAACCCCAAATTCCCTTATTTTTTTTATCGCAGTTTCTATCCTCTTGAAAGATCCTCAGGAACAAATAATAGCAATCCAGAGAGACACTTAGCATTGTGTGCACTCACATTTCTGCAGCCTTGCTGTTTTCTCATCTTTGGTTTCCTCATTTCTTCTCCTTAAGGATTTTGCTAATGTCAGTGCATTCCTTCTGAAGCTGGTGAGCAACCATTCAATGACAGAAGGGCCACAGCTCCCAAAATGTTCATGCTATTCATTTTGCATGATGACAGGGAAGATATGGCATGGTGTTGAGTGACACACACAGCATACTGAACCCACAGTCCTGAGGTCTACACATCAAACCTATCCCTGGCAAGAGAAGAGGTCTTGGCACGTCAGCTCAGTGACTAAGAGATGGCTTTTTGCTGGCCAGGGCATGATTTACACTCAAATTCTTTATACCTCAGGGGAGCTGCCCCAAGAAAAAGCTTTCAGGGCTCTAGGCTATATCCATTACCTTGGCCTGAAACCTTGCAGATGCGTAGCCTTGGTTATTTCCTACCAAGGGAAATAACTCAAAATCTGTCCAAATAATCATGGGTCAAAGTACACGCAAGACAACAGAACAAAACATTTATGTAGTTTCTTCTATCTAGGAAAATATTATGCACACATAATATAATACCTTCCTATAACCTTTTGTTCTCTTTTTTTTTTTCAAATAAAATTTTAATGATTTCCATCAGTACAACTGAAAATCTAGTGTCATAAAAGGGCATTTCCTGCTAAATTTCAAAATACAGCTTGTGGGCCATTTCTGAGCAGAAGCATCAAATGCTACTGAGTGTTCAATTTATTAACTAAAGTGACAGTATCATGGTCTAGGGGATGGGAAAGAGCAATGATCAGCTCACAGATTTTGGCTAAGAAAGAAAACAAACAAAAACAATGTAAATAATAGAATAGCCACAGCTATAAGTAAAATAAAAATGTGATCTCAAATACCTATCTCTTAAATTACTAGAAAAAAAACTTACAGATAAAGTTACAGCAAATACAGTCTTCACAGATTTGGGTAAATTTATTTGCATTTTATAGTGATGTCTAAGCCCTATATCCAATGAAACCATTTTTTATTTGTTTTTTTATTTAAGAAAATTTTAATGTGTATTTATTTTTGAGAAAGAGAAAGAAAGACAGAGCATGAGCTGGGGAGGGACAGAGAGAGAAAAAGACACAGAATCTGAAGCAGGCTCCAGGCTCCGAGCTGTCAGCACAGAGCCTGACAGGGGTTCAAACCCAAGCCGTGAGATCATGACCTGAGCAGAAGTCGGATGCTTAGCCAACTAGGTCACCCAGGCACCCCACCAATGAAACCATTTTTAAAAGCTCTATGAGGAATGGAAATTTAGATGTCTATTACCCTTTTCTTTAAAAAAGAAAAAAAAACACTAAAATTTCTGAATGAGCAAGATTCACTTTTGTAAGTAGAGGCCCTGCTTCTTCATAGTCCAGCTTTCCATCTAACAACCACAAGAGAAGAAGCTGGATATCTGTTTAGCTTTTGTGCGTTCACAAATTCCAAGTCACCATAGATACTCAGCTCCTCAGAGGGAACATACTGCTCCACAGCTGTAGCAACAGTTGCACAACAAGTCCAGAGCAATACCATCACCGAGAGGACAGGAGTTGTGGTTAAAATCCACCCAGAGTTAAGAGGGAAACATCTTAAAAAGCCATCACTTTCTCCATCTTCAAGACACTTCCTATGTGTTTGTGAACTTCTCGTTTGCAGATAGGACATTTTGTGTAGGCACAATTCTTTCAAATTTGTTGGCTCCTGCTCCAACTGTGATGCATACTGGATTTCTGGCTTAGACTGGAATATAACTATTTTTCCATCATCAGCTTGAAGATAAAACGTCCATGGAGAGGTTATGAAGCTCTGTTCAGAGTCCATCATGTCACTCCAGAATGACCTTACCAGAGTTAGAGGGAAGAATAGATGCATTTTTGGCATTAGGAGCATGAGCTGTTCTTGTCTCAGTTCAGCAAATGGCAGCTGGTCCTGGCAACCAAGATGTCAAGCATATTGCTTACCAGATTGAGAATGTGCTTCTCTACATGCACATTCAACATTCCCTTTTGGTCCAATTTAAACCAATTCCATCATCCACAAATTGACAAATTGAAAACAGCCTGCGACCTTTCTGACATGCGTACAACTCCTCTTCCTTGGGGTAGGTATGTAAGAGGAAGGTCAACTGACAGGCCCAGTGATAAGATGCCATATCACCCAAGGCCGAGTCAAACACTTCAGCCCAAGTGGTCCTCGAGCCTCCCGCCAGGGCCATGGTCAGCAGCAGCAGTGGCGGGAACCCCAATTGGGCCCTGACCCAGAGGCTCCCCTTTGGCGCTGCCATTGTGTTTCCCTCTGACCACCCTTCATTCTTTACAAAGCAAGTTAATATGTGTTTTACAATCAAGTTTCACAACCACAAATACATGTTGATTTGTTACAACAGCTTTTTATAATTGATTTGTGTGTGTCTCTCTGTGTGTATATATGTATATATGTATTCTTAAACATGCATTTTATATATATTCATATAACTTTTAAATCAGGAATTTTTTTGAAAAACATTAATATTTTTAAGATAAGCTTCTTGATTATTGAAAATAATCTTTCAGTTTTGACAAATAGTAACCCAAAATATCTGTACGGACTCAATGGCACAATGCACAAGCACTCAAGCTTAATCCCCTGTGAGTGACCTTCTGAAAAATACCAATAGCAATACATTGAAATGATCTAGGTTCTATATGGGAGAAGGAGTCCTGAGATAAATATAGATAAGGATCTCTGGGTTTTTCAAAGACATATCTTTTTTAAAACATGTATTTTTATTACAGATATACTATAGATCCGTCATGTACCAGATTTGGGAGAATCTTGTTTATAATTTCAACAATGCTTTGCAGGCCATTTGTGACTCTCCAAGGGGATGACTGATACACATCTTCAAGCATCCACTGAGAACGTTCCTATTTACTCATTTAAATGTTCATTCTTTCATTCAGTTTATCTTTTCTTCCCAGCAGCTAAAAGATGAATGCAAAACTCACACTCACACAGAGCTGCCAAAGTAAAGGGAAAAGACACTGGATACTAGAAAGAATTGAGGAGACCGATACTCTGGATCATTTCCTTTGTTCCTCTTACAGCACAGGGGTGAAGCCAGGAAGCAAAGGAAAGGGGTTTAAATCCCCAAATGCTTACGGTTTAACTGGGTCTCAATGCCAACTCATCTTCTACTCTTCAAAATCATTTCATTATGGAATTTAGCATGGCCTTGCCTGGCTTTGTACATTCATTCACTCAATAAATATCTATCAAGTCTCTACTGTGTTCTAGGCACTATTTCCAGTGCTGAGATACAGCATTAAACAAAGTCACTGATTTTGTGGAGTCACATTCCCTAGGGGAAGATGGATAATCAACAATAAACAAGAGAATTCACAAAATATCAAGTGGTAAGAACAAAGATAATGAAGGCTAATGAGGCAAAAGAGAGTGATGCGTAGGTATGATGGGAAGGCTTACAGGGTGGTCAGGGAAGACCTCTCTGGGTAAGTGACTGGTGAGCAAAGTCCAGGGGACTGCTGTGAAGTAGCAGGATTTCTGAAGATGGAGGAAGAGTTCTTCAATACAGGAAACAATAGGCATGAAGACACTAAAGTCTTTACTAAACAACTGCTGGTTTCCAGATACTTGGCCAGATGCCACACTTACAATAATGAGCAAAATGGGTGTGAACTTCCACTGTCATGGCACTTATCAACCGTGTGAGGAGGGGGCCCACAGAGTGATATGAAAGGGTACTTATGAGAGTGGGAGTGAAATGAACATACCTAAAATGGTCAGGACTGCTCTTTGGGAGAGCTGACACATTCACCTGGAGGATGATATTATCAAGAACAGTGGTATGGCCAAGAGCATTTTCCTGGCAGAGAATAGTATTGCCAAAGTCCCTGGAAGATCACTTGACATGCTCCAGGAAGAGAAGAAAAAGCCAATGATACCTGCACACAGTTGGCTAAAGGAAAAGCAGATTGAGATCAGTTTGGAGATATGAGTAGATGTCAGACCATTCAGGACTTTGTAGACCATAATTAGGAGTTTCAAGTATTTTTAAGTGCATTGTATAGCCATGTGGAGATTTAAGCAGAGAGTACCATGACCTGATTTGTGTGTTTAAAGGAAATAGACTGGAAGAAGACAAGGAGGGATATGAGAAGTCCACTAAGGAAGCTATTGTCCTAGCTCAGGGGGGAAATCATGGTGGCTTGGATCACAGCCACGGCTGTGGGAACAGAGAGAGAGATCCCAGACCTATATTGGAAATGGGAGACACAAGCCTTGCTGTTGAACTTAAGGAGGGAGAAAAAGAAGGAGAAAGCAAGTTGGTGTCCTCTTTCTCACAGTGCAGTAGGTGTTTACTAATGTCCTTTACTGAGATAATAAAGACAGGGAGCCAAACAAATTGGGAGTGGGGAGAGAGGACATCCAAAGATCCATCTGGACATGAGAAGTTTGAAATGTCTGTGAAATACACACATATTTAAATATCAATAATTATTAATAACAATAAAAATTTAATAGATGAAAAGTCCACAGAATTCTCAATAGCCATGTAAGTAAGCATAGCTATAGACTGACTTGGAAAAATTAACTGTACTATTTTTATAATTATATAAATTCATTTAGCACACTTTCTCATTCAAATTGTTATTTACCAGCAACAGACTTTGGATGTGTCTAAATTGCTATTGTGATTGGCAAATTAAATTGATTAAATAATGTTGGGCAAATAAAAAAAAGAAATGTCTGTGAAGTCATTAATAGAATATAGAACGGTCAGGTTTTACATGTAATCCCTTCAAAAGGAAGTCTTTTAAAAACTAAGTTTGCGTGTTTGGTAACTTCTAAAGCTGTTCACTATATATGATCATCCAAGACCATCTCTCAGATCAATAAAGTGGTTAAGGTTTGTCCGCATCTGATTCCTCTTGGCCAGTATTATAGAGGGACGCTAATACTGAACTGATTGGCACACAGAGAAAAGGGATAGCCTTTCAACAACTCAATTAGTTGCATGGGTGTGACAGATCCCCTAAGAATAGAATCTGTAAGAGGAATGGTAACAAAATTAAACATCTGTCAAAATCCACTTATGATGGACCCATGCAAATCAGAGCCCTGATGAGAATGTCAGGGTGACTTATGTGCCTTTTCACAGCAACAAGATACTGTTTCTTTGATTCTCAGTGATTTTTCTCTATTGTATTTTGTTTTCTGTTTTATTAACTTCTGCTCTTAATGTTGTTATTTCCTATTTTTTATTATTTCCTATTATTCTTACTTTTGCTCTTCTTTTTTGATCTCTTAAGATGGAAATTTAAATCATCTATTTAAGACTTTTTATCTTCTTTCTAAAATAAATATTTAATGCTATATAGTCCCTCTAAGCACTGCTTTTACTGTTGTGTTTTTATTTTCATTCAATGCAAAATATTTTCTTATTTCCCTTGTGATTCTTTCATCCACGGGTTATTTAAAATGTATTATTTAATTTTCAATTATTTGCAGATGTTTCAGGCATGTTTCTACTTTTTTATTTCTAGCTTAAGTTCAACTTGTTCAGAGAGTATGCTTTGTATAATTAGAATTTTTTAAGTTTCTTGTGAATATTGTCTATTTTGATGAATGATCAATATACAGCTGAATGTGTATTTTGTTTTTGTGAGGGATTTTTCTATGGTTATTTACAAGGTAAAATTTATTTTAATTTTTTTAATGTTTATTTATTCTTGAGACAGAGACAGAGTGTGAACAGGGGAGGGGCAGAGAGAGAGGGAGACACAGAATCCAAAACAGGCTCCAGGCTCTGAGCTGTCAGCACAGAGCCCGACACGGGGCTCGAACCCACGAACTGTGAGGTCATGACCTGAGCCGAAGTCGGACATCCAACCAACTGAGCCACCTACAAGGTAAAATTAGGTGATATCACTGTTCAGGTATTCTATATCCTTACTCACTTGTTCTATTTATTCCTACAGGTGAAGTGTTAAAATATTCAACTATAATTGTGGATTTCCCTATGTCTCTTTTTCAGTGTACGATGTTTGGATTCTTTTTTTAATGTTTATTTATTTTGAGAGAGAGAGAGCATGAGCAGGGGAGGGGCAGAGAGAGGGAGAGAGAATCCCAAGCAAGCTCCATGTTGTCAGTATGGAGCCTGGCACAGAGCTCCAACTCACGAACCATGAGATCATGACCTGAGCCGAAAACAAGAGTTGGTCACTTAACCAACTGAGCCACCCAAGTGCCCAAGTGCACCCAAGTACCAGGTTTTTAAAACATATTTTGAAAAATTTTGTAAATTTTCTTTGAAATTTTTCTTTTTCTACATTGTATTAGATTAACTGACTTTTTTGGAGCAGTCTTTGGAGCACCATCAGGAGAGGAGTTAGGTGAGGAGGGGCAGGTTGACAATGGCATGTGTTGGTTCTTGGCCAGGAACTGCACCTCTGCACACTCAGAGAAGTATCATCAGCAGCCGTGAAACAGGGTGTCCCTGCACACAATGGCACTGGCCACACTTCTGATTGTTTATTGGAAGACATGTCCTTTCTCTCTTCAGACAGAGTTTCTGCACTTGGGGCAAAGATAGGTTCACTATGCTTTTCTTTTTTAAAGAACATGAATATAATTTCTCCCAACCAGTGAACCAAAGTCCAAAAATAGCACCAAATTCAAAGAAAAACAGTTAGACAACTAAATAGTCATTAAAAACAATTCAAGTTAATTCAAACATTGTTCCAACTCTTGAGGAGCCACCTTCTTAGTCCAGACTCAAACATCTTTTTTGTTTTGTTTTGTTTTGTTTTGTTTTGTTTTGTTTTGTTTTGTTTTGTTTTTTAGAGCCAGAGAGAGCAGAGCAGGGGAGGGGGCAGAGGGAGAGAGAGAATCTTAAGCAGGCTTCGCACTCAGCACAGAGCCCAATGCGGAGCTCAATCCCATGACCCTGGGATCATGAGTCAAAATTAAGAGTCGGACGCTCAATCGACTGAGCCACCCGGTGTACCCCAGACTCAAACATCTTAAGCCTCCTCTCTCTTCAGTTCTTCCATCCTCAGTATCTTCCATATAGATGCAACATTCTCCCTGGGAATATTTTTGTCTCCCACACTCAGCTCCCAACTTAAAACTCTGATATCTGCCCCACTGGGTTCTTCTGGTTCTTCACCTCATTCTTAGATTTATTGGCTTTTTCCTTTCACTTCCATTATAAATTCTCTAGCTAACATTTCTTCTGTTCTCTCATAAACTAGATCCTCATATGAATAAAAATGACCATGAGGAGAAGGGGAGGGAGCAAGAAGAAAGGAGGATAAGGAGAGTGGGAGGAGCATGATCAAAGGAAAAGTACCAAGTTAATCATGCTAGAATTTTCAGAATTTTCCTTATGGGCAAGGGGAGGCTCAGAGGGAGGGTCAGAGGTTATGAGTGCATATGTATTATTTGATTTCATCTGTATTGTACAAGGAAAATGGGATCTCTTGGAAAGGATCAAGGTGCAATTTTTTTTTAATAGGGAGTAAACATTTCTTTTAAATCTGTTAAGGAAGGGGCTTTATTGAAAAATAATAGAAGGGTCCATATTAATGAAAGCTTTAACCTAGAGTATGAGAATTCTTAAAACTGTGAGGACTGAAGTGAAATTACTGATCATGGGGTCCCAGAGACCTTGAGTGGCCTGAACCATACATACCAATGACCCAGAAAGGTCTGGTCTCCTCTGTTATTTGCTCCTGGCCCCTCAAATTTCAATAGCATATTTATACAACAGTCCAGAGCTATTATGTCCACCCAGACAAAAATTTTCAGGCCAGGTCCTCATGAGAAACAAGAGTGAGACCCTCCTGCCCCAACAGGGAGTCAGGCTCACTAATTTGCTCATGCTGGTTAAAGCCACACTAAGGACTCACAGGTCAGCTGCAGAGAGGACATCACTTTATGGAAAGCTTTGTCCTCAGCTAAGCACCTGAATCAATTAGAGACCTTCCCCAAACTCAGCAACATTACAGAACTGGCTTCTTTCCCCAGATGTTCTACCCCTGAGGGTCTCAGTACAGTGAATGACCCTTTACCTGCATAACAGAGCCCAGGCCAGGTCAGGTGTGTTGGGAACAGCATAGTTCCCTGCTGAATACCTACTTGTACCCCCATTGGAGGCTGAGAAGCATGTCTTACTGACCTTGAGCTTGTAATTACTAGTAATTACTACTAGTTAGGATGCGTGACTCAAAGGGCCTTTCATTTAGTCAGTCCGATGTCAATTGCAGAAGGTTCTACTCCTATAACATTCCCACAAATGACCAAATATCTGTTTGGAATTAATACGAAATATTCACATTTTAAAACAAAAGAACAGACTAAAACATTAGCTCATTAGATTGGCTAATAGTTACAAGGCCTTTTGACACCTTTGAACCAAATGACTTGCTGTATTATGCTTCGTGATAATATTGCAATGAAACCAGGCGCTTGCAAACATTGAATACTAGGCATCAGGGCACATATTGTGTTATTCTATTGAATCCATGGCCTGCTCCTGCCAGTCACCTCCTTCCTCTGCTCTAACTCTGACTGATGATGGATTCAGACCCCCCAGGGCCCCCAGGGAATGGACACAGTGCAGAAGGCACAAAGTAACCACAGGCTTTGTTCCAGTCCAGTTGGGAATATGCTTCTTCGTTATGAAAGTTAATGCAAATGAGCACAATTTAAATGAAGCTCTGCTAAATTACTCCATGGGAAGGCAATGCAAGAAGATTTCAAAAGGAGCCTTGCAGAGAGGGGAAAGAGGAGAACCACAAGTGGTAATGGCCATCTCATTTCCTGCCAGAATTCTCATCAGAGCACACCACTTCTCTGTTTTTCTGCTTTATCAATCAGTAAAATGAGAGCCTCATGACAATAAGGCACATAGTCCAGAGATCATGATTAAATGCAATCGTCAAAATCAGCTTCAACAGAATTAGTTCTCACTAAGAAGGAGGGTGAAGAAGGATTGCTTTAAAAAAAAAAAAAAAAAAAAAAAAGAATAAGGTTGCTTAACCTCTCTGGTTTCAGTTCCTCTTCTGTGAAATAAATTGCTGAACTTCATTTTCTCTAGACCCCCAAGTATCCAAAACCCCCTTGCCACCACTTGACCTAAACGTGCCCAGGAGACTGGAGCCCATGGCAGGAGGAAAGAACATGTGCAGTTTGCTTCTGAGGAATAGGGCTTCTGGGAAGCTTTGTAATAAAACTACTCTCCCCAAAGCTGACACTCTGTCCCCCAAAGCCCCCCAAAATAAGCTGTTCCCAGGATTTCTCATCTTACCTGCTTGAAGCAGAGGAAAAAGAATGAACCAAAAGTTGCAAGACCAGATTCGTTTCCCAAGTCTAACTAGCTGTGTGGTCTTTGTCTGTGTTTAACCTCCCTGGAGCGTTTCCTCAATCGAAAAAGGGGGGGATTGGACCAGGTGGTCTCTAAGATCCCTTCCAACTCTGAAACTTGAAGTAAAACAAGTCATATGGAATACAGGAATTTATGACCTAAATTTCTCAAGCTTTGAACTCAGCAGTGACCCAGAATGCAAACCAAATGGCTCCTTGGAAGGAAATGGTTCCCTAGAAGTGTTATTGATGAGCACTTAATTTTCACACCAGTCTTACATTTCATACAGAAATTACCTAGTCCCTTATTTAGAATATGATGTCAATTCCAGCTACAGTTATAGTGTCCATTTGAGTATAAAATTGCACATAAAACACATTTCTTCTAATTACTGATTTCTGTTCTTCTTGGTAGTTAAGAGATGGTGGATATGTGGTCTTTCTTCCAACAGCCCGAGGTCTTATTAAATTAACATGCAGAAAATAACAATTCAATGAATATTTTTGAATAAGTGAATAATACAAGCAGGTGACATTTCTAACCAATTTATTTCCTGCCATTTATGTGGGTTCCACATGAAAGTGACCAAACCCATAATTATTGTGCCTCATTATAATCTGGGAACTATGGTAGGTTCAGAAATGAAGAGATCACGATCTAGTTTGAAGGGGAGAAAATAGAGTAAATGGTGAAAGGCAATGCAGTCATAGTCAGCTTTACTTGAAATTGGCAACATAAATTTGGTTAAATTTTTATGGAAATTTTGTATTTTTCTGCAAATACACAGTAACTAAGACATAGTTCCTTCTGTGTGTGTAGCATAGGGGCACAACACTCATATACAGCTGTGTGCTTATACATGCTTGATGGTCCAGAATGTGACAGTGGAGGTATTTAGAGGGATCATTTCTATGGGAAACTATAGATAAGGACCCAGAAGCCAGCATCCTGGGTTGGGGGAGGTTGTATCATCTCACATTCCTACTAGCAATGTATGAGATTTGCAGTCCCTCCACATTCTTGCTAATGTATCATTTTGCCAATTTTTTATCTTAGCCATTCTAGTTGGTGGGAATTAGCATCATCTGGTTTTATTTTACATTTTCCTGATATCTAAATGATAATGATGTTGAGAACCTTGTCATGTGCCTATTAGCCATTTGTATATTTTCTTTTGTGAAGTATCTGTTCGAGTCTTTTGTCATTTTTTACTGGGCTGTTTGTCATTTTATTGTTAATTTTTAGGGGCTCTTTATATATTTTTACCCAAGTCCTTTGCTGATATACGTATTTCAAATATTTTCTCCCAGTCTGTGCTTGCTTGCCTGTTTATTTTTGTAAAGGTGCCTTCAAATGTGCATAAATATTTAATTTTGATGAGCTGAGTTTAAATTTTTATTTTATGTTATAGTTTTCATGTCCTAGTAAATCTGTTTCTGCCCCAAGATTCTGAAGATATTCTGTTTCTTCTAGAATCCTTATAGTTCTTGCTAATATTTTTAAGTCTTTGATCCATCTGAAATTAATTTTTGTTCATATAGAGAGATAAGAGTTAATGTGTTGATGTTCATTTTTTGCCATTGAAGTGTTCAGTTGTTCAAGTAACCATTTGATGGTTGGTGTCTTACAGGTCATCATGGACCAGGAGTGATCTTGGGTAGGGTTGTGCCCAAGTTTTTTGGTCTGGCAGGTAGATATTGATAAGACATCAAGCTTTGTAGGTGTCTATTACTCTGAATTACAGCAAAATCAAGAGTTAAGCCTTTTGAGACATATTATTGCAAGGTCTTCTCTTTCACAGTTAGGATATTCACAATCCAAATTTACAAAATTTTCAGCAAATAAAACTTTCCAAATAATTTCTCCTTCACCACCTCACCCCTGGCCCATCCTGCTACATCACTCGCCTTCTCTTCTTAATGTGCTTTATTTGATCCTGGCACAGGTTGGGTTACCACTGAGTCCATGTCCGCAAACTCATCTTCTGTATTTCATCCTATCGCTTTGTCTTATTCACAACATCTGGTTGTGTTTTCTTCCTGAGAGAAACTATCATGATTGTTCAACAAGGAACAAACATGATAGATAGGGGAATTTTATCTTCTTTATGAAAATTGACTTATTAGAATGAGGTGCCTCCCTCAGGTAGTAGCTTACTGTGAGAGAAAATAAGAAACTTGACTTGCTCTCCCACAGAGAGATGGCAGCCTCATGAGTAAGAAGGTGGGAAAGATAAGGAATAGAACTTTCCAAGCTCTCCCAGGCTTTAATGACAAGCTGGAGGCCCAAGTGGGCTCCTTGCCCTGAGCGGTTGAAATCACAAAGAAAATCTGCTTGACTTTATCAAATCAGGTCTCCTGGGGCTGCTCAGAGTCTTGAGTTTGAACAGAGAGGCAAGATCCTTCAGACATGCGAGTAAAACATCCAATATAACAGATAGAGCAAACCAAACAGAAAAAGTGAGGGCTGACCCTAATTGAGCCCGTCTAGGAGCTAGGCACTGTTCTAAGTACTTTATATGCATTTACTCATTTAACCCTGACACCAGCATTTGTATTAATGCTATTATTATCTCCACTGAAAAGATGAAGAAGCTGAAGCATGAAGACATTACGTTACTTGCCCAAGTTCACACATCTAATATGTGGGGACGCTGTTATTTTAACCAGGCAATCTAACTTGAATCTATGCTGTTAACCACTAAAAAAAAGCAATAGTAAGTAAATAAAATAAAATACACTTGTTAGTAACAGAGACAATTCAGAGAAAATAGGACCTCAAAAAATAACATTAATATCCTCTGAAATATAAGAGAAAGAATTTCATGTCAAAAACAAGAAAAGGGGGTCTCCTGGGTAGCTCAGTTGGTTAAGCGTCTGACTTCCACTCAGATCATGATCTCATGGTTCTGGTTGGTGAGTTCGAGTCCCACATCGGGCTCTGCACTGTCAGAGCCTGCCTCAGATCATCAGTCTCCCTCTCTTTCTGCCCCTTCCCCATTCGCATGTACTCTCTCTCTCTCAAAAATAAATATATGTTTTAAAAAAAAAGAAAAGAAAAGAGTTCTATAAAATGGAATATGAAGAGAACCAAAAGAATCTTCTTAGCAATTACAAATATGGGAATGTAAGTGAAAATGGAATCTGTGGAATGGAAGTCTTCCAGAAAGTAGAGCAAGTGATAGCTTTGTAGCTTGTCTCCTGGCTTCCAAACTTGGCCCACTTCCCTAGACTTTTCTCAGTGCAGTGGGCAAAGTGGCTAATTTGAAATCCTAATTTAAAGCCACATGAATTCCTTGCTCAAAACTCTTCAGCAAACTCCCCTCACATTTAGGATAAAATTCACACTGTTACAAGGTGCTGTATGATCTGGTATATGGCCTCCTCACCAGTCAACCCTGGTCGTTTCCTCCTTACTCATTCCAGGCATGCTAGCCTCTTGCTGTTTCTCATCGCACCAAACTTGCTCCTACATCAGGGCCTTTGCACTTGCTGGATCCTCACTGGTAAAGCTCTTCTCCCAGTTCTTTGCCGAGCTGGCTTTTCATTTCAAGTCTCTAGGAAGCCAAGCAGTCTCTGATCCCCCAGCCTAACTACCTCCAATCCCTTTCTGCCTCATTCCATGAATTGTCATTTGCTGGACCTTTATTCTGCTCTATATTTTCCATAATATTTACCACTGTCAGAAATTGCATGTTTATGCATATGCTCTTATTTGCTGGTTTGATGGATTTGTCTAGACCATAATAAGCCCCATGAGGGCTAGAATTTTGTCTCATTCACTGTTGAATCCCCAACACCTACATGGTACTAGTACATAGTAAACATTACATAGATATTTGGTAAATAAATAATGAATGAGTAATGGTACATGGTAAAAACAATGATACCAACTGCAGTGACTATTTTTATAGAATCCCTGGATTTTAAATCTGCAAAATAAAGTAGAAGTTTGTACAAAAAACAAAAGAAATTGGTTTAATTTTTGTAACACCCATAAGCCCTGGAGAGGGTAGCTGCAAACATAGTATCTGGGCTGAACAGCTCTTGACATTTCTTCTGTGAGCCCCAGAGATATCGCCCTTCTGGCAGAAGCTTAAGCATGGAAGGGGAGCAACACAGCACTTGTATTAGCTAAGCACGGAAAAAAGCCAGCGGCTGCCTCTGCTCATTATCTGCATGAATAAAATGCTTCCAGAGGGACACACCAAGCAGAAGTATTCTCAGTCCAAATGAGCTAAGTTCTCCAGGAAAGTGATTCTTGATGATGGCTCAGAGAGAATTTGGAAGAAGGGGTCAGCAGTGCTGATGTGCCTTTCCCCAGCTGGTTTCTTCCAGTTCCAAGCCATAAAGGATGCGGAAGAGATGGATTTTCTTTAAACCATGAAGGAGACTTTTCTGAGAAGAGGACTTAGGCTGTCAATTCCTGTGGAATATCTCCATTGTAGTAAGCAGTATGGAGAGGACAATGTAAAGAAATCCAGTGGTAATCCAAGTATCTCATTTTACCGCAAATAATAATGATCTCATTCCCCAAAAATGCCACGTCCCCCAAGGAAAACTTGGCAGGCATCTTTAGCGTGACAGTACAGGGTTGGCAACTGGAGCCAGGATTCCAACAGGAGAGGGAGTCCAGAGTCGAAAGCCTGGGATTGAGAGGCAGCAAGACCTACACTGGAGTTCTCCTAAGCTGATTCTAGAAGCATATGCGGGTTGGAGTAGAATGTAATGTCTCCAGGGTGGACTCAAAGCAGCAACCCTAAGGAGAGTTTGGTGGCATCTTATAGTTCTGGAGGTCAGAAATCCAAAAATTAGTTTCACTGGGCTAAAGTCAAGGTGTTGGCAGGGCTGGTTCCCTCTGGGGGCTCTGAGGGGAGAATTAATCTCCTTGACTTTTTCAGTTTCTAGAGGCCTTGGCTTGTTACCCCCTCTCCATCTTTAAAGCGTATCACTCCAATCTTGGCTTCCATGGTCACATCATCTTTTTTCCCTCTGCTTCCCACTTATAAGGACACTTGTGATTACATTTAGGGCCCACCTGGATAATCCAAGGGCATCTCCTATCTCAAGAGCCTTGACTTAATCACATCAGCAAGGTCCCTTTTCTTATATAACGTAGAATTCACAGGTTCCTGGGATTTGGACCTCAATATCTTTGGGGCCATTATTCAACCTATCACAGTATATAAAATAAATTATATATGATGTATATAGAGTACATATATGATTTATTTCAGTATATATATCATATGTATTTATATAAAATATATATAATACCCACTCTTGTCCATTGCTCATGGAGAAGACACTACCCTACTGCTAATGCTCTGGACTGAGATTAATTTGGTTTTCATAATGTAATTTGACATATCTTTGTGTCCTTCCAGTCAGTGTCCTCTCTTCCCACAACAGACATACCCTAAATGTGGATTATGAACAATCCCTAAAAAAACAGGTGTTTATTTTTGGTAGATGTGTGTGTGTATACTTCTGCCCATGTATTTCCTTACTGAAGAGCACATAATCAACAGCACACATTAGGACCAGCTGCTCTTTACCTTATGTTGGATAAAAGGAGAAATTGGGTTTCCTGAGCATAAGGTGGACTACTAGTGTCCCACTCATTAAAGACTGAAAAAATTCAGGTTTTCAGAAATATTAGTGAAGCAGTATAAGTGGGTCAGAGGAGGGAATTCTGCCAAAGAAAATGCATGCAGCCTGGTCTCAGACTGAGGAGGGAGGGCTTTCTCTCTCTCCCCTGTTGAGGGACCCTGAAAGGCCGACAAGCCGACAAGTCCGTACAACATGCTGGCCATTTGGAGCCCCCTTGTGGGGAGGCACAGCCCACAGACTCTAGCAACAGCTGATAAAAACTATGGAAGTGAGACACCCGGCTGACGAGATGGGCAAAAACCAAGAAGAGATTCATGAAACCTAGACCTTCCTCAGGGAGCCGCAGTAATACTTGGAAAGAAGATCATGTGTTGGGGCTTTCTGCTAAGTTATAAACAGGTGACAATGCAATGAATGCCAATTACATTAAGCAAATGTAATGTCACTGCACTCTAACTATTGGGTGGGGGATAGTGTTCTTACCTGGTTTGGTGATATGTTGCAATGGATACACTGACTGACTCCTGAGGACATTCATCTGAAGGCCCGGCCTCCCCCTAGGGCTCAAAAAGTTCTTTTAAACGTCTGGAGGGGAGACCGGAGGGAAGATGGCGGCGTAGGAGGACGCTGGGCTCACCGCGCGTCCTGCTGATCACTTAGATTCCACCTACACATGCCTAAATAACCCAGAAAACCGCCAGAGGATTAGCGGAACGGAGTCGCCGGAGCCAAGCACAGACGAGAGACCCACGGAAGCGGGTAGGAAGGGCGGCGAGGCGGTGCGCGCTCCACGGACTGGCGGGAGGGAGCCGGGGCGGAGGGGCGGCTCGCCGGCCAAGCAGAGCCCCCGAGTCTGGCTTGCAAAAGCGGAGGGGCCTGACGGACTGTGTTCAGACAGCAAGCGCGACTTAGGGTCTGGGAGGTCATAAGTTAACAGCTCCGCTCGGAAAGCGGGAAGGCTGGAGGACAAAGGGAGGGAGAGCTGCTGAGCCCCCGGACGACAGAGCTCAGTCTGGTGGGGAACAAAGGCGCTCGCCAGCGCCATCTCCCCCGCCCATCCCCCAGCCAAAATCCCAAAGAGAACCAGTTCCTGCCAGGGAACTTGCTCGCTCCGCGTAAACACCCAACTCTGTGCTTCTGCAGAGCCAAACCTCCGGCAGCAGATCTGACTCCCTCCCGCTGCCACAGGCCCCTCCTGAAGTGGATCACCTAAGGAGAAGTAAGCTAAGCCTGCCCCTCCTGCCCCCGTGCACCTTGCCTACCCACCCCAGCTAATACGACAGATCCCCAGCATCACAAGCCTGGCAGTGTGCAAGTACCCCAGACAGGCCACGCCACCCCACAGTGAATCCCGCCCCTAGGAGAGGGGAAGAGAAGGCACACACCAGTCTGACTGTGGCCCCGGCGGTGGGCTGGGGACAGACATCAGGTCGGACTGCGGCCCCGCCCATCAACTCCAGTTATACAACACAGCACAGGGGAAGTGCCCTGCAGGTCCTCACCACGCCAGGGACTATCCAAAATGACCAAGCAGAAGAATTCCCCTCAGAAGAATCTCCAGGAAATAACAACAGCTAATGAGCTGATCAAAAAGGATTTAAATAATATAACAGAAAGTGAATTTAGAATAATAGTCATAAAATTAATCGCTGGGCTTGAAAACAGTATCGAGGACAGCAGAGAATCTCTTGCTACAGAGATCAAGGGACTAAGGAACAGTCACGAGGAGCTGAAAAACGCTTTAAACGAAATGCAAAACAAAATGGAACCCACCACGGCTCAGATTGAAGAGGCAGAGGAGAGAATAGGTGAACTAGAAGATAAGGTTATGGAAAAAGAGGAAGCTGAGAAGAAGATAAAAAAAATCCAGGAGTATGAGGGGAAAATTAGAGAACTAAGTGATACACTAAAAAGAAATAATATATGCATAATTGGTATCCCAGAGGAGGAAGAGAGAGGGAAAGGTGCTGAAGGGGTACTTGAAGAAATAATAGCTGAGAACTTCCCTGAACTGGGGAAGGAAAAAGGCATTGAAATCCAAGAGGCACAGAGAACTCCCTTCAGACGTAACTTGAATCGATCTTCTGCACGACATATCATAGTGAAACTGGCAAAATACAAGGATAAAGAGAAAATTCTGAAAGCAGCAAGGGGTAAACGTGCCCTCACATATAAAGGGAGACCTATAAGACTCGTGACTGATCTCTCTTTTGAAACTTGGCAGGCCAGAAAGAATTGGCACGAGATTTTCAGTGTGCTAGACAGAAAAAATATGCAGCCGAGAATCCTTTATCCAGCAAGTCTGTCATTTAGAATAGAAGGAGAGATAAAGGTCTTCCCAAACAAACAAAAACTGAAGGAATTTGTCACCACTAAACCAGCCCTACAAGAGATCCTAAGGGGGACCCTGTGAGACAAAGTACCAGAGACATCACTACAAGCATAAAACATACAGACATCACAATGACTCTAAACCCGTATCTTTCTGTAATAACACTGAATGTAAATGGATTAAATGTGCCAACCAAAAGACATAGGGTATCAGAATGGATAAAAAAACAAGACCCATCTATTTGCTGTCTACAAGAGACTCATTTTAGACCTGAGGACACCTTTAGATTGAGAGTGAGGGGATGGAGAACTATTTATCATGCTACTGGAAGCCAAAAGAAAGCTGGAGTAGCCACACTTATATCAGACAAACTAGACTTTAAATTAAAGGCTGTAACAAGAGATGAAGAAGGACATTATATAATAGTTACAGGGTCTATCCATCAGGAAGAGCTAACAATTATAAATGTCTATGCGCCGAATACCGGAGCCCCCAAATATATAAAACAATTACTCATAAACATAAGCAACCTTATTGAGAAGAATGTGGTAATTGCAGGGGACTTTAATACCCCACTTACAGAAATGGATAGATCATCTAGACACACGGTCAATAAAGAAACAAGGGCCCTGAATGATACATTGGATCAGATGGACTTGACAGATATATTTAGAACTTTGCATCCCAAAGCAACAGAATATACTTTCTTCTCGAGTGCACATGGAACATTCTCCAAGATAGATCATATACTGGGTCACAAAACAGCCCTTCATAAGTTTACAAGAATTGAAATTATACCATGCATACTTTCAGACCACAATGCTATGAAGCTTGAAATCAACCACAGAAAAAAGTCTGGAAAACCTCCAAAAGCATGGAGGTTAAAGAACACCCTACTAACGAATGAGTGGGTCAACCAGGCAATTAGAGAAGAAATTTAAAAATATATGGAAACGAACAAAAATGAAAATACAACAATCCAAACACTTTGGGACGCAGCGAAGGCAGTCCTGAGAGGAAAATACATTGCAATCCAGGCCTATCTCAAGAAACAAGAAAAATCCCAAATACAAAATCTAACAGCACACCTAAAGGAAATGGAAGCAGAACAGCAAAGGCAGCCTAAACCCAGCAGAAGAAGAGAAATAATAAAGATCAGAGCAGAAATAAACACTATAGAATCTAAAAAAACTGTAGAGCAGATCAACGAAACCAAGAGTTGGTTTTTTGAAAAAATAAACAAAATTGACAAACCTCTAGCCAGTCTTCTCAAAAAGAAAAGGGAGATGACCCAAATAGATAAAATCACGAATGAAAATGGAATTATTACAACCAATCCCTCAGAGATACAAACAATTATCAGGGAATACTATGAAAAATTATATGCCAACAAACTGGACAACCTGGAAGAAATGGACAAATTCCTAAACACCCACACTCTTCCAAAAATCAATCAGGAGGAAATAGAAAGCTTGAACAGACCCATAACCAGCAAAGAAATTGAATCGGTTATCAAAAATCTCCCAACAAATAAGAGTCCAGGACCAGATGGCTTCCCAGGGGAGTTCTACCAGACGTTTAAAGCAGAGATAATACCTATCCTTCTCAAGCTATTCCAAGAAATAGAAAGGGAAGGAAAACTTCCAGACTCATTCTATGAAGCCAGTATTACTTTGATTCCTAAACCAGAGACCCAGTAAAAAAAGAGAACTACAGGCCAATATCCCTGATGAATATGGATGCAAAAATTCTCAATAAGATACTAGCAAATCGAATTCAACGGCATATAAAAAGAATTATTCACCATGATCAAGTGGGATTCATTCCTGGGATGCAGGGCTGGTTCAACATTCGCAAATCAATCAACGTGATACATCACATTAACAAAAAAAAAGAGAAGAACCATATGATCCTGTCAATCGATGCAGAAAAGGCCTTTGACAAAATCCAGCCCCCTTTCTTAATAAAAACCCTTGAGAAAGTCGGGATAGAAGGAACATACTTAAAGATCATAAAAGCCATTTATGAAAAGCCCACAGCTAACATCATCCTCAACAGGGAAAAACTGAGAGCTTTTTCCCTGAGATCAGGAACACGACAGGGATGCCCACTCTCACCGCTGTTGTTTAACATAGTGCTGGAAGTTCTAGCATCAGCAATCAGACAACAAAAGGAAATCAAAGGCATCAAAATTGGCAAAGATGAAGTCAAGCTTTCGCTTTTTGCAGATGACATGATACTATACATGGAAAATCCGATAGGCTCCACCAAAAGTCTGCTAGAACTGATACATGAATTCAGCAAAGTTGCAGGATACAAAATGAATGTACAGAAATCAGTTGCATTCTTATACACTAACAACGAAGCAACAGAAAGACAAATAAAGAAACTGATCCCATTCACAATTGCACCAAGAAGCATAAAATGCCTAGGAATAAATCTAACCAAAGATGTAAAGGATCTGTATGCTGAAAACTATAGAAAGCTTATGAAGGTAATTGAAGAAGATTTAAAGAAATGGAAAGACATTCCCTGCTCATGGATTGGAAGAATAAATATTGTCAAAATGTCAATACTACCCAAAGCTATCTACACATTCAATGCAATCCCAATCAAAATTGCACCAGCATTCTTCTCAAAACTAGAACAAGCAATCCTAAAGTTCATATGGAACCACAAAAGGCCCCGAATAGCCAAAGTAATTTTGAAGAAGAAGACCAAAGCAGGAGGCATCACAATCCCAGACTTTAGCCTCTACTACAAAGCTGTAATCATCAAGACAGCATGGTATTGGCACAAAAACAGACACATAGACCAATGGAATAGAATAGAAACCCCAGAACTAGACCCACAAACGTATGGCCAACTCATCTTTGACAAAGCAGGAAAGAACATCCAATGGAAAAAAGTCTCTTTAACAAATGGTGCTGGGAGAACTGGACAGCATGCAGAAGGTTGAAACTAGACCACTTTCTCACACCATTCACAAAAATAAACTCAAAATGGATAAAGGACCTCAATGTGAGACAGGAAACCATCAAAACCTTAGAGGAGAAAGCAGGAAAAGACCTCTCTGACCTCAGCCGTAGCAATCTCTTACTCGACACATCCCCAAAGGCAAGGGAATTAAAAGCAAAAGTGAATTACTGGGACCTTATGAAGATAAAAAGCTTCTGCACAGCAAAGGAAACAACCAACAAAACTAAAAGGCAACCAACGGAATGGGAAAAGATATTTGCAAATGACATATCGGACAAAGGGCTAGTATCCAAAATCTATAAAGAGCTCACCAAACTCCACACCGGAAAAACAAATAACCCAGTGAAGAAATGGGCAGAAAACATGAATAGACACTTCTCTAAAGAAGACATCCGGATGGCCAACAGGCACATGAAAAGATGTTCAGTGTCGCTCCTTATCAGGGAAATACAAATCAAAACCACACTCAGGTATCACCTCACGCCAGTCAGAGTGGCTAAAATGAACAAATCAGGAGACTATAGATGCTGGAGAGGATGTGGAGAAACGGGAACCCTCTTGCACTGTTGGTGGGAATGCAAATTGGTGCAGCCGCTCTGGAAAGCAGTGTGGAGGTTCCTCAGAAAATTAAAAATAGACCTACCCTATGACCCAGCAATAGCACTGCTAGGAATTTACCCAAGGGATACAGGAGTACTGATGCATAGGGGCACTTGTACCCCAATGTTCATAGCAGCACTCTCAACAATAGCCAAATTATGGAAAGAGCCTAAATGTCCATCAACTGATGAATGGATAAAGAAATTGTGGTTTATATACACAATGGAATACTACGTGGCAATGAGAAAAAGTGAAATATGGCCTTTTGTAGCAACGTGGATGGAACTGGAGAGTGTGATGCTAAGTGAAATAAGCCATACAGAGAAAGACAGATACCATATGTTTTCACTCTTATGTGGATCCTGAGAAACTTAACAGGAACCCATGGGGGAGGGGAAGGATTGATGGGGGGTGGGAGGGAGGAGAGGGTGGGTGATGGGTATTGAGGAAGGCACCTTTTGGGATGAGCACTGGGTGTTGTATGGAAACCAATTTGACAATAAATTTCATATATTAAAAAAAATAAAAATAAAAAATAAAGTTAGCATCACAAAAATAAAAATAAATAAATAAATAAACGTCTGGAGGTACACCTAGGATGAGGTATGATTTGTTTTACAAACTGCCATTTTAAGAGTCTTTAGACATTATACCTTGATGGATTCCAAAAATAATGAAACAAAAATTCAAATGCCTGTTCTAATTCAAGGATTCTGTAAATTTCTGGGTATCTCCAGAAGAAGATGACCTATCTTTGTCCCATATGTTTTCAATGCTGTTAAAAAGCAAAATGTACTCATTTGGTTATTTACTCCTTACTGATGCTCCAAATATTATTCCTTGAAATTCATGGAAGACTTTGGTTGGCCCACCTCCTAAGTAAAAAGGCCAAAGAGCTGTAGAAATACATATTAATGCCATATACTGAGAACTGTTCTAACCCTGTGTTTCTGCAAGCCTACTCCAAACAAACCATCTATTAATTTTAGATCTCTGATATAAACATTTCAGAGACTCTAATTTTGAAAGAGTTATCAGTGCTCACTTCTCTACTATCCATAGCTTCAGAACTCCCATCATGGTGGCCTTTTTGGGGTTTTTCTAATTAGCAGTGTATGGAAGCTAACAGATCCATTGGATCCACTATCCTACCTGTTGCCTGTTAGCACTGGGGACAAGGGCAAAAACACAGACACTTTGTGAGCCTAGATAGAATTCTCATTATGATGGAGCTGAAAGGTGGAGTCCTTGTCCTCAAATACTCCTCTGTACATTAGTACACATAGAGGGGATAAAGAAAAGACCAGATAGGGTAGTTACATCTTGATATCACTCAGAGGTATCCCTTCAATCCATGACTTTGTCACTTTAAATACAAAGGTAGAAGAGATCGTGTAAGTTTAGCATACTGACCCCATGCTCTGAAATCAAACCAGCCTGGTTTTGAGTAGCATGCTGACTACTCACTAGACAAGTATCCCTCAAGAACAATATTACCACAATCCTCATAGGGTTATGAGGATTAAATAAAATCACACACTTCTAAACTACTTATTACAGTATACAGAAATACTTGATTACCTAGAACTAATAGCGTAGTATATTATTATTATATTCCATGTCACAGTAGCCAGAAAAAACATTTAAGCAAGTTTTATCCATAAAAAGAAAAACTTGCCTATGATACAGAGGATGCACTTTGAAAGTCAAGTAAAAAAAATCCTCAGAAGTGTGGTAGAGACTAAATTAGAATTGTTCAGATGAGATGTACTAAGGTACTAATATACCAAAGAATATTGATATCTCGTTCATGCAGTTTGACAATGTAACTTGTCTTGAAAAGATGGGCATAAGGTAGAAGACAAAATGTACTTAGGGCTAGCTGATATTGAGCCATTCTCGGTACCCAGTTACGTAGGAGCAGAACTCCTTAAACAGTGACTTAAATCAGATGGAAGTTTATGTTTATCTCATTTAGGAGAAGTGTAGAGATAGTCAATCCAATGCTGGTATGTATGCCCAGAGCTACCATGGGCCCATTATTCTTCCAGCTCTCAGGCCAACCATCCCTACGGTGCAAGCCTTATTTTCATTGTCCAAGATGGCTGCTGGAGCCATTACATCTGCATTCTAAACTACAGGATTTTGAAAGGCAAAGAGAAAGGTATTTCTCTTTTTTTTAGCAAAGTAAGTTCCATACTTTCATAAGTTTCCTCCTAGGGTTTTATTGGCAGGTACTTGGTCACATGATCATCTTTAGCAGCAAGGGAGCCTGTGAAATATAGTCTTTACTCTGAAATAATAATTTGGTTCTCTTACTGAGGAAAAAGAGGGTACTGGAGAGTGAGAAGAAACTAAACTCCCCAGCCACACCCAACTCATTCTTCTTCTCTGAATATTCTTTATCTCTCTCTCTCTTTTCATTCCTGGCTCCTCTCTCTCTCCTTTTTCTCAATGACTATTTTACTTTTCTCTATAGATTCCATCCTTTCAATTTTTCATCCATTCCAAACCTCAATTACTGAGTTTATGTGAGAAGAAGAAGGTGTCAAAAGGGCTGGTCTGTGGTCCATTTCTCTCACTATAACCAGGGGGAGATTCCCAAGGTGAGAAGGTAGATGGCCCTGTCTAATGTCCATGTAAACCTGTTGATTACTGGATTTCCTGGAATTGACTAGAGATTTTATATGAAAAGAGTCCTTATCTGTAGAATTTCTTTAGCAGGATATTAGTATTTCAGGATCATTTACAGTAAATAAAACTAGAATCTGTGCCAGAGAGGAGGTAGGTGGGGAATGAATGAAATGGATAAAGGAGATTAAGAGTACACTTAATTTGATGAACACTGAGAAATCTATAGAATTGTTAAATCATTATACTGTACACCTGAAACTAATATAATACTATATGTTAATTATAATTCAGGAAAAAAAACCCCTAGGATCTGTGGATTTAAGTCATGATCTCTAACAAAAAATGTCATAAAATCTCCTGTGATGATTTGTGCTTAAAAAAAAAATTGAGATGTTTCATAGCTTAAGTGTTCTCTACCCGGTGTAGGGTCTGCAAACCTCATTTAGAGACCTCATCTTTTATTTGGGGGCAAAGACTATGTCTCACACAGAAAGGAAGGACCTGCATAGTCACTGAATTGTATTAGGCAACCCCTGTTCTTGATTTCTTGAAATTTGAGATTATTAGCAAAGCTTGACACTGAATAAGAGCTCTAATTGTAAGGCTAATCTGACATCTGACCCTTTATGATAGTTTGATGTGGATGGTAGCCACATCTATCTAACTTCCAATTTTCTGCTAAATTCCTCTTCAGTATTTCTAACTACTTGCTGGCTATTCCTAAATATTTTATCAGCACCTCAAAATCAACATGTCTAATAATAAACTTCTTATCTGCTCTAAATAAGTTCCTGCTCCTGAATTTTCAGTCAGCATCCTCCCTTCTTATTCCTCCTTCCTTATCTCTAGTAACACTAAAAAACCTTCACTCCATCCATCTTTTCCTTTGTATTTTTATTCCCTCCTTATTAGTCTTTCTGATTCCAGTTCTTCTGGCCACTAATCCGTCCATTATGTTAATCTCCCCATAACACTCCTCTACACAAACACAATAGCCTTTTGGGGAAATACAGTGAAGAAGACACATACATGATCATGAAACCTAATGAAATAAACAACAGTAACATACACAGTTGACCCTTGAATAACCCACAGTTAGGGAAGCCGACCCTAACCTCCTTACTATCCACACATTCAAGAATCCAAGTATAAATTTGACTCCCCAAAAACTTAACTACTAATAGCCTACTGTTGACTAGAAGCCTTACCAATAACGTAGTCAATTAACACATACTTGGTATGCTGTATGTATTATATACTGTATTCTTATAATAAAGTAAGCTAGAGAAAAAATGTTATTACAAAATAAGGAAGAAAGAGTACATTTATACTACTGTACTGTATTTATCAAAAAAATCTGCATATAAGTAGACCCACATAGTCCAAACTCATGTTGTTCAAGGGTCAACTGTGTATAGATATAGATAGATAGATAGATAGATAGATAGATAGATAGATAGATAGACAGACACTCACCTTGGAAAGAACCAGATGTAATATCAAGTGTATTATCCAAGGTGAGTAAAATGGAAAGGAGCAATAGGAAAACTGTATAGGGTTATGCAAAAAGGAAAGGGGGTGGAGAGAAAGAGAGGAAGGAAGGAAGGAAGGAAGGAAGGAAGGAAGGAAGGAAGGAAGGAAGGAAGGAAAAAGAAATATGAAAAGACTAGAACCTCCAAAGTTCTACTCTGGAAGAAATAAATATCATGGGAAAGAAAAGAAAAGAATACAACAAATGCTGGAAATTTTAAATGCATAAAGAGAATATGAACCAAGAGATACATATATCAAATATAATGAAATAAAAAGACGTATTTCAGGGCTAAAGATGTTCTATATGTCCACCCAAGAGTAAAGCTCTGTTCGAAGGAAACTCACTCCCTTAATCAGTGACACAAAAAATAATAAAAACAAGTTTATGTTCAACTCAAGAAGATATGAAAGACCAACAAAATTAAAGTGAGGAAAACAGCAACAAAATAATTAACATAACAACATAAAGTAACAAACGAAAAGAGAGCAAAGCAGTTGACTTGATAAGTGAATCTGCAATGCTCCTTTTATAGGATTTTTTTCTTGTGCTTCCCAACAACCAAAATGTCCCATCTCCTTAAGCCGGATCATTAACGGACAAGAACAAGAATTGTGCCATTCATCTTTGTAACATCACAGCCTAGGACCATAAATGTTTGTTAAATAATGATGTGAAATAGTCTTGAATCTCCAGGTTATAAAAAGATCCTATCTGGCTTCTCAGATGAATCTTTGCCACACAGATAAGGATTGGGGCCACCAAGAAGGTACAGGGCAGAGAGTCAGTGAACCACAATGCCTTTGGAGGTGTCCTCACAAGAATGCCCCATGAGGATCTACTGATTTAATTCCATTTGAATGTGTGTGCCTCTTCCTGCGATCTCCATCTCCACCAGTGCCCACTCGGGGGTGTGTTTGCCTAGGCAACACCTTCCCTCAAGGAAGGTCTTCTTCACCAGTTCAAGGCTATGAACATGGATGAAGAAAAATTCACTGTTATTCTCACTAACCAGTAACTAAACTTGAGCATTTCCCGCCATTATGACATAGACAACAAGTCTATGTATTACTACGTAACAACCCCTGAAACTGTTCCCAAGAGACATCACAGATATTTTATGTCACCTTGCAGTCTGGGGAAAGACCTAAAAACTCATTCACATTCATCACTGCTTCCAAATTATGGTAGTTGTTGGCCCTGATGCTAAACCCTGTTTTTAAGGCATTAAATAAAGATTTCATATAAAGAAATGTAATATAAGGATTTATACAGCTATATCATAAACTTTAAAAATATTTTAATCACATTTTAAATTATATTCTTTCTTTGGCATTCCTATGGATTTTACTTAATAAATTTGAAAACATTATTTGAAATTATTTGAATTTAATTGAACATTGTTCAATTGAATTGAACTGAACATTATTTGAAAACATTATTCTGAGAAGAGGCTACAAACCACTTGATACTAGAAGCACCCAACACCCCCAAATGTGAAGGACCTCCACATTAGGGTCAGCTGCTGAGGATGAATAAAACTTTTCATAGAAGGAAAAATAAAGGTGGGAGTGTGCTATTTTCAGTTTTTGAGAAAAATCTAGTTAGCATAGGAGGTGATTTATCACTTCATGATTTGGTTTTCTAGAAAGAATAAGGAAGGCTGAGGAAAAAACATTCTGAGGCTGTGGCACAGTGGGATCAAAAGCATGAGTCTGGGTTCAAATCACAGAGAACCATTCAATCCTCGTGTGTCCCTGGGCAACTCCTCTGAGTTGAGACTCAGTTTCCTCATCTGTAAAGTGAGCCCCCCCCGCCCCCACCCCTGCCCCATCTTAGAGGACCACTGTGGGGATGGAGCAAGACATTCCTGTGCGGTGCTCGGCTCAGCCCCAACACAGGATATGTGCTCCTTGTGTCAGTATTCCAGTTAGCCAAGTTTGTTTTCAACAGCGTCCTCTTCCACAGCCTTTCACTGATTTTCTTCCTAGTTTTGAGCTGCATCCCTCACCTCCATTGTACAGACCTGCTTCGTGAGGTTAGTTTCTGTCTCTCCTTACATCTCTGTGCTTTTCAGTTTTTCGGTCACCTGTTCCAGGGATGACCATCCCTTTGCTGTGGGAGAAGTCTTTCCCCCCAGAAATAAAATCAATTTCTGTTTCAGGGCGCAGGTAAAACAGCCATTTCTCTTATGTGAAGTATTCTCCCTCTTGCTTCTCTACACTTCATTTGTTCAGTTCAAGCCTCACCTCACCCAAAAAGCCACCACACCTCTCTCTTCACTGGTGGTAGGAGGCAGGCTTCTGATGCCACCAAACTCTGAACACATAGGCCTTCACTCTAGTGTGGACATTCAACCAAGCATGGCTTCTTTCTCTCTCTCTCTCCTGCTTTGCTAGGGCAGGATAGCCTTCTCATGAACAGCCTTGTGGCTTTCCTTTTATATTCCTAGGCACCCCCAACTAGGCGAGGTGAAGAAAAAGCAGTGATAAGCCTTTTTTTAGCAGTCTTCCCTTAAACCCCCTGGTCTCCATGTCTGTGCTGTGAGTTCCCAGGGATAAGATGAGCTAAACTTGGCTTGGAAAGGAACCAGGAATACTTCTGCTTAACTCCTTAAAGTTCTCCAGAGAAGGCCTGGCTGGAGCTGAATAGTCACCTGAAGGATTCTTGGGAAAGATCCTTCTCCTTCCAAAACTGATGCTCCCTACACACATGAATTCTGTGGTAGAAGAATCCTGGACCAAGCTTTAGGGACTTTGGGGTTTAACCCTGGCTGTCATGGTGACCAGTTATGAGACTTTGAACATCTCTTTCCCATTCTGGCTTTCAATTTCATCCACCATGAAATGAATTATGTGAATTTAATATTCCCACACTCTATGAAGGAGAACTGGACTCGTTTTTGTGGGTATATTCCAAAATGTATGCGATTTTTCAAGAAACAGGACTCATGTTTAGGATTTTCTGGCCTTCTCACAAATTCTTTAGCATTCCTTTCCATAAGCATGGAACTTGTTTCACGCTTGAGGGCTTGCTGTGGTGACTGCCACATTGCTGTGTTCTAATGCCTTTAAGAAATTATTTTTCAAATGTGTAATCATTAGGCAAAATTTCCAAAAGCTCTGTCGTAAATCTGCCTTTCTCCTTTGCTTTAGTTAAGGAAATGGTTTGATTTTACAAAATCATGTCTTTATCCTTCTGTATATGACAATGTGCCCATCTCTTCGCATATCAAAAGTGTGTAAAGAACAGCAAAAAAAACACATAAACACCAGCGTCACCTTGTTGGGCTCACCACCAGGTTTTGGAGACACCACCAGCTGAACAGGCTACCACTCAGCCACTGATGTGAACATGGTGTGGAGTCTCACTTTCATCTCCTGGTTCATTTTGCATGTGCAGACATTAAGGCTACCCAAAGGGTTAGCCTTAGCTTATGTAACAGGCATAAACAGGTCCTCAGATTTCAAGTCTTGGCATTCAGATGCTGGAAAGCATTAATGGTTTTACCAGAGCAGACTTATAGGAAGAAGATATAAATCAGTGAAATTTCTTTAGGACAGAGAAGTTCAAAGGCAAAAAGAGTATGAGTTAGCACTGTTCTCACAATTCCTGTGATCACGGAATCAGCATCTATTCAGTGCTCAAAGAAACATCACACTATGATTCAGAAAAGGAGGAGGAAGAGGGATGAAAATTACAGGCACACTATGGTCGATGATTATATATGTACGGGGTTTTTTTTATTTCACTTGATCACAGCACAACGCTTCCACTCACCATAAAGTCACAAGCAGACACAACATCTAGAAATACTACAGATAGTTAAACAAATGAAAAATTGACACATTTGAGGTTGAAAAGCAAAAAGAGGTTTGGTTTTCACATATAAAAAGCTCCTATTTTTTAAAAAAAATTTTTAATGCTTATTTATTTTTGAAACAGAGACAGAGCTTGAGTGGGGGAGGGGCAGAGAGGGAGACACAGAATCCAAAGCAAGCTCCAGGCTCTGAGCTATCAACACAGAGCTCGATGTGGGGCTTAAACTCACGAACTGCGAGATCATGACCTGAGCCAAAGTTGGACACTTAACCGACTGAGCCACCCAGGTGCCCCAAAAAACTCTTATTTTATTGTCAACTCTTGTTTAGCAATCCTAATGGAAAAGGTGAACATAACCACAACTAATTATGTCATTTTATTATTTTTTGGTCCAAAGCTAACTTTCCTGATTTTAGAGTGTAATATGTAATTTTATAAGAAATAAAAATTGCCTTCCAAGGTATGTTGGATTTAGGCTAATATTTTAGTTTTTATTCTCTGAGAGTACTCTGATTCAGCTGTAGAGTGAGTCTGCTGGATGACGAATAGGAAAAAAATAAAGAGGGTTTTGAAATAAGTCTTCCAGGGAAATAAGGTAACTATTAAAAAAAATGAACTTTGCTGGCAAAAATGAAGAGTTGACTATATTTGGAAGGAAATGCCATACAAGTGTCAGTTAAATAGCCTCATAGATGTGCTGCTCTAGAATTATTTGAGAGGGAAAAGACAAGTCTACTCTTTAGCTATATACACTCACGAGACTAACAAAAGGTTGAGAAACAAATATCACGTTGCCCAGATTCATGCTGGCTGGGAACAGGCATAGGAACATGGTCACAATACTTCCACAATTACAAAGATGTTCTGATTCTGAAGTTTCTAAAACCCTGAGCTCATCTGACTGCAGACACTCTGCCATTTCCTGTTACACTTTCACCATCAAGTTTCACTGCCTTGTTGTACCAGGGTGTTGTTAGGAACCTAACTCATATAGCACGGCTAAGAGAGGTAAAGGAATAATTCACACAAAGAGTAATGAAAAGGGGAGATGGTAAGGTTTCCAGATACATAAGCCAAAGTGACAAGTTTTTCTTTGTCAGGCACACTATACACAGTTGTTGGTCCATTCTTCTGATTACTGGTGTGGCTGAAAAGACTTTACCCACATGTTAGTTCATTGGTTCTTCACAACCACCTCATCAGTAGTTATCACAAGTATTATCTTTGTCCCTTCTGAGAAGCTTTACCCAGGGTCACACAGGTGACAGAGCCAAGGCTGGATCAAATCTTCTGGTTCCAAAAGTCCAAATTCCAAAATTCAGAATACCAAACAATGAGGGTATGTTGGAAAGTAGGATGAGCCCTCAATAGCCTGTGGAGCCACTGAATCTCCTTGTTGGGCCCCCACCAACCATTTGTACATCCCTTTCTTTCCTGGGTGCCCAGGGCTGTACCACCAACCTTCACCATCTGCCACTAGATCACATGGCTTCGTTTATACTGAGGGGTAGAAATGCGCAGGTCATCTGTCCCAAGAGTACATCCATTTTAAAAGAGAAACAAGTCTTAATCCGAAGAATTAATAACTATGATGGGCTTCAAGCACCAGTGACAAATACATCTTGCCCTCAAACCATAATAATGAGGGTGACAGCTGGTGGAAATGGAAAAATGACTGACAGCCACATCCATGAGGTGTGTCTACTTTCAAAGATTCTATGCTTCACAAGCATGGATACATGAGAAGGAAGAGAAGGACTTAAGGAGAAGCCTAATTGGTCCAAGCCAGTATAACTAAGAGGTAGAAGCAGTATCATCTTTAGACCCAGAAAACCTGAGCTCCTGCCCTGAACCCAACAGGCTTTCAGTGGTCCTTCAGCTGCACTCCTCCCCATGGAGTGAGAAGTCCATGGAGCCAAGGGAACACACTCATCCTGAGCCCAGGCCTTCCCTGGAGCAAGTCAAAATACCCAGAACCCTTTAATAGCCTGACCAAAAGGCTTTCAGGGTGTGTGGCTTCTCCTGATGATGAGCCTCACCATGTGTGGGCACAGTTGAGGGGTAGCCATGGAGCAGTGTTGGGGAGGAGGGCTTGGACAGAACTTGGTCATGCATATTGAGGTGTCCATGTACGTGCACATAAAGTTCCTCACAGTGAGAGCAGGGACCAGGGATGAGAAAAGAAGGGATGAAGAAAGAACTAGGAGCCTGTGTTTGTATTCAGATATTAGGAGTGAACTCAAGACCAAGAACAGTCCTAGAGATGGACTACATCAGCATCTGATGAGTACTCAAGATGGTCAGAGAGACCCTCACCCTACAAACACGTGTACCACAGTCCTAGATGCCTAATTGGGTTCCCTTCTGGAAAGCCTCTCATTTCAGGCTATGCCCCAACATTTGTCTTGGCTGAATCCTTATTTCTTTTTGCCAATTAAATGTTGTCAACATAAATGCATTTCACCAGTGCCTACTCTTTGCATACATTAGACATTCAGTTACTGTTGGCCACTGGAGATGGTATCTAGTCACATCAGTTTTATAAATTCTGAGCTCCTTGAACACAGTGTTCACTAAGCTGTCCGTTACCTCTGCCTTCTGCCGAAAACCAAGAGTTCTTGGTTGATAGTCTGTATCTAGCACTGGTCAGTGTCCCAAAGGTCTGTCTTTGTTTAAACTTTGAAAGGTCCATCCAGTTATTTTAGTCTGATGCAGTCCACCTCTTCAGTTGCCGGCACCCCTGTGGTTTTAAGATCAAGATCCGCACTGGACTTACTCCCATTGTAAGAAGACTTCCAATGGAGCAGCATGATCTTCTTGAAGTACTTGATGGTGTTGTTCTTGACGGTCACGAAGCACAGGGTGTTGATCATGCTGTTGCTCATGGCGATGCACTCCACGACGTAGAAGGCCGTGAGGTAGTGCTTCTCCTTGACGAACACGGTGGGGAAAAAGTCGCGCACGATGGTGAAGCCATAGAAGGGAGCCCAGCACAGCACGTAGGCAGTGAGGATGCACATGAGCACCAGCACCGTCTTCCTGCGGCAGCGCAGCCGCTTCCGGATCTGCTCCGTCTGGAAGCCTGGGACCTCCTTGAACCAGAGCTCCCGGGAGATCCTGGCGTAGCACAGGGTCATCGTGACCACGGGGCCCACGAACTCGATGCCAAAGATGAAGAGGAAGTAGGACTTGTAGTAGATCTGCTGGTCCACCGGCCAGATCTGGCCACAGAAGATCTTCTCTTGGCTCTTGACAATGATGAGGACCGTTTCGGTTGTGAAGTAGGCTGAAGGGATGGCGATGAGGATGGACACCATCCACACCAGGGCAATCAAGCCAGTAGCTGTTTGATACTTCATCCTGGGTCTCAGCGGGTGGACGATGGCCAGATATCTAGTACAAGAACACAAATGGGTTCAACCACTGTAATGAGGTAGTGCTGGGTGGTGATATTGTTTTTGCAACATGAGAAGGTGCCACCGAATGGCACATGTGGAGGAAAAACAACCATGTGAGCTTTTCCAGAAAGGCAGACTTGAGTGCAAACCCCGGTTCTACCCCCTTACTAGCTATCACAACCTTGGGCAAATTTTGTTCAATCATTCTGAGTCTCAGTTTCATTACCTGCAAAAGTGTTTGTTTGTGCTAATAGATACACAATTTTTGGCACAGGTTTAGACATGATATATACTCAGTAAATACTAACTATTATTCAAAGTAGTAATAATGCCTCCCGTTGGTTTCTGGCCTGGCACTATTCCCAGGTCTTTCTTGTTTCCAAGATTACTCCTCCTAATTAGCCCATAGTTTTTAGAGCTAAGAGGGCCTGCTAATTCCAAAGAGTTGTCAGGAGATCTTGCCCTTTCCAGTGGAAGCAGTGGGCAAAGTCTTCAATCTACATTTTTAAAAATTTTGCTTCAAAGGTAAAAGAAAAGCATGTGACCATTTACCTTATTTTCCAGGTGTAAAAATGGAGCCTGGAGACAGATGACTGACTCTCTCAAGGTCATATACCACAGGACCCTTGATAGAAAACATTTAACCCTATCTCATGGTAGATGTGAAAAATCAATCAAGAATATACATGAATGTTTTTTTTTTCAACCACAAAGCACCAGACAGTGAAAGATATTGCTTTTGTTCTTTCCCAAAAAACCACACTGCTGTTGCCACAGTGGTCCAGGAACGAAGAAAGAGCACTTTCTGGGGGATGTGAGTCATTTGTGTGGTATGAAAGCCTCCTTCCCAGAGAGAGAGCACATACTTATGCAGAGAGCTCTGGTTTCCTGGAAGGCTTTCCCTGTCTGGCAGGGGGTAGAAGTTGGAGAAGGAGAAAGATGAGGAGTGAAGTGGGAGGGAGTGATAAATAATGCTGGAAATAAACACATCCTCACGTGTCCATAGCTTATCCCAGGTAGAGCCAAGAGCAAATGTGAGAGAAGGCTGAAGGAAAGCCAGACCAACTTTATTTCCTTTGAAACTAATCCCTTTTAGGTCATCATTCTTAGGATTTTGATTGGAAGAGGAGGTTCATTCCTATTTTTTTCCTGATTATATTCCTGATGTGTCTGTCCCTCCTCCCCCCAACATAGGCAGCCAACTCCATTGAGTGTCATTTGGAGAGTTTACAGGAGTGAGATTCCTGCTCTCTTCTAGAGATGTCAGATGAAGTTGGATGGGTTGTGTCCACCCTCTGGACACCTAGCAGGCTGCCTGACATGCTGTGCCACCAACAGAAATCTCTGCCCTCTTGCCGATCTCCCAGGTGCTGAAGGGTGGAATGCGAATGTCTGCAGGGTGTTGGCAATGCTTCTGTCAATGCACATGTATGGACCCTTCATAAAGACCACAGTGCTCCTGCTATATTAAGTGCACCAAACTTGCTCAGACTCATGACAAAAACTAAGAGTTTAGCACCTTTGCTCTCACTCACTCTCTCCCTCTTTATCTGCCCTGCCATGTTCTATTGATTACTTTGTCAAAGAATATTTCCATATTTATACTTGTTAACCATATGAATTTTCACTATATTAATTCTATTCCTTCCTTTCCCAATAACAACTTCCTAAGTCTTTGTGATGTTTCAAGGTCAGAGTGTTTTTTCAATGAACAAATGGGAAAGAATGCCAATCTAGCAGAAGACCATGAATCCAGTCCCAGCTTTGCCACAAACTTGTTATGTGATTTGAGTCCTTTTTCTTAGCTCTGTGGGCTCAATTTCCTCATCTGTAATATGGAAATATCACCGGCCTTGCCAACCTCACAGAGATACTACAAGGCTCTAATTAGACACTGTGAGGTAGGGAAATTGAAAGACTCCATAAAAATCTGCTTTTTGCTCCTTTTCTTGCTTCTATTCTTGCTAGACACTGCACCCCCACTTTACATGTGCCTCAGAATGCAAATAGTGCATGTCCTCCTTGTAAGGGACAGGGAGTTAATGATTTCTTCAGACTAGATAGCACCTAAGGAAGGACCAGGTGAGAATGACCTGGCGAAGCCATCATATACATATTCCAGACCACTGGCTCTAAACATCCCAATGCATCATTCGAATAACACCTGGGCCCTGGTCTTTGTTCTAACCAGTTCCATGATGCCTGACAGGGCACATCCAGCAGACCACCATCCCCAGTAAAAACCCCAGACCCTAAACAAAGGAAAGACTCTCTTTCCTTTCCTTTCTGAGTCTCCCACTCTGTACCTGCATTCTCTCTAAACCTTCAGTAAACTCTTTCACCTCCTTCTGGCTCACATTTGCTTCCTGTCCCATGTGCAGCCAGGGACCCCCTTGGCTGGTACTGCAGGACCCCTTCTGGGTCCTCAGACTTGGTCTGCTGGCATTAACTGCACATAAACAACCACAGGCTACTAACATACAAGAAATGGTTAGCAGCCTAAAATGTATTTTTTCAGAGGCACCTGGTGGCTCAGTCAATTAAGCGTCCAACTCTTGATTTTGGCTCAGATCATGATCTCATAATTTGTAGGTACAAGCCCATGCTGTCAGCACAGAGCCTGCCTGGGAATTCTCTATCTCCTCTCTCCGCCTCTCCTCCACATGCTGGCATATGCGTGTGAGCACGCTGGCTCGCTCGCTCTCGCTCTCAAAATAAATAAATAAACTTAAAAAAATAAAATAAAATGTATTTTTTCAAAGCTATTCTGTATACACAGCAACTTTTTTTACCTGTTATTGGCAAATACTTCATTTTCAAGTTCTCTGCTACTTTTTATTTCATTGAATCTATTTATTTTTACATAAAAATTAATCTTCAGGGTAATCTGTGACTCCTCATCAGATGTTTATTTCATCTTGGCTCTCCCTGCCTTCACCCCAACTCCATTCCCAGGGTTAGAACCAGGAGCTGTGCAAGAGTCCTTCCAAATACATTTACCAAAAGGAAAATTGCAAAAAAAAAAACTGTTTCAAGGATTGCCACCAGTCTTGGCTTGTGCTAGGATCAGAACTCCAGAACTCTAACATTAGTAATACTTGCTTATGTTTGTAAAACAGCTTGTAATTTACAGAGCATTTTCAAATCAACTTTCTCATTACATATCCCCAAGTCTATTGAACAGGTAATACAGCAAAGATGGCCATTTCACAGATGAGCAAACTGAAGTTTGCAGAAGTTAAATAACCTGCCAAAGGCCACACAGCTAGAAATTGACAGAACCATGGTCCAGGCTCATCCATATCTTGCTCCAAATCCAGTAGGGTCTCTAATATGACATTTGTCCCCTCCCTTTCCAATCAGAGCAAGCAATACCCCTTTTTCCTAGCATCCTAGCAGAATCGTCGCATCCTTTTCCTCTTTTCTCTCCATCACAGTTGGTTTCTGCTTATTGATGTTCCAAGAAGAAGTCAGGCAACTGGCAGCTACTTTCTCTGCTTATGCATATGCCCTTGGCTTGCCCTGTGTCTACCATTATAATGGCTCAGGTCCAGATCCACTTAGAGCCAACGTTTCCCAGAGAACAAAGAATAAAGGCTGCTGGACAAAGAAATATCCAGGCAGTGATTGTGTGATGATGGTGAGCTTGGTGATTAAGCAAAGAATATTTGGGCTCCCTCTGTGCCCAGGACCCAACCCCAGATCAAACACGGAAATGGTATTTACAGCAGCTTCTAGGCCAGTCATGAAATGGTCAGGGAATTCAGGACCCACTCCTCGGGCTGGTCAGCCCCATCAGTGAACTCACTGGGGAGGATTTGTGATTTCCTAAAGCTGAGCACAAGTACTCAAGCCTTAGCTGGCCCCAGGCAGCAGAACAGAAGAGTGGTCAGTGGGCAGGCTGACCGGCCATTTCCCCTGGATTTTGGATAAAGAAGGAAGTGTCACCCAGTATCCCACATGCTCTGAGATCTATGGGTTCACATCAAGGCCAGTGCATGTGTCTCCACATCTAAGGGGAGACCCAGACCTTGGGGGACACAGTCCTCTGATAATCTTTTTCAGCTCCCTTCTTTATCAGGTTTGACTTCCTATATGTAGATTTTGAGATCTTCTGAAATTTGACCCTATCTTTTGTGATCTCTACTCGGCTTATATTCCTTGTCCCCAAGGGTCCCTTAGATCTCCCCAAGGGACCTCATACCTCAAGCATTCCCACCTTATCTTTTGCAAACACTGCCCCACTACCCTCCTGGAAAACTTTTCCTGTCCTTTGCTGATTACCACTTGTTTAAGGCCAGTTAAATGTTCACCTCCTCCTGGAAGCCTCCGCCACCTACTCCAGTATACAATGACCTCATGCTTCTGTAAATCCCATTAAAAAAAAAATTTTTTTAACGCTTATTTTTAAGAGAGAGAGAGAGAGAGCATGAGCAGGGGAGGGGCAGAGACAGAGGGAGACACAGAATCTGAGGCAGGCTCCAGGCTCTGAGCTGTCAGCACAGAGCCCAACACGGGGCTGGAACTCACAAATGATGAGGTCATGACCTGAACCAAGGTTGGATACTTACCCGACTGAGCCACCCAGGCACCCAGGTAAATCTTATTCAAAATTTGTCCCTTACTTTATGTTGTTTCCTAAGTGTTATCCACCGTCCCCCACCCCCTCCAGATGGTAAGCTCCTCGAGAGCAGGGATCGCCTCTTACTTTTGTTATAACTTTTTGATGTCAGTGAATTCGGGCACCAAGGATTCCAGTAAAACTTCACTCTCAGCAAGTGCTTGGCACCGAATGAATAGGAATGGAATGAGTCATCGTGACAATTCTCAAAAAGATTGCAACCTCTTTTGGAAACAGGACACAAATGTGTTTACCTAGTCTGAGACTGAGAGGCAGTCTGAGGCTCAATAATAAAAGGTTGAAAGTGCAGGTGAAGAGGTTCGAGCCACATTTTGCAGACAATGGAGTTAGTAGAGGTCTTTCGAGCAAGAGTGGGGAGGCAAGCACAAGATTAATTTAGCTGCAGTCTTGCTTTCTTCCCTCAGGCCACAGGAGCCTTTTCTCTGTTCTTAGAACACTTCATGTTTGTTCCTGTCTTGGGGCCTTTGCACTGATAATTTCCTTTGTCTGGAATGCGTTTTCCCTATCTTCCCAAGGCTGGCTTTTTTTTTTTTTTCTTTTTCTTCCAGAGTTCCCTTCAAATGTCTTCTCCTCAGAGACACATTTCCTACGTACCTGGAGTAACTCCCACCCTGCGTCATTCTCGATGTTCTCATGTTTGTCTTTTTTGTTCGGAGTATTTGTCACGCTCTGAAATTACCTTCTTTGTTTGTGTGCCTGACTGTTACCTCTCTCCAAGGCAAGGGGCTTATTTTTCTTATGTACTGTCATATCCCCAGTGCTTGGAATGGTATCTGTCACATCATAGCTGCTCTACAACAATGCTCCATTTGAATGAATGAATGTTTAGCATGGATTGTGAGGGGTGGAGCTTTGGCAGAGGGGCAGAGCTGAGAGACACTGAGGCAAGGAGCCCAAGAGGAGGCTCTGACAGCCAGGCCTGAGTGAACAGGGAGGAGGTAGCCACGAGCATTAGCAGGTCCTATAAAGGAGCTGTGCTAGCGCAGAGGGAGAGCCATGGAGCTAGTCACAGACATAGAGAAGATAGAAGATAAATAGTTCTGTTGTTCCATATCTTCATAGCTGCATGTCTTAGAAACTTTTATCATGTTTTTTAATATCACGTCATAAAACAACCACTTCAGTGAAAATGAAGAGGTCAGCCAATCGAAAACATTCATTAGTTTACCTGGGTTTGTTTTGTTGTTGTTGTTCCTTTAAGGATTAATTTAAGAATTATACTATCCACTGTTTATTTGGTGCTTACTCTGGCTTATGCCTTGTTCTAAACAATTATATATTATTTCACTTAATCCTCAAAGCAACCCAATACATTAGGTTTTCTTATTATTCCCTTTGTATACGTGAGAAAATTGAGGCAGAGAGATGTTAAAGAGCTAACATGAGGTTCTAGGGTTAATAGGTGCTGCAGCAGGAGTTTAAACCCAGCAAAATAACCACTAACGCTACCCCTGCAATTTCATTAAATAAAAATAAAGGTATTTTTATAACTGTAGTGTATTTGGTATATCGAGATAAATATGAGTTGCTCAAGGGGGTGCCTGAGTGGCTCAGTCGATTAAATGTCCAACTTTGGCTCAGGTCATGATGTCATAGTTCGTGAGTTCCAGCCCCACATTGGGCCCTGTGCTGACAGCTCGGAGCCTGGAGCCTGCTTCGGATTCTACGTCTCTCTCTCTCTCTCTCTGCCCCTACCCAGTTCGCACTCTGTCTCTCTCTCTCTCAAAAATAACTAAACACTGAAAAATACTTTTAAAAAAACGAGTTACCCAAAACTAACCAAATAGAACATGAAAATCACTGATCAAATCCTGAACAACACATGAGGCCAGACAAAAATCACTGAAGTCCTGCACTGCAAAACTGAAATTAAATGGTAAAAACACATAAAAATAGTGGGAAGCAAAGATCAAAACATCAGTAAGGGAACTTCACACCTTGGAGCAGCTGGTTAGTTGGTCAAGGCCACTGGATGGCCTGTGCAGGCAACACTGCTTTCCTCCAATGTCTGGGTTCAAGTTTCTAATCACAACCCCACTATAAACAATCACAGTCCCAAGATACAAAGCATGTTCTCCAATTAATCTTTCTTATTGTATCTAAACTACATTACATAAACTCACAGTGCACGAGAAGTGCCTGTAGGATTTCAGACAGCTGAGTTTGATATAAAAGTAGTGTATTAATGTGAAAAAGTTCAATAGAACAAGGTTGATTGATTCACACAGATATTACCTCTTACATGTTCAGAAGAACCTAGTACCCCTTAATTTATCCTGGCTCCTGTCCCCCTTGAAGCTACTCCCTTCTGCAGTGTTACCCCTTTTGACAAATGGCCCCCTACATCGTAAAGTGGATCGCACCCAGGAATGGGAGCCTGCCCTGCCCAGGGAACAAACACTACCATACTCCATTTTTAGTGGCTGAGAGCACCCCCTCTGCAAATATGTCTTGCTGGAGTGAAACTTCAGGAAAGGGTCCTCTATGCTTTCAGATTCTACTTTCAGAAAGGTCAGAGACAGGGTTCCTGGAGCTCTTCCTTGACAGCTCTAAAGGGCACTTAGAGCTGTTTGACTGGGCCCCTCCTGATTCACCCAAGGTCTGTCCCTGGGTGGATAAAATACCATGGGGCTTCCAGACTGCTATGGAGGACCCTGGCCAAAGTAGCCCTCTGCAGGGGTGACAACTCTAAGTACCTTCTACAGGTGACAGAGCCAGGGCTTTTTAAGCTGCTAACTCCTTGACATTCCTCCTGGGAGAAAAGAGGCTGAGGCCCCAGCTCACAATGCTTTTAAAGCCAGGTTCCTTCTCAATCTCCCCTGGAGAGTGGCCTGTTTCCAGGTTATCCAATCTCTGGTTATTCTGACTTTGGCTTCAGAAAACAGGTTCTATCTGCTGTGTTCCTCCCCGGAACACTGCCTGGGATGTCCTGATTGCGGGGGCAGGCTAGACTCCACCAGAGCCCTGAGGCCATGAAACAGGTTGAGCATCTGTGCTCCAGGCTCTCTGGGTTAAGGGAGAGAGACATGCTGTTCAGATCCAAGTACACGGAGGCCCTGACCCTCCAGGTAACTGGCTCTGGACTGTACCAAGGTGCTCTGGAATGAGAGTCAACTTTGGGCAGAGGAGCTTGCAAAGTTTTTCCTGAGGGAACAAAAACTACCCTGGTTCATTGGCACAGATGATTGTCCTAAATGAAAAGACTGAACATAACAGAAGAAAGATTTTCATAGACTGCTCTTATTGTGTTTACTTCCCATCACTAGAAACAGATCTTCTACATTGTCGCATGCAAACGTATGTAAAGGAGCAAAGTGATTAATGCAACAACCAAAAAGAACAAGTAGACATTTGTTCTCTTTTTCTTTCTTTCCTTTTTTTTTTTTCAAATCAAATATGTCAATCTTATTTTAAAATAAACCGGTTTGCAACAACATGGATGGAACTAGAGTGTATTATGCTAAGTGAAATAAGTCAGTCAGAGAAAGACAAGTACCATATGATTTCACTCATATGTGGAATTTAAGAAACAAAACAGATGAACCTAAGAGAAGAAAAGCAAAAATAAGATAAAAACAGAGAAGGAGACAAACCGTAAGAGGCTCTAAAATACAGAGAACAAACCATGTGTGGAGTTGCTGGTGGGGTGTTGGGTGGGGGATGGGCTAAATGGGTGATGGACATTAAGGAGGGCACTTGTTGGGATGAGCACTGGGTGTTATATGTACGTGATGAACCACTAAGTTCTATTCCTGAAATAATTATTACACTATATGTTAACTAACTTGGATTTAAATTAAAAAAAAAAAAAGAAAGAAAAATTGGTGTTTGGGGTTGTGGTTGAGGGTGTTCACGGTTTAGTAGAGAAAATCTTCCTCAAAATTCCCAACTTGACTCAAGAAGTACTTTCCTGGAACTTAAACTTGAGCCTCCACATTTCTTCTTACCTATGTACCTCTAGACCTTGAATATCTAGGATACATCTAGGAGCACGTCCATAGCAGAGGGACCACAGGCCCTTCCCCCTGCCCAACTCTAAGGAGCTCTGCTACCTGTGTCTGCCCACAGCTGGAAAACTAGAACTCTCCTTACAGTCAATGGACCAACTTCTGAACCTCCACGCATCCACACCTATAGGAATACAGACACCTCTCTTCAACCCACACCTACAGTAAAGGAAAGCACAATTCCGATGTTCCTTTCCTTGTTGTCTCCAGCACCCTCTTACTCACCTGTCAATGGCGATGGCCAGCAGGGCATTGGTGGAGACGTAGAGAGAAACGGTGCGCAGGTAGTTGACAGAGGCACACATGACATGGCCATGTTCCCAGGACAGCTGGCGCACCACATAGTAATCCATCTCAAAGGGGCAGCAGACAATGGCCACCAGGAAATCAGAAATGGCCAGGTTGGCAATGAGCAGGTTGGTAAGGTTGCGCAGCTTCTTATAGCGGGCCAGGGCGGCAATGAAGATGAAGTTGCCAATGCCACAGACCAGCATGATGCCCACTAGGGCCATGCCAATGACGATCTTGGCAGCAAAGAAAGTCCTGGAATTGGTCACATCCTCATCTTCATCCAAAGGCATATCATAGTCACCATAGCTGAAGTTGAATGGGAAGGAAGCAGCTTGGGCTCCGTGGGGGGGAAGCACAGAAAGGAAGTTGGTGGAGGTGTTGGTGGTATTCTCATCCATGACCCCCGTGGTGATCTCCATCTGGCCAAGTAGTGCTCTGAACAACACTGCTTAGAATTCCTCTGGGATGATGTGTGGGAGGCTGTCTCCCCTCTCTGCTCACACTCAGTTCTCCCTTAATGAGTCAGAGTGTCTTTGCCAGCATCCTTGGGGTACAGTATCCAAGCTCCATCCTAAGCCTTTGAAAGACATACAAACAGTTGGCTACATATATGAGTGAACTTGGCCAAATGTAAAGCCATCCTGTTACCCAAGCAGACCCATTAGCCACCTGCTCAGAATGAACATTGAGTGATGGAGTGGAAGTAAAGGAACCAGGGAGAGAGAACAAATGAATAAAAACCACATACTCACTCATACAGGGAAGGCTGGATTGCTATAGAGACAACCAGGCACTGGCTCAGTTTATTTCATTTCCACTGAAGATCTGAAATGTTGCAATTTTGCTCAAGGACCTAAGTTGAGGGTGGGGAAGCTATAGATAATGCAAGCGACCTGCTCCAAATGTCACTCCCTGTCCTAATAGCTTGAACTTTGTCTTTGTGAAATTGTCCCATTCTGTGACTTAAAAGAAATTATTCTGAGTATCAGCAACCCTGTCTGAGACAACCCTGTCTGCTCCCCACGAGCTGGTCTCCCTCCTCTGGCAGAACACTTCCTCTGGCAAAATCCCAGAACCTATCTAGTAGCCCCCTTTCCCTCTCCTCACTAGGTTTCCTGTCCCCACATCCAAGTCAGCTATGACCCTGGCAGACAGGCACAGCATTTACCAAGGCCTGTCCCCAGGCAGAGGCTGCAGGGTTGAAGTCACAGCCTAGTCACTGAGTGGCTTAGAAAGGGGGCTTTGGAGCAAAATCCTTCCTTGGCTGGTTGTGTGTCCTGAGGTAAAGAGCTTAAACACTCAGAGTTTCAACATCCTCCAGGCAGCAGATCAATAACATCTGTAAAGTGCAGAGCTCCCTAGAGAGGGAGGCTGTTACACCCTAGGACTGCAAAGAATTACTCTGGAGTGCTCAGGCCTCCTCAGTCAGCTTCAAGGAAGGGGAGGGAAATCCTGACCCAGATGACCCCACCACATCACATAAAGGGGGTGGGAGTGTGGTTAGCTGCACTGCTGGAGACCAAAGCCCAAGAGGGACCCTTGCCCTCTCCCTGCAGTCCTACTCCCTCCCAGAGCCTGAAAACATCAGACCAAGTTGCTGGGATGTAAGAGGGCTGGAGTCTGGAGAGGGCAGGAAAGTATGGAAAACCTGAGGTTCCTGGAACAAAAGACACATAGCAGCCACCCCCCCCCCCCCCGCACCCCTCAGGACAGCTTGCTGCCCGCTCTCCTCAGCGGCAACGTAGCCAGAGCTTGTCTTTGGGGAACCCGCATTAAAATCCCTCTGCACCCCGATGAGGCCCAGCCACTACCTGCCTCTCTCCCCCAACTCCTCACCCCCATTTTTCTCCCCCTTGTATCCCTTCCTCTGAGCCATCAGTTCTGTCCTTCTCAGTCCCTGCCCTTTGTCCCTGTCAGGTGTGAGAAGCACAACCGTGATCTGAAAGGTCAGAGGGGGCCAAGTCTTGGGGTCTGGACAGGTACAGCTGCAATCCTGGTGAGACAGTCCTCACTCCTTGCAGGCCCTGTGTATCTCGGAGGCACACCCCCCCCCCCCCCCCCCGCCCCAAGCCTGCTCCCGGAGGGGTACCCTCCGAGCATGTACCTGGAAGGCTCCAAGTCAGGTTTTTAAAACAAAAGGTAATAAAAACTTCTTGGGGCACCGGGGGTGTTGGGAAATTTAGCACTAGGGGAGAAATTGTCCAGCGCTCTTTTTTCTTGTGTTCTCACCTCTCAAAGACGAACTCCCTTCCGTTCCCACCCAGTGTCCTCTAGGGCCCCTGTGGTTTAGCGCTCGCCCCGTAGCCAGACCCTGCCCAAGGCTGGAAGCCTCTCTGCAGCCCCTGCCGAGAAGCCCGCTGGGGCTCCCAGCTTTCTCCTCGGAGTCGCGGAGGCTACTCCAAGGGCAGAGGGATGGGTAACCCTCCCGGCTCCCCTGAGGAAATGAGCGCGAAAGCGAGTCTCTGGAAAAGCCTCCTCCCCCACTCAAAAAGCTCCCCCCCCCCCCGCACCCGGTGGCCGCGCGAGCCGCGTGGGGTCCTCAGAGCATCTCTCCGGGAGGGCGCGCTCCCTACCTGCGGCATCCCGGCGGGCGGACCAGGTGCGGTTTTTTATCCGGGGACGGAGACAAGAGCCCCTGCGCCCAGAGGCCCGCAGGCACCGGAGCGGTCCCCGCTCTTCCTCCTCTTCTCGGGGTTCGCTCCCTGCCCGGTCGGGAGTTACGCTCGCGCGCCGCCGCAGACCCCAAGAACGCAAGCCCCGCGGCAGGGCCACCCCCGGCCCGGGCCCGCCCCGCACTGGCGCTCCCCGCCCCCGGTGGCCGCGGGGCGCCCTGGGCACCGGCGGCTGATTAGAAGAGGCGTGCTCGGGCCGGGGAGCCGGACACGTCGGGGTCGCTGCGCGGGCGCGCGGCTGGCGACCCCGGAGTCGCGGCCGGGCCGGAGTGTCGGGGAAGCAGAGGCGGCAGCCGGCAGCGAGGACACGCGGGAGGGCGCCGGGCGGCGCGCGCTCCCCAGGCTCAGGCTCCAGAACGACCGCCGTGGGCAGGAACGGGGGCGCTGGCGCTCAAAGCTGGGCTCAGCGCGGGTCCGAGCGAAGTACCACCCGCCCGCTGTGCCCGCCCCCGGGGCACGGGACTTGTCCGCCGGCTCACCTGGTCAGCCCCGGCCGCCGCCGGAGGGCGGACACGGCCGGCTTAGCTGGTGGGATTTCAAAGAACCCAGAGGAGGCTCCCCTCCCGCCCACAGCACCGCCCTCGCTCCACACGCTGGGACCGACCCAAACCCCGCTCCCTCGGGCAAGCCCAGCTGGACGCCAGGGTCAGCTTCATTTCAGCAGCTTGGACCTTTGTGTAAAAGAAGCTCAGAGAACGAACTTCCAGAAAGCAATGAAGTGAGGGGATGGGGACAGTGTGGATGCTAGAGAGAAGGAGAAGTCCCCCGCCCACCAGGGATATCTGTTCAGAGGAAGGCTAGGATGACCAGAACCAACTTAACAGAGCACAGATCTCCTTCAAGTCTAGATTTCTCAAGAAGTTAAATATAGAATTACCCTATGATCCAGCAATTCCACTTAAAAAAAAAAAAAATTGAAAGCAGGAACCCAGATACTTGCACACCAATGTTCATAGCAGTATTATTCACAATACCCAAAAGATGGAAACAACCCAAAGGTTCATCAACTGATGAACAGGTCTTTTTAAACGTGATATATACATAATTTAGAATAGTTCTCATCCTTCAAAAAAGGAAAGAAGTGTTGGTGAGGATGTGGAAGAATTGGACCCCTGGTGCACTGTTGGTGGGAATGTAAAATGATAGAGCCACTGTGGAAAACATTATGGCAGTTCCTCAAAAGTTAAAAAATAGAATTATGTCATCAGCAATTTCACTTCTGGATATATACCCAAAGTCATTGAAAGCAGTCTCTCAAAGAACTATTTGTACACCTACGTTTATAGCAGCATTATTCAAATATGCATCAACAGATGAATGCATAAACAAAATGTGATATATACATACAGTGGGATATAAGTCAGCCTTCAAAAGGAAGGAAGTCCTGACACATGCTACAACATGGATGAATCTTGATGACATTGTGCTAAGTGAAATAAGCCAGGCACAAAAAGACAAATACTGTATCATTCCACTTATATTAGGTACCTAGAGTAGTCAAAATCATAGAGACAGAAAGAAGAATGGCAGTTGGTCGCCAGGGGTGGGAGGGATAAGGGGAAATTATCACTAAATGGACACAGAGTTTCCGTTTTGCAAGACGAAAAGAGTTCTGTAGATGGATGGTGGTGATGGTTGCACAATAATGTGAATGTGCTTAATTCACTGAACTGTACACTTCAAAATGGTTAAGATAGTAAGTATTATGTGTATTTTACCACAATAAAAAATGAGGAGAAAGGAAAAAGTATGAGTTCATGCTACAGTATGGGGAAATCTTGAAAACATGTTACATGAAATAAGCCAGACACACAAAAAAACACAAATATTATATGATTCCACGTATATGAGGTAGCTCAAACAGGCAAATCCATAGAGTCAGAAAGTAGAATGTTATGTACCAGGGGAGGAGGAATGGGCAGTTATTGTTTTGTGGATACAGAGTTTTTGTTTGAGATGATAAAAAAGTTTTGAGTATGGATGTGCTTAATGTCATTGAACTATCACTTAAAATGGTTAAAATGATCTACAGAATAGCTCAGACCTCCTTAGCAAGGCATCTAAGGTCAATCCCAGTTTGGCCTCCAATTATCCACAATGGAAAGGGGGAGTTCAGGTTCTGGATCTCTACTCCTCTTTGCTACTTTCAAACCTCAGGCAAGTCACAAAACCTTTCTGAGGGTACCTTTCTCCATTTACAAAATGAGTTGAGCTTACACCAGAAGTCACTAGCAGGTTCCAGCACTTCATGCGGTATCTTCCCCTGGCCTATATCCCTCTCTGAACACCTTCTCCTATCATTTGCACAAAACTCCAATCATTCACAAAGATGTCACAGCCCTTTCACAACTCCAAGTCTCCTGTCCCCTGGGACACGGAACATGATAGCTGTTAAGAGCATCGCATATGGAATCAGCTGCCTTTTTTCCACCTAGCTCTGTACAGAGGAGCTGTGTGACCCTGGGCAGTGTGGTAACCAAAGCTTAGTTCTCCCATTTGTAAATTACAGATGACAATAGCTCCTATTGCATAAGGTTGTTGTGAAGAGTAAATAAGATAAAACAGGTAAAGTATTTGGCACAATGCCTGATGCTTAGCAGGCTCCTGATAAATGTCAGCTGTTACTATCACTCTGTGATTCTTTCTGTACCTTGCTCCATGAGATCTTAACCAACCAATTTGCTTTCCATCTTACACTGTTACCTGAAGAAGGGCTATGTCTTGTTCATTTTTGAATCCTTTCCTGCAATACTTCTCAGACTTGCCTGATGTAGAATTATGTGGGGTGCTAAACATACTGATTCTTTGGTCACACCCCAAACCCAGATCATTCTACCAATTAGGTGATTCTTACTATCAAATAAATTTGGGGATCTAGGGACCTAGAACAGAGCCTGGTACAAGAGAGACAAATATTGATTTGTCATTCCACACAGCATATGCGGTCATTCCATATAAGCAAATGTCTTCTTGATGTTATTTATTTCTACTCAAAAATAAAAAGCAAAGCCCACAGTTATCTATTGCTGCAAAGCAAATTACCCGGAAACTCAGCACCACAAAATAACAAACATGTATTATCTCACAGAGTTTCTGAGGGTCAGGAGTCTCCAAATGGCTTAAGCTAGGTGGATCCAGGCTCAGGGTCTCTCATGAGATCGGAGTCAAGCTGTCAGCCACGCTGCAGTCTCATCCGAAGCCTCAGCTGCAGGGAGGATTCACTCCCAAGCTCACTCATGAGGTTGTTGTCAGGCCTCAGTTTTTCCCTGGCTATTGCTGGAGACTTTGGTTCCTCATCATGTGAACCTAGCGTAGGCTGCCTGAGTGACCTCACAACGTGGTCGCTGACTCTCCCCGATGCTTCTGTTATATATAATTCACCACCAACAACAATAACCCTGGTACAATATGGGAAGGGACCACTCAAGTGTGTGAATATCAAGAGGGATCACCGGGGACTGATTTGGAGGCCGTTTAGGGACCGGCTGCCATATAGAACTTAGAATTTTTCCTTTCAAAGACCTGACAAAAAATGGTACCTGAGGCAACCAAGGAGGCTAGCCACAATGAAGAAATTTTTGAACTTCAGGGTAGGGAGGTCCTGCAAGACCTGTGAAGTTGGAGGGCATAAGTAGGATGATTTACTGGCCCAAGACCCCCACGAAAGAAATGGAATAACAGAAGTAGATACAGTCTGGCACGTCATGTTTCGCACTCTTTTGGAGAACCGGATCCTTACATGCCAGTTTCTGCCAAAGACTTCAACAGATCTCCCTTCCATCTGAGAAGCAGACATCCACCAGATGCCCTATGTTAACAGTTTATCTCTGTGACAGAGTTAAACCAGGGTTACTTTAGCCCCAAGAATGCGAATAGCCTGGAAAATTTTTCCTGTGATGTCTACTGCCAGGAGGGGCAAAAGTACCTGGCCTCATCCTACCTACAAAGGAAGCCATAATATCTGAGAGAATTTGCCTTCCCAGGGACCCTCACCAAACAAGATCAAAGAACTCATTTATAAAGCACTTTCTTTGGAGATAACCCTCAGCCCTAAATAATGTCCTTAGGCTACTTTAGATTTCTTTTCTTTCCTATTCCACTGGCAGGAATCATCCCAAGCACACTCTGAATTCTCAATTTTTCATCATTTTCGTCTATACTTATGTCCTTCGGTTTAGACATGGACGTTTGTAACATCTTGGGGCATTTTTCAGTCATGCAACTCCTGTGATGCTCTAGTAAATACCACATAGAAACTCAGTTCAAGAAGGCCTCAGTGAGCTCAGTGAGCAGTCTTAGGTCGAGCAATGCTCAGGAGGGAGCCCACTCACTGAAGAGAACAGAGAGGGCTGATTTCAGAGTCCAGACTGGAATCCAAGTCTGACTTTTAGTCCCGCCCTCCATCTCTGGCAGCCACACTCACAACACCTATTGCTACCTGTCTTCATTTGACCCTCTCTCCATGATCCTTGGCACCATGGGTCCTTGGCTCCAGTCACAATTCCCCCTGGCTGGCAAATTTACCAAATCAGCTTATTTTCTGCTTTCATCAGATTTGTTCTCTCTGCACACACTCTCATCCATCGCCACACAAAAAAATCAAGGATTCCTGGAAGATAGCCAGAGCTGGCTCAGAACCCATCTGCTTCCTTTTCCAATTACCTCTGTAGCACTCAGGCCAAGCAGTGTTTGATGGGCTTACCAAAGCCCACTCAGCGGGTCATTTGGACTGCTCTTTGCCATTCCTCTCCACCTCCCCAAATCCCTCTGGAGGAGATGTGAAGGAAGATTCAGATAGATACAGAGACATGACCTCATGCTTGATGGAAACCCAAACACTTCAAAGATGTCAATTCTTTCATTAATTTCATTGGTTTAACACCTTTGCTAACAATTTCTTAATGATTGACAAAACTATCCCTATATTTATCTGAAAGAATAAACAGGTAATAGCATACATGGATTTTTTTTTAAAAAAAAGAGAAGAGTAATAAGGGGAAATTTGACTTATTAATATTAAAATACTATGGAAAAAATAAAATAATAATAAAATAAAATAAAATAAAATAAAATAAAATAAAATACTATGGAGTTTCAAGAAGACAGCACACAATGCGTTTGAGCATAAGTCATCCCCACTCGAGATCTGGATATGTCTTGACATGAAGTCTGATAACTTAGTGGACTCACCAATCTGGCATATTTCACATGGGGATGGAGAGGGGAGAGCTGAGGGCAGGGATGGAGCTGATGCATGGTATCTGACTCAGATTCTGGTCTTCCTGACTAAGCCCCAGGGTGACAGGGCTAAAGGCAATGTGACTCTGGAAAACAGGGGACTTTGGTAGTGCTGGCTTGGGACCCCTGATATGGAGTGGGGAGAAGAGCCTTCTCTCCTTGTTGGAGAAATGTGGCCTGGTTCTAAAGCAATGAGTGCCACATAGAATGTCATAATGGCCTGGCACCATGCAGGTTCTGAGACCCTGAAATGGGTCTTTTCCATTAACATGGTGCCCTCTCAAGAGAAGTAGCAAAGCCAGGCCCCCAAAGTCTTTATGGGTGGATGTGTTGAGGGTTTGTGCAAGAGGGGAAGCATGGGAGAGGATTATTCAAGAACCTCCCCACCCCAGAGACTTCTAGAAATAAGAGTCTGGGATTTTCTGCTTTACGCAGATGGAGTCAGTTATATTGTTATGTGAGCCAGTTGTACCCACAAGTTAGGGAATCCTGGTGAAACTGGAGTTACATGAGAACACGTTACAAAGGAAGCAGTCCGTATCAACCATATCACCAAGTACAACACTTAAAGAGAGTGCTTTGATGGTTATTAGCCACTGTCTTACTAATATTCCCTATTAGGGGTGCCTGTGTGACTCGGTCAGTTGAGCATCTGACTCTTGATTTTGGCTCAGGTCATGATTCCAGGATCATGGGATCGAGCCCCAAGTCCATGCTCAGCATAGAGCCTGTTTGAGATTCTCTCTCTCTCTCTCTCTCTCTCTCTCCCCTCTGCCCCTCTCCCCTGCTTGTGCATGCACTCACTCTCTCTCTGTCTCTAAAAAAATATTTTTTTAAATCCCTATTAATATTCTTTGATACAGAGTTCACTTTTGTAGTTTCTTCTAAGAAAAAAATTAAAGGAATATTCATAATAGTATAAAAATAATAAAATGTTAAAAGACTCCAACTCCATCAAAATTAAGTGTCTATGAGTTTCCTAGGGCTACCAAAAATCTAGGTGTCTTAAAACAACAGAAATTTATTCTCTCACTGTGCCAGAAGCTAAAGTCTGATATCAAGGTGTCAACAGGGCCAGCTTCTTCTGAGACTATGGGTGGGATCATTCCTACCCTGTCCCCAGCTTCTGCTGGCGGCCCACAACCCTTGGTGTCTTTGGCTTAAGCCATGTCACTCCCGTCTCTACCTCTGTCCTCACATGCTCTTCTCCCTGTGTGTCTCTGTCTTCATACAGCATGTCCGTCTCATAAGGACACTAGTCATACTGGTTTAGGACCCATCTACTGACTTCATCTTTGCTTGATTACATCAGCAAAGGCCCTACTTCCAAATTACATCACATACTGGGGGTTAGCATTTCAACCTATCTTTTGGGGGGGTCACAATTTAACTCAAAACAAGCATGTTATGATACATTTATGCGTGACAGAATACTAGGTAGCTATCAAAAATGGGGCTGTGAAATGAATCTATGCTATTAGAAGTCAGGATAAAAGGATAATGGTTACTCTCAGGGAAGGGATATCGCTGGAAGGAGCCATTTGGAGGGCTTTTGGGGGGCCAGTGATATTCTTTTTCTTGTTCTGGTAGATGGATACATGGCTGTGTTCAGTTGGTAAAAATTCATCCAGCTGTACACTTATGTACACTTATGAAATATGCACTTTTCTGAATGTATAGCACATTTCAATGAAAAGTTAATTAGGACATAGTGCTGTAAAAGTATATTGATTGACATGGAGAGATAGTCATGATATATTACTGAATGGAAAAACATCAAGTTACAAAACCATATTGCAATATGATTCCATTTGGAGGGGAAATATATAGAAAATATCTGGAGGATCAAAGTAAATTGCTAACATTCAAGTCAGAGTAAAAAGAAAATATAAGTTTTTTTCCCTTTATTTCAATTATTTTTATTTTCTGATTTTTTAGAATGAAACTATATTATTTACATGACACTTTAAATTTTATAAGTGAGAAAAGAGTGAATTAATCAATAATAATGAATAGATTCAACTCTTAGGGGAAATGATTAATTTAGATCTTTATCTCATACTACAATTCTAAAATGCAATATGGAAGAATTAAAGAGTTCAATTCAAAAAATTTTAAATTAAAAAAAATTGATAAAAATTTATCTGATTTCAGAGTAGTAAAGGCTTTATTAAGCAAAAACAAAACAAAACAAAACAAAACAAAACAAAAAACACGATAGATGATATCCCAAAGGAAAAGATGAATAGATATTTATTTCTACATTAAAACTCAAAACATTTGAAAGTCAGAAAAATCATAAACAAAGCTAAAATATAAATGTCAAACCAGGGAAAATATTTATGGTAAATATTGCAAACAAAAGGTCAACATTCTTAATATATGAAGTACTATTATGGTGTAATAAGAAAAACACTAGTACTTCAGAGGAATAATGGACAGATACACAAATAGGTAATTCACAAAAAGAAATGTTATCTTAAAACAATGAGGTACCATTTTGCCTATCAAATAAGCCAAGATCGCAAACTGTAAAAATTGAAATGGAATCAGTAGCTGAATTTCAAAATTGAAATAAACTCTCTAACTTTGGAAGAATCTTGAACTTTCTGAGATTCCTCAGCCTCTACTGCATTGTGTCAAGTTGCTTTGTAATAAATAAGGGTTATTCAGTTGATCTCACATAACCATTTTCTCCTCTTCTGATTTTAGTTCTGCCTGACATTTACTTGAGCTGCAGCCAGGAACAGACCCAGGCACAGGGCCAAGAAGATGATGTCATTCGAAGTAAGGTCAAGTGTCAGAGTTCTGTGTCCCCTATACCTATAGAGAAACCCACAGGAGAAGGTTGAACTCAAATTACACCTAAAAATGTGTGATCAATCTTTTGCATGGTTTATTGAAAGAGTTACAACACTGTCTTATATTCAGACCATATCCAAGTTGTGTGTGTGTTTGTGTGTGTGTGTGTGTGTGTGTGTGTGTGTGTGTGTTAGACAGTGGGAGACAAGTGATATGCATGGCAAAGCCCCAGAAGCACTTTATCCCCAGCCAAAGGCCAGACTGTGGTGACCCAACGGACCTAATGAAACCACTTTTAATGTTGATTAACCTAAAGCACACTGGGGGAGGGGGCAATGAGAGGAGGACAAATATGGAGACAAGGGACTAGGACTTTCTGTAGAGCAGCTGAAGTAAAATGGAAGCTACCACTTAGTAAAGCAGGGTTTTAGAAGAGTTGAAGGTGCTCAGACAGAAATGCCACCTTGTATGGCAGCACTTTCTCTTTGACTCCCTGGCCTCCACATCAGCCTTTCCCCATTGATGACATCACCTCACCTATGCTCAGGCATGTGTCTTGGGCTTGTGCTCACTTGTACCTGATCTCTGTCTCAATCTCTCTCTCCCTCCCTCAAATCAAATACTATTCTCAATAACAAGAGGATATATATATATAAATATATAAATATATTTATATAAATTCAGCTACTGATTATATATATATATATATATAATATATAATGTTTAATTAGGAATAGTACATGAAGTATATATTTTTAACGTCTTTAAGTTCTGCCTGATCACAAATGTAACATGTGTTGCCATTAAAAGTTTTTTAAACTGGGGCGCCTGGGTGGCTCAGTCGGTTAAGCGTTCGACTTCAGCTCAGGTCATGATCTCGTGGTTTGTGGGTTCGAACCCCATGCCGGGCTCTGTGCTGACAGCTCAGAGCCTGGAGCCTGCTTCAGATTCTGTGTTTCCCCTCTCTCTGCCCCTCCTCCGCTCACTCTCTGTCTCTATCTCAAAAATAAATAAACATTAAAGAAAATTTTTTTAAGTTTTTAAACCATATTAAGTATAGATAGCAAAACCTCTCACATTTACCTTTATCCCTAATCCCATTATTAGCAATTTGATATAGATATTTTCCTAAATATAAAGTGTTTTAAAATAACCATATACAAAATCATTAATGTGATATTACTGTATGTTAATGTATATTTTAACAAATAGGATAGACTATAAAGTCACAAATGTTCAAAGTTACCTGCCTCAGTGTCAGAACATTATTTTTTTAAAGGGTTTATTTATTTTGACAGAGAGAGAGAGCGCGCACACACAAGCAGGGGAGGAGCAGAGAGAGGGAGAGAGAGAATCCCAAGGCGGCTCCACACTGCCAATGTAGAGCTGACCCAGGGCTCAAACCCACAAACCATGAGATCATGACCTGAGCCGAAATCAAGAGTCAGACGCTCAACCAACTGAGCCACCCAGGCACCCCGCCAGGACATTAATTTAACATTCTAATGGTATATGTGGTTTGTTAGAATACTCTCTATGTATACATATCAAAGAAACTAGATGGAAAACTGAACAATCCGTGCTTTGGTAGAATTTCCAACTCAGATTATTTCCCTCCAGGGAGACTGTCTCTCAGAACCCAAGAGGACAAGACAATAATTCAGTTACTCTGCAACTCAGTCATACCCAGGCAGGAAATGGATGGGCATTCGGCTTGTGGGAGGGAAGGACTTCTTGGAATGGGTGGTGGGGAGGCACAGAAAGGCTGTATGGAAGATTCAGTAGTAGTAGTGAACTGCCCTGGTTTTATTTATTTAAAAATTTTTTGAGGCTTGTAAGAGCAAACTTTTTTTTCCTCCATTTAGTTGTTGTTGTTTAATACAATTTATTGTCAAATTGGCTAACATAAGGTGTGTGAAGTGTGCTCTTGGTTTTGGGAGTAGATTCCCGTGGTTCATCGCTTATATACAACACCCAGTGCTCATCCCAACAAGTGTCCGCCTCAATCAATGTCCATCACCTATTTTCCCCTCTTCCCCACCCCACCCCCATCCACCCTCAGTTTGTTCTCTGTGTTTAAGAGTCTTTTATGGTTTGCCTCCCTCCCTCTCTGTTTTTAACTATTTTTTTCACCCTTCCCTTCACCCATGGTCTTCTGTTAAGTTTCTCAAGATCCACATATGAGTGAAAACATATGATATCTGTCTTTCTCTGACCAACTTATTTCACTCAGCATAATACCTTCCAGTTCCATCCATGTTGCTGCAAATGGCATGGATTTCATTCTTTCTCATTGCCAAGTAGTATTCCATTATATATATAAGCCACATCTTCTTTATCCATTCTGCCCTGGTTTTAAAGAGGCAAGATGATTGTGTGGCTAGACTGTTCCTCCACTGTCCTAACGGATGATGGGAATGCCCATGAGAAAAGCCCTGACAGTGTGCTGGAAACCCCTTCAGTCTTGGTCCCAAAATGAGAAGACAGAGCAGACCTGGATCTTTCCCACATGCTGGAGCCAAGTCCAACACAGCTCAGCAGCATTTAACAAAGCCACAGCCACAGACCCATGAGTGAAGCATAAATGTTTGTGGTTTAAGCTGCTGAGTTTTGGAGTTATTGCACCATTATGGCAGCAAAGGCTGATTAATATAGCCTGTAACAGTTCACAAAGACCAGACTCATGGAATGCTGGAGTATCCAGAGATACTCCTAGAGATACCATTGAGCTCAGTGCTTGTGTCAGTTTGCTAGGGCTGCTGTAACAAACACCACCTGAGTACTTTAAAAAACAGAAATTTTTGTCTTACCTATATTGTCTTCTATATCTTAGAGGCTAGAAATCCAAGATCAAGGTGTAGTTAGAGCTGGTTCCTGCTGAGAGCCGTGAGGAAGAACCGGTTCCATGTCTCTCCCCACTTCTGGTGGTTTGCTGGAAATCTTTGACATTCCTTGGCTTGTAGAAGCACCACCCCAAACTCTGCATTCATCTTCACATGGTGGTCTCCTTGTGTGCTTGTCTGTGCCCCAATTTTTTAATAAGCATGAAATCTTTTAATAAGGATATTAGTCTTATTGGATAGGGGCCCACTCTACTCCAGCATTACTTCATCTTAACTAATTACATTTGCAATGGCCCTGTTTCCAAACAAGGGCACATTCTGAGGGACTGGGAATTAGGATTTCAACATATGAATTTGGGGGGACACAGCTCAATCCTTAACAGTGCTTTTTATACTTGTGCTCCTTGAATCAGGGGAAGAAAAGAGACCAGATAACATTATGGCTTACCTTCCCCACCTGGTGCCACACTGGCCCCTATTGTAATGATTCTCACTTTGAGAGCAGTGAACTATTCATGGCACGATATGTGTTTCAGGCTTAGAAGTTCTGGAACCAGGATGATCTTGGTATCTTGATATTAGAACATTTCCCCCATTCCAACCCGCCATTTTAGTGGCCAGTGATTCAGGGTGGTAGCCAAAGCAAACAGAATAAAGCAAATAGGGGCACCTGGGTGGTTCAGTCGGTTAAGCATCCCACTTTAGCTCAGGTCATGATCTCACAGTTCGTGAGTTCGAGCCCTGCATACGGCTCTGCACTGTCAGCACGGAGCCTGCTTCAGATCCTCTGTTTCCTTCTGTCTCTGCCCCTCCCTATGGCCCCCTCTCTCTCAAAGATAAATAAACATTAAAAAGAAGAAGAAGAAGAAAGTAAATAGCCAGGTAGTGGTAGGAAAACAAAAACAACAATCATACTCAGATCACCACAAACTCCATCCACTATTACTACAGCAAAGTTTCAAAGGCATGAAACCTCTGAAGGAAATAAACAGATCAGTTGTAAAGAGTAGCTTTAGCAATCAAAAAAAGGATGTCAATATGGTTGTATAGGAGATTTTTATGATATGAAAGTAAATTTTTCTAAATTTGAAATGTCTGATTTTATGGAAATTATAAAAATTGACTCAAGAAGAGGTGTAAATCACAGTAATTATAGATAAATGAGAAAGTAGTTAAAGGTCTCCTCTTGTAAAGGTGCCAAACCCAGATTTATACAAAAAGTCCACTGAACTGTTGAGGAACAGATGAGGGAATTCTCCCCAAATATTTGCCCATCACCCTTATGAACAAAGATCAAAAACTTTTCATAAATATTACCAAAATAGAATGCAGCAGGAGAATCATCAGCAGGGATTTATTCCAGGAATACAAGCATAGTGCAGTATTAGAAATATATTATGCAGTTCATTACATTAATACATGAATGGCAAAGAAATATATGTTGTAGATGCTAAAAAATTTGATATATTCAAAACCATTCTTTTTTTAAAAAAATTCTTTATAAGGTATGAATAAAAGTAAACTTATTTAATTAGAAACTTATTTGCAGAAGAAAGCAGACCCAGTAATCAATAAAATATCATGTCACATATTCTAAATGTTAACATCTCAAAGGATTACTTAATATTTTACTCCTATGGACCAACTCTGGGATCTCTTTATAGATCTTCCATGTTTGACTCCCTTAGAAAAGATGTTGTGGTGCCTCTCAAATACTTCCCTGGATAAATATCATGTATGTTATCAATGACCTTTTTTTTTTTTAATGTTTATTTATTTTTGAGAGAGAGACAGAGAGTGAGCTGGGGATGGGCAAAGGGAGAGGGAGACACAGAATCCCAAGCAGGCTCCATTCTCTGAGCTGTCAGCACAGAGCCCCATGAGGGGCTCAAACTCACAAACCATGAGATTATGACCTGAGCCGAAGTCCCACACTTAACCAACTGAGCCACCCAAGCACCCCCCCTTTGAGTGCCATGTGTCTTCTCTTTCCCACTTGATGTCATAAGACCCCTCTTCTCCTTGCTTACCTTGAGGCAATTCTTTTTTTTTTTTAATTAAAAATGTTTAATTTATTGTACTCTAGAGAGCTTCTATTTATGTAATTTTATCTTTCTTTTTTTATGAAATTTATTGTTAAATTGGTTTCCATACAACACCCAGTGCTCATCCCAAAAAATGCCCTCTTCAATACCCATTACCCACCCTCCCCTCCCTCCCACCCCCCATCAACCCTCAGTTTGTTCTCAGTTTTTATTTATTTATTTTTCCAATATATGAAATGTATTGTCAAATTGGTTTCCATACAACACCCAGTGCTCATCCCAAAAGGTGCCCTCCTCAATACCCATCACCCACCCTCCCCTCCCTCCCACCCCCCATCAACCCTCAGTTTGTTCTCAGTTTTTAAGAGTCTCTTATGCTTTGGCTCTCTCCCACTCTAACCTCTTTTTTTTTTTTTTCCTTCCCCTTCCCCATGGGTTTCTGTTAAGTTTCTCAGGATCCACATAAGAGTGAAAACATGGTATCTGTCTTTCTCTGTATGGCTTATTTCACTTAGCATAACACTCTCCAGTTCCATCCACATTACTACAAAGGGCCATATTTCATTCTTTCTCATTGCCACGTAGTATTCCATTGTGTATATAAACCACAATTTCTTTATCCATTCATCAGTTGATGGACATTTAGGCTCTTTCCATAATTTGGCTATTGTTGAGAGTGCTGCTATAAACATTGGGGTATAAATGCCCCTATGCATCAGTACTCCTGTATCCCTTGGGTAAATTCCTAGCAGTGCTACTGCTGGGTCATAGGGTAGGTCTATTTTTAATTTTTTGAGGAACCTCCACACTGTTTTCCAGAGCGGCTGCACCAGTGTGCATTCCCACCAACAGTGCAAGAGGGTTCCTGTTTCTCCACATCCTCTTCAGCATCTATAGTCTCCTGATTTGTTCATTTTGGCCACTCTGACTGGTGTGAGGTGATATCTGAGTGTGGTTTTGATTTGTATTTCCCTGATGAGGAGCGACGTTGAGCATCTTTTCATGTGCCTGTTGGCCATCTGGATGTCTTCTTTGGAGAAGTGTCTATTCATGTTTTCTGCCCATTTCTTCACTGGATTATTTGTTTTTCAGGTGTGGAGTTTGGTGAGCTCTTTATAGATTTTGGATACTAGCCCTTTGTCCGATATGTCATTTGCAAATATCTTTTCCCATTCCATTGGTTGCCTTTTAGTTTTGTTGATTGCTTCCTTTGCTGTGCAGAAGCTTTTTATCTTCATGAGGTCCCAATAGTTCATTTTTGCTTTTAATTCCCTTGCCTTTGGGGATGTGTCAAGTAAGAAATTGCTACGGCTGAGGTCAGAGAGGTCTTTTCCTGCTTTCTCCTCTAGGGTTTTGATGGTTTCATGTCCCTTGAGGCAATTCTTGATGAACTCTTAGATTATGCTTACATTATAAAAAAAGACCCTGTGGTTTTAATGCATAAAGGACCAAGCTATTGTTTTTATTTGCTTCATTTCTTCCTCTGTACAATTCTTTAGATAAGAGACAAAAGCTCCATTTGTAAAATTCTAATGCTGTGATTTTTTTTCTATAATGGCAGCAGGTTCCATACCTCATGGTAAAACATTAGAAGCACCCCCATTAAAATCAGGAACAAGAGGGGCGCCTGGGTGGCTCAGTCAGTTGAGCATCCAACTTTGGATCAAGTCATGACCTCACAGCTCATGGGTTCGAGCCCCACGTCAGGCTCTGTGCTGACAGCTCAGAGCCTGGAGCCTGTTTCGGATTCTGTGTCTCCCTCTCTCTCTGCCCCTAACCCACTCCCATTCTGTCTCTGTCTCTCTCAAAAATAAATAAACATAAAAAAAAATCAGGAACAAGATAAGGATTCTCGCTGTCACTCCTACTACCAGTTCTATCCTGGAAGTTCTAGCTAATTCAATACAGCAAGAAAAATTAATGAAGTACAAATATATATAGCTGGCAGATTATATCATTGTTTGACTAGAAAATCTCTAGAATATGTTGAAAGAAATATTAAAACTAATAAGACAGTCCATTAGATTGGTCTGATAAAAGAGCAGCACAGGAAATGGAGTTGTTTTCATATTTATGGCGATAGCAATAACCAATGAAGAAAAGGCAAAGAAAAAAAATATTCCACTCACAGAGGCAACAATAATTATGAAGTACTTAGAAATAGGGGCACCTGAGTGGCTCAGTCGGTTAAGTGTCCCACTTTGGCTCAGGTCATGAGTTTGAGCCTCGCATTGGGCTCTGTGCTGACAGCTCAAAGCCTGGAGCCTGCTTCAGATTCTGTGTCTGTCTCCCTCTCTCTCTGCCCCTCCCATGCTCATGCTCTGTCTCTCTCAAAAATAAATAAACATGAAAGAAAGAAAGAAAGAAAGAAAGAAAGAAAGAAAGAAAGAAAGAAAGAAAGGAAGGAAGAAAGAAAGAAAGAAGTGACAGGAAATATGCAAGGCCTATTAAGAAAAACACTAATACTAAAGGTCATAAAAGAAGAACAAAATAGGTAGAGGGGCTGGTATGTTTCTGGATGAGACTGAATTTTGTAAATATGTTAGCAGTCCCCAAGTTGAATTATAATGTGGTGTACTCCAATTAACAGTCTTTCAGATTTTTACAGAATCTTTTAGATTCTGTATTGAATTTGGAAATTTGATTCTAAAGTTTATCTGCGAGAATAGCTGTGGGAATTTCAAAAAAGAACACGGAGGGCGGTGGTAAGCAGCTTCTATGATGACCCCCAACCACTCCTGGAACTGATGTCACTGGCCAATCGCCGGTGGGGACCTAAGGCCTGCAACCAGTCACACGAATGCATTTGGAAATGGATCCTCCCCATCTTAGCATCGAGACAAACCCAGCCCTATATGACAGCTTTTCTTGTGAGAGATCCTAACCCAGAGGCTCCCAGCTAAGCCACGCCCAGATTTCTGAGCCACAGAAATGTAGAGAAATAAGTGTTTGTTGTTTTGTGTAACATTTGGGCAGTAATCAATAATAATATACCTATAAATATTTGATTCCTTTCTTTAACCACCACCACTTCTATCTCATTCAGCTTCTACTGAAACTTAAAACAGAAAACAGTCATGGGCTCTGTGAATTCAAGGTTCCCCCCAACCCCATGAAAGTTAGGCTCCTCAAGACTCCTACTTACTCCCAGGTAGCCACATTGAAGAGTTTTATGTCAAAAAGCAGGCGCATTCACTGAAGGAATGTTCTGAAGGCTGTCCTACCCTCCCAGGGCAATCATTAACTTCCCATGTTCACAACCACTCAGGGTATGGCCAGCAGCCTCATGGGCTCACCAGCCTGATTTCACAGCCAAAACGAGGGCAGGTCCGTCTCTTAAAAGTGGACTCCTATCATTTCCAGCAGGTGAGACTGAAGAATAAAGTCAACACTTTCAGTGACAAACATTAAAAAAAAAAAGAAAAGAAAAGGAAAGGAAAGGAAAGGAAAGGAAAGGAAAGGAAAGAAAAGAAAAGAAAAGAAAAGAAAAGAAAAGAAAAGAAAAGAAAAGAAAAGAAAAGAAAAGAAAAGAAAAGAAAATTCTAACTCCCATGGGATCTCGGACAAGCAGATCCCCAGGAATCATCTCTCTTTGGGTTAGTTTCTTGGATGGCAGTGGAAGCTAAATTAAATTTGGTTAGTTGGTTAAAGGAATCGAATTAAACATTAATTACATTAATTATCGATCGCTACATAAAAATTACCCTGATTTAGCAGCTTAAAGCAACAACACTGAGACACTGAAGTGCTCCAGAACCTAAAATGCTTACCACAGACCCTGGCGGCTCTCAACAGCGACAATCGCACTCATCCATCATCTGTGTTCCCACCAGTGCGCAGGTGCAAGAGGGGCGGCGAGGAGTCTTGGACAGAGCACAAGCCTTGGAATCAGTTCCTGTGCTGCCATTTATTAGCTGTACTTTCAACTTGCACTGCAGGCATGGGAGGGGCACTTGGCTTCTGTCAGAGGTATTTGAGAAAGTAAGAGGATGCAGAACAGAGGTATTTGAAATCCTCTACATGCAATGAGTACCAAACAAGCCCTAGAAATACAATGTACCATCCAGTAAACATAGACAACAATACCATGTTATAATCATCAAACTTGCTAAGAGACCAGAACTTAATTATTCCAACTGCTGAAAAGAAAGGATAATTATGTGATGTGATAGAGGTGCTAATTATTGCCACAATGACAATCATATTACAATATATAAATATATCAAATTAACATGCTGTACACCTTAAAATTTTTTTTTCAACGTTTTTTATTTATTTTTGGGACAGAGAGAGACAGAGCATGAACGGGGGAGGGGCAGAGAGAGAGGGAGACACAGAATCGGAAACAGGCTCCAGGCTCCGAGCCATCAGCCCACAGCCTCACGCGGGGCTCGAACTCACGGACCGCGAGATCGTGACCTGGCTGAAGTCGGACGCTTAACCGACTGCGCCACCCAGGCGCCCCAACATGCTGTACACCTTAAATTTACACAATGTTATATGTCAAATATATTTTAAATATATGTCAAATAAAAAAAAGTAGGTCAAATTTAAAAGCTAGACAAATCTAGTTACGTAATCATCTAGAGAACCCCAAGGATTATAGACAAAAATACACCTTAACAAGGCTGGAGGGCAAAACCATTTTAGAACCAGGGAATGCAAAGTCAAATGTCTGCCTGGAATGCAATGTAAATAAGTGAAGCCTCAAAGGGCAGATAAAACCAGACCTGAAGGTCATCTAACTTCTTCAGCTTTTCTGGTGGGAGTGGAAGTCTTCAGTGCTTCTGTTCATGCTGGCTACTTGGTGAAGCAGCCAGCCAGTGGTGCCATGGCCCCAATGCCATGGCCTGTGAGATGCTCCAAGCTTCCCAGACAGCAGCTGACAGGGTTCCTGGGAAACATGGGAAATGATAGGATAGGAGCTGGGAGCAGAGGCTGAGCTGCCCTGACAGAGTATATAGAGGAGACTGAATGCTTGTGCTACAGTGCTTTGATCATTTCCTGTGTAAATCTAGATTTGCCCATTTATTTTTAATGTTTGTGCATTATACGGAATAATTATGTTATTTAAAATGGTGTTTTGGGATAATCAGTCTGTTATGGATATGGAGTGACAGAAGGACATACGAAAGTCAGAGAGATTTATTATACTCACAGGTCCTAAAAGAGAAAGGCACAGTGCTCCATGAAGGGGGCCACCAACAGGAGTGTCTAGGGAATGGGCTCAACCAAGCAAGTGGGGAGCCAAGAGAGAGTGAGGACATGTGGACAAGTGACTTTATTGGGGTCAAGGTGAAGTACACAAGCAAAAGGCATGAAGGGATTTCATCAATGCAACTGAATGCCACTAGGTCACAGGGAGGGCAAGAAGGGGAACCTGTGGCAGGGACCAGTGCTATCATGCTGGTGCAACTGGTCACCTGGGCAGGCTGCCCTCAGCCAGTTTGTGTAATGTTAAGGCATCAGAAAAATATGAAATTTTAAAAATTTACAATAAAGGTTAAAAAAAAACATTGTGCAATCATTCTCTTGGTAGAAATGAACTTACAGAAAGGAAAGTACTAATTCTCATTTTTTTAAGGGAAGTTGATGATACATGTCCACTCTGGGGTTCACGGTGATATCACTGACCACATGAAAACAAGAAGATACACATCTGCCAGAAAGCGTCAGCATCTACTATGAGAATTAGAAATTATTTTAAGAAGACTGTGGAATTTTCTGTCTGAATGCAGAAGGTGCATTTAGTTACATTCTGTGAAGTAGGACTTTCCATTTAGATCAAATGACCATTCTTTTAAGTTAATTAACTCTGCTTTAGTTCAGTTCTTTTGGTCTGTGCAAACAAATGAAGCAATACCCATTAGTGTTCTGGCTCCATTTATAAAAGAAAAATTCTATATAAACATTTTATATTGGTGTCTTCAAATGATTCTAATTAAAAGTCAGTTGAGCTGATTCCAATAATGGTTTGATCAGTTTTTTTCAATACTTACAAACTCATAGTAAAACTTGAGGAAGTTCATTCTGGTAGACATTTGACATTATAGTAAATGCTATTATAAATCCAAGTAGTAAGTTCAACATTGATGATAAAATTATTTGGGGGGTGTGTGTATGTGTGTGTGTATTGATAATCAGAACTTCAATGCAGCACAGTATTGTGATAAAAACTATGTTCTTATTAAATAAAGAAACTTATGGAGCAGAATTCTATCTCTAGAATTAGTTTTGTTGCATGTATAATTCATAGTTCTCAAACTCCAATATTTTATAAAACCACATAGACACTATAGTTGTCAACATTTATAAACATTATAAATATACACAGAATAACAAAATTTTAAAATTAATTTACTGTTAAATACAAAAATAATCCCTTTAGTTTGGTAGAATTTCTCTGTTTACTTCCTGTTATCAATCAGATTTTAGAAATGTCTGTGCCTTTGAAAAACAATTTTGTCAATTGAAGTGTCCTACAATTACATAAAACCTTTTTAATAGGGCCTCTAAACTTTGGCTGCATTTTGAGCATAAACATTTCAGAGCTTCAGTTAAAGTATTCAATACTGTAACACCAAAATAACTTTTAAAGCTTTTAGAAAATTGGATTTATCGAAAACAAAGCCTATAGGCAGAAATGTTGAAATTTATCCCTATAAAAGCTAGAGGATCTGGGGCGCCTGGGTGGCGCAGTCGGTTAAGCGTCTGACTTCAGCCAGGTCACGATCTCGCGGTCCGGGAGTTCGAGCCCCGCGTCAGTCTGTGGGCTGATGGCTCGGAGCCTGGAGCCTGTTTCCGATTCTGTGTCTCCCTCTCTCTCTGCCCCTCCCCCGTTCATGCTCTGTCTCTCTCTGTCCCAAAAATAAATTAAAAAAAAAAAAAACGTTGAAAAAAAAATTAAAAAAAAAAAAGAAGCTAGAGGATCTAAAAAACTTATATAGGAGCTTTAATTGATATTCTCTAATTTGTGCTTTGGAACATCTCCACTTGTGAGAAGAATTTCTTTTCTTAAATTGTGATAAATTACATATAATATTTACCATCTTAGCCATTTTCAAGTGTACATTTCAGTAATGTCAAATACCTTCACGTTGTTTTGCAAACAATCTTCAGAACTTTTTCATCTCGCAAAACTGAAACTCTACACCCATAAAACAACAATTGTTCATTTCCCACCTCTTCCCAGCTCCTGGCAAGCACCATTCTGCTGTCTGTCTCTATGAATTTGACTAGTCTACTCCCTCATAGAAGTGGAATCTTACAGTATTTGTCTTTTTGTGACTAGCTTATTTCACTCAGCACAATGTCTTCAAGGCTCATCCATGTGGTAGCAGGTGTCAGAATTTCCTTCTGTTTTAAGTTGAGTAATATTCCGTTGTCCATAATACAACATTTTGTTTATCCATTTATCTGTCAGTGGACATTTGGGTTGCTTCCACCTTTTGCCTATTGGGCATAATAATGCTGCCATGAAAATGTCTTTGAGACCCTGCTTTCAATCCTTGGGGCAGATACCCAGAAGTGAAACTGATGGATCATATGGTAATTCTATTTTTAATTTTTTGAGGAACCACCATGATGGTTTCAACAGCAGCTGTACCATTTTACATTCCCACCAAACAGTGCATTAGGTTCCAATTTCTCCGTGTCCTGACCAACACTTATTTTCTAGGTTTTGTTGTTGTTGGTTTTTGAAAGTAGCCACCCTAATTGGTGTGAGGCAATGTTTTCCTGTGGTTTTGATTTGCATTTTACTAGTGATCACAGATATCGAGCATCTTTTCATATCCTTGTTGGCCATTGTAAATCTTCTTTGGAGAAACGTCTATCCACGTCCTTTGCACATATTTTAACCATGTTATTTGCTTTTTCTGTTAGAATTGTAGAGGTTCTTTATATATTCTGGGTATTCACTTCTTATTAGATATAGGATTAACAATTATTTTCTCTCATTTTACAGGGTGACTTTTCACTGTGTTGGCTATGTCCTTTGACATGCAGAAGCTTTACATTTTTGGGTAGCCCAATTTCTCCAGTTTTTACTTTTGTTTTCTGTGCAGCTCCCCACCTGCCTGGTTGAGCGCACCCCTTTGGCACTCCTCCCCAGGCGGCCCCCTGCATGGAACGGAGCTGCTGCACCACCCAGTCTTCCCCAGTAGAGGGGGATAGAGAGCAACAAGGAAACAAGAAAAGGGCCAGTGAAGAAAGGCAAGAAAATCAAGGCTACAACTTGACAGACTTATTTGTTCATGTGAACCAGCATCAACAAAGACCTTAACACAATATGAAAAATCGAGGGGGTTCAAAAGAAATAGGTTTTGGAGGCTCTTGAGAGCAGCGATCAGCTAGAGCCTTCATTCATTCCATCAGAAACAAACATGCCCCCTTTGGGGTGACACATGCACAGAGAGACAAAGCTGGGCACTAATTACAGTGGGGCTGTAACTACCAGGCATCCTGCAAAAGTCCGCTGTGAAGTGGAATGTAGAAATAACACAGGTAATCAGATCCACGGATTGCTAGGCTGATGCAAACACATTATTCTCTTCAAATTAAAGCACTTTATTCATGTCCAGAGCTTGAAAATCCATTTCTCAGTAAAGGTCAAGGAACGCAAACACAGCTTGAATTTAATTAGTAAGCCAGCTGTCAGTCACTGGCAGTGACAGAGGCAGGAAGACATTTTGAAGCAGGAAATGAGCTAACATTAACATGACAAGGTCCTTGCATCTTTAATCATGAACTCCTCTTTCAGAAATACTTTATCACGGAAAGAATGACACCATTTGGCATGTATTTTCTCTCCTGATTTATTTCCTGAGTTCTCATTCTTCTAAATAGCAAATCTAGCAAATAAGAATTTAGTTCACTGAAAGGGGGGATTCAATACAGCTGGTCCTTGTATTAATATGCTGTCATTGATTATCCATTCTAAAGTAGTGCCCTGAAGCAAGATCGAAGCAGGAGATAAAAATCAGACCACTTGGCACTTTGTTTTGTTTATAAATTTAGGTGTGAGAGAGTTGGTCCAGGCATCAGGTGAACTGGTTCTATCCTTGAACCCACCACTACTAACTAGGGGCAGCTTCAGAAGGTGGAAGGGACTCGGTAGGTTGGAAGGGAGTTCTTGAACTATTGACATAGAGTAAATGTGGAGAAGGCCTCAGTCACCTGCCATCCCCCTTAGAACCACCGCTGCTACTAATTTTTACTCTGCAACTTTGGAGAACTCACTTAAACTCTCTAATCTTTAATTTACCAATTGCAAAGCAGGAGTAGGATACTCAAAAAGGGAATTACTAGTGATGGTCTGAAGGTGGTGACTGCTATGGGTGACTTTTCTGTTGTTCTTTCTGCTTGTCTATTTTCTGTGATTTTTTTAAAAGTTTTATTTATTTATTTTGAAAGCGAGTGAGCAGGGGGGATGGTGGGCAGAGAGAAAGAGAGGAAGAGAGAGAATCCCAAGCAGGCTAAACTCTGTCAGCATGGTTTGTCAACTCACAAACCATGAGATCATGACCTGAGCTGAAATCAAGACTCAGATGCTTAATTGGCTAGCCACCCAGGCACCCCTGATTTTTTGGAGAAAAAAAACACTAAGGGCTGTAATTCATTATGAAACATTAAATAAATACAAATCTGAGTACCTAGAGATACTACTGCTACTACTACTAAATAGGTATTTTTAAAAAGCAAAAGAAAGAAAGGAAAAGCTCATTTCCACTAACTTCTTACTCTGGAAATTTAAAGAAACACTTATTCTGCCTTTGGAGAAGAACTATATTTCATCTCCAGTACATGAGAAAAATTTCTTCTTTATAGTAGGATACCAGCTAGTACATGGGAAAGGAATGAGAGAATTAGGAAATAACCATTATCTAACCCTCCAGTGTAATAATTGATTCAGGTAAGGATCATCAATAGATCCTGAAAAGCCTCCTCCCACAGATAATTTACACATGAGAAAACATAACTTTATAAAGGAGATGTCAGGTGCCACCCACCAATAGTGGGATAGCCTGACATGTGCGTCAATGTTCTTGCCAAAAATGTTTTACTGAATTTAATCAAGCTTTGAATTTAACTCCCAGGATACAAAAAATAGTGGATAGAGGAACATGGTAAATGACACCACAATAAGATAACCAGATAAATTCAAAATGTGGGGCATTCTACCTTGTCTCTTCTAAAAAGACAGTATTCTAAAAAGATAGGTGGGGACCACTCTGGAACTAGCATAAAGAATCTTAACTACCACATGCAATGCATGAATCTTGATTCGATCCTTGTGAAAAAAAAAAAAAAGAAAAGAAAAACAGCTATAAAAGATATATTTAGACTATTGGAGAAATTTGAATATGAACTAAATTTGAATATTAGGTGATATTAGGAAATCATTGTTAATTTTCTCAGCTATGATAACAGTATTTGGACTGTGAGGGAGAATGTTCTCAGTTGTAGGAGATATACACTGAGGTATTTATAGTGGAAGTGGCATAATAAATTTAGCTTATTTTCTAATGGCTTTGTTTATACACACATACACACACACAGAATAATGCAAATATGGTAAAAATGTTAATTTTGAATTTAGTTGGTGAGTATTCAAATACTCATCATACTATTATTTCAACTTTCTGCATTTTTGAGATTTTCCTTTAAAAATATTAGAACAATTTAAAGGAAAAGGAACATGGGGATAATTTCTTAAAAGATTTCTTTAAAAAAAAGATTTCTTAAAAGGAAGTGTTGAATAGCTCTATCTTAGTTAATCTGAAAAGAATCCTATGTTAGCAAATATTATTTCGAGTTGACCTCATCCTTTTAAATTTTTTATTTTGTGTTTTATAGTGTATATAATATATTAATATAGTGGCACATATAAATTTGTTATATAAGGATTTACATAAATACTTCACATTTACGTAAATCCTTGATATAAAGAAATATGCATGCTCAAAATTTCTTGCTCATGTACTGTGCATCAGTAATATTTGGAGACTACTGCCATGCCTATAATTTCTCATGTTTCCAGGTCAACTTTTAAACTGCTACCAAGGTAGGTAAAATAATCCCATTGCAGATTTACCGAGCAGAGAGGATGTAAGCAAAGTGATTAGGATTTGCTACGGAGGCTTCCATCAGCATTGAGTGCATTTTGGCGGGGGGGGGCACTTAAACATCAGAAGTTATCATTGTGGCTGTGCCAAGATTAAGTAAAGATGGAGAGAGCTCTCTAGACTGCATTTCTCTGCCTTCCAAGACTTTCACTTTGTCTAGGAAAAATTTGGAATCTATGAAATGTAATCAAGATATCTCCCACAACACGGTTCCCCTGGCCTCAGCCTCTGGCTGCAGTGTTCCCTGGAATGAAGACTGCACAATGATCTTCAGGGGGGAGAGGGGGAAGTAACAAGTTGCAGTGGCAAGCAGATACATCCTCACTCCTAACAGTGTCCTCCAACCCTCACATCCTACAATGAGGAGGACAGCTTGGTGTTGGGAGGAAGCTGGAATGGGGCAAGATTGGATGATGCTGTCCTGGAGGTTTCTGTGATCTATGTGAGACAAATTTGGGTGTCACATTGCTGGTTACCATATGGCTCTTGGGGTAAAAAACTCCCAACTGAGGATCACCTGGGTGTCTCAGTCGGTTAAGCATCTGACTCTTGGTTTCAGCTCAAGTCATGATCTCACAGTTTGTGGGTTCAAGCTCCACATCAGGCTCCAAGCTGACCGTACAGAGCCTGCTTGGGAGTCGCTCTCTCTTCCTCTCTCCCCCTCCCCCTGCTCTCTCTGTCTCAAAATAGATACACACACACACACACACACACACACACACACACACACACACACACACACTCCTGAGTGGCCACCAGCAGACTTTTTTCTTTCATGGGAGTCCAGGTTGCAGATGCTCAGACTGTGGAGAGTGTTTTAGCAAATTGGAGGCAGGAGGAGAAACAAAGGGAGCAGGGGATTGCCTGGAGGTCAGAAGATGTCATTCTCCTCCTAAAATATCCTCAAGAGATTTCCATAGCCAACAGCAGCCTTTCCCAAATGGAATTCTGATTTTATAGGATGTTTATTAGGTGAGGCTCAAAAAGGAGTAGAGTGGTGATAGAAGTTTGTGAAATGCTGGATTAAATGTGCTTCTCACTGGGAGACATGGCATAGCCTTATATAAACAAATTTGTACCGTGAATCTTCAAAATTGGGTTTATAGTATTTATGGCTTCTGGAGCTTATATAAACATGATTTTTTTTTTTCCCTAGAGCATCCTGGAAATTCTAGAAAATTCATTCACTCTTTCATTCAACAAATATGTGTTGAGTAGCTGTACCCATGGCAGACATTGTTCTTGGCACTGAAGATGCAGAGATAAACAAGACAATGTTCTTTCCCAAATGGAACTTATATTCTAGTGGGATGACAGCAAATAAACAAACAACTGGGACAATGAAGGCAGTATAATAGGTGCTATGAAAATAAAGCAGGAAAAAGAGACAGTGGGGTTGGGGCTTGAGGTAGTGGCTATTTTAGATCGGTAGTCAGAGAAGGCTCCCTGTGGAGTGATATTTGAGTAGAGGCCAAGAGTGAATGGCAGTGGCCATGTGAAGATGTAGAGGAAGAGTATTCCCAACAGAGGTACCTGGTACAAAGGCCACAGGGCAGGAGGGGGAGCTTGGGGAATTCCAGAAACATGAGTCTTAAGGTAGAATGAGCAAGATGGGGAGGAAGGACAGGAGGCCAGGAAGGGTAAGAGACCTCTCCCTTTAGTAGAGGTAGGCAGGAGGCCATCATGAAGGAGCATATCATGAGAATGTTCAGGGAAGAGGTGATCATTTAGGAGACTTTACGTATCACAGACTGTGAGTTACAGAGGGCAAGTTCCTGACATCTCTCTTCTCTAATTCCTTCAATGAATCTTATCTTTCTACTCCTTAAATAGTGAACTCAAGCTCTTGTTCCCAAATCTCTTTTCCCTAATATCACCCACTCCTTTAGTGACTGTGGTGGCCAGGACTAGTCTTCACTCTATCTGGTTCTCATCTTTTCTGGGCACCCCTTTCAGTGGGCAGGGCCATGTGACTACTTCTGACCAATGGTCTACGAGCAGGAGTAATGAGTTCACTTTCAGCCTGCAGCATTTGATTAGCAGGGCACAAGCCTCAACTTCCTCTATTCCCCTTGCAGTCGTGGTTAAGACAGTTTCAGGTTCCATATGGTACAACTACAAGATGATGGAGGCTCTGAAAGCCTGGGCTACCAAGTTGCCACATGGAAGTCCATGCTCCGGAGAGTCACCCAACACAGGAAATCTGGGCATAAGAAAATGCACCTTTTGTTAAAGCACAGAGATTTTAGGATTATCCCACCATAACTGAATGGTACACTGATATAATTGAGTGGCTCTCAAAATTTTGAGCCTTAGGACTTCTTTTACTCATAAAGATTAGTAAGGACCCCAAAGAGCTTTTGTTTATGAGGGTCATACCTATAGCTATATATCACTTTGGAAATTATAATTGAGAAATTTAAAACATTTACTAATTCATTTGAAAACAACAAACCTATTTATTTTGTATTTTATGAAATGTATTTTATGAAAATGTATTTTATGAAATGTATTTTATGAAAAACAATTAGGTTTATTTTTTAATTTATTAAGATGAGTGGCAATGTTTTACACTTTTGTAAATCTCTCTAATGCCTTAAGAGCATTATATGATATTACATTACTAACAATACCATGATAACAGTTTTTAAAGCTTTGGGAAGCTATCAAGCTCATAGTGACAAATATAGATTTTCCAAATTTCTAATTTTTGCTTGAAAGCTTATATTTTACAATTATAACCAATACTGTTGGTTGTTTTCCTTGAAAAACAGGCCCACTTAGTACATTTTTGAGGAAATGTCTGTCAAATACTCAAGTTTGAATAACTGTAGCATATCTGCCTATAATTCTTTCAAGTAAAAATTGTTTTCCATGAAAAAAATCTACCAACTCAGCTTGCAACTCCATCATACAAAGGCTTTTCTTCAAGACTGAGGCTATATTTCAATATGCAGCAAGACAAGATGCTTAAATTATAATCCAGCATGCCCTTCTCTGACTAGTCACATTCTGTTGTTTTTTGGGTAATTGTCTCACTGCCTCTGTAAGCTCTGTGACTGTAGACCCCATGGTCTTTTTCTCCCTTGTAACCTCCATATTATTCAATAGTCATTACTGAATGAGTATATTCTATCTTTCTGAGTAGACCAATCGTAAGCACATTGAAATAGGGATTCTATGCTATTCTTCTTTGAATCACCAACACCTAAGACAGGGTGTTGGGCCCAACAGAACACAACTGCGGTTCTTTATGATACTAAAGTTTATTATGTACATTATATTAGGATAGCCAGTAATAATGCCAGCAGTAATGAATCTTTATTTTCTTTCAATATCTATTGTAGAGGAGCTGAGTATGGTTGCAGATTGGCAGAAGCACGCACACGCACACACACACACACACACACACACACACACATGCGCGCACACACACACCCATTAGAGATTCCTACTCAAGAAAGAGAACTTTATAGGAACAACGTGGTCCCACAGAGCAGGGTTGGATGCAGGATGTCAGTATGCATTTCTTCCCACCATGGGGTATGTTGGTGACACTGAACTCTGCACACATCAACTGGAAGAAAGTCATCGCCCATTTATTCTCAGCTTTATGTCATCATTCTGGAAAATTATGCTCACAATCTATTTGCTCTCACTACATGTAATGAATGCTTACAACCACTAGGATCTTCTAGCTCTAGAAACCAATAGTATCAACAAGGCCATCCTCTACCTGGGGCAAAAACAGAATCAGTGTCCAGGGGTCACTGAAAATCTTCATGTCTCAGCTTCCCAAGGTCCCAGAAATACCCCACCCCCACCAAGAAATCAACAAAAAACATTTGCTTTTAGAATTAAGCACGTTGGTGAGAAATGTATAATGTGAGACACAGATATAGTTTAAATTCTGTGAACCCACATGATAGAGAGGGTTAGCTCCTATACACTGTTTGGGACAGCAATTAATTAATTAATTAATTATTTAAAAATTTTTAATGTTTGTTTATTTTTGCAAAAGATAGAGACAGAGCACAAACAGGAGAGGGATGGTAAGAAAGGGAGACACAGAATCCAAAGCAGGTTCCAGGCTCCAAGCTGTCAGCACAGAGCCTAACATGGGGCTCGAACTCACGAACCGCGAGATCATGACCTGAGCCAAAGTCCGATGCTTAACCGACTGAGCCACCCAGGAGCCCTGGGACAGCAATTACTTTTAAAGAACCAAGTTTTTGTTAACATTGCTCTTGCTCCTGAGCCCACTGACAAGCTAATGTCATCAGTTTTCCCTCTATTTTGTCAACCACAAATTTAAATATAATCCAATTGCGAGTGTCAAATTTACACTACACTCTAGTCAACTGAGTTATAGATAGACAGAGAGAGAGATATGTTATACTCAATAGTGTCTTCAGGATGAGTAGGTAAGCCACATCAAATTATCCTTAAAAAACAGCTACCATGAGCTATGACACTATTGCCAAGAACACATTCTGACATTAATGCTTTCTTCTTTCTGAAAGACTAGTGTCACCTCTTACATTCTCTTTTTATAGCAGTTTTATTGAAATACATAAACCCCATACCATAAAATCCACCTTTGAGAGTGTACAATTTGGTGGGTTTTAGTATATTTATAGAATCGTGCAACCATCAACACTAACTTTAGAACATTTTTAACAACCATAAAGAGACCCTGTACCCATTAGCAGTCACCCTCTGTCCCCACCTCCTCCAGCCCCTGGCAACCACTCATCTACTTTCCATGGATTTGCCTGTTTGGGGTATTTCATACAAATGAGTTCATATGATATGTGGCCTTTTTTGTCTGGCTTCTTTCAATTAGCACAACATTTTCAGGTATGTTATAGCATTTATCAATCCTTCAGTTCTTTTTCATAGCCAAAAAATATTCCACTATAGAGATATGCCACATTTTGTTCATCCATTCATTAGCTGATGAGCATTTAAGTGTTTCCATTTTTTGACCATTATAAATAATGCCTCTGTGGACATTGTGTACAAGTTTTTATGTGAACACGTTCTCAATTCCTTTGGGATTTATGTGTGAGTGGATTAAAAAACACTTTAAGGATTGAATCAATGCAGGGATGACAGTAAGTCAAAAGGTTTTTTTTCACAGATCTGTCAAGCTCCCGAGACTAAAGGGACATTAGAAGGGAAAAATGAGTTATTAAATAACAAAGGCAAAGTCAGAATAATAGGTAATAATAGCCTAAAGAAACATTTATCTTGTCCTGGTCAGCTTAAATTAATTTTAATATTACATAATTAACTTGGAAAGACATTCAAAAACACTAAGAACAATTATAAATCTGTCTTGCTTTTTTAAGATATAAATTTCTAGGTTCTTTTAGAATAGAAAATATTAGTATTTAACAAGGATACTTTTGGTCTAGTGATTTATGATTTCAATACTATGCCTACTGCCGTGTTCGGATACCCAACTGCTATTAAAGATTCTAAACTGTATTTCAAAAATTCTAAGTCACCTAAAATGAAGAGTACTACAGGGCTTAAAGTTGTTTGAGAACAGAGATATACTTCATAAAACTGGAGAAAAAAGGGGTTCTTCTTGAAATAAAAGGCCAGAATCTTGAACACTAGCAGACAACTTGCTGCTTTCATCTGAGGAAAAAGAACTAACGTTATTTGAGAAAATTATGGTTAAAAATCATTTCTATATCTTTTAACGTAATGAAAGAACATTGAGAGTTAAAATAATCAGGCAGGACTTCAGGTTTGAAAAAAAACCCAAAACTGTCAAATCCTTTGGGTTTTTCTACTTTCAAGTTCAGACATACAGTAAATTACAGATACGGGGGACAAAATAACATTCCCTGCATGGTGAACATTTCGATAGTCTAGTTGAATCTACTTTCAGTATCCATTTGGTACTAATTTCCCCAAGTTTCAAAGCATAAAAGTAGCAAATGAAATTGTAAAGCTCATATCCAGGGTACTAGAAAAAATAACAGCCATTATATGATGGCTGTCACTTTTTAAAGCCTGCTTCTGCTTGAAGAATTGCTGCAATAGCAATGAAAGAGGCATGCTTTCCCACCCATGATGTAATCTGCCTAGTTATGCTTGCCTAGTATTCTATAAAGGTAGAATCTTTGGAAAAAAGAAACAAGGCCAAACTTTGTGCAACCTATGGCTTTTACTTTCTATTACCAACACACAAAGTAAATGAAAAAAATACCAATTGTTTCTCTTTAACTCTCTGCTTCCTATTTCCAGATGCTTTAAATAGGATAGAAAAAGCAAGGCAACAAAACAAATTCCATCCACTGCATGAAGGTTGACCTATCAATGTTTCATTTGCAAAGAGTCAATAATAAAGTCATAACTATAAAAAGAAGGAAAACAATTATCGCTTAAGTGCCTCCTTAGTTCCTGAATTTTTTCCAGAAAGAACAATATGAGCCATATATTAGCACAGAAAAAAAGTTACTTTTTCCTTTTCATAAATTTTTTTGCTTCTTTCAAAAGCTCTTCCATATCTTCCTTCTCTTGGTCTTCCTGCCCTGGTTCCCAGTCAGAATCTTCATCTGTTGGCTCATATTCTTCTTCCTCATCATCTAGAAAACGGTCATTGAGGTCATACTCATTGGATTGCCCAACATTATCACTATCTTCATCTGATATGCTCCTCACTGAAAAAAAAAAAATTTTTTTTTCGGACACAACAGATCAATCACCACTCAAACCTGAGAGTAGAGATATCTAACTATAAAATGTCTTTCTCTGACAAGAAGTATTGTTACTTAAGACATCGCTAACCACCACAAATTTCTCGAAAGAGGGCTAAAATTATTCTTTGTTAGAATTCTAACTTTTTAAAAAACATTTGTTTAATTCTAACTCTTCCTACTAAGAGGATCCTGAAACTAAAATGTCCTGTGAGGGCACCTGGGTGGCTCAGTCAGTTGAGTGTCCGACTTTGGCTCAGGTCATGATCTCACAGTTCGTGGGTTCAAGCTCCACCTTGGGCTCTGTGATGACAGCTCAGAGCCTGGAGGCTGCTTCAGATTCTATGTCTCCCTCTTTCTCTGCCCCTTCCCCACTTGCACTCTGTCTCTCTCAATAAACATTAAAAAATTTAAAAATAAATTAAAAAAATTTTAAATGTCCTGTGAGATTCCTAATAATGGTTCCTTAATAATATAATCAAGCGTGCCTGGGTGACTCAGTTGGTTACGTGTCTGACTCTTGATTTCGGCTCAGGTCATGATCCTATGGTTCGTGAGTTCGAACCTTGCACTGGGCTCCATGCTACCTGGATTCTCTCTCCTTCTCTCTGCCTTTCCCCTACTCTCTCTCTCTCTCTCAAAATAAATAAGTAAGGATTGAGCCTCCCAAGCCTACCTGGGATTCTCTCTCCTTCTCTCTGCCTTTCCCCTAAACTCTCTCTCTCTCAAAATAAATAAGTAAATAAAATAATAATATCATAATCATATTTATGCTCTCCTACCCTCTGGGGCGGTAGAATGTATTTTTGTCCCAGTTATTTACTGTCCATCCCTGTCATATGATTATATTTAACCACCCCACCGACATCAGACTTGGCCAAAGAAAAGTAGGTGGAAGTGGTGCGTGTCACTTCCAAGGAGAAGCTTTAAGAGCCTTTCTGTAGTTTCTGCTGCAGCCATTTTCCCTCTGCCACAGTCTCCCTCATGCTACATACAGGCTGATCCTTTAGCTCGGCCTCCAGGATGAGAACACACATGGGACACACGAAGGAGAAATACACCTATTTATTGTTGTGAGGCGCTGAAATTTGGGGACTGTTATCACAGTAAAGCTGGCACAATCTGTGATCAAATGAGAAAATATGAGTCTACACATTTTGTAAAGTTTAGTTTTATAGATCTTCCAGTTCATGTTTCAGTGACTGGGATTGCTGAAAATATCAGGATGACTATGGCAACACCATTAGAATTTATAGGTTTCTAAATAATACCAGAATTATAATAGAATTTTTCCATCTCGAAATCCATTTCTTCCCTCATCCCACTTTTTTATTTTCATTGCAAGCAACAGGCTTATTTTAAGATAAGCTCCCTAGGATGATGTGAAGCATTTAAGAAACAAGTAGGAAGATTCTCTCTGGAAATCTATGAATGGCAGAGGACAATCCCTGCGTGAACACCAAATGTGGGAGTTAAAAATATTATTGTTTGTACTTCTGTATATGCTTTACTTCACCTCTTCCTAAAATGTTCACATGCAATAGACAGTTAAAAAACACAAAAAAGTAAGGTAATTTATCTGTCCTCTTAACTGCCATAGTCCGGACATTTACATTTTTCTTAATATCGCTATTCATTTCCAGAGAGGATTTGAGCCAGCTTATATTAATGAGGTCATAAAAAATACAAATGAAAGTAGAAACTAAGAACACAAAAACCAGAATGTAAACATGTCAGCCTTCATTTTTAACATAATTATTATAAATTGAGCATCAGGTTTCTCCCCAAGTTTCTTGGCAGCCAAGGCTAAAAAGGCTACATAATGATTTGCACAGTGCTCATTAGCATAAGAAGCACACCAGTCCCTTAAGGGAAATGTAGCACTGTATTTATTTGTATACATTTCTCATCTCCTGTAAGCATCCTGAGGGCATGTTTTACATCCAGCTAATCTCAACTCCCCATATAACTTTTATGATAGAATACATTTAAAAAACATTTAGAGGGCAGTTTGCAGATGGCAAAAGGAGGGAGGGAGGAGGGAAGAACATCAATATTCTTCTTGGCCATTCTGCTTTGGAAGTATTTCATATACATAACTAGTGACATCTCAGCAAAGCGTTTCCTTTCAGATTCAGAAATTACCCTGAAGATTTATAAGAGAAACATACATGAAGCTGAAACAACTTCAAGTTCTCCGCCTGCTTTATTGGCTGTTCCTCTTCTCTAACATACTCCAGTCTTATACCCTAAATTCCCAAATGTATATCCTAAGCCCTGACCAACACCTGAATTCCAGGCTCCTTTATCTCACTGCCTATATACTCTTTCTACTTGCATAACTAACAGGCATCCGAAACACATTCCCAGAACACAACTCTTGAGGTGCTTCACCCAAATCCTTTCTCTTATCAGTCTTAGTATATGACTTCTCCAACCTTGACCTTCTCCAAGAAATCTTGGAGTCATCCTTGAATATCCCCCACTGAAAACCCAATATCCAATATGTCAAGAGATCCTATTGACTCTGCCATCAAAATCTATCTGCCACTTCTCACTACATCTACTCCATACTCTGGTCCCCATACCATCATCTTCTTTTTTCAACCAGTTCCAATGTTCACCCAACTGGTTTCTGGCATCCACTCTTGTCTATTCTCCACAGAGGAGCCAGAAAACCTTCCAATAGCTTTCTATCTCACTCTGAATTAAAACCAAAGTCCTTACTTATAGGTTCTGGCCTCTATTGCTTCTTGGCCTTTTGGCTAAGATCAAGTGTATAGGTCCTGGCCTTAAGACCCTACACAACTGGCCCACAGCTAGCTTTTCTGATCTCATCTGCCACTCTTCACTTACTCGCTTTGTTTGAGTTCTACCCTTTCTCTACTACTGCTTATACAGTACAAGCAGGATCATCTCCAGGGCTTTTGGAGTCACTCTTCCCCTTGACTAGCATGCTCTTCCCTGAGATAATCACCTCTCTTATTCTCTCCTCCAAGTCTCTGCTCTAATATCAAATTTTCAGATTTTACCATCCTACCCAAAATGGCACCTGCCTCCCACCACACACACCCTTGTCATTCTGTCTGTCCTCTTACATAACTTTTCTTCTTAGCAGTTATCACTACGTGACATCATATAGTTGTTTACATGTACAGTGCCCACCTTTGTAAACTTCTACAAGAGCAAGACTTTGCCTCTATTGTATCCTCAGCTCTTGTAACAGTGCCTAACATATAGAAGACACTTAATATGTATATTTGTTGAATATATGAATGAACAAATCAACTGCTGAACACCTTTAGTTTTACAGAAATCCTTCATATTATAACCTACACTTTTATCACTAACCTGTCTATACAAAGAATTACAATAAAGACTTTTATTTAAATCCTGCTAATTGAAGGGGCTTTAAGCTTCAATGAACCCTGGAAATCTTTAGCAACTTATTGGGCAGGCTCATTTCTTGAGCAATAGGCCATATTATTTGTTTCCTCAAAAAATTGTTTACATCTATCAAATTGTCATTTACATAAACATTACACTCATATTCTTTTAATAGGAGGTTCAGAATCTAAAAAAAAAAAAAATCTGTAACAGAACTCCAAGTAGCTGGTAGTCAAATTTCATCCATTTTACTTCACATGAACAGGTATTTTGTGCTTTAAGTAAAAGCACCTGAAGAGTCAAACTCAGCTCTAGAATCCAGCTCTATGTCTTTTGTTAGTAGTGTCATGTCCATACTTCTTAACAGGGTTTTAAATGCTGACATGTGATTATCTTTCTGGAATCAATTATAATGGACCCTCCTTAGCCAATTAATTCATGACTTTAAATATTCCATAGTGTAGGGGCACCTGGGTGGCTCAGTTGGTTAAGTGTCTGACTCTTGATTTCAGCTCAGGTCATGATCTCATGGTTTGTGAGACAGCCCTGCATCGGGCTCCATACTAACAGCTCAGAGCCTGCTTAGGGTTCTCTATCTCTCCCCTCTCTGCCCCACCACCCCCTCCACTTGCACACATGCTCTCTCTCCCTTTCTCTCAAAATAAATAGACATCTAAAAAATAAATAAAAATAAATATTCTACAGTGTAAATGCCATCTAGATGGGCACCTACTTTTTTTTTTTTTTTAATTGCTGAAGGTGTTCTTAGAAAACGTACAGTTTCTGCCTTTTGATGTAACTGGTCCATGCAGATAGTGAAACTTTACTTATTTGGAAAATGCTCTGAATCAGCACACCTATTGATGTGAATTACTATATGATTTCCTGAACCATGGAAATAATCTCAAGAAGCCCGATTCTTAACTAAACATGGCTACCACCTAACCTAGGAATAAAATGCCTATTTTTACCACACAATTAGTAAGTTTTTATACAAAAGGGATATGAAGAACACTGAAATCAAGGCGGGAAAAAAATCCCATGCATGTATTCTCTAACCGGCAAGCTGAAACACAGTATAGTATCTGGATATCTGGATTTAAAGTGATGAAAGCAGTCATGTTCACATAAACCTCGCTAGTAGCACTGTTTGCTATACAGAAATTTCAAAGAAAGCTTCTCATACAAGGAAGCTTGTTGACTAGAGAACCAGGCAACATTCGATGAGGAATCCCATCACAGAAGATCCCAAGCCAAGACTCCAGTATTGTCCAGAGAATGCCGTGGTTGGTGAAAAGCTTATTAACATGCTAAACTAAACTAAACTAACAGGAGATACAGCAGTAGCTGTTTAACTGTTTACTCTACAACAAAACATAATTTTTTGTAGTGTTATTTTTTGTAGTTAAATTTCCACAGAATTAAATAGCATAATGCCATTTTTGAAAAAATAAGTGCCTATATGTAGCATTTTCTTGTATTACAACTACCTGATTTGAAATATAATTCTTGAGTGTGTCTGAGAAATCAGACATGAGCTTGTTTAGGGGCTCCTGGGTGGCTCAGTCAGTTAAGCGTCCGACTTCAGCTCAGGTTATGATCTCATCTCATGGCTTGTGGGTTCGAGCTCCGCGTCGGGCATTGTGCTGACAGCTCAGAGCCTGGAGCCTGCTTCGGATTCTGTGTCTCTGGCTCTCTCTGTCCCTCCCTACTCACGCTCTGTCTCTCTCTCCAAAACAAATAAATATTAAAAAAAAAAAAAAAAAGAAGTGAGGTTGTTTCTTCCAAATCAAAGCGAACTCAGAAGTCATTTTTTCCTCTACCTTCACTTAGAAACTTCTTGCTGCTAGTTTTCTGTTTTTATGTGATAGGCCATCCCCTTCATTCAACAAAAAGTCTCTTTAAAAAGCAGCATGGTAAGAGAAAGAGGCTAGACAGATGGGAGGGTAGAAGTCCAAAGATCTGGGTCATCAACAAGCCCATAAAAAATGAACAAGTCATTTAACTTAATGGCTTAATGGAATTTATGTTTTTATCTGTGAGTCAATGGATGTTGATTAAATTACTTCAAAAATCCTTTCTGAATTCTGATTTTAAAACTGAAGTTCTAATTTTAAGGCCAAAGTAGAAATCTTCATTTTCTCTACAGATCAGTGAGTAATATGAAATGTAGGAATGGACTGACAGCTTGACTGCATGAAGCAGTACAAGAGAAAGAGGCTGCCACTTATTTTTAAAAATTGATGGGTAACATCAGACTTCCATGATGGAAAATAACCACCGTTAGGGAAGAAACAAACTCTTAACACGTTTAAAACAACATGGTATTAACTGGTTGGAATTAGGCTACAGCAATTCCTGACTTTTCTATTTATGCAGAGGAATGTGTGATATCAGAATGACAATTCCTAAATTTGTATCTAATCTTTCTCTTAACAGTTTAAAATTTCATTGTCAACTCTTACCCCAAGAACATAAGTCTGAAGAGCTAGTGAAGAGTACAGTGTCAAATACATGTTGGAAGAAATGCTGGTTTTACAGAAAGAAAAGATTGTTCCAAACTGCTGATTTTTGCACACAGATTTCGGGTGTTAGGATCTAAGATGCCAGATGCCTCATAGCAGATTTACAGCTTAACATCAATAATTCTTCAGATTTTATTTTCCTTTACCATTCTGATCTACTTTATTATATATGAATTTCTTTTTTTAAATACCATTGCACTAGCCTTTTTCATATCCCCAAATCTCTCAGCTTTCCCCACACTAAGCAGCAGTTTATATAATCTCATTTAAATTCCATTAATTTTCACAATAGCTTTTAGAGCTTTTGGGTTCTACCTCTGGGGAAAAAAGCATATATAAGCAAATGTGCGCATACAGTGGCAGAACTAGAGAAATATTAAAATAGCTATCAGTAGAAAATTCTAAATTTCCAGGCACGAATGGTACTGACAGCACGGAATAATGCATATCACATAATGATAAAAGCCAGAATGACTTCAATAATCAGATGACAAAACGCTAATGATAATTTCTTTTAAATATCTCAAGAGGTAAGTTAGCTAAGAAAGTATAAAATAAAATTTTCCTGGCACTGATTACTCTTGCATTCAGTATCTTGTGCCAAAACCCCAGCACTTTAAAAAAGTGTGGAAAGTTAGTGAAATTTTAAGCCAATTAGATATGTAAGAAGTTTAACACATGATAGCATCAAACCTACAGAAAACAAAATGCACTACATAAATTGTTACGTGTATGGAAGAACTCTGCACACAGAAATGTTCTAGGAGTGCTACAAATCAGAAGTTAAATAGTAAGAGTTCAACGCAGTTATTTTAATAGTGGTACTATATTAAATTTTATTGTCTTATTGTGTAGTTATGATACCCCCACCTCAAATTCAACATGCTTAAACTTTAAAAAAAGGAGACGGGGTGCCTGGGTGGCTCAGTGGATTAAGCGTCCGACTCTTGATTTCGGCTCAGGTCATGACCTCACGATTGTTTGATGTTCTTTTTCTCTCTCCTTCTGCCCTTCTTTCTTTCTCTCTCAAAAAAACAAAACAAAACAAAAACAAAAAACAAAACAAAACTACCTGGTTCTTCCTCCTGATCTCTACGATATGTAAATGTCATCCCCAGTCACCTGATAAACTGTATCATAATTCTGAGTCATCATTATTTCCTTTATGTCATTCCAGCCCCCACACCATAACCAATTAGTTGGCAGATCTGATTTTTCCTTCAAACTCTCACTTGTATCCAATTCTATTTTTCCATTCTCATGGTGGCCACTCTAGTTCTGGCCCTTTATTCAATTGCCTAATTAACACCCAGAAGACTTCTCCCACTCTAATTCAGACTGTTCATTGTCAGAAGCTTGATTTGGATAAAATACTGCCTCACCATTATTTGCCAATGCACCCACACCTTTGGTCTAGCTTTCAAGAGCTTCTATAATCTGGCTTTGATATATCTTTTCATTATCATCCACAGTAACTACAGAAACTCTCCATGTTAGTTAAACTGATCCACTTACTAACTCCACACACAACTTACCATTTCTACCTAGATGTCCTTGATTGATCTATTATTTACTTTGACTGGGATGTCCTATACCTACCAACCACAAAGTTAAGAGACAAAGATGATTTAAATACAACCAAGGCCAATTTCAAGAACAACTTAGCATAAATTCCCACATCATGGTCTGCCCTGATAAGTCCCACTAGAAAATGCTCCTGCCCTTTCCTTGGAGATTTTAGACCATCTCATCACAAGCATATAGAGCCAGAACTGGTTCTCATGGATCTCTGTAACTCTGCTCACTTGGAAGACATAATAAATGAATAAGTGTACAACAAATTAGGTATACAAACATGATTAAGAACTTGGGCGATGTTAAACTTTAAGGATTTGGGAGATGAGAAAAACAAGGATGTTAGAATTCAGTGTTAAATATCTCTAAGTTAAGAAATACAATGAGACCCCCCAACATTCAATTTAATATTTGAAATACTCCAGACAACCTAATTTGTAAGTTTTAGAACAGGAAGAATGTTCTGACTACATTGCCATGTAACAACCCTTGAAAGTAGATTAAAAATAAAACTATCTATACTTTTTAAGAAAACTGTCTTTCCAATGAAAAGTTTTTCTTATAGCTGTTGCAAAAATATGTCTTCCTTCAGAAGATTCTCTAATAATAATTCAAAGAGACTTTCAAAGAAAATTCAGATATTTTTAACTATGCCATCTGATGCATATTGATAACTTTTAGGAAAATGGTTCCTATTTCTATAAAAATACAGATGTGTCAAATGCCTTTTCATGGGACAGTGTTAAACTTTGTCAGTGAAATATAGCTCTAATTGCTATACATTACATGACTCCTGGAAGGAAAGTTCATTTAACCACCATACATGCTATATCACTAGATACAGCCCCAGTAAAAAAAAAAAGTGTAACATATAACCTCTATACCCTATTAGCTCAGATAAAATGAGTTATTTGTGTCTGGAGCACTAAAGCATGAAAGTGTGTTTCAATGAGAAATTTCAAGTGGAATTCTCTTATGGTGAAATTCATTATTTTCATCACTTGGTTACAAGGTGGTTATGTTTACGCACACACAAGTGCATGGGGTCATAGCCTGTATAGTATGCATTTTATTCTCTCACTCTGTGGGCAGAAATACTGTATGCTGAATTGGCCTCTGCACTATATAAATGATATGAAGAAGCCAGAATCTGTTAAAGGTAAAAAATATTAGGGTTTGGAAGCAGGGGAAAGAGAAGGTAAAATAGAACTGCTGTACCTAGGACTGAAGGACACTTGATCATTGCTTCTCTGGTATCTGTCCTCCCTCCCTCTCCTTCTTCCAAAACTTTAGTTTCTGTTGGGGATCCCTGCAGTGACCCTATCTTGGTTCCAGGGATGGTACAAACTAATCAGTGGTCATAGTGATTGGTCCAAGAGTAAGAATGTGATCTAAACCAGTAAAAAAAGCGAATTTCCTGATTCTTCGTAGGAACAGTGAGAGCTAAAGTTATTCATCCTCTCTCTCTCTCCTTACATATAAACATGGGTGCTGAATAAGGATGCACATAGTTCCTTCGTTGGGACAGGAGCCAGTCTTAGGATAATAATGACGCCTCTCAAGACAGAATGATGAAAGGATATTGGGTCAGTGGTGACAATATTGACATTACTAATGAGTCAAAGCAGTAAATCTTATCTAAATCCATCTCTACTTCTGGATTTTTCACTTAAAGAAGTCAGTAAGTTCTCACTACCATTTAGGCTAGTTTGAGATCATGTTTTCAGGTACTGGCAAACAAAAGAATCAAAACAGATACAAGGATACATATACATTGTTATGCAGTGATTGTAGAAAACCTCTGCTACATAAAAAATTTATCACTATTTTTCATGTAAGAAAAATCATTAAAATCAGCAAATTCATGGAGGCAGAGATAAAAAAAAAATTCACATAAGTGGAAACTACATCTAGGTTCAACAAGAGAATCATTTGACAGTTTCATTTTGAGTTTACTCAAGTAAAATTACTTACCTGGATGTGTACTATGTCTATATTCTATCTTGTGCTGGGGATTCTTCCTAAAAAAAAAAAAAAAAAAAAAGGCAAATATAAGATTTTTCCAATCACTAAATATTAGTAAAGACTATTTAAATTAAACTAGAACACTAACCTACAAACAAAAATTAGGTCCCAATAAGTGTCTTATTGAAAAGCATTTGCTTTTTTGTTATTGTTGTTAACTATAGTCACTATGTTGTATGAAGCATCTGCTTTTTAATTACAACATTTATTAAGTGCCTACTACATGCTGGGCATATTTCTGGGGAAATATCTGCTGGGCAGATGCAAAGATATCCTGGTGAACCAAAATTTTTACCTCAAGACTTACTAGAGAAAAACAGTATAAGACAAATAAAATACAACATATCATATTCCCAAAATACAATACTGTATTTCTAAAATGTCAATGCCATATACCATATATAAAAATATAATGTAAAGTAGTGTATAAAACATAGAACACAAAGTATCAAATATGTGTGTCTATGTGTGTATGCATGTAATGTCTAACAGGATACTTCTAAGGCTCTTCTTGAATCCAAAGACCAAAGCACGTAAGTCATATCTCTAAAGATTGCCAGTTGTTATGAGGATACAGAAAAGTTAATTTGCATTGAGAAATTCATATGACATATTCCAAAGTCAAACGGAAACTACTGTTTGGATATCTATTTTTTATTATACGTACTCATGATCTCTTCTATTATTTTATTAGCTAAACGTGAATAAAATAGCATTTAGCTAATAAACTGCCCAAGCAGCACAAAATCCAAAGCAGTAACTGGTCCATCATTATCAGCTTGATGAGTACCTCTCTATGGTGGGCTAATATGGGAGAGCTGGGGGACACTGACAATAGGTATGTGCTGAGGTGCACCGCTCATACGAAGCTGTTGTGAGAATTCATGAAGAATACGGAGCAAGTCCTTAGTCTAAGGACGCAGTAAGTTGTAAGTAATTAATGTTAGCCATTGACACATCCATCACTGGTTCCAGAAATAGTCATGGGGCACTAATTGTATGTCAGTCTCTGTGTCAAGTGTCAGTGACATTGCTTATTGCTAATATCTCTTCTTTTTAGGATAGCATTTAATACAGTATAAGATTGCAACCACACAGTTAATTAGGGCCATAACTCAACAGTTTTGAAAAGTGGAAAAAAGATTCTACAAAAGATTGTGTATTTGGGATAATTAACCCAAATGTGACCTTTTAATGGAAAAGAAACTTCAAAGTTGAGAGAAATAAACTGGACAACTTAAATGCGGCAAAGAGAAGTGCAAATGAACAAAGCTGCTGTGATGATTTGTGGGAAGACCTTTCCTTACTGATGTGTTTAATTCAGCCTGAATTAAAATTCAATTAATGCTGGACAAGTCAGGGGAGGAAGAACAGACACATGAGGGACATTAATACCAAAATTATTCTTCATCAATAATCTAGAAAAAGACCGTTGGTCATCTGAGATTATTTTGGGTAACCTTTTAAAAACTCTGTGTGTGTGTGTGTGTGTGTGTGTGTGTGTGTGTGTGTGTTAAAATTAAACACACTGGTAGCTTTTTGTTTTGAAAAAAAATATCAAACATACTAAAAAGTAGCAAGATTAGTACCCTGAAATTCCATATACCTTCATCGAGATTCTTCAAATGTTAACCCTCTACACAGATGCTCCATTGTTGTTGTTGTTGTTGTTGTTGTTGTTGTTGTTGTTACTATTTATGGTCTTTTGAGATTGAAAACTTTTTCTTTTTTTAAAAAATTTTTTAAAAGTTTATTTATTTATTTTGAGAGAGACAGTGCAAGTAGGGGAGGGGCAGGGAGACAGAGGAGACAGTGAATCCCAAGCAGGCTCCATGCCATCAGTGCAGAGATTGACACAGGGCTTGAACCCACAAAACTGCAAGATCATAACCCAAGCCGAAACCAAGAGTCAGACACAACCAACTGAGCCACCCAAGAACTCCTCTCCTTCTTTTTAAAATGTATTTTTTTTTCAGGTCTTCAGCAGTCCTGTCTTTTCCCACTTTGCCTTTAATAATTAAGAAAAGAAATATTAAAAAGTTAAATACAGTCTTAATTGTTTGCCACCAGAGCCTCTTCCAAAATGGTATGGAGGTTCCTCAAAAAATTAAAAGTAGAAATACCATATGATCCAATAATTCCACTACTGGGTATTTACCCAAAGGAAGAAAAACACTAATTCCAAAGGATATATGCACCATATGTTTACTGCAGCATTCTTTACAATAGCCAAGATATGGAAGCAACCTAAGAGTCCATCGATAGACAAATGGATAAGGAAGATGTAGTGTGTGTATGTATATATACATATATATGTATATATGTATATATACACATACACACACACACACACACACACATACACACACACACACCAGAATATTACACAGCCATAAAAGTGGATGAAATTGTGCCATTTGCAATAAATAACATGTATGGCCCTAGAGGGTATTATGCTAAGTGAAATAAGACAGAGAAACACAAATACTATATGATTTCACTCTCACGTGGAATAAAAAAAAAAAAATGAATAAACAAACAAAATCAGAATCAGACCTATAAACACCAGGAACAAACTGACAGTTACCAGAGGGGAGGGAACTGGGGGATGGACAAAAATGGGTGAAGGAGATCTTCCAGTTATAGAATGAACAAGTCATGTGAATAAATGGCACAAAATAAGGAATATAGTCAATGATACTGTAAGAGTGATGGTGACAGATGGCGACTACACTGTGGTCAGCACATATAAACTTGTTGAATCACTAGGTTGTATACCTGAAACTAATGTAACATTGTGTGTCAATTACACTCAAATAAAAAAAGTACAGAAATGAAACCAAGGACTTAACAGAGACTCAAGTACAGTTTACGCACCAAATACCAGTTAAAAGACTGCTGATAACAGTTGTCAATGCCAGATAGACTGAAAGTGAAAACAACATTTTTAAAAGGCAGATGCAGGTGGGGAGCAGGTAGTGATTCAACCTCAAGTTTGCAGAAGGTGGTTCCCCTTCTCTATTATCTTTTTTATTTAAGTTTATTTTATTTATTTTGAGAGAGAGAGAGAGTGAGCGCATAAGCAGGGGAGGGGCAGAGAGAGGGGGAGAGAGAGAGAGAGAGAGAGAGAGAGAGAGAGAGAGAGAGAGAGAGAGAACCCCAAGCAGGCTCTGCGCTATCAGCATGGAGCCCAATACAGGGCTCGATCCCATAAACCATGAGATCACGACCTGAGCCAAAATCAAGAGTTGGACACTCAATCCCCTGAACCACTCAGGCGCCCCCTGTCTTCTCTATTATCCTGAAACACATCCATAATTGCACTCATATACCCCATCTACATAATCTAACCTTACATACTACCTAGGCAAACCATTTCAGAATGAAAGATTTCTAAAAAAAAAAGCTTAATACTTATATATTCCAAAAAGAGCAGAAAAATGTATTATGAAACTTTGTACTCAGAAAACAAAAAAAAGATTTTCAGCTCCATGGACAGATTTTCATCTGCCTTAGAGAGAGAAATGTTTCTTTGAGGCTCTGATAATAGTTTCCACCCTCTCACAGAACTTGCTATTTTAAGACAAGTGTAAGACTGCAATGGAGGCCAGAAGCAACTAGTTGATTTGGTACTCTTCCACATGTAGAGGCCAAACTCTATCTTGAAAACAAAGAAAAACTATCCTCTGTGATAAGTTCAAAAGTTTCCTGTTTAGGAACTTTAGGATATATTTCCAAATATATTTTCTTCGTTGATGATAAATATAACTCTCAGAATAGACACACTTCAGGAGGAAAATGAGCCAAGAAAGAAAAGATAGTATATCACATGCAAAAGTACATACTCAAAATAAAAACAAATTTTAGACATGTTTTGTTTATGTAGCAATTTAAATGTTAAAAAAATAAGTATTCTGAATGTTAAACTCTTAAATTATCTTCTTCTTCAAGGTACCCCATAATCCCAGTCCCAACCTTTATCTGCAGCTCAACCCTTCCTTCATTTCTACTCTGGGGAAGTAGTTTTTGACTCTTTGCCATTGATAGATACTTGCTCCCAGCCTTTTTGCCAAGAATATTCTAAGTATACATTGCCTAAGTTAAAATCACCTCCCTCAGAAAGGCAATGCCGATAATCACTGGGACACAGCCCTAGAATATGTCATCTATATCTACTGTTTGGTACTCACTACATAATTTCTTATGTTGTCATCTAAATTTTCAACACAAATGTGTGTGTGCACATGTGTGTTTTATCTCTATCATCCATCAAATCAGTCACTGGAAGCCACAGAGTTTTTCTTATACCTTTCGATACCTTTTATAGCACCTTCTACAAGGTGGCATTCAACGGTAATCTTAACAAATTTATCTACTAGAATATAATCAACTCTTTTCTTTGAAAAAAGTTTTTTAATTAAGCTTTTACATGAGCTCCCAAAATGATGGAATATTTTATATTTTTCTATTTTATAAGAAAAAAAGAAACTTGTTTTTGCTAGCTTTACTATTATTTCTTAAGAAAATCATTGTTGAGGGGTGCCAGGGTGGCTCAGTCAGTTGAGTGTCCGACTGTTGATTTTGGCTGTGATTATGATCTCACGGTTCATGGCTTGGAGCCCCATTTGGGCTCTTCACTCATGTAAGGTGCAGAGCCTACTTGGGATTCTCTCTCTCTTCCTCTCTCTGCCCCTCCCCCACTGATGCGCATGCACGCGCATGCTCTCTCAAAATAAATAAACTTAAAAATTATTTTAAGACAATAATTGTTGAAAAGAATGTGAAAGAATCATTTGCAATACAAATCGAAGTTTAAAATTCTAATTGGTTGGAATACAAAAAGCAGTTTCTAGGAATTTCTAAACTGATAAGATTTTCAGTTCATGCTCATACTTAATTTTTTTTTAAATAAATCCTAATCGATGGATCCTGATGTTTTCAGACCTCAGTTTTGAAAGGCAGTTTTTCTGCCGGAAAGATCCCAGAGAATGCCTATTCTATTAGGTTGGAAACAGTGTCAATGTGCTGAAACTGCTTTACATTCGCACAAAGTTAATAATCCAAGTACTCACTGAACCTTTTTGTACAAACCTAAGCCTACAATGTGTTAGAATTTCCTGCCATTAACAATTCATATTACTTCCCCAGGAAACAATGAAAATCTAACAATCATATTAAGCAGACTCCACTGTAATCAGTTTCCTGAGATACCGACTGCTCAGCATAAGACACTTAGCTCTGGTCAATCAACTGTGCAAGGAACACAGGAACACAGAGTCACAAATGCTTAAGAAATGGATGCCATGTGTCTTGGACCTGTTCTGACCTGGCTTGTTAAATGCTGGATCACTGGCATTGCTATGAAAGGGGTTCAGGTTTCAGGATCAAAAGAGCTGATTTTGAATTTGAACTATACCTTTTACTGGTTGTGTGATTCAGGACAAGTCCTATAAACCAAGCCATCATTTACTCATCTGTAAAGCAGGGATAATACTGCTTACCTCACACGGGTTTGTTCCAAGGGTTAAATATGTATATATATGTATAAACACTTGTAGGCTATTAAGCATATTCCAGGTGTCAGCTATTTTTATAGAAAAAGAAATTAATGGGTGACTATTCGACCTGACATTCTGGCTCAGGTCATGATCTCACAGTTTGTGAGTTCAAGCCCCACACTAAGCCCACTGCTGTCAGTGCAAAGACTGCTTTGGATCCTCTGTCTCCCTCCCTTTGCCCCTCCCCCACTGATTCTCTCTCTCTCTCTCTCTCTCTCTCTCTCTCTCTCTCAAAAATAAACATTTTTTAAAAATTAAAAACAAGAAATAGAAATTACTTTTGCTTTTAGATAGCCAACAATGTTTGGAAACTCTATGTGTTAGTAAAAGTAATTGCCAATTAATACTAAATACCTGATTTGGCTTTCAATAATACATATTATTATGATTGAATATTTTCCCCATACTTCTCACATTTATATAATATTTTCTAACACTTACCTATGCATATCTCATTTTCAAAAATCAGTCATTTCATAACAAAGCAGAATGTCTTTTTCATACAACCCTGGGTTGAGGCTAAGTGGCAATTCTGTGCAGCTCCATGGGGACATATTGAGCATCTGAAATAACTTTCAAGAATAATGCCAAGTTCCACTAGGACTTTTTCCTAATAATGAATGGAAATACTTAGAGTTCATTCATAAAAGATTTACATCCATCTTTTTCACAAATGCCATTTTCTGTAACTTAGCAGGCCTCAAAATCCTGAGGCTCTGAGTTGGTTTTTTTCTCATTATTATTAATTATTAATGGTAATCTTTAATTTCTACCCCTAAAACTATAGACCCATAACACACTGGGTTTCAGGAGCTGTTATATTTTAAAATACACATTTTCAAAAAAATTTTTTGCTTTTTATGATATTGGTATTTGATACGTATCGGAAGGAAGAACACTCTAGGAATAGGAAATAGAAAATACCTGTAAATTTGCTAAGGCCCTGAGGTAGGAAACAAACTAGGATATCTGGAAAAACACACAGATTTGTGTAGCTCAAAGAGAATGGGTGAGAAAGAAAACAGCAGGAAATGAAGTCAGAGAAGGGCTTGTAAGCTATGATAAAGAGTTTTGTGGGAAAGTATTGGGAGATTTTGAGTAAGAAAACATGACAGGACTTAATTTTAGAGAATTACTCTGGTTGCTTGGAAAATGAACTACTGGAGGTCAGGAGGAGAAACAGGGGTATCTGTTAAGAAGCTACTGCAGTAGTTCAGGTAAGAGATGATGGTGGTTATGACTCAAATAGTAGAGGTAGGGGAAGTAAGAAATGGTCACGGTCTTAATATGTTTTCAAGGCTGAAATGGCAAAAACCACTGATGGACTGAATGAGTCATGTGAAGAAAAGAGAAGCATCAAGGTTGCTTTTAGGTTTGAGGCCTAAATACTGTGTGAATGGTGAAGTCATTTACACAGGTGAACACTTGGGGAAGAGTTGTTTACTAATGATAAAAATCAACAGTTCTGTTTCAGATGTAATAAGTTTGAACTACCAAAGTGTGAGTCTGGTGTCATTAAATTGAATTAGATCTTCTCAGGAGTAAGAACAGAATACAGAAGGGCTGCAATCAGAGAACCAAGCCCTGTAGCCCTGTAATAATTACAGGTAGGGAAAAGAAGAGACAGCAAAGAAGGTTAAGGAAGAGCAGCCAGGAATATAACTGGTCTGGCTTTATGAATATGAATAAATTGCTCTGTGTTCTGGATAACCCCACTACTGAGTGCAGGACCCCAGAATACAAATGATCCAACCTCTGTGTTTTCCATGTTTTCATGAGGAGTTGAAGCCCAGGAAAATCAAATGACATGCAAAGTTATGCCACAGAGTTAGCATAACCATCTACAACCTAAGTCTGCCGACTTAAAAACCCATTATCTCTCCACCGTATGCAATACCTAAAGATTAACTAGGCAACAGTAACAAAAACAGAATAATACTGTTTATTTTTGTTTACTTCCAAAGATTTGGTAACTTAATACCAAAAGTTTTAAATGAACCTGAAGTACTATTTTACATCAGCTTCTATAATAGTGACTAGTACATCGGATGCCCAATATTTGCTCAATAAATAAGTGATCATACTATTATTTTTGTTTTCATTACAAAATAATTTATCTTGCATCTTTGAAAGCCACCATCTATTTTAAAACCTAAAGCAAAAACATGAATCCTATGTTACCAAATATCTAAGTCTCAAAATTTAGGGAAAAAAAAAAGAGTTACCAAATACAGTCTTCATTAAATAAAAAAAGAGAGTAACCAGCATGAGATAATAGAAAGTAGCCAATTTGTTAATTGAATATCATTACAATTTACTATCTATGCCAAAAGAACTCTGAAATTCTTATATATGTGCAATTAACACTAAACATAACAAAGGTAATCAAACTTCTTATTATGAAAATAGATGCATATTCAAATAAAGGACCAAGAAAAACAAAGTCACAGAAGACATTCCAGTACATTTTTTCAAGGCTATATAAATATAATTGATGTGGTTACTGCTACTTCTAAATGAAGTTTAAAAAAAAGTATAGCCATGTCTTATGTAACACTGCACAGCTAAGCAGTGTATTTAGTCTAAGATATATATTCTTCTAAGATTATATTCTTACACATGATTAATGAACTGCAAGCATCACAAACAATAACAGGTTACCCCCTCTGTGTGCAGATCCTATAAAAGTGGATAAGACACTATCAACTTTGATTATTAACTAAAAATGATTGACAGGTCTCACATGATTGATTCTGGAAATCTCAACTACCAGACAACTGAGTTTTTCCTTATTAAAACCTATTCATTTTGCTTCAAATAAAATAATAATGGATTTACACTAAACACACATTCCTAATTTTTATGAAGCAACTCCCCAAAATCAGTATCTCCTGGTTTGAAGCATACGTTTGCATACATGATCAATTAAGATAATATTGCAATAACTTGGGACACTTTTCAAAAACAGGAGATAGAATGAAATTTTAGAGCATACCTATAAATTTGGATTAGCAAATAACAAAAGATAATGAATTTACTATCAAATACACTTTTTTAATTTTTTTTATTTATTTATTTTATTTTTTAACGTTTATTTGTTTTTGAGGGACAGAGACAGACTGTGAGTGGGGGAGGGGCAGAGAGAGAGAGAGACACAGAATCCAAAGCAGGCACCAGGCTCCAACCTGTCAGCACAGGCCCCGACATGGGGCTTGAACTCATGAACTGTGAGATCATGACATGAGCCGAAGTCGGATGTTCAACCGACTGAACCACCCAGGCACCCCTCAAATACACTTTTTTAACAATGATTTATGCTTGTTGCAAAACACTGTGTTCTTTCAATTATAGAGATCATGTTGTAGATTCATTACAATGAGAACACTTACAGTTGATAACTAATACACTTCCTTACATCATCCCTCTTAGAAGGTATTATAATTTAACGTTTTTTATTTATTTTTGGGACAGAGAGAGACAGAGCATGAACAGGGGAGGGGCAGAGAGAGAGGGAGACACAGAATCAGAAACAGGCTCCAGGCTCCGAGCCATCAGCCCAGAGCCTGATGCGGGGCTCGAACTCACGGACCGCGAGATCGTGACCTGGCTGAAGTCGGACGCTCAACCGACTGCGCCACCCAGGCGCCCCAGAAGGTATTATAATTTAAAAAATTAGAAGTAGGTCATTGGCTTCCAAAAACCAACAAGGCACCGACTTTTTCATTTGCATAATACATACCTGCCTTAAGTTTTGTAAATCTAAGTTAATGTATGTGAGTTTGACTTTACATTTTTGTACTAAACTGACTGAAGATGGACTCTATTCATTTGTGTGTGTGTGTGTGTGTGTGTGTGTGTGTGTAAGGTTAGTGCTTAATTTAACAAACGAGAACAGGAATAATGCACTGCATTAAATCCTATTACACACCAGAGGAAATGAATGTGTCAGAGGCAGACGCAGCAATCACTAGGTTATACTAGATATTAAGTATCTAATGTTCTAATTCAGACAAGTACCTTAACCTAATCAAAAACATTAAACTGAGCAAGTCTTCTGACAGACTATAGTAAACAGCTCAAAAGGAATAAATCAGATTAAATTGGCAAGATACTTAAAACAACATCAACTAGTTCTTTTTGTGAGGTTTAAAAAAGTAGAATGTCAAACAAAATTTTAGTAATGCCTGTTGTCTAGAAAAGAGTAAAATTTAATAATTATCTTTTTAAATTATCTATTTATTAAAGTGTGTTTATTTTGAGAGAGAGAGCAAGAGAGAGCACAGGAGTAGGGAAGGGGCAGAGAGAGAGGGAGAGAGAGAGAGAATCCCAAGCAGGCTCTGTACTATCTAAAGCCTGATGCAGGGCCTCAACTCAGGAACCATGAGTTCATGACCTGAGCCCAAATCAAAAGGCGAACACTTAACTGAGCCATCCAGGGGCCCCTATATCTTTTTTTAAACATCAACCTCTTATATAGGCTTTAGGAATCTTTATTTTTACTGTAGTATGCATTTAATATGTGATTCATACTGGTTTTTCTGTTTTACTCATGGGATAGAAATTGTTGAAAATGACATATACCCATATATGTACATTTTGGTGTTTTCATATTTGCTCTATCATGATAAAAACTTTGGCTGCAGACAACAATACTTAGCAATACAATACAATACCATATAACTTTAGGTAGCTGACATAAGATTATAAGACTAATATTATTTAGTCTTATACACTAAGATTATTTAGTGTATTGTATGCAGTTGAATATATCAAAAAGAGAAACTGACTTGCACACATTCAAGGAATTAGAAGGAAAAACTAGAAAGCAAAAAGAAAAAAAAATCAACCTAGTATTTCACTTGAGAGACTGTTTTTACTTGAGGATAATTCTTACCCTGTTTTGTGAAGGCAAATTTTCAAAGATTAAAAAGCAAACAAAGATGTTTCAGCTTGTAAATTTCATCTCCCAAATGTAGGCTTATCACAGCTCTACTTTCAGAAAACATACATATATAATTTTCTAAATGTAATAATTTCTGGCTGATTTTTGTGGGTTATTTTATGATCTGTGAGACTTCAATATTTTTCTTCTGTGGCTCTAGGAAAAAATCTAGCACGCATTTACATAAAAACTTGCTTTCAAGCAAACTAAATTAGAACATTTTATCATTCTGATACAGTAGGCTTCTATTCCAGCATTGTAAAAGTAAGGAGCCCTGAGACGGTGCCGCTCCTGCCTGAGGTATCACATCAGCAAAACAACATTTAGATAATGCTCATGTCTCTATAAATGCTCTGCTTGACCAGAAACACAATATATCCAGTCTGCCAATCCCCAAATGCCATACCAACTCTGTCTGGGCTCTATAATTATTTCCTTGTTTCTTCTTACCTCAAATAAGGTTGACTAAGTGGCCCCAGCCAATCAGATATTTTCAATTTTTCTCTTCCTTGTTCTTTATTCTTTATCCTCTAAAAGCTTCCCACCTTCCAACCCATTTTGCAGTTCTCTGAATGGAGACCATCTGCTTCATGAAGTGTTAAATAAAATTTGTTTGTATTACCTAATTGTCTTCTTTAATCATTTTTAATAGCACTAAATGGTATACAGCTTAACAATGATACACTCTTGAAAATCAAGACTGTTAAAGAGTAAATTGCAAAACTAAAGTGATGTTATATTATGATAAATGACATATTTACTACATCGTGTTTTTTGCCCAATAGTAATAATGTGACCAGAAAAAGTATATAAATATATATCATGCTTCAGTAACTAGGCATGATCCAAAAAATTTTCGTTGATCCAAAAAACTTACAATTTCTTCAAAGTACCTTATCTGGAGTTTTTTCTTCCAAGTCCAAAATAATACTTTGCCATTTGAATAAAACATAACCACTACTGGGGCTCCTGGGTGGCTCAATTGGTTAAGCGTTCGACTCTTGGTCTCAGCTCAGGTCTTGATCTCAGGGTTGTGAGTTCAAGTCATGTGCTGGGTGTGGAGTCTACTTAATACTTTAGAAAGCTATGCATTACAATGGTGGAGTCAGGCCATGCCAAGAGAAATGCTGGAGCAGAGGAGAGAAGAAAGAAACTTGGTTTTGATCTCACTGGCTTTGGAGTCTTAGGTAACTCACTTAACCTTTCTTAGTTCCCATTCCCTTATTTGTAAAATAGTAGTCAGAGTAAGTAATCAGATCTAACATTCTCCAAGAGTCTCTCTGTACTGCAATTAAAATTAACAAGGGAAAAAAAAATCTTCAGATTTTTATCTCTAAGTTAGATCAAGACACCAAGCAGCTCAACAGATGAAAAAAATACACTCTGTGAATATGTAAATATATTTAGACATAGATCTGAAAGTTTCTATTAGCATATGTGGATCACTGGCATTGGAGTATTTTCTCTTGACTACTCTCTCCTCTGACCTCTCTTAAAGAGACCGATGACATGAAGGCAGCAATTTTTGACACTATTTTTGACAGTATTTGACATTGATTATTTTTAAGAAGGTTTTGTATTTTATGTTCATTCTTCTCAAGAATAGGCACATTTGGATTTTGAGAAGGATACAGAACATCATCACAGGCCAATACTCTTAAGAAGTAGGAAAAAACTGATAAACTATAAAAATTATTTTTATGAGGGAACTGTGGGAACAATGAGAATTTTGGACTATTTAAATTCTACAGAGAAAAAACCCTTCCAAGGTTATCTGACAATCACTGGCTGTTTTCTTCCCTAGAGGTCTTTACCAATTCTTAGTGTGGGCTGAATAATAAGATTTGAGTCACCTGGAGGAACTCTAGTTGAGAGAAGATAAACGAGTAGAGCTTTTCATGGTCTCACAGGGTTGTCATGACACCTTGAAAACTAAAAGAACCCCAACACAAGGCTGATTCTTTCTTTAAAAAAAAAAAAAAAAGAATCATTTATTCTTTAAATAATAAATAAACTTTTTTTTTTTTTTTTTTTTTTGAGAGACACAGAGAGACAGAGCACAAGCTGGGGAGGGGCAGAGAGACAAGGAGACACAGAATCCGAAGCAGGCTCTGGGCTGTCAGCACAGAGCCTGACGTGGGGCTCGAACTCACAGAGTGTGAGATCATGATCTGAGCCAAAGTCGGATGCTTAACCGACTGAGCCACCCAGGCGCCCCAAGGCTGATTCTTCCTAAGAAACATTTCCTAAGTTCCTGGGAAGTATGAGAGGTTTAAGGTCTGTGTCTGAAACTTCAAAAAGGCAGAATGAAATCTCTAATTCATGTTGTGCTTCACAGATAAAGTCCCACTAGGGAGAAGGGATTGGCAACAAACACATAACTAGTCTCCCCTCAAGAAACATGTCAGAATTTAGGATGCATGGGGTGGTGGTAGCCTAAGTGGCTAAGCTCAAAATCTCCAAAGGGAAGTTTTAGAGCTGAGAAGACAGAAACCTGCTTTTCCATCAAAAGTCTAGAAAAGTTATGCCAAAGGAACAGGGACAAACCAAAGGCAGACTGAGTTTTATTAAAATATCAACCTAGGTATTACTTATCTAAATCTCTAACTGGACAGAGATGACTAGCTCCTACCCAAACAGAGGGGGGCCCTCACTGATGAAAGATAACATGCACAAAATGCAATATCTGCAATTATGAACTTTTTGGATAGGTTTATTAGCAGACTAGACACAAGAGAAGAGAGAATTACTAAACTCTAAGACAATCAATAGCAAATATCCAATCTGAAGCACAGAAGTGTAAAAAAAAAAAAAAAGAATGGAAATAATAAAACAATGTATAAGAGACATATGGGGCATGCTTAATTAGAGTAGAAGAATGAGACAGAACAGAGAATGGGGCAGAGTAATATCTGAGAAACTAGGTAACAGCTAAGTAATCTCCTCAAACTAACAAAGACATCAACCTTCAAAAAAGTTCAGTGAACCCCAAATAGGATAAATGTAAAAAAAAAATCATATCTAGAAACACATTAAACTGTTGAAAGTAAAAGCAATGAAGGGAACCTGGGTGGCTCAGTCAATAGAACATGTGACTCTTGATCAACTTTTAACAGAAGCTATGGATGCAAGTCAATGGAACAACATCTTCAAAGTGCTGAAAGAAAACAAAACTGTCAAGCTCAAATTCTACACCCAGTGAAGAGTCATCAATCAAACAATCAATCAATCAGGACATTTTCAGACCCATCAAAGCTGAAAAATCTTCTTCCATAAGATTTTCACTAAAGAAATATGAAAAGAAGTTCCTACGACTAAGAAAATTGGCCCAGATAAAAGGATAAAACTTCAGAAATAAATGAAGGCTACCCAAAATGATAAATACGTCAATAAATGGAAGTGAATGCTAATGCTTAAAACTTAAGAAAATAATAGCAATGCCTTACAAGTTGACACATGTAGAGGTGGAAATATATGACAGCAATATTTTTTCAAAAAGGGCAAAAGTGAAAGTAAATGAACTTAAATTGACTCGTAGGATTACTGTTCTCTTTGGGAAGTGGTAAAAGAACCAACTGTATAGTAGACTGTAATAAGTCAATGATGCTTATTAAAATCAAATGTAACTAATGAAGAAAGAAAAAAAGATATAACTAAAAAGTTAATGGAGGAAAAAAAATGGAATGAAAAACGATCAATCCAAAAGAGGTCAGGAAAAGAATAAAGGAACAAGGAACATGTGGGACAAGTAGAAAACAAATAGTGAAATGATAAAATTAAACTTAAAAATATCTATAATTAGGGGCACCTGTATGGCTCAGTCAGTTAAGCGTCTGAGTCTTGATTTGGGCTCAGGTCATGATCTCACTGTTGTGTGACTGAGCCATGTGTTGGGCTCTGCCCTGGGTGTGGAGCCTGCTTGAGTCTCTGTCTCCCTCCCCCTCTGCCCCTCCCCTGTTTGCGTGTTCTCTCTCTCTCTCTCAAAACACACACACACACACACACACACACACACACACACACACACACACAGCAACTGTATTCAATGTAATTGGACTAGCAATCCACTGAAAAAGCAGACTGTCAGACTGGATTAAAAATAAAACCAGTGAACCAATTATATGTCATTTGCAAGAGACAGGCTTTAAATATAAGGACAGAGGGGGGCACCTGGGTGGCTCAGTTGGTTAGATGTCCGACTTTGGCTCAGGTCATGATCTCACAGTTCGTGAGTTCAAGCCCCGTGTTGGGCTCTGTGCTGACAGCTCAGAGCCTGGAGCCTGTTTCTGATTCTGTGTCTCCCTCTCTCTCTGCCCCTTCTCTGCACGTGCTCTGTCTCTCTCTGTCTCTCAAAAATAAATAAACATTAAAAATTTTTTTAAAAATAAAATAAAATAAAAAGTAAATAAACATAAGGACACAGGTTGAAAGTAGAAGGATGACAAATGACATCACACAAACACTAAGCAATGAAAGCTGGAGTGGCTATATTATATTACACAAAATAGAAGTTCTACTTCTGGTAATGACAGAGGAGATCATATCAGACTAAACCTCCCGCAGGTAACAATTATACTCTGTTAAAAATATAAAAACAATAATCTTGGGGTGCCTGGGTGGTTTGGTTAATTAAGTGTCCGACTCTTAATTCAGTTCAGGTCATGATCTCAGGGTTCGTGGGTTCGAGCCCCATGTCGGGCTCTGTGCTGACAGCATGGAGCCTGCTTAGAATTCTCTTTTTCCCCCTCTCTCTTCCTTTCCCTCACTTGTTCGTGCTCTCTCTCTTTCTGTCTCTCTCTCCAAAATTAAATAAATAACCTTAAAAAAAAAAAACAACAAACCATAATCTTAAGGCAATGGAAAGCTACCAAAAGCAGAGGGGAGTCAATACATGGAAAAAGGAAGCAGCTTGAGTGAGTTTCCCATTTTTATGGCTTTTCCACTGAGGACAGACCACAGGTGGTACATTAATTAAAACTGACAGAATTAAGAGAAGAAATAGACAAACCCACAATTACAGTGGAGATTCTCACATCCTTTTCTCAGTAACTGATAGAACAACTACAGAAAAAAATCAGCAAAGATAATAAATACATGAACAACACTATAACTACCTGTCCAAATTGACACTTACAGAACCTTATTCCCCCAAATCACAGCATATATAAGTGCACATATGTTCAACAAAAACAGACCATATGCTGAGCCAAAACCAAATTTCAATACATTATAAATTCTAAAAAATGTATGACCACAACAAAACTAAATTATAAATTAATAATAGTATATCAAGAGCAACCCCTAAACATTTGTAAGTATTAGACAAAGGAGACTTTATAGCAAGAAGCAGTTTAGAGACTAAGAGGGGCATGATATTCATAGGACCAGGCAACTTTTACAATTTTTAGAACTGATATCTGATCAAGTCTCTAGCTCTAAATACCAATTATTAGGAATTACAGAAAAACATAATAAATGACAATTTGGTAATGCAGTCAGCAAAATCCAGACAATCAGACACTCCTAAGAAAAAATGGTTAGCTTTCTTCAACAAATACATTCAAGGAAAAAAAAGGAAGAGGAACCTATTGATTAAATAACTTAAGAAACACGGCTGCCTTTTGCCATATATGGACCTTAACTAGCTCCTAAATCAAAGAAGAAAAAAAGAGAGAGAGAGAGAGAGAGAGAGAGAGAGAGAGACAGACTATAAGAGAACTGGGATACCTGATAGGATCTAAATGATATTTATTTAATAATGGTGTTGTAGTATATTTTTAGAAAGTCTTTATCTTTTAGTGATATACCCTAAGATACCTATGAATAAAATGGGATGAAAAGATACAACATCAAGGATTTACTTCAAAATAATCTAGGGGTAGGGATAGCAGGTGGAGGAGAGGGAAGTATAGATGCAACAATATTGGCGAATACTTGAAAATAAATTATGGCTTCATTGGAACTTGTTCTACATTTCCCCCACTTATGGATATGAATAAAATTCTATATTACAAAAGTTCCCTAAAATATTCCCTAAAGTTCCCTAAAAAGGAAAAGGAATATCACCATGGCACCATGAGCTGTGAAAGGTATTTTATTCTAAAGATAGATAGTCAGACGGACAGACACACATTTCTTCTACAAGTAATCTCACTCAACACTGTTTCATCAGTACTTGGCATTTAATGATTCTTTGGGAAATATCTGTTGAATGAATAAAAGGGAGCAAGGAATTAGTTACTTCAAGGGTGTGTGTGTGTGTCTGTGTGTGCATGTATGCACATGTGTGTACATGCTTGTGAGAAATTTCCCTAATTAATAATGATACTGAGTACTTTTTCATAAGTTTATTCACTATTTGGATTTCCTTTTGGACAAAAAGCCTGCACATGTCACTAAGAGAAAAACAGTAGCAATTGGTTAAGTCCTCTTTCTGTACTCTGGATCAATTATGTGGTTGCAATTTTTTTTTCTCATTTTGTAGCTTATCTTCACTTAATAGTGTCTACTGATGCATAAAAAAATCTTAATTTTAATGTAGTCAAATAATTAAATGTCTTCCATTTTAGTTATTGCTTTTTTATCTTGTTCTAGAAAACAATTCCTAGTCTGGGACTATGAAATAATGTTCTTACACATATCTTTAAAGCTTTATTGTTTTTTTCTTTCACGTTTTAGTTCTATGATCCATCTGGAATCCAGTTTTTGACTATGGTGTGAATTAGGATTCCAATTTTCTCTCTCTAAATAGATACCCTTATCGCAATAAAATTAATTTTAAACTGTCATACTTTTATCAATGCCTGCAATGCCCCTCTTCATAAATATGTCACCTGCATATGCAGAGGTCTGCAAGATGTTCTGCTGGAATGAAACAAAGCAATTTTCAAATAATAAGGCATAAGCTTTCTGATTTTTCTTTCTAGCCTCAGAGGATTATCCTGCATTCCAACTGAAAACCACAATCATAGAAACAGTAACAACTTCAAATAGAACAGTAGGTTCTGTAAACTGTTCCAAATTTATCTAAGAAAGATAGCTGTTTGGAATTAAAGCTCTCTAAGATTGGAATCACTACTACTTTCTTTGGTATTTTGATTTATTTCTAGTTCATTCATTCATTAAACAAAGTTGCAGACACAAGGATAAAATAGTCCTTGCTGTTGAGAAACTTAATTGTCTGGAGGAGATGCCATTCCAGTAAAGAAACAAATGCAATCTCATAAGGTAAATTCTACTGTGCATGACACAGACAGGCAAAAGATGCTATGGAAGGAAAGAGGAGAAGGCACTCTTCTATGAGGATCGAGTTTCCTGTGTTGGCAAGAATGGTGGAGTGGCAGGAGTTGAGGAAGGCAGAGATAACATCCTGAATTGATTTATGTCACACTAAGGAGTCTGGATAGAGTGTACAATGGGGTAGCATCGACAGCTTTTCAATTACCTGATTTGCATTTTGGAAAGTTAGAAGTGAGGAACAAATTCAGGCACTTACAAGGTTAATAACTTCAACAATTTATGTTTATCTAAAAGAAACATCATAATCCTACTTTTGAACAAAATGAAAAGCTGCTATCTATGGACGTTTAAAGAGTAAAAGGCTTGAAGTGAGAAGTTGCCTGCAATTGCTTCTGAACATAGAACAGAGATTAAGGAGAAAAGGAATACAGCTAACATTTCAAGTGTACATACCTATAGCAAGATGCTCCATAGGGACATTCAGGCCGCTCATCAGCCTCTTCTTGACACATGACTTGTATGCCTCCATAATCACTATCTCCAGGGTGACTGAAGTGTTGAAAATGGACAGGATTCTTCCTAGGAGGGTGGCAAATATACAGAAAAAATAATTAACAGGGTATACTAGAGTTCTAGATATACTACAAGAAATAATTTGTAAGATATGGCAGGAAACCAAGCAATACACATCTAATTATTCCAGAAATTGAATCAATGAGCTACATTGTTAAAAACAAAACTCATGACATCTACTCGGTACAGAGCTCTCCTGGTGCCAAAACAAAGTATCATGGTGATTCACAAACACAAGTAGAAAAATATAAAGAAAAAAGCACCAGCAGAATGCCTTAAACACAACTTACAATTCTCTTGATAGTTACATTATATACTACAACTGTTTATGAAGTCATCTTTCTAATATCTAAATAAGACATTGCATAAGCAAGTGTTTAGGTCTGGGTGATTAAATTCTCAAGTCTGGACTGCCTAGTTCATGTCCTTGCATTAATCAGCATGTCTACATATGAAACATTTAATTCCCTCACAGTATCTTGAAAGTCTCTAGCAGGATTTGCAGGAGTGAATACTGAGATAGTGCAAACCAGTAGAAACATGATAAAGCTCCTAACCTTTAGGCCAATGTATTTTATTAGGCTTTTAACACACATGTACCACATAGCTACATGCTATGGAAACAACAGAATTTCGTGCTACCTGTAATTTCATTTTACCTGTAGCAGTTTGCCCCATACATACAGGATGTCCTCTTGATCTTGTTTTCTTCAGAACCTTGTGGAACTGAATCAGTTGCCTTTGCATGCAAAGTTTCAGGACTGGAGAGATCAGAACTGGACTCAGGAGGAGATCCTTGAGACTCCTCGTGGAAGGACTTGTCCTGGGCAGTCAAGTAACCCTCAGAACAGTCCATCATCTTGCCTTCTTTATCTCGTGTTCCTTTCATAATAATCTTATGTTCAGGAACCTTACCACGTTCCTCTATTGGGATTTCACTTCTCTGTGTATTAGCCTTCTTATTATTTACTTCTGCATTATTTAATATGATTGCAGAAGATGACTGCGGCATTTCCTACAAGGTAAATCAGAAAGAAGATACTAGAAATAAATGAAACGTACTTTAAAAGAAATATGTAAACTTAATAAAAGGCATGAAATTGCAAGATTCATTCAATATTATATTTTTTAAACTTCAAGATTCACATTTTAAAATTATTTAAAATGCTCTTTTCCATGTCTCTAATTTGGTAGCTTTAAAACAATCTACAGTTATTAGAAAAGGAATATACAGCTGTATCAAACCTTTACAATTATGTCAAACATTCACTGAAAAATAACCAGAAAAATACAAATGAAACATAAGAGAATACAACTTTGCTTCCAATTGAATATAATCTTTCCCCCCCAAACTACTAGTCTTTTAAATTCCCCATTCAATAATGTGTCATGCTCTTAACTTGAACTGTCTTTATAATTTCTAAGTTATTGCAATACTTTATTTCTGCCCTCTAAATATAATCATGACTTTTTTCCTTTAGCTAAAATAAAACTGCTCCTCCCTCACAGAAAAATTGGTATGAAGGTGTGTCATGAAAGACTCAGAAAATAAATATGACTCCCTTGAAGTGGTCTGAACAAAAGTTTCAGTTTAACCAAAGGGTGTTTTGAACCAAGTAAATATTCTCATTAGCACTGCAGAGCCTTTTTAATCTGTACTTACCACCAGGAACATTAAACCTAGTCATATCCTATTAAAAACAACTTTTTAATTACTTATACACCCTGTGGAGTGGAAACATTGTCAGATAAACTTCGGTCTTGCTGGTAACCACTTCTAGGATGCGATGACAACATAACAGGTATATACGAAGGTTCACACCAATTTATAACTAAGGACTCATGTATGCTGGCCTGCCATCTGGAGAAAGCTGGTTTTAATATTACTTAATAGCCAATGGCTCAAATTTCCTGAGAAGATACTAATTAGCATGACTTTTTTGGGACTAATTACTTAAATGTTTTGATAGTCTTTTCTTTTTTAAGAAACATAGTATGTAACTTTAAAATGCAATCCAAACTGACTAAAGACCTTGCAAAAGGAACCTAGTTCTTATGTTTCTTGTATAATAATAAATAACCCATGGGAAAGGCAATTGTTTGGGTACCTCTTGGAGCTGACCCTCAGCTGGTGGCATTCATGCCACACCTGTCTATAACACACACTCTTTTCTCCCAAGCTGCTCAGTTACAACCCAATCTCTTCTCCCTCCAGTACAGGACCAACTGACAAATGCCAGGGACTAGAACTCTGGGGTGGGAATGGGGCAATCCTGCCCCACCTCCCCACTTGGCAGTTCCCCACTGGGTCAACTCACCAATTTTCTTTCTCCCCGTTTAAGTAGAAGTAGGGCAGGTTAGCAGATGTTCAATAAAATGCCAGTCTCTTATTCCCTGTTGGCATCTCTAAATTCCACAATGAATTCTCTTGCACTTTGGGTTTTCAAAAGAGAGAACATAACGTCTCCCTACAAACACAGCACTTCCTAAATCTTAAAATTTTCTGGCCTCTCAGTTCTGTTTGTATAAAGCCTGGGGGTTGGGTAGTGAACATTTCTCAAATCTTTCAATAAGCTTCACAAGGAAAGGCCTGGCTACCACTGCTGGGGGCTCCTTTCAAACATGAGATACCTACACTCAGTACTTTTGTCCCCAGCTCTGGGCCTCAGCAGCAGTTCTCAGATGGTAGAGGGGAAAAAATCCCACTCAACATCCAGTCAGTCATGATAGGGAAAAAAAAGGACACAACTGGGGAAGTAGTTAAATAAATTAGAATCCATTTTTACCATGAAACACCGTGCAGAGGTGGAAAATGAATAGATCTCTCTATATATGTATCTAAGGATTTTTAAATTAAAAATTAAATATATGTACACACACACACATATATATATTATGATTCCATTTAGCTTTAAAAAAAACCCTATATACCTATGTGTATACTTACTTGTACAAATCAAAATAAAAGGTTTAGAAGGATACAAACCAAAATATTAGTAAGGCCAATGGGACTGAAGGATAAGGCAAATCAAGATTTTCACTTTATACTCCACATGCTCTGACATTCTATTTTCTGACAATAGCATGTATTTTTTGCCATTTAAAAAATAAAAAACAAACCAAAGAAAATGAAATATAAGATATAAAATGTTTAACATTATTTCAACTGTCCCTACTGTTTCTTAAAATAAATCTTCACAAAGAATAAGTTTAACATGATAATTTATTCTAAAAGAAAAAGGAGTGATAAAGACACAGATATCAATACTATGGATCAGGTGTTCTCAAATATATTTGAAGAGGCACAAAAGCTGGAATTCATAATGTTCTTTATGGAACTTCATGAAATATTGATACTCAGTAGACTTTTGGCATTCAAGAATTTAACATTCATGATTTCAATTATTTATAAATGATCCCCAAAATCCATTACATGCAGTAATTTGTAAGTTTGCTGAGACACAAATTCAACCTGTGCCAGTTACAGAGCTCAGGAGCCAGAGTCACAGAACTGGCGGGGGAGGGGATAGGAAAGATGGAAGGTACTCTGTACTTGGAAGAAGCAGAAGAAAGGCAGAGAGGTCCATGTGTTATAAGAACCCACACTGCTTATTTCTTAGATTTGATGAAAATATGAAGAATGAAATGTGGGAGGCTGAAGATTCATGATAGAGAACCCAGGTTCCCTTTGCTATAAAAATATACACTAGAGGCCTCAGGGATCAAGGAGCATGGAGTTAGTGTAAGGTGATCTTGGACTGGGAGGTGGCTGGAATGTACTATTAAGGCTATTAAAATAGTCTTGTTAATCCAGCATGCCCTCCCTTGCCCCTAAACCATCTGAAGTTTTAATGTACCAGAAGAGACAGGATAAAGAACTTCTTACCAATTCAAGTTCATTGAGGTAATTTGCTACCCTTGGAAAGAATGTCTGTATTAAGTTGCCTTAAAAGTCCTGCATTAGTCTTATTAGTACCCACATACTAAGGATTCAAAAATCCCAGCCTCCAGCGGCACCTGGGTGGCTCAATCGGTTAAGCATCTAACTCTTTATTTCACTTCAGGTTATGATCTCACACTTCATGAGTTTGAGTGCTACATTGGGCTCTGTGCTGACATTGCAGAGCCTGCTTGGGATTCTCTCTTTCTCTCTCTCCGCCACCACCCCCCCCCCCCCCGCTCATTCTCTCTGTCTCAAAAAAAAAAAAAAAAAAAAAAGTCCCAATCTCCAGTCCCTCATTCATTCTTGAACTTCAAACTTATACTCAACCACTAGCTAGACATTGCTTCCTCAATATCCTACATACTTTGAACTCAAAATGTCAAAACTGAAATCCTTGCCTGAATTCTGTACCCAAGATTCTGCCAACAAGACTTCTCCATCTATTCTAGCCAGAAACTTGGAAGTCTGTCTTTCACTCCTTTCCCTCACTCTGCCCAGATCCAAGCAACAAGTCCTGCAGTTTTGTTTCTTAAAGATTTCTCTAACCCAACGGCTTTGTGTCATCCTTAATGCTACTAACCTTGGTCACATTCTCTTAATTTCTTGACTGAGATGTCCTGATCTCCTCCCTCATCCCCCTTTTATTTTGTTCTCTTTCCATCTCTCCTCTAAAGAGCTGCCAGGATTATCTTCGTGGCCAAAAACATTTCAAGGTCCTTCCTCTGCAACTGGTCCCCACTGCCAGCTCCAACCTCATCTCACATTGTTGCCCAGCTTTACACTGAGAATTCTAAGAACAACAGTTCCCAGCATACTATTTGTACCCTCTTTCCTCCTGTACCTGCTACCCATCTACTTGGATGGAGTCCTCCCTCTACCTCTTCTGCACCTGGTTCATGCCTACTCCTCTTCTGCTAAGATTCAACTCAGATCACTTATGCGAGGATCCCTTCCCTAGAAGTTGGCTTAGGCAGTCCACAAGGCCCCCAGAAAAATCAATGTGGTGTCACGTTATTTCATGATTTTGAAGTATGTCCCCCACAAGACTATGAACTACTTACCAGCTATCTTACTCACTTTTTATCCTACATTCCTTGCATATAACAGAAAGACTGCTCGTGTAATGATTATTAGAAAGGTCTTTGAAGTAAAAAATCATATTTTGATTATCAGTTTAGCCATTTCTTAACTTTTGAATATGAACAAGTTGATTTAAATTCTCAGAGTCTTGGAGCACGTGAGTGGCTCAGTCAGTTGAGTGTCCAACTTCAGCTCAGGTCATGATCTCACGGTTCACGAGTTCGAGCCCCATGTTGGGCTCTGCACTGACAGCTCAGAACCTGGAGCCTGCTTTGGATTCTGTGTCTCCGTCTCTCTCTGCCCCTCCCCTGCTCACACTCAGTCTCTCTCAAAAATAAATAAAAACATTAAAAAAATACAGTAAAATAAACTCTCAGAGTTTCAGGTCTCTTGATCTGTATACTGGGGATATTATCAATCAACTTTCCAGGATTTTCTAAAAATTAAATGAAATAAGTATATCTTAATGGTGGGTCTAGCCCATAATTAGGGCTCAATAAATGCTTGTGTGTATGTGTGTGTGTAAGTTGTTTTTATCAATGGCATTATCAATGCCATTATATTACCACTATTTGTTTAAATAAATAAATGAATAAATGAATGAATAAAAAGATGTTTCTGTGGGGCTCATCAGAGCCATGCCATAAATGGCATTATATGGCTAGTCAGAAGCAAAGGATATAGGATTCTTTGATGTACTAAACCAGAATCAAGGAGCTCTGGGGAATATAGCCTTACTTAAGAGATGGCTGCACAATAAGAGTTATATTCTTCATCTCCCCTGCTATTTTCGTAAAGAAATAGGAGTAAGACTCCACAGCAGGCATCTGTATACAGAGAAATGAAATACCTAACAGCCAGCATACTCACGTCAGCAATTATTAGCACAGGGGAAGCTGCATATACATACAGAACAGGCAGTGAAACCAGAAATGGCTCTCACTGCCAAAGCCTCCACCTCCATATATGCCTATACTCTAAATGCACTGTTTCCAAGTCTGCTTCCAAATAACACAGATATAACAGAACTCTCTCCTTAGTGCTGATTTTTACCTCCTCTGTGAGACAGACTTTCATTTCAGTCTATTAGACAGCTTTCAGAGATATGCTACCACTGCCTCACTGCAAGCAGCTACTCCCTTCCCTCCCCCAACTGTCAAACCTACTCCTCTGTTGTGTTGAGAACATTTTCAATACCTTCTCCTCAATATGCTGTTAAGTCATCTGGTTCTGTTAGTTCTCTCTCCAAAATGTGTCTCCTATCCCTCACTCCTTTCTGGTCCCAATGCCACCATTCTAGCTCAGGCCTTCATTCCCTATGGCCTCCCATGGCAGATTCTTAGGAGGTTCCCATCTCCATCTTACATACTGTTGCTATAGCCATCTTCCTGACCATCTTACTCTCCTTCTCAAAGTCTCTGAGGCCATACAATACAGTCCTGATTTCGATTCAGTCTGGTGTCACGCGCCATCCTGATTTGTTCCCCAGTCTACTGCAGTGGCTTCCTTCCCTTATCCCGCCCACCCACATCCACACACACGTCCATGCAAGCATGCAGGTGACACTCCAGTGTAAATGTACACTAACGGGACGCACACGCTTCCCTCCTTCCGTGCCTCTGCTCACACTGTGCCGTTCACTGACACTTCTTGCTGTCATGCCCACTTGCTAGCATGCCAGCCATCTTTCAACACCTAATACAAAATCTCCTTCAAAGAGATTAAATAAGCATCTTTCTCCTCCCCCCAAACATACACCTTCCCCCAAACAAACTATAATATAAGCAGCCAAGCCAAGGTATCTAATGTGCTCAAGACAAATGAAGATAGTTTCAAAATACCACCCCACCCCCCCAACCAGCTTTCAAGAATAAACAACCTATTTTTGGTAATGCCTTAAAGACTTTATTGAATACTTGGACCTTTCGATATTCTGGATGACTTTTTAAAAAATTCTTTCTGAATAACTCTGACTGCAGTCTTCAAGTTGGCAGGAAAAATGATACATCCAAAGTACCAATAGGCCTACATTACACTCTATGATCAGTTGTTCAGATTCACACTTTCTGAGATAAACACTTGCCAAATTGTTGGTTTTGCCAAATAAATCACTAAAGCATCCTGATAGGGCAGAATAGCCTTTATCTTCAGGATGCTCTAAATTGGGTATTTTTGTTCTCTTTAAATTTTTTTTTCAACGTTTATTCATTTTTGGGACAGAGAGAGACAGAGCATGAACAGGGGAGGGGCAGAGAGAGAGGGAGACACAGAATCAGAAGCAGGCTCCAGGCTCTGAGCCATCAGCCCAGAGCCCGACGCGGGGCTCGAACTCACGGACCGCGAGATCGTGACCTGGCTGAAGTCGGACGCTTAACCAACTGCACCACCCAGGCGCCCCTTTTGTTCTCTTTATATCTCTTTAATATCTTACCGCCTGAATGGACTTCTGGGATGCTCAGGGTTAACTGGCGAAGACTCCCACTGTGACTTAGGAAATTGTGACCCCTGTAGCTAGACCGAGAGGTCAATATCATTCCACCTGCTGTATCACCTATTACTATCAGTCCCAAGGCTCAAATAAGGGCATATTACTAGAAGTACTCAAAGATTTAAATGTGAAAGTTAGATTTGGGTCAGACAAACATGGTTGGGGGGGGGGGGAAATGGAGGTAAGATTACATTATCGTAAATTGTTAGCTTAATATGCCACATTCTACAATGTCTAGTCAAGCCTATCAAACAGAAAAGGAGATGGGATTCAATGTGGGAGCCCTAACTCAGATTAAAAGGAATAGACAGCAGTTGGGTGGAGTACACTCAGACCTCTTGGTCTTTCTGGAACTCATGTGAAACAGCAGTCAGTAGAGCAAGGTGCAGACTGAGGAGTCTGGTTCTAGGCCAAAACTCTATATGTGATCTTTCAAGTGCAAGTTTAGACAATCACAAGGCTTTGACTGGCAGGCCTCATGGGGGAAGCTGCCCTCCCCACATCAGACATGGTATACAGCCAGTATGCTACAGTTTCCTGGAAGGAGCTGTAAGCAAGGACTCAAGCCGTGCTGGACCAGCCATACTTATGGGACATTCCTTGCCCAGGTGCCTCCATCCAGAGGTCTCTTTGGAGAGGTGTGTGGGGGAAGGGGGTGATTGGCTAAGGCCCGGAGAGGTGTGTGGGGGAAGGGGGTGATTGGCTAAGGCCCTTCTCTGGGATCTCCACTGAGATCTCCCTATGGGGGGCCTTGGCTGAGGCACAGGCACTTTTCTCTACTTTGACTCTGTACCTTTCCACACCTAGCTCTTCCTCTTCTTCCTGCTGGTCTAGAAAGAGGCAGAAGCCTCTGGTTCAGGGCTCCTCAGCAGTTAGAAGATTCTTCATACCTTCTTCTACCTGACCCTTGCCAAGTGCCATTCCTTGGGACAAAATGGAACACTGGGAAGCTGACAACTCATTTCCCCCTTTGCTTGCATCGTCGCACTAAGTGAAGAAAGGCTTAAGTCACTTTCAGTTCGGCTCTTTGTCCTAATTGACCACCTTGACACCTGACTGCTCAATAGAGGCCAAGTCAAAACAAGAGAATCCCCTCTAGATACACTGAAATTCTGAAAGCCCTTTCTTCCTCACATCTGCTCTTTCACCTTATGGTATAACCCAAGTGTTCCCAACTGTTCCAAATCTCATTTGTTAGGCTGATCTCGACCAACTTAAAAACTACCAGTTTTCCTCCTCTCTGAATTTATCCAGATCTAACTATAGTATCCCCCCCGCAAAAAAAAATACAATGCCTAGTATTTATTTCATTCTCAACCCCCTTTCCTCCATCTGTCTGATAATGAGTGCATATATGACTCAGAAAGGGGTAATTAAACTACTTCATCTCCCCAACCACTATGAAGGGCCTAAGTGGAGATTTCATGATCCAAGTCCCTAGAACTTAACACGGAAGAAACCACAGAGAAACCCTCATTTTTCCTCTTCAGCTGAACAACTAGACGACACGAGCCTGGAGCTACCAGTGACCATGTCGTACTCCAGGTGAAACAAGCCTGCTGACAACAGTGAAAAACGATTCAAGAGGTAAAGATGGGAAAACCACAGACCAACATGATTGTGATCAAGCCCCTTGTCCCAGCTGGTCTTTATGATCCATAGTTCTTGGTATTTTCCTTTCCATTCTGGAAACGGAGTTATTCCTCATCTTTGTGTGACAGTCATCAAAGATGACTGCCAACAATTCCTTCCATCCTTTTATCCATTAAGCAGAGGAGTCCTTATCCCCTCCCCTTGAATCTAGGCTGGTGGTAACTTGCTCTGACCAAAATAACACAGCAGAAATGACACTGCACCAGTTCCAAATGTAGGCCTTAAGAGAAGGATGCTTCTACTTTCACTCCCTTGGAAACCAGCCGTCAGGTAAAGATGCTCAGCCTAGATTACTTAATCATTAAGTGGAGGAAGGGAGGCCCAGCCAGCAGTCATTCAGTCAACCATTGTGGAAGCACTATTCATGCAAGTAGAGCCATTTTGGATGTTCCAGCCGCTGCTAAGTTCCCAGCTGAAAGCAGCCCAGCTCAACACCAAAAAGGCGTCACAAAAGAATTGCCTAGTTGAGCCCAGCCAACCCACAGAATTATCAGAAATAATAAAACACTGTTAAGTCACTAAATATTAGGGTAGCTCGCTTACCAGGAGCAGACAATTAACACGCTTTATAATACTATTTGCTTAAGTTGTTTCAGTTAGGCTTCCTTCTGTTTTTTGTAACACAGCCCTAATTAGATTATGTAAATCATGTAGATTATTTCTTTAACGTTAGTAGATTCAAGCACCCTCATGTTCACTCCCAAATTGGACAATTACATAACCCATAAGGAGCTGCAGAAAGATGTAAGAGAATTAATGAGAAATATGGACAATCTCAGAGCAATTATCTTCACGACCAGACACTGAGTCACAAAGCCTGTAGACAGTCTAATTTGTGTGGTAGAGAAATCCATTATACCCCAAATGGAAAGACTTACATTTGAGTCCCGAGATCTCTAGCAATATGACCTTGGTCCACAGTTTCCTCTAAGGTGTTGAATGATGGTACATCAGTAGCTCTCACCTTTCAGTGCCATTAAAATTGTGGGAGTTTATTTACAATAATACTGTTGCACAGGCCCTACAGATCAACTGAATCAGAATCTCAGGAATAGGGCCCAAGAGGGTGAAGGTGATTTCTGCCCCTTCTTTCCACTTCCTTTCTCACCAATTCTCCCCAAGAGAATGTGATTCTTTCTAAGTAAATTGACCTACATCTACTCTATAGTCCTGGCCAAACCGTTCTTAGTCTCTTGTAACTGGTAATCTCCTGCCATTAGACTAACTAGGTGGGCCCAGCCTCTTGTTTTCTCTCACTTTTAACTTTTTCCCTCCCCTGCTCCACGCTATAGAAACCCCTCACGATCAGCTGCCAACCAGTGTTAAACCTGAAACTGGACAGGGACAGAGCATGGAGTTTGGAAAGGCTCTGCTTGGCTTTTTAGTCTAAGTCACTTTTTCTGGCCCCACTTTACCAGAGAGCCCTGAGTAATGTGTTATGAAAAGGTTATGGAAAATTGAGGCTTATTTCTCCTGTACTAGGGGAGATGAATCTCCCTCAGAAACCCTAAGGAAAGAGAAGTAATGCTCCGGCATTCCTGGGACCTAGCTCCCCAGCAACAGTTAACACGCCTTATGATACCACCTGCTTAAGTTGTTTCAGGTAGGCTTCCTTCTGTTTATAACAGAGCCCTAATTAGATTATGTGAATTAGGTAGATTATTTCTTTAAAGTTAGATTCAAGCACCCTCATGTTCACTCCCAAAATGGACAATTATATAACCCGTAAGGAGCTGCAGGAAGATGTAAGAACTAATGAGAAATATGGACAATTTCAGAGCAATTATCTTCATGACCAGACATTATTAGAGTCACAAAACTCACAGACAGTCTAATTTGTGTGTCTTCAAAATATCACAAATACCTCAAATATCTCGGATCTGTTTACTGCTCGCTACTCTCTGCAATCTATCAATTAAGAAAGTGGTCTTAAGTTTTACTTGTAATTACCAAGCTTGGGTAATGGGTTGGGATAAACATAGCAAAATATGCATACTACAAATTTTCTTCTGAAAAAAGTAATTTTTCTTCTTGGAAACAAAAGGCAGTCACATTAATATGTTCAGAGAATAGAGCATATTAGGGCTCAAAGTAAACAAGTTTTATCTTAATAGCTTTTTATGGTCAATACATGTGAGTTAGAAAACATTTTGTTTTCATTTATTAAACCTCACTCCATAAGTAAGCAAAGGAGTTGAGCCCATGGGGATTAGACCTCACTTCCCTAGCTGGAAGAAAGGATCCAGTGAGAAGCCAGATCTTTTCTAATGGGAGAGGAGGCAGGAGTGAGGTGAGTACTATAAAAGGCCTGACCCTCTGGAAGACCTGATTGCATTTCAATCATCCCAGCATACACTATTCTAAAACCAATCCTACTCCTTTGGCTCCTGCTAAGACTAAAAAGATGGACACCCACAGGGCTTAGCCACAGAACTACAGATCACAAGAACTGTTACCTAAAGCCACCCTTTTCTTAAGAGGAAAAATACCTGAACTTTCTGCCTTGCTCGCTCACTCATGCTTTCTCTCTTTCTCTAATTCTCTCATTTTAAATGCATCCAATAATAGGTCCCATTTTCATTAAGTACCCAGTGTTAAAGAATGCTTAAGTCAGCCAAACCGTTATAATGAGTTAGCAAAAACTGAAAGAGGAAAGAGAAGGTTTCTAAATATTGTAAATTAGCCCAGAAATAATCCTGCAACAGACTATTAAGAACTAGCCTATCAGTTGTTCTTCACAGGTATCAAGAAAAAAGTGGCTACATATGCAGTCTGAGGATGACCAATGAAATAGAAGAAACCGGGTTTTCAGAATGGAGGTGCCAATTACAACCAGAGTCTAGTGGTCTCCACTTTTCTTTCCAGTCTGAAAATTTCTAAATTAAATAGATATGTTTTCTACAAAGCAAGTACGAATTTAGTTTTTGTAAGCCAAAAAAAATCTGGGCTAGTTTTTATCTTCAGAAACTCAGTAATAAATAGCAGTTTGGGTTTTTCCTTGCTGCATACAACATATAATTAATTCTTACCTAGAACACTTGATAAAGAAAACAAATGATCAAATAATAAATTCTTTTAAAGATTTTATTTTTAAGTAATTTCTACACCCATATTGGGGCTCAAACCTACAACGCCATGATCAAGAGTCACACACTCTAGGGGCACCTGGGTGGCTCAGTCAGTTAAGCATCCGACTTCGGCTCAGGTCATGATCTCGGTTCATGACTTCGAGCCCTACGTCACGACCTGTGCTGACAGCTCAGAGCCTGGAGCCTGCTTTGGACTATGACTCCCTATCTCTCTGCCCCTCCCCCGTTCACCATCTGTCTCTGTCTCTCAAAAAATAAACAAATGTTTTAAAAATTTTTTAAAAAAGAGTCACACATTCTACCAAATGAGACAGCAAGGCACCCCCAAATAATAAATTTTTTAAAAAATCACCTTGGATGAAATGATAGACTCTTCCTGATCAGCATTTTTGCACTTTTTCCCTGTGTCTTGCTCTGCTGATGTACTTTTTGAACTTCCTGATGAATTTAATCGCTTTCTGCAGATTCCTTCTTTTCCACTTCCATGGATTATATTACCTTAAACATATACAGAAGGAAAAAGAAAAAATTATCTTTTATCTTCAAATGTCAATCAGAAAGAAAAGAAAAGAAAGAAAGAAAGAAAGAAAGAAAGAAAGAAAGAAAGAAAGAGAAAGAAAGAAAGAAAGAAAGAGGATAAAAGGGCAATTAAAAGTAAAAGTCCATTTATATTAATGCCAACTTGTAAACACTTATTTGCAAACCTCAAAAAAGTATTAAGCAGCACTTTGGCCAGGAGCTCCAGCCCTGGAGACAGTCCGACCAAGATGCTAATATGAACAGGTGCTATCCTTGAACTGCTTCACCTTGCCTCTCTGAACGCTGGTTTTATCACCCCAAAAAAGGGAATTATAATAATAACTCATAGAGTTACTACGAGTAAATGAGGTTTGATATATAAACTATGTATCACAGTACTTGAGATGTGTTAAATATTTATTTTTTATTTTAGCATTGAATTTCCTAACAGAAAATTTAACATACAGTCAGCCAATGAATTTTGCATATAATTATTGAGCCCCTAACATCCACAGTGAGAAATTAAACTTAATAACAGATTAAGAACCCAAAATTACCCAAAAGGGAGAGTGACCTCTACAAACTTCACCAATATAGAAAGTAAGTCTCAATAACAATGGACACTGTATCCCATATAATACTTAGCCAAGGTGCAAAATATTTGGCAAACCTAAGTCGGTATCATATTTTGTTAATAAATCCATGAGCCCTCTAATCAGAAAAAATAAAAAATCTGCTCTTTTTAAGAGGACAATCTTCATGCTTAATTATCTGTCTCCCCTACACTCAAATGGCAACTTCATGAGGGCAGCAACTTTATGTGCTTTGTTCACTGTTGCCTCCTTTTGTCTCCAGCACCTAGAAATGTGCCTAGCATAAAACTGGTATTTGGTAAACGTTTGACTAAATGAATTGTGAACATAAACAGAATTGGCAACAATCACCAAACTAAAAGGCAACCGACAAAATGGGAGAAGGTATTTGCAAACGACATATCAGATAAAGGGTTAGTATCTAAAATCTAGAAAGAACTTATCAAACTCAGCACCCAAAAAACAATCCAGTGAAGAAATGGGCAAAAGACATGAATAGACACTTCTCCAAAGAAGACATCCAGATGGCCAACCGACACATGAAAACATGCTCAACATCACTCACGATCAGGAAAATACAAATCAAAACCACAATGAGATACCATCTTACACCTGTCAGAATGGCTAACATTAACAACTCAAGCAACAACAGATGTTGGTGAGGATGCGGAGAAAGAGGATCCCTTTTGCACTGCTGGTGGCAATGCAAGCTGGTGCAGCCACTCTGGAAAACAGTATGGAGGTTCTTAAAAAAATTAAAAATAGAACTACCATACAACCCAGAAATTGCACTACTAGGTATTTATCCAAGGGATACAGGGATGCTGTTTTGAAGGGGCACATGCACCCCAATGTTTACAGCAGCACTATCAACAATAGCCAAAGTATGGAAAGACCCCAAATGCCCATTGACGATGAATGGATAAAGAAGATGTGGTATATATATACAACGGAGTATTACTTGGCAATCAAAAAGAATGAAATCTTGCCATTTGCAACTACATGGATGGAACTAGAGGGCATTATGCTAAGGGAAATTAGTCAGAGAAAGACCAGTATCATATGACTTCACTCATATGAGGACTTTAAGAGACAAAACAGATGAACATAAGGAAAGGGAAACAAAAATAATATAAAAACAGGGAGGGGGACAAAACATAAGAGACTCTTAAATATGGAGAACACACAGAGGGTTACTGGGGGGTTGTGGGAGGGGGGATGGGCTAAATGGGTAAGGGGCATTAAGGAATCTATTCCTGAAATCATTGTTGCACTATAAGCTAACTAAGTTGGATGTAAATTAAAAAAAAAAAAAAAAAAAAAAAGAATAATGATATGGGAACATAACTGTATATGTAGTGAACATAGACTATGAGGTAATGATTTTTCAGTCAGTGTGGCATAACAATTTTATGTTCATGATGACATTAGTTAGGAAGCTAGGAATCCACTGTTCCCACTGGAAGACATGTGAAGCAAAAATGTCACCTTTCTTCAGCAGTCCCCCTCTAAGTGTATTAGTCAATGTTCCATTCATGCAGTTATTCTCAGCTTCAAATCACTGTTTCTAGAAATAGGCAGGTTTAGGCACACTCTTCAAGGTGATAACACGTTTTTTTGTGTGTGTTTTTTTAATGCACACATATCTTTAAGCATTTCAGTCTCTGGGATTTAAAAAATAAAGTATTTTGCTCTCCATTTCCACAACTAAAGTGTCTTCACTTCAACACCTATTCAGTTTTCTTTGTAACAAATCTGTGAATGTGTGTCTATGCTACTACAAAATTGTACTCACCATGTGATTGATACATTTTAATAAATTATTTTCTGAGAATTAAAAGAAAAAAAAAAAAGACAGAATTGACCCAAAGGTTCCCTTGAGAGCCTGAAGAGAGGTTTTGTAACGCAATCCACAGTGACTATTCTAATGTTCTAAAGCACGGTTTAGCAAATTTTTCTACAAAAAGCCAGACATAAATATTTTAAGTTCCATTGGCCATACAGTGTCTGTCACAACTACCAGCCTCTGCCTTTAGAATGCAAATCAGCCACAGACAAAACACACATGGATGAGCATGGCTGTATTCCAGTAAAACTTTATTGACAAAAACAGGCAGCATGCCAGATTTGGCTCGTGGGTTGTAGTTTGCTCAGATCTGAACTAAAGGATATTCAAGTGGTCTGAAATAAGTAAGGAAAGAAATACTGTCCATATTATTTAACAGGAAAATCAATTGAACCAATATAAATATAATGTATTTATATAAGAAATTTATGAATAAACTTTTCAATAACTGAACTGCCTAAATTACTTAAGTATTTGCTTTGAATCTAAATTAGGAAGATTTCATATCATTTTAGAAACTGTGAGGAATAAGACTAAGACTACACAGCTTCATGCAGCAAATGTCTAAATGCTACAAGAGATAAGAATTAGTCAAATCAAGAGAAATAATCAACTAATGGTACTGCTTACTACGCTAAGAACCAAAAATGTAAATTAAGCAAGATACAACATCTGCCCAAATGGCAGTTTACCACATTCCAAGTGTCACACATGTACATAAAATCCTAAGCTTAAAAAATATATATTTAAAATATTCTTCAAAATTCCAAATTTTCTACTACAAATATTCTTCTAAGGACCAGAGCTAATTTCTTTTTGCATAGGAAGAAGCCATTTTGATACTGCTGTAAAAATGCTCTTTACAAAGAGTATATAAAATAAACAGCTTAATTAGCTCATAATAATCATAATATCTGGCATAGCAAATACTTTTCTACGTCCCAAATGGGTACAGTTAAATGATCACAATCTAAAAGAAAATAACTTAAAACAAATTATTTTTAATATTACTAGTTTCATTTACTTGTATGAGCTGTTATACTAACAGCTATATGCAGATGTCATTAAAATTACAACCATCCAACTTTATCCTCCAAAAGAACCACCGTAACAGTTACATTAACAATTTGAAGTGTATCCTTCCCAACTTCCTAAGGTTAACCAAATATACAAATACATATGCGCAAACACACACATGACTAAAATAATAAATGCTATCATTTTTGTGGGATAAAGACACAGAATTGGAATTTCCGGATCCAAGAGTGTTGTATACTTAAATATGTAAGAGATGCTGCCAAAGTAGTCATATATTTGTTGCCTAACGATTCTTCTGTAGTATGCCCCAAATTTCTGAGTTTTACCTTCTTTTTTGTTACTAAATAATTATTTAAAACCTTCTACCTTTTATAAGGGTGACAGATAATATCTGCCAGTAGGTTTGCCACTTTGCTATTTCCCTTTAACTTTGTTTATAAGTGTCTTATGCACACAAATTTTTTTTTTCATTTTTAATCTGAATGTACCTGTCAATTTTTCCCTGATGGTTCTGGGCTCCCTACCATCTTAAGAAAGCTCCCCAGAAGTAATAAAAATATTGTCCCCATATATTCTTCAAATGCCTTAATAGTTAATTTTTACATTAAGATTATTAACTCAATAAAAATTTATTTAAGAACATGGTATGAGGTAGTGCTCTAATATTGTTGTCTTCCAAATAGAAAGCTAATTTTCCCAACATTATTTATAATAACAATGCATCATTTCCTGAGCAATTTAATCTAATAATTTTGAATATATTAACTGTATGTTATTTTGGTCTGTTTCTCAGTGTTCTGTTCATTTTTTACTGGTCTAACTTATCTATTCCTACTCTGGAATTATCAACTACTTAAAATAGAAACCAGACCCAGATTGTGATGTAAAAAGGATCTTTAAAGGAAGAGGTATTTCTGTTATTCAAACTGTCCTTGAGCATACATGGAAAAATCTCCTAATTCATTTTGTACAACACTGACATAGCTCAACGCTAAAATCTGACATAGATGGCACACAAGGAGAAAAATACTAATCACACTTAGGAATATAGATACAAATGTCCTAAACTAAGCAACTCTAACCTAACACAACTTAAAAATAATAAGCCATCATGATAAATTAAACTTATTCTAGGAAACCAAGCATGGCACATTAGGAAATCTACCAACATCACTAACTACACTGACACAAGAAAATGCAGGACTATTTCTTTTTGTTTTTTCTTTTTTGTTTATAGCCCGGCCCTGACCCCACTGCTCACCTATGCCCTCCCGTTTCTCTGTCCCCACCCACCCCTTGACAGGACTATTTCTATATCAGAAAATTTGTCAAAGAATTCAACAGTTATTCCTGAAAGAAAAATAAAGAAATAAAACATCCTAAAAATGACAGAGTATCAGAACTGAATTCCAATCATTTTAAAGCTGATACACTAATAGAATTCCTATTAAAATCGGGAATAAGATAGAGATGCCAATTTTATCCACTTTATTCAAAATTTATAGGGTCTAGTTCATTAACTAAAAATGTTTTAAAAGCAGTAGAGCAGAAGAGCCAGAACTGTCATAATTTTGCAGATATGACTATACAGCTAGATAATCTGAGAGACTTACAAAACTACTAGAGTTAATTAGATAATTGAGCAGGGCTGTTGGAAATAAAGTAAACAGAATAACTAGCACTTTAAGTAAATTTTACACTATAGTCGAATTAATAGAATGTCAGTTCAGCATTTACAGTCTGCATTGAGCAGTCATGTGGAAAATATTCAGAGTACAAAATTAAATGCAAACCAGATGATTTGGGGACTACTTCAATCTTTTTCAGCATGTGCCACCTTTCTTGACTCCATGTTGGAGGGTTAGAAGACGGGAGAAGAAGGGTACTGCAGAGTAGCAGACACCAGTGAAACTATAAAAGCTCCTTTTTCAATCTAGCAAGAATACCCTAGCCCAGGAATTGTGACTACTCCTAGAGCCTAGAAGGCTGAGGGAACAGGGATGACTGGCAGTCAGGAGAGGGCAGGCTCTGACAGCCATGCCCAAATCTATTCACTTGCCAATCACCAAGGGACACAGAGAAAATTTTAGCCCAGGCCTGAGAAACTCATGATAATTTCCAAGGGCTAATATCTGGGGACCCAGAAAATAATCTAGAACTATTCTGGCCAAAAAACAAAAGGACAGCCTGAACACAACAAACATTCAGGTACATTTAAGGATTAAACCAAGAGTTAAACTGAGAAAAGATCTAGGAGAGGATGCAAGAGCATATTAAAAAAGAAAAGAATAAAAACACCAGAACATAGGGAGGGTAAATTTGTGGGGCAGTATAGTGACACTGCTCAGAGCATGGGCTTTAAAGCTCTCAGCCAGAGCTAGGTCTCAATTACGGCTCTGGGATTCATTACGTGATCTTGGAGAAGTCATTTAACATCAGTTTACATCATCTGTTCTGTACCTAATGACACAAAAGGCTCTAAAACATCACGTTAATCAGACCATCTAAAGAGATATGAATGAACAAAGTACAGTACTAAACCTGCAAAAGACTTAAGAAAGTAACCGACATCTAAATGAGTCCAAAATGCATCCTAGAAATTGATTTTTTTAAATCTCTAGCATTGATACATTGACCTGGATGATTTATTACTTAAACAAATAAAACAACAACAATAATGATAATTATAAACTACACAGCAGAGAAAGTCAAATTATTTTGATTTTTAACTAGCTGGATTCAAGTACTAAACTGTCCTACAGGTACTTCTAAATCTTCGTGTCTCTGAAGGAAACAAGTAACCTAACTTTGTTCTTACAACTACCCCCAAAGTCTGTTTACAAGAAAGAATCCATGTCAGAATCCAAACACTTTTCTATCTTATTTTGAAGCTTTAGCATTTTAAGAACACTGTGTATTATATAATATTCCTATCCAAATCAATGTCAAATTGTTTTCCTTTGCATGTTTAAGGTGAAGTACTCAGAAAGGTGCTTCAGATTTTACATGGTACATCTAGCTAGTGAAAGTTAACAGCTATTTTTAATTTGCAGCCAAATATATTTTGGACTATTAAAGGCAATATAATAGTGGCAGCACAAAAGCAGGTACCATGCAAAACAACTCTGAAAGAAAAGGACTTGCTTGCAGGGAGGCAGTTCACATCGGTCCAAATTTTGGTCAAGTAAAGTTATTCTTTCTATATTAGAGAAATTGTTCTACTGAGAGAAAGTACCTGCCCCCTCTCCAGTACCATTCCCCACTCCCCATTTCCTTCCTGCCAACTGAGGAATTACCACGCTTAATGAGAAATGTTACTGATAAAAACATATTACATATGTAATGATGGGTCTTGGAGATTGAAAACCACTATAAAACTCTTACCAGGAAATCTTAGGTTTAGATATGAAAATTCTCCAGATCACATCTCCCACAATACATAATATATAACCTACTTTTCCCATGAAGTCACTCTAATCCTACCAGACCTAGTTTTAATCATCTTGATTCAATGGAAATGCCCAGCAGGTGACATAAATCATTGTGGTATCTGCCATGACAGTGAGCTGTGCCAGGGCAGAGGTGCCCCCTTCTTTGAATTTTCCTGCTCATAATATTGTGTGCTCGGCAGTTTTTTATTTAATTAAATTAATTTAGAAAGCTCTTACTGTACTGGCCTTTTATGTCCTGTCATGGTTGACACAACAACAACAGGTATGTTTGAAAATCTATATTAACATAAGTCTAGCACATAAGATAAATAGCACTTGTTAAATCAAATGGTAATTAGCAGGATGGTATATGATAGATATGATAAATGGCATAAAATAATAATTTATGTTTTAAATTAGACTTCACGTACGCATCTAAAAACGTTAGGCTAAGTTATACACTAACACAACCACTAGTCTATCTCCATGAGTTCAGAAAAAGTTCCAAATTCTGCTTACTGTTTTCTAAACAAAACCTACCCCCACTGCTGGCTGGTGCTGAAAGGTCTTGGTCACTTCGATTGTCTGTTAACATCCATGCTGGCAGGATTCTTCTCCTCTGGGCAGGGTTAGACTGTTGCTTACTGATGTCTCTACCTTCACCTAGGAAACACTAAAAAGGCATCTATATATTAGTTACTAAAAATAATCATTCAGCCTTAGTGAAACTGTAAGATTATTTACTTTGCAGAAAACTACCATTAAAAAAAACCTATCTGCAACCGTGGACTGAATTAGTTAAATTTCACAAAGAAAGAAATTCATTATCTCTATTAGTTGATGTGTTAGACTAAACTCTATTCTGAGCTATTCTATTTAACTTAACCTAAAAATGGCAATGCCAGTAATATTGTCATGATATGGCTAATTTCAGGTGTGTTTTCTCTTCTTGAAGTAGGGAATATGTTACAAATGGACGGGGTCTTAAATTTCTCACCTCACTATTTGCAGTGGCAGTTTGGGTCTTAGCTATTTCTGTGCTTCTTTCCAGCTGTGGGTTACCAGTTGTCTCATCAGGCGAATTAACCGAGGATGATTTTGGTGTTTCATTTAGAATATTATCTTCATCAAGCATCTGACTATTTCTATAAAAATAAAATAAAAATCATTTAAAACACTTCTATGATACCACGTCATTATAAATGTGATTCTCCCAAGGACATCTGACTAATGAATTGTGTTCTTTTCTTGGCCTTAGCAAGACAAAAAAGCAGACCATAGTATACTAGAATAAAATATATAGATGAAAATATGTTCTTCATCTTCTGCCTGCTGTATCAGCATAAAATGCATTTATCTTTCTGAATCATGGGCCTAGTAGCACAGCTATTTATGAAGATGGGTAGTGGCCATCTCTCTTAAAGCTTAAGAGCTATTTACTTAGTATTTGTCAGATAGCCCATAAAAGTTAAGATCAGCACCCAGCATCCAAAGAGAAAATGCAAACTGCAAAAATATCAGCTAAGCTAGTTTGGCTTTGGAGAAAAAAATAAATAAAATCCTAATGTCATGTTCACACATGGCTACTACTGGAGTTCTGGACAGGACAGCCACTTGTAAAATCTCCCCAAACCTGTAGTCCAACTGGAAGCTAAATGTTCTGACACAGGAGCATCTACAGTCATATGTGGAACATACTTAGCAGAACCAACTACCTCGCGCTTGCTGCAAAGTGCACGAAGATCATCCAAAGCTGATGGGTCATTATTCATTAAATATGCTTAGAGACAATCCAACAAACGTACTTTTTTGAAAATTTGAAAGTATAGATGGAAATACTACTCAGAAATAAAAAGGAAAACTGATATACAACAACATGGATGAATCTCAAAGGCATTTTGCGAAGTCAAAGAAGCTGACACAAAAGGCTACATATCATATAACTCCATTCATATGACATTCTGAAGAGGTAAAGCTACAGGGACAGAAGTCAGATCTGGATGCCCAGGCCCAGCGTGGGGTGAGGGGAATGACTACAGAGTGGCATGAGGGCGCTTTCTGGGGAAATGGAAATGTTCTCTATCTCACTCACTGTGGTAGAACTTCCATAACCACATACATTTATCAGAGTACACTGAATTATACATTTAAAAGGGATGGATTTCACTGTGTATAAAAACAGAAGATAGAAGATTTCAGAAATGTGTCTAGCTGAGAAGATAACAGTTAATGGCTTGTTTTGTTCGAGTATTTCTTATATGTGAATAATCTCTTTCAAAGGCAGACTTGAATTTCAATGGCAGAAATCAGCCAAAAGAGAAAAACTTAGACTAAATCACGGTGCAACGTGACAGTGTTTGTTCATTCAATAAATATTGTTTAAATTCTTTTGACTATAGTTGACACACAATGTTACATTAGTTTCAGATGTACAACATAGTGATTCAACTTTTCCAAATTGCTATGCTCATCCCAAGTGTAGCTACCATCTGTCTGTCACCATACAATGCTATTATAATATCATTGACTGTATTCCCTATGCTGTGCCTTTTCATTCAATATTTTTAAAACACCTATGGTGTGTCAGGTACTGTGCCAGATGCTGGAGATAAAGACTGAAAATGAATGATTATTCCATCTATGATACCTCACTCCTCTTCTAATATCCAGATCCATTTTACTCAGAGGACACAGGTGTGCTTCCAAACAACTATTTTTCCCCAAATTTTCTTCATATTTAATCTGAAAAATATTAAGAAAAATTCACTAGCGCAATAGCTTTTCACAATTTATAGTTGTGACACTCTGTGTCAGATGATTGAAGTTGTCTGATGCAATTGGAGCTGGCTATAGCAAGAAAGTCTAACCTATTCCAGTGTTCTCCTCCATGAGACCAACTGTTATACAGACTTAAACAGTGAGGGGGAAAAAAAAAAAGAAAGAAAGAAATTAAGCAACAATATCCATTCCATTTCATTTATTTTCTATTGTGGCATAAATTCAAGACTAACATAAACACGCCCTATGGATCACAGATAATTTTTGCTTAATATTTACCAAGAATAAATGTGACAACAAAAAAATCCAATCCCAGAACAAAATTGTAATTAACATTTAGTTCCAAATAGGTCAAAGTACAAATTATTTTATTACACTTTTATTTAAATATCAAACACTGTCACTGTGATATAACTGTATTTTTATTTTATCTTCAAAGACTTCTACAAGCAATCAACTATCACAGGATTTATAATGCAGGGTTACCAGAGTTTGCTACATGCAAAAATTAAAACTTGGAAACTTATCTAAATACAGTATAATAAAGGTAACTGAGTTATCTTTTTAAATAGCTTTACTGAGGGGCGCCTGGGTGGCGCAGTCGGTTAAGCGTCCAACTTCAGCCAGGTCACGATCTCGCGGTCCGTGAGTTCGAGCCCCGCGTCGGGCTCTGGGCTGATGGCTCAGAGCCTGGAGCCTGTTTCTGATTCTGTGTCTCCCTCTCTCTGCCCCTCCCCCGTTCATGCTCTGTCTCTCTCTGTCCCAAAAATAAACAAACGTTGAAAAAAAAAATTTAAATAGCTTTATTGAGACATAATTCACTTAACAATAAAATTCATCCTGTTAAAGCATACATAAAATTTACTGGTTTTTAGGATATTTACAAAGTTAATCTGTAATGCAGCCATCATTAGTATCGAATTTTGGAACATATTCATCACCTCATAAAGAAATCCTGTGTGTATGAGTAGTCACCTCCCATTCCCTTTCCCTCCAGCCCCTGGCAACCACTAGACTACCTTCTGTCTCTATGAATCTACATTTTCTGCACATTTCATATAAGTGGAACTATACAAGTTTTTGTGTAGACAGATGTTTTCTGTCCCATGTATGGACAGAGTGGAATTGCTGGACCACATGTAATTATATATTTAAAATTTTGAGGAACTGTCAGAATATGTTCCAAAGAGGCTGTATCCATTTTACAAACCCACAAGCAGTGTATAAGCATTTCAATTTCTCTACATCCTTGCCCACACTTGTTATTATCTTTTTAAGTATAGTCATCCTAGTGGACGTGAAGTAATACCTCATTGTGATTTTGATTTGCATTTCCCTAATGACCAATCATGTTGAATATCTTTCCATGAGTTTGGATATTGGCCATTTGGATATTTTCTTTGGAGAAATGTCTACTCAAATCCTTTATGTATTTTTTAATTGGTTTATTTGCCTTTTTACTGTTGAATTGCAAGAGTTCTTTATATATTCTGGATATAAATTCCTTATCCGACATATGATTAGCAAATATTTTCTCTCATTCTGTGAGAGAAATCTTAATGGTGTCTTAGAAGATAGGAAGCTTTTAATTGTGATGAAGTGCAGTGATCTATGTTTGCTTTGCTTGTGCTTTTGGTGTTGTATCTAAGAAATCACTGCCTAATCCAAAGTCACAAAGATTTACACCTGTGTTTTTTCCTAAGGATTTCATAATTTTAGCTCTAATATTTAGGTCTCTGATCCATTTTAAGTCCATTTTTATATGGTGTGAGGTAGGAGTCTAACTTCATTCTTTTGCATGTGGATATCCAGTTGTCCCAACACCATTTGTTGAGAAGACTATTCTTTTCCCCATTTAATTGTCTTAACAATCTTGTCAAAAATCAGTTGGCCATAATATAAGGACTTATTTCTGGACCCTCAATTCTATTTCACTGATCTACATGTGTTTTTTCAAGCTACTATCATACTGTCTTCATTACTCTAACTTTGTAGTAGGTTTTGAAATTGGGAAGTGTGAATCCTCCAACTTTTTTTCTTCCAACTTTTAGGAACTGTTTATTTTCCATTAACCTTATTTCCATTTTGTTTGCCTTTGTGGAAGAGTAGCTTAAGACCACTTGGTGGTTGTTCCTACCCATTGAGTCACCTGAGCAATGGGAGCGGCAAACTAGTCTTCAGTGGAGGGCTGAATGGCCCAGTCTTCAGTACGGAACTGCTGAATAGGCACTTGCATACCTTTAGACCAGTCTGCAACTTCAGATTGAGTGGCAGTGAACTTAGGAACTGGAGCAGTCCATTCACCCTGAAATTCCTCCTTGGTCATAGCCTTTTCAGCAGTGGCCTGCTCTTCCTTTTCAATCTCTTCAGGATCTCTGTAGAAGCACAGATCAGCCATAACCTCCCAATGCTGTTCATGGGAAATGGTTCCAGGCATGCACAGAACTTCCCATCCCCCACATCTGACCCACTGAGTGAGCTCCCTTGTTGTTTCAAGAGATGGCAATGTCAACATAGTGCAGAGGAGAGTCTGTCTTACACACAGCAACGGTAAGCAGGTTAACTTAAGACCCCTCTGTGAAAGGCTGGTGGTCAGCCTTGGGATCAGTAAACACCAGAAGTCTCAGCTCCCAGAAGGCTGCCTGGGTCTGGTTAGGAAGACAGGAGTGAAACAGCCACAACAGGAGTGGCTCCAGCAACAGCAGCAAACTTCAGCACAGCTCACTGGGCAGTATTCCTGGATGATATGACATATCAGCCAGGTTTTCAATGGCAACAATGGCACAAACCGCCAGAAGAAGCTTCTCCTAGGTTCTCTTCAGATTTATGATGCAGATACCATCACTTTTCCTTTTGTAAATACACTGTTCCATCTGGAAGTCAAGATTGGTGCCACCAAAGTGGATCCTGCTACAAGGAATTTGAGAATATCCTTCTTCTTCATTTGTAGGACATCAAGGGCTCCAGATATTGTGAAAGCTTCCCTTTAAATAATGACAGAAATCCCCCACTCCAGCAGGAAGCTACTTCCGGTGGCTTTGGGGGATGTTGGGGACCCCAAAGGGCATGCTTGCAGAACAACACTGTATGAACCCCTCCTTGGGTAGCACAAAAAGCTCTATTCTTCTTTTTTTTTTCTTTATTATTATTTTTTTAATGCTTATTTTTGAGAGCATGAACAGGGGATGGGCAGAGAGAGAGGGAGTCACGGAATCTGAAGCAAGCTCCAGGCTCTGAGCTGTCAGCACAGAGCCTGATGTGGGGCTTGAACTCACAAGCTGTGAGATCATGACCTGAGCTGAAGTTGGATGCTCAATCAACTGAGTCACCCAGGTGCCCCTATTCTTCTTTTTAAAGCCTGTTTTAGCAATTAAGTTATTCTTAAATCTTAAAAATAAACTCCAAATTAGAGTTAAATATAAACCATGTATTTTTCATCTTTAATATAAAAAATGCTACTAACATAAATGAGCTGGATTTAGAAATAAGTTTTAAAAACCATAGGGGCACCTGGGTGGCTCAGTTGGTTGAGCATCCAATTCTTGATTCATGATCCCAGCATTGTGTGATGGAGCCCTGTGTCACGCTCTGCACGGAGTGTGGAGCCTGCTTAAGATTCTCTCTCCCCATCTGTCCCTCTCCCCCATCTCCCACCCTCTCTCCCTAAAATAAAAAAAGAAATCATATACGAATTGTAAACATAAAAAGCACTAAAAATGACGATTACACATCAGAAATCCAATGTATTATGGAAGTACCTGAAAACTCTAAATCATAAACTGGAAAAAGCTAAAAGTGAAATCAACACCCTGAAAGAAATTTTGCACCAGTAAGCTAAAAGCAGAACATTTAATTTTCAAATATAAAATAACACAATTAATCTGGTTACCCTAACCTAGGCACACGATTACCAAAGCATACACAAAATACTTATTACCTCTTTCAACACATAGCTTGATACCAACAGTACACCAGATACTACTACTCATAATAAATAGCCTACAAAAAGTACAGTGCTGCTAAAGTGGGTTGTATTCTTAACTTTTATCAATACTACAAACATTCAAAGGTTTTTTTTATTTGTTTTTAATGCTTGTTTATTTTTGAGAGAAAGAGAGAGCGCGAGTGAGCACGAGTGCAGGAAGGGCAGAGACAGAGGGAGACACAGAATCTGAAGCAGGCTTCGGGCTCCGAGCTGTCAGCACAGAGCCCAGATGTGGGGTTCAAACCTACGAACTGTGAGATCATGACCCAAGCCAAAGTCGAACGCTTAACCAACTGAGCCACCCAGGCGCCCCACAACAAACGTTCAAAATTCACTCTTCCCACAATCTGATTTATCTGAGTTACAGCACTGGTCTTTCACGTTAAGGGGACAAGCCTGTTTGAATGGATATATATATATAAAATTAAAGTTGACATATAATACTTTAAGTATGAGGCAATGACTGTATTTTGTTTTACACAGATGTGCAATATTTTCCAGATTTTTAAAAAAAGTATATAGGGGCATTTGAGTGGCTCAGTCGGCTGAGTGTCTGACTCTTGATTTTGGCTCAGGTCATGATCCCAGGGTAGTGAAATGGAATCCCACATCAAGCTCTGTGCTGAGCATGGAGTCTGCTTAAGATTCTCTCTCCCTCTTTCTCTCTCTCTCTCTCTTTCTCTGCCCCTCTCCCTCCTTGCACTCTCTCTAAAATAAAAATAAATAAAAATAAATTATTTTAAAAAGCATATAATTCTACTGTGGAAATTTAGTGTAACAAAAAAATTAGTTCTTTATATTTCTCTGGTCAACAGCTGGTTAAAAATAATGTTCTTTCTACATGTGTGATAAGAGAAAAAGAATAGGAAGATATGTAAAGTGGCAAGCAAAGGTTACTGAATTTAACAAATCAAAAAACATTTCCTCACATAATTTCTTTTCATTCACTAGTTTAAGAATTGTAGATGTAATTTATATTTACTGAAATGCACAGATCTGAAGTGCACAATTTGGTCATTTTTGACAAATGCATACATCCATGTAACCTAAACTCTTATTGAGACACAGAATATGTTCATCACCAAAAAGTTTGCCTGTGCCTCTGGAAATAACCACTACCATCATAGTTTAGTTTATTATAGAACGTAATATAAATGTAATCATACAGCAGGTACTGTTTCGCTTCTTAGAGTAGATACCTCAGCATTTTCTAAGTCCACAATCATGTCATCTGTAAATAAAGACAATTTTTTTTATACAAAGAAGTTTCCTTCTTTTTCTGTTTTTTTTTTTTTAATCATGAACAGGTGTTGAATTTGTCAAAGCTATTTTTAAGCATCAATTGAAATGACAATTCTTCAATCTGCCGCAGTGAAATTCATTGATTTTTATATGATAAATCCACCTTGTGGTCTTCAAATTCCACTTGGTTATGGTATATTACCCTTTCTACAAATTGCTGGATTTGACTTCTCTATATTCTTATGAGGAATATTGGTCTAGTTTTCTTGTAATGTTATTGTCTGATTTTGGTATCAGGATTATGGAAGCTTCCCAAAATGAGTGAGAATGTATACCCTCTTCTATTTGGAGGAGAAGAGTATAGTATTGGTATTACTTTCTTGAAAGTTCATAGAACTCACTAGTGAAGGTCCTTGTGGCAAATTCTTAAATTGTAAATTCAATTTCTTTAATAAATAAAAAATTCATTAGATTTTCTATATCTTCCTGTATTAATTTTGGTAAATTATGTTTTCCCAGGAATGCATTCATTCATTTAGGCTGTCAAATTCACTGGCATAAAGTTTTAAATAATAGTTCTTCATTATTTTTTTAAGGTCTGTAAAATCACTAGTGATAGATTTATTCTATTTCTGATATTGATAATTTGTATTTTTTTCATTTTGTTCATTTTTTTCTTGGGCAGCCTAAGTTTACCAATTTTATTAATCTTTTCAAAGAACCAATTTTTGGTTTTGTTGATTTTCTTTGTTATTTGTCTATTTTTATTTCACTGACTCCTAGTCTTACTCTTATTTCCTTTTTTCTATTTGCTTTGGCATTAATTTGCTCCTGTCTGCCTATCTTCTTAAAGGAGAAGCACACATCATTGGTTTTATAACTTTCTTCTCTTCTAATACAGGCATTTAATATAAATTTCCCTCTACTTCACCTCACAAATTTTTATGCTGTTTTCAGTATTTGTTCAAAATCTTTTCTTTTTTTATTTTTTAAGTTTATTTATTTTTGAGAAAGACTGTGTGTGTGTGCATATGCAAGGGAGGGGCAGGAAGAGAGGGAGAGAGAGAATCCCAAACAGGGTCCATCTGCACTGTCAGCTAGGAGCCCCGCATGGGGCTCAAACTCACGAACGATGAGATCATGAGCTGAGCCAAAACCAAGAGTCGGATGCTTAACTGACTGAGCCACCCAGGTGCCCCAAAATGTTTTCTAATTTTCCTTGTGATTTCTCTTAGACATATAAGTTATTCAGAAGTATGCCCTTTAATTTTAAGTTTGGGGAGATTTTTCTATTTTATTGTTATTGATTTTTTTTAATTTTTAAGTTTATTTACTTATTTTAAGAGAGAGAGAGTGGGGGAGGGACAGAGAGAGACAGAGAGAGAGAATCCCAAGCAGGCTCCACACTGTTAGCATGAAGCCTGACTCAGGGCTTGAACTCACAAACAGTGAGATCATGCCTGACTTGAGCTGAAATCAAGAGTCAGACGCTTTAACCAACTGAGCCACGCAGACGCCCCTGTATTGTTATTGATTTTTAATTTAATACTACTATGATCACAAAACACACTCTATACTTCTGTCCATTTACTTCTATAAGTCCAGTTTATGTACTCTATAAAAGCTGAAACAGCAGTAAATAATCTGCTAATGACTGCCTGAACAAAAGGAGTGCATTAATTTTAACTTTACATTAGATGTTTATTGTAATACCTCATTTCCTCAGTTTCTCCATTCTATATTTTCTGGGGTTTTTTTTTTCTTTTTTTAGAGAGAGAGAGAGAGAAAGAGCTGGGAGAGGGGCAGAGGGACAGAGAGAATCTTTTTTCTTTTAAAATTTATTTACTTATTTTGAGAGAGAGAAAGAGAGAGAGAGAGAGCGCGCGCACAAGTGGGGGAGAAGCAGAAAAAAAGGGAGAGAAACAATCCCAAGCAGACCCTGCACTCTCAGCTGTCAGCATGGTGCCCTACTTCAGTCTTGAACTCACAAACCATGAGATCATGATCTGAACCAAAATCAAGAATCAGACGCTTAACCGACTGAGCCACCCAGACCCCCTGAGAGGGAGAGAGAATCTTAAGCAGGCTCCATGCACAGCATGGAGCCCAATGCGGGGCTCGATTCCACAACCCTGGGATCATGACCTGAGACCAAATCAAGAGTCAGATGCTCAAACAACTGAGCACCCAGGCACCCCATATTTCTGTTATTTTTATAAGAAAGAGGAGTTATATGAGTGTAGTCTAAGCCAGAGGTTAATTCGTTAATAAAATTTCAAAAGCTAAAAGAAAAGATTAAGAAAATGTAGTTGGTTTCAAATTAACTATCCTAGTTACTATTAAATGGAAAATACATTCTGAACACATTGGCAAAAGACACACTGCATGTGAGCAATCACTATTGAGACCTAAGTTTCCAGTGTCAAATGTTTTCTAGAGAAATACACACACACACACAAACACACACATGTAACTCCTATATTGCCAATATAGTTTAACCCTAATATGGTTTCTACTGAAGCATTTGTGGATGGCTGAGGAATTAGATTACAAATACCATTACTTAATTTCATCAGGCATTCTTACCTTAAAGTACATTCCATTTCTGTTTCAGAGTGTGTAGAGAAAACACAAAAAATGTATTTGTCGACCAGCAAAGAAAAACTGTCTCCAGGATTCAACGAGCGCCATAGATTTCTCTTCAATGGTAAGAGCTGGCTCTTCTCAGAAGACTGATAAAAACATGGATTTGTGTGTATCTAACAAATAAAAAGGAATATAGTGAAATAACTCTAAATTATGAGAAAAATACAACTAAATACAAACTGGTCCAAAATTTCAGTATCAAAACAATTTTGGTACAAACTTAAGACTTAAAAGTCTAACAAATTTGGCACTTGTAAGTACCATAATCATTATCTATACATAAAAAAGGGAAGAGAACTAAAATATACCTCCCATTTCCCTAGGAATCAAAGAAAGAAGCAAAGTTATCAATTACCTGGTGAAAAACTACTTCTGCTTTGCTTAAGAGGCGCACTCAGACATTGGAAAGAGAAACATGAAAAATACTTCTCAGTATGGAAACTGAGTCCCCTAACTTTCATATCTGTAATTCACTAATCTCTTGGAAATGGATAGCTTCTTTTATACTTATTTTCTCCTAGTAATTTCTTACTATGATTAAAAAGTAAGCTACTATGAAAAGAGAGAATTTGATCAAGTCTCTCAAGCAAACAACATAGCTTGTTTTGATTGGTTTTGCTCCTCACTGAGGAGTTTTCTAACGTAGATTAATACAGAAAAAGAAGCATTAAGACAAAAGGTCCAAAAACAAACAAACAAATAAATAAATAAATAAGCATTGTTGCCTACATGCCCAAATTAAAACAAACACACAACAACAAAAAAAACTTTGAAAGCTAGAATGAATATAATTTATCTAGTTCTGGCAATTTAATTTCATGAGGATCTGGCCATAAGTCCTTCCTATATGTATCTGCAATTGAAAAGATTTCTATTTCTTTTAAATCTGTTAAAAGAATGCCGTGAAATAAAATGTGGAGATAAAGATTAGAGATAGAAATTAAACACAGAGACTATACAAATTTGGTAGGCAATTATTTTATAGGTCAGAGTTATTTTAGAAACTATATACAAGACTTCATAAGAATGGACATGCAATGTAACACCTATTTATGCAACACCATATCGCTAAAAAGAGTTGTGAATGCTTCATTTTTAAAAATCAAGTTATAATTTAAACTATGTTTAGAAATCTTTCATTACAGTACCAACCACCCCTAACTTATCTCTCAAAGTGGCTCTGGCTCATGGCTAGGGTTTTTGAGCGAGGACAAGCCACCAGATTCTGAGCTTGTACACACTGCTGGGCTTGGAAATTCTTCCGTTACTCCTCAGACTTTTAAATGAATCTTCCCCTTCCTTGAGTATACCATGATCACCAGAGTCAGGGATGTTAAGTAGCAAGGACAAGAATCAGGATAGAAATATCAATAGCTTCTGCCTGAACCCCAAATATTCTATAAACGAGGTTTGCTTCTAATAGGCTAAGATAAGACCATGCTCTTATTCATTAGTATCTTAAACATTCAAGTGAATCTCTAAACATTAAATAACATAGTTTAAATAACATAGTTCTAAGTTTTCAAAGGCTAAGATGTTAACTACTAAGGCATAATATTCTAAAAGTAGAAAAGGTAAAATACTTTAGGAAAAAGAAACTAATTACATTCCTTTAATAAGACATCACAAGCCCAAAGTCAAAACAAACATTCATTTTTCAGTATTTTTTACTCAGTTGAATGCAGTTAACATTTTTTAAAATTTTATTTAAAGTTTGTTTGTTTTTAATTTAAATATGAGATAGTTAACATATAGTGTAATAATGGTTTCAGGAGTAGAATTTAGTGATTCATCACTTACATATAACACCCAGTGCTCATCCCAGCAAGTGCCCTCCTTATTCCCCCACCCAACACCCCACGAACAACCCTCAGTTTGTGCTCTGTATTTAAGAGTTACTTATGGTTTGCCTCCCTCTCTGTTTTTATCTTATTATTCCTTCCCTTCCCCTATATTCATCTGTTTTGTTTCTTAAATTCTACATGAGTGAAATCCTATATTTATCTTTCTCTGACTTCACTTAGCATAACACATTCTAGTTCTATCCATTGTTGTAAATAGCAAGACTCCATTCTTTTTGATCTTCAAGTAATATTCCAATGCATATATGTATCACATCTTCTTTATCCATTCATCAGTCGATGGACATTTGAGCTCTTTCCATAATTTGACTATTGTTGATATGCACTTAACGTTTAAATTTCAAGTGGTCAAATATCAGGTATTTAGCAAATCCAGTCATAGAGAAAGTGGATCAATGTATGTGGTCTATGATCATCTGTTTCTTTTCCTAAAATTGTTCATACAGGGGATTCCAGAACCAAGAGCAAAAACGACATTCCAAGAAATCTAATATTTGGTCCTACAAATTAAACCTAAATAAATATTACTTATTGATTACATTTTTAAACGGCTTTGAGAGAGAGAGAGAGGGAGTGTGCCCAAGAGCCAGGCAGAGGGAGAAAGAGAGAATCTTAAGCAGGCTCTATGCTCAGCACGGAGCCCAATGCAGGGCTCGATCCCACAACCCTGGGATCATGACCTGAGTCAAAATCAAGAGTCAGACCCTCAGCTGCCTCGGTGGCTCAGTTGGTTAAGCAGTCGACTTCGGCTCAGGTCATGATCTCACAGTTCGAAGGCTCATGAGTTCAAGCCCTGCATAGGGCTCTGTGCTGACAGCTCAGAGCCTGGAGCCTGCTTTGGATTCTGTGTCTCCCCCTCTTTCTACTCCTCTCCTGCTCACACTTGCTCTCTCTCTCTCTCAAAGATAAGTAAAATTTTTTAAAAGAATCAGACACTCAACTGACTAAACCATCCAGGTGCCCCAGGTTTTTAAAATCTATGTCAAATTACATATGCTTCAACTAAAAAGCTACACAGACATGAAGTCCAAAACAAACAGTTTTTTAAAAGTTATAAAGTAGACAAAAATCTAAGAGTATTAAGAAACAAAAAGGGAGAAGACACACATATACACACCACCACACACACATACATTTTGGAATGAAAAGAATGACGTTAAATACACACAAAACTTAGTAGAATACTGCAAATACTTCATGCCAATATATTCGTAAAGAAGGCCAAAACTGACAATCATCTTAGAGTATACACCAATTGACTTAAAAAAAAACAAAAACAAAAACAAAAAACAAGCACGCACGTGTGTGCGTGTGTGTGTGTGTGTGTGTGTTTCTTTTGGATTAGACCTATAATGTTTTAACAATATAATCAGTAATTAAAAATCTTTCTAATCTCTCCCTAAACAAGATCCAAATGGATTTAAAAATTTTCTGAATATTCAAAGTCTTCCTGAGACCGGAAAAAGATGGAAAGCTCTCCAATTCCTTTAATAAGGTTAAGTTTACTTTGATTCTAAAAGTGGATAAGGGCAGGCAAAATACCGGCAAACCCAAACTCACAGTAAATAAAAGATATGAGCTACCTATATGAGAAGCATATTTTTGGTAAGTGCCTTTTAACATATCCATGGGAGTATAAGTGCAAACTTAAATATATTATGCTATAATTTTAGAAGTGGTGCAAAGGATGCATTATCCCTGAAGAAATGGAACTAAATAAATACAAAGCAGTTTTCTACAGCTTTCTCTTGAAATTATCATAAACATTAAAGAAAGATTAATGTGTACACCCAAAAAAAAAAGTTCCTCTCATTTTCAATGTTTTTTTTTTAATTTGGGAAGCCTTGTTTTTCTTTTCTTTCCTTTTTTTTTTTTTTTTTTTTTACAAAATGAGCTGTGGAAAAGCTATTGTAGTATTTTATAGCTTTTTTCCAACTACACTCATAATTTCATAGGAGGAAAAACAATCACAGCTCAGGAATTTTATTGCACAAAAGAAAAAACACAGTCACCTAAAGATGGATATTTTAAGGATTAATACCAAATGGCAAAAAAATATATTCTTCTGCAATTTATATGTACTTTTAGAACTACTCCCTCAGTCATCCAAGAACCAAAGAGTACGATTTTATTAAAATGAAATAAAAGCATTGACAGCTATGAATTTACCCAGAGGACATATCTAACTACTGGTGATATAGTCATTTACAGAGAACACTGTCGTTTTGCCTTTATAATACATTTTCTCCCTGCTGATACCAGACTGGAGATTAAATTTAAATGACTCACAAATAAGCTAACATCATCTCCTATGAGCTAACATTATCTCCTCATGCACTATTTCCAAGAACTGCTGAGAGCTAGAGTCTTTTTTAAAAGGAAATATTAGAGGGGGGAAAAAGAAAGACAAATTCATCCAATTTAAAAGTACAAATTAGTAATTGCACTAATTGCATTCATCCATCATTGTCAAAGTTATGTTTCTATTTGATTGGATTTCTAATTTGAAGGAAAGTAGAAAAAATTTAACCACTTAAACATAATTTGGAGTATATAGCATACAAAAAGGATCATAATAAAACATCTGTTATAATTCATTTACACAATTTTACAAAAAACTTTTAAACCATGGCTTCTCTTTCAAAATTTTCAGTTGTACATATAACCTGCTTTAATAGATCAATTTGTGATTGACTACAGAACAGAAGGTAAATGATATTTAGCACATGTTAAGATTAAATGCATGAATTAGAAGTTACTTGTCTATCTCTTTATTTTCAAGACCTTAACATTTCTATTAACAACTATGGTCAGTTTAGAATTTCTCTAAATTTCCCTAAATCACACCTTGATGGTGCAACTACATTAAGCAGGTGAATAAACAAATACACCTATTTCAAGGAAAATAGGCATTTTGTTGCAACTACATTAACATAAACAAGAAATCAAGCATTATATAAAGCAAAGGACCTATATGTATATCACCAAGTCTAAGAAGCAACTTTCCTTCGAATGGTATGGTGTAAATAATTCTCAGAATAAAATTCAAAACCCAATTAAATACTATTCTAAAAAATCAAATTCGAGTACTAGAGTTGTACATTTCCTTAAAAATAAATACATTTTTTTCATGTCCTTTCATGTTTAGTAGTTTGGCATTACAAAAGTAGCTGCATCACATTGTACTATTATTCACTACACCTTTTTCATGTCATAAGTGTTCCATAATAATTTTTAAAGACATAATACATGTTAGATATTATGTGTGGATCCACCACCCAGTTTCAGAAAAAGAATATTAACTTTTTAAAAAAAATTTTTTTAATATTTATTTATTTTTGAGAGAGACAGAGACAGAATGCGAGTGGGTAAGGGGCAGAGAGAGAGGGAAACACAGAAGCAGAAGCAGACTCCAGGCTCTGAGCTGTCAGCACAGAGCCCAACGCAGGGCTCGAACTCATGAGCTGTGAGGTCATGACCTGAGCTGAAGTTGGATGCTCAACTGACTGAGCCACCCAGGCGCTCCAAGAATATTAACTTTTGATGTCCCTTTTGAGTCATTCCCTATCCCATTCTCTTCTTAGTTCACTCAAAGGTAATTTTATTATACTGACTGTTGTATCTATCACTTCCCTAATGTTCTTTATTATTTTGGCACTCAAGTTGATGATCATGAATATACTGTTTATTTTTGTAGAATTTTTAATCTTCTATAAATGAAACTATACTGTATATATTCTTTCAACGTTGCTTTTATCAATGTCATGCTCCTGATTCTAATCTATATTTTTCATGCTTTCACTGTAATTTATCTTCACTGTTGTAGTGTATTTCATTAAATGAATGTATCACAATATATTTATCAATTCCATTGTTGATAGAAATTTATGTTGTGTCTAGTGTCTTGCCATTATATAAATAACTTTGCTTTTCAGGTTCTTGTACACATCTATGCATGTATGAGATCTAGCTTGTAGGAAATGCACGCCTTCATCTTTAGGAAATTAACGTCAAGCTATTTTTCAAAGTGGCTACAACATTTAAGCTCCCACCAAAAGTTTATAACTGTTCTACTTGTTTACATCCTCATCAATACTTGAAATTGTTAGACTTTTCATTTTTGTCAATCTGTTGGGTGTGCAATGGTATCTCACTGCAGTTTCCTTACATTTCTCTGTTTAATAACAATGCTGAGTACCTTTCTCATGTTTACTAAACAGTCAGGTTTCCAATTCTATAATGTGCCACTCAAGTAAGTCTTTAACCCATACTTTGATTGGATTGTTTATCTTTACTCATTGATTGAAGGCATTTGCTATATATTTTGGATATCATTCCTTTGTCAACTACTTGTGTTTTAAATAACTTTTCCCTGCTATGTTTTTCATTTTCATTATAGTGTTTTGATAAGCAAAGTTTCTTAATTTTAATGTAATTGGATTTTTTTAATCTTTCTTTTTATAGCTATTTTAAAACTTCCCTACTCTAATGGCACAAAGGTTTTTTCCTATATAATCTAACAGTTTTACCGTTTGACTTTCACACTTAAGCCACCTAAAACTGATTTGTGTGTATGGTTTGAGGCAGGGGGTCTAATTTTTTTCGCCTAAACAAATAACAAACTATTCCAGTACCATTTGTTGATGAAAACTCCCCCTCTCCACTGATGGCAGTGTCAGCTCTGGCCCAAATCAAATTCCCACATACATAAGACTGGATCTAAGGGGGCTTTCAGTTGTAAACTTCTACTCAACTGAAGGAACCAAATCATCTTGTGAAGAAAACTCACCAGTTAGTCTTACCTTCAAGAAATTTTTTAAAGAAGAGAATATCAAATGGCAAAGGAATCCTGACTTGGGAAATATAATGAAAAAATAATAATAATAATGCATAGGGTTCAAAGAACCTGAGTTCTAATTCCCACTTAAACAACTTGCCGACTTTGTACAATTAGGTATTCTCCAGAGGGCCCTGATATTCTAAATTGTCAAAAAAAATGCTGCCAAGGAAAAGGTAAAAAAATATTTATCTTTCTCCCATGTATATAAGGTCATATTTACTAGAAAGTTCATAAATTATACTAATAATATTTAAAAGATAAATATGAACAAAAGTATAATTTTAAAAAACCTTATTATACCAAATTTTAGTTTTATACCTATAATCTAATGAGGAATTTTTTTCTCTAGTTTCTAATTTTGTATCTATCACAGTTTGGTACTCAAAAGACACTTGCTGACTTCAAACAATTGTTTTACAGGAGTATAATCTAATTACAGACCAAGTAAAGATGAAGAATGCTTTCTAAAAGATATCTTCTTTTAATGGAAAATTGCTCAACTCCCATGCAGAAATCTGACCCACTTCACAAAAGATAAAGTTTAACTTGGGGCACCTGGGTGGCTCAATCAGTTAAGCATCTGACTTCAGCTTAGATCTTATCTCTCAGTTCTTGAGTTCAAGCCCTGCATCAGGCTGTCTGCTTTCAACACAGAGCCTGCTTCAGATCCTTTATCCCCCACTCTCTGTCTGCCCCTCCCTTGCTCTCTCTCTCTCTCTCTCAAACACAAAACAAATATTAAAAAAAGGGGCAGGAGGCACCTCAATGGCTCAGTCAGTTAAGCATCTGACTTTGGCTCAGGTCATGATCACCTGGTTTGTGAGAACAGCTGACAGCTTGTAGCCTGCTCAGGATTCTCTCTCTCCCTCTCTCCCAGCTCCTCCCTCACTCATACTCTCTCTTTCTCAAAATAAATAAACATTAAAAAAAAGAAATTCATGGGCATTTGTCAATCTCAATAGCTCAACATAGGATAATAAAAGTACTTTATGTGTAAAAGAAAGCACTAATGATACAAAAGGCAGTTGTACATATAAGATGAAAATACATATAAATTTTAAATGTTATAAATTTATTTTATATTGTTATATATTTTATTATATAATTTATTATATAATATATATTTATTTTTATATATAATATATGACATATAATTTCATGCCATATTAATTTTACTGCCACAGCATGCAGTCCAAAATAGATGGACTCTCATACACATTTTTTATTCTCCTACACAACTAATTTTTCAAATGAAATATCAGAAACTGATATCCCTACAACATATCAGTACTTAACTATAAAGCAAGCTGTTAAAATTTTAGCCCTCAATAAGAACTTTCAAATTAAAATACAACCCTAAAGAACAAGGTCTAAATTTTAGAAATATTCCACTCTACACACAGATATATAAAAATCTATTAAAATACAATGCTGTAACATTTATTTAAAGGTTATTTACTTATATTGAGAGAAAGAGAGAGAGAGAACAAGCAGGGGAGGGATAAAGAGAGAGGGAGAGGGCTTCAAGCTCCATTACAAAGCTGTAATCATCAAGACAGTGTGGTACTGGCACAAGAACAGACACTCAGATCAATGGAACAGAATACAGAACCCAGAAATGGACCCACAAATGTATGGCCAACTAATCTTTGACAAAGCAGAAAAGAATATCCAATGGAATAAAGACAGTCTCTTCAGCAAGTGGTGCTGGGAAAAGTGGACAGCGACATGCAGAAAAATGAACCTAGACCCCTTTCCTGCACCACACACAAAAATAAACTCAAAATGGATGAAAGACCTCAATGTAAGACAGGAAGCCATCCAAGTCCTTGAAGAGAAAGCAGGCAAAAACCTCTTTGACCTTGGCCACAGCAACTTCTTACTCAACATGTCTCTGGAGGCAAGGGAAACAAAAGCAAAAATGAACTACTTGGACCTCATCAAAATAAAAAGCTTCTGTACAGTGAAGGAAACAATCAGCAAAACTAAAAGACAACCGACAAAATGGGAGAAGATATTTGCAAATGACATATCAGATAAAGGGTTAGTATCCAAAATCTATAAAGAACTTATCAAACTCAACACCCAAAAAACAAATAATCCAGTGAAGAAATGGGCAAAAGACATGAAGAGACAGTTCTCCAAAGAAGATATCCAGATGACCAACCGACACATGAAAAAATGCTCAACATCCGTCACCATCAGGGAAATACAAATCAAAACCGCAATGAAATACCACCTGACACCTGTCAGAATGGCTAACATTACAACTCAGGCAACAACAGATGTTGGTGAGGATGCGGAGAAAGAGGATCCCTTTTGCACTGCTGGTGGCAATGCAAGCTCGTGCAGCCACTCTGGAAAACAGAATGGAGGTTCCTCAAAAAATTAAAAATAGAACTACCATACGACCCAGAAATTGCACTACTAGGTATTTATCCAAGGGATACAGGGATGCTCTTTCAAAGGGACACATGCACCCCAATGTTTATAGCAGCACTATCAACAATAGCCAAAGTATGGAAAGAGACCAACTGTCCATTGATGGATGAATGGATAAAGAAAATGTGGCATATACATATATACATGCCACATATGGCATATGTATATATACATACATACACATACAATGGAATATTACTTGGCAATCAAAAAGAATGAAATCTTGCCATTTGCAACTACACAGATGGAACTAGAGAGTATTATACTAAGTGAAATTAGTCAGAGAAAGACCAATATCGTATGACTTCACTCATATGAGGACTTTAAGATACAAAACAGATGAACATAAGGGAAGGGAAGCAAAAATAATAAAAAAACAGGGAGGGGGGACAAAAACATAAGAGACTCAAATATGGAGAACAGAGGGTTACTGAGGGGTTGCGGGAGGGGGATGGGCTAAACAGGAAGGGGCATTAAGGAATCTACTCCTGAAACCACTGTTGTACTACAGGCTAACTTGGATGTAAATTTAAAAAATAAATAAAAATTAAAAAAAAAAAAAAAAAGAGAGAGAGAGAGAGGGCAGGGAGAGAGAGAATCCCAAGCAGTACAAACTGTCAGCCAGTCTCACAAACCGTGTGATCATGACCTGAGTCAAAATCAAGAGTCAGATGCTTAACCAACTGAGTCATTCTGGCACCCCCAATCCTGTAACATTTAAGTAACTCTGGTCACTACCCCACTCCCCAAAAATAAACCATTACATAGTTACAGGCTTCCTTATAGGATCTTATTTGTAATATCCAGTTATGAACAAAATCCTAATTTATACATGAACTGGTGGTCATCTTTCACTAAAATTCTAACTATGTAAATGTAGCACTGTCTTATGGGAAAAAAAATACTTTAAATAGTTTAGATTTTATCTCCCAATTATCCTCTGGAAATAAGGATATATTCTGAAATTGATTCTCTATTTGCATAACCTTAGAAAATAAGCCCTCTAACCAGGAGCTGAAAAAAGGTGAGAGACAAAGAGTTAAAATGAGTCATGAATAGGGGCGCCTGGGTGGCTCAGTAGGTTGAGTGTCTAGCTTCGGCTCAGGTCATGATCTCCTGAGGTCCATGGGGTTCAAGCCCTGCATTGGGCTCTGTGTTGACAGCTCGGAGCCTGGAGCCTGCTTCAGATTCTGTGTCTCCCTCTCTCTCTGCCCCCACCCTCACTCACACTCTGTCTCTCAAAAATGAATAAATGGTAAAAAAAAAAAAAAAATTTTTTTTTTAAATGAGTCATGAATAACATATTTACCGGTTTGATTCGAAGCTGGCCACCGACCACCTCAAGAATTGCATGTCTTCTGGACACTCTCTTGTCTGTTATCTACAGGGGGAAAAAAATAAACATTTCTAATGCAACTACCTCCATAAAAAAAAAAACAGTAACAACAACAACAAAAACCCACAGCAATGTTTCTGATATTAGTAGGCTACATATCAAATACTCATTCAGCAACTGTATATTAAAATGATTGTCCTCATTGAACAGATAACAAAACAACTCAAGAGATTAAGGGACCTGCCCAAGATAACAGGAAGAATAAATAGCAGAGCAGAGACTCAAGCTTGAGATCTAACACATCCCAAAATTTTCACGATGGCTTCCATTCAAGATAGACATTTAGTGGAGATTCTCATCAATAAAACTCATAAAATGAGAAAAAAATGTATACAATGTGTACTTATTAGGAAACTTCTCTAGTACAAGAAATATGTAGCATGTTATAATGACAAAGGTTTTAAAGAGCAGCAGTCTGGTAAATATAAAGGTGTGACGACCAGGTTTGGGGTCAGGCCCACCTGCACTGGAGCTCTGGGGCCATCAGCAGTAGTTAAGAGAACAGGAAGGTGGGAGGGGGAGTGGTGTAAATCAAATATTTACAGTGAGTAAGAGATTATCATTTATGTGTATGTATGTGTGTGTATAATACAATACATACACATGTTAATTTTAAAAGGTAAAATACATATATTTGCTTCCCCTTTTGAGTCAACATGCTTTAGTTACACACAAGCACTTCTGCATACCAAAGTTTAGAAATGGCTTGCACTTTAAATCTTGAAATTGCCAACTGAGTCTTCCCTGCAGAACTATAAACATGATGGTTAAGACTGCCTTTGTTATTTGTGGTTGACACATAATGAAAATGTTTCAAGCACCAATTTTACTTAACATCATAATTATGTGGCCCATCTTTTGATTACCTTAGTATCTGTATCACTTCAACTCTGATATTATCCATATCAGTACCAAAATTATCAGTAAAAACAGACTACAGCAATGCCCAGTTCAATTAAACTCTTTAGTTACGCAAAAACTTGCAAAAATGTCAAAGTGCCAGGAATCAGTAGTCATCTTTTTTAACCAGAGAGCAGTTTCACATATAAGACTATGACTATATAAAAGTAGTAACATCAAGCATCACAGTGGAATGAATTCCACATATGTGAATTTTTGATCGCTACAGTTGATTTTTAGAACATTTTCTAAAATGAAGTATCTTAAAGGTAGCCCATTTAAAATATATACACTATTAAACTAATAATCTACCAGAGAGGGGAGAAGAAACTCGGAGGTTCCTGTATTCTTTCCCATAATGTGCCTTGTGGACATTATCAGGTGATAACGCACTTTACCATTTATAAAAATGATTTAACATTTGCATAGAACTTTCCCTTAAATCTTAAGATTCACCACAATACTGTCATAGCTATTGTTCACATGTTATGAACTTGGGAATTGAAAGTCTAGAGAATTTAAGTAGCTTGTGTAGGCCACTCCTCGAGTAGGTGGCCTACAAATCCATATTCATTAATAAAAATAAATATGTGAGAAAAAGAGTCATATACGACTCTACATCTGCATATGATCAGTCAGAAATAGTTTCAAGAAATGAAAATTACTCTGCGTCAGGGAGTAAGAAATTTCTAATTCTAACTTGGGTAGTAAGATCTCATTGTGAACTGCAATAATACAAATCGATTTTCTAACCGACTGAGTAACAGACTGCGAAATATAAAATCATGGCAAGCAATGATGGTTCCTGTAATAGTCTAGCTTGGGTTTCTTTATTTTTCAAACCATATTTTTGCAGGAAGCAATAATGGACTTTTCCTATCCCAGTCTTTCTTTGAAGGAGGCTTTCCAGACCCCAGCATGAAAAAAATGTATAAAAGCATAACATGACCTCTAGTGGACACATGATTCCACAACAGTGTAATTACATGGCAAGCTGTGCATTTCTATAGTATACAAAAAAAAGTGGTTTTTTTTTTTTTGTTTTGTTTTTAAATGTTTATTTATTTATTTTGAGAGATGGGGGGTGGGAGAAGAAAGGGAGGAAGACGGAATCCCAGGCAGGGTCCGCGGTGTCAGTGCATAGCATGACACGTGGCTTGAACCTATCTATGAACCATGAGATCATGACCTGAGCCAAAATCAAGAGTCGGACCCTTAACCAGCTAAACCACCCAGGCACTCCATGTATTATCTTAAGTCTTCACAAAACCTGAGGAGAAGACATTATTACCTTCATTTTGTAAGTGAGAAATATAAGTGCAGAGAGGCTAAGCAACTACTTATAGTTACGCAGCCAATAAGCAGCAGGACCAGGACTTGAACCCAAGGAATCTGATTCTAGGGACAGGACACTCTTGCTTTTAACACTGTATTGCCTCCCTCATTATCATTACATAAAATATATTTTTTTAGATTATTTACCATCAGCTTAACTATCTAAACTAGAACATACCAAAGAACTGGAAATAAGGTAGAATGACTATTTAACAAGCAAGTAGACATTCTGAGAAAATCAAGCCCTAAATGAAATTCCAGAAGGTCTTGGGACACCTGGGTGGCTCAGTCAATTAAGCGTCTGACTTCGGCTCAGGTCACGATCTCACAGTTTGTGAGTTCAAGCCCCACATCAGGCTCTGTGTTGACAGATCACAGTCTGGAGCCTGCTTTGGATTCTGTGTCTCCCTCTCTCTGCCTCTCCCATGGTGACGTTCTGTCTCTCTTTCTCTCAAAAATAAAAAAACAGTAAAAAATTAATAAAAAAAAAAAAAAGAAATTCCAGAAGGTCTTCAGGTTTCCATTTATTCATTTATTCTAATGTCATACCCAAATCTAACAAGCTGTGTTATATGAATTTGCAATTCTCTATTCACAGCAAACAATAAAGTGGATAGGGTTTAACAGGCAGTGCATTAACACTGGGGGAAAATGATTGCTATTGGTCTGTAAGTAGAAAGAGAAAGGCTATGGAAAAGCAAAGAAACCCAAAGACTCAGAAAGAATGTACTAGCTAGAAGCTACAGAGAATAGGGACAAATGGCATAACACACTTCAAAAAGTACTACTTACACTTACCAGGGTCTACGTATTGATTACCCTATTTAAATGAAAATTTCATTTGACAGTCAGACATTTCACATCTTAAGAAAGCCATAAAAATAGTTAAAATAGAGGAATTCCCATTTCCTAGCAAATAACTGCAGTCACCTAAATACTAATCATACCATACAAAAAAATCAGAGATCAACAAATAGAACACATAAAACCACCTACATTCCACATGTAAAGCTCAAGTAGGAGACAGAGATTACCACAAACTTTACATATAGGAGGAGAAAGAAACACCAAATGCAGATCAAGCTTCAAGGCAAGTGATAACTGGGAGGAAGAGAAGAGAGGGAATGAGAACCTAGGGGTGGTGGGGCACAGATAATATCACTCTCAGAAATAGTCACGCCTTGAGTGGGAAATAAAACACATCTCACATCCAGCAGTTCAGTGGTCCAGCAAAACTGGAAACAATTTGGGCATCAATAGGAATAATGGTAACAATGGAATACAAACACTGAATACAAAAATAATCCATGAGTTCACAATGAACTCAAAAAAAGGGCCTGGGGCTAGGGCTGGCAGGAAAAGCCCTTCTTCATAAAAGAATCCCAGCTAATGAAGAAGAAATGATCGAACCAGAAAAATCACTATTTTGCAACTACAAATATAATAACTGACTCAGTAACGGACCAGTGGATGTTAACTTTCAGGTGAAAGCTTGATGAGAAAAAGAATATTCCTGAAGTCCCAAAGCATCATCGCACAGATTACTCACAAAGGGAACTGTGTCTTTTTTGGGGAAGTCTGATAGACACCACCTTTCCCAAGTGACCACCCAACATCGCCAACAACAGCACAAACTCCTAGCTGGGCCTTGAGATAAGCTGCTTCAATTTCACATCGAATATGTAATATTCTCGCCCAAAATGTTTAACCTGAATCCTATTATATAGAAACAATCAGACAATCAAAATTGTGGGCCTTCTTTAAAACAACTGGCCTGGACTCCTAAAAACATGAATGCCATGAAAGACAGAATAGTTCTAGATTAAAGAAGATAACGTTTGATTGGATCCTAATTTTTTTTAATGTTAAAAATGGACATTATTGGAAAAGTTGCATAAAATTAAATATAGTACCATTAAAATTTACTGTACAATTATAAATTTCTCAAGTGTGGTAAGTTTATATGTATGTACATAACAGTTTATATATATTTATGTATGTATGTATACATTTTATATAAAAATGTTCTTGCTCTTAGGTGATACATGTTGACATATTTAAGGATGAAGAGCCAAAATCCATACAATGTACCTTCAGAAGGGTTCAGAAAACAATACATATATGAGAAAAATATATATATATATGTATATATATATGAGTGTGTGTATATGAGAGATAAAGAAAATGTGGCAAAATGTTAACATTAATTAATCTGCTAAAGATATATTAAGTGTTCTTTCAACTTTTTCTGCAGGTCTGAAATCTTTCAAAATGAAAAATTGAGGGAAAAATAGTTAAAATTTCAAATATGTTGGTGCCTAAAAGGTTTATTATCAAATTACCTAGAAAATGTAGTATATGATTGCTAAATGACATAAATACACCATCTCAGTAAAATTTATTTACAGTCATCTCAGTAAAATTAATAAGACTCTTCTATAGTAAATTTTTCTAACTTCCTCGCTTGAGACTGGGTACCACAAACTGGTAGCCGATTGGCTACAAATCATTCAGGCTGTTTTTTTTCTCTCAAGTTTTGAAAAGTGTATGCACCCTCCATCTCACCACAGTGGTCAGTACCCCTACAATCTCCCACTGAACACCTTTCACTCTTTAGTGTATGCCTGGCCTCTGCAGGCATTTGAATTTGCAACTTATGATTTGAGGCACACCTTTTTTAAGATTTTAATTTTTTTTTTAGATATTATTTTAAGTAATCTCTATACCCAACATGGGGCTCGAAATCATAACCCTGAGATCCAAGAGATGCACGTTCCACCAGCTAACCAGCTTGGCAGCCCCAAACTACACCTATGCTTTCAGATGCCAGTTCTTCACATGTGACATTGTATACCAGATGCTACTAGTTGCTTGATCAATAGCTATTCATTTCTTTTTCCATACTAATATGTACTCTCCTTTTTTTAGGCCAACAAGGTACCCATTTAAAAATATCCAAATGCCCAGAATTCCTCGTAGCTATGGACAGCCAAACGACAAGTTCTAGGAAAGGATATGAGAGGGAGTGTGTGTATTAACGACGTTTTCTAGTTTCCGTATCTGATGTTTTAGTATCTGGCACCTTGAACTAAGGAAGGACTACCCCAAGGGTTATCAGGTTCTTAGACACAGTAAATGACTCACCTGCAAGTATACCTTTCATATGCAAAATAACCAATCTAAAGTCTGTACCCCCAATTATGGCTTTACCTGGCTCTTATGCTGTGCTAATCGCCCCAGGACTAGGCATCAGACAACTAGGGACAGCCCATACAGCTCAGAGCTCATAAAATTATTCAAAACTAGACCACCCGACACCTGTTTATCTTGCCTTGCCCATTCATTCCTAAGAAAGTTGTGAGAAAGGCTTTCCTGCAGTTCCCCTAGCCCTCTCTGCCTTCTGCCTCCCACCAATCTCACGTGGCCCTGCATGGCGTGGTGTGCCTTTCTTTCTCTTGGGAACTGTGAGTAATAAATTATCTTTTCAGTGGCAGTCATCTCATGATCTGTTGGCTTCACCATTCCTGAACAGAACAACAAAATCTCCTTTTTAAAACAGATTATTGTCTTCAAGATAACAAGGAACAGGCTCGAAAGGAGTGGACCTTTTTTTGTCCTGTGCCTTTCTCTTTTCTTCCTGCTTAAATGGGATGCTTCAAAGTACAGCAGCCATCTCGACTGCAGGCATGAATCACATGCAAAGGATGACCAAGGAGGAACACAGAAGAGCCGGTTCCTTGAGTATCTGCAACAGCCCCGGGCTGACTGCCCCTGAGATTCTCTTACAAAAGAAAAATCAATTTGGTTTGTCACATCTCGGTTACCTGCAGCCAAAAGCAATTATGATTAATATCCTTTACTTCAACAATACTGGACATCTAATAACAAATTTATTTATGTTCAGCCAGTCAGAGAAGGAATAGTAGAAAACAGAGAAGCTAACCAAATCTGTGCATTCAAGCACAAGAATTTTTTTTAGTATTAAAAAAACTGCACAGCATACAGCAGGAGCTGAAGCATACGCAGGCTACAGGGTAATGCTGAAATCACTCCTATCCTTTGTTAACAACAGCTGAAATGACAGAAATTCTTCTTCAGACACTACAGAACAAATGTTTTTTACTTGAATTCTTCATACGGTTTCTTGAATGGGGGCAGGACTCTGTCTTTTGTATTGATACAATGTGGATCCCTTCTCTTTGATTTTCTGGTTCTGAATTGAATGTTTCCTGGCAAGGACAAGTCCTTTCGCCTTGTCTTCATGTCTCATTTTTAAGACATGAAGTTTGTGCTAGAAGAAAAGATAAAGACATGAAAACATAAAAGAATTGTTTGTGAGGTGTTTGACAAATATTTATTTTTGACATCTACTGAAGTCAAACAGAATGAAGATTTTCTTACGCTACTAGCAGAAATGCTTGGATGTTTTGACTCAAGGTCTCTGACCTATCTGTTTATTATTTCCAAAATTCTAAAAATAAAAAACAAACCTGAATAAAATAAAAGCAGAAAAGTTACTGGGCCCTGAAATAGAATAGACTGGTACCTTTCATTTCATTTTTGCCTATATATATTTACTAAAAAACCAACAACAGTCCATTTTTCTTAAAATGTTTTCCTACAGAAATTTCTGAATATCACAGGCAAGTATAATGTATCTCGTAAACACAATATCCCCATGTAGCCTGGCTCCTCTAAACACAAGAACAGAGAAGAGGCAAGATTTGCTTTTTCCAAGATGAATTACAGAAGACACCAAAGGGTAAGGTAATAAAATTTTTCTTGTACAATACTTAATAACTTACAGTGCTTTCACACAAGATTGTCTAGTTTGCTCTATTAACAACAGACAAATAAAAAATAGGCAAATTCAAACTTCCACGGTAGAGAAAAATTAAAAAAAAAAAACCCATCTGGTAGGAGATTTGAAACTATATCATGAGAAAATGCATAAACCTAAAGAAGCATAGGCTCTACTTTAGGCATAGTTTGCATAAAATATCTTCCTCAAACTTTTGTGTGTATATGTGGCAAGTACATAAAACCTAAAATTAAGACCCAAATTAAACAGACTCATTGTTGACAAACCTGTTGATGAAGCATAAAAGTGTCGTATCTAGAGTGCTTCCCAGTTACCAGATCCAAGACGCACTCCCCAGAGCTCAATCTACCTTGAGACTCTGTCAAAACATTAGATAAGTCAATCTTATTCCTCAAAAGAGCAAAAGTTAGTTGACACAAGGTGTTTAATGTTACCATACTTGGAATGTACCAAAGTTCATTTTTCTGATATTAACAAAGGGCAAGTTTGAGGAAACAAACATAGGCTCTCTAGAGAGATTCCAGTAAGCTCTCTTTAAAAGGTTATTAAAACACTGGATGTGAAATGGTCTTTGAACTTGTGAAATACTTTCCCATAAGACCAATGGTATAATAGTAGTTAGGCTATCAGGTTACCTCACAACTATCTATTTAATCCACAATACTGATGAAATATGGATCACTTAGATTTTCAAAAGTAAAATGCAATACCTGCTGAGCTCCTAATTCAAGGTTGCTGAATAGCCAGACAATATGATAAAATTGGGCTGACTTAATGCCACTGAGGTTTCAACTCACCCAACCTGCTTGGCTTGCAATGCTACTTGTGAAGTGAATGCTATACAAACGTAAGAACATTATCCTCACCATTGATGTGATAGATGGCATCATAATAGAGACAATATAATGAGTAAAAACATAAGCAGAGCTTAGGAAGACAAAACTGGGTTGAAATCTCCACTTGGGACTTCAATAAATTAAAGTTTCTCAATAAAATTCAGTTCAGCAAAAATTTCTTAAAAGACTTATTCTGTGCCAAGCATTCTTAGTGTGTCCAAAAGTGGTTTTCAACTCTGATTTCACAACAGAATCATCTTCAGAGCTTTTAAAAATACAGATACCCAGGGACGCCTGGGTGGCTCAGTCGGTTGGTTAAGCATCTGACTTCAGCTCAGGTCATGATCTCATGGTTCGTGAGTTCGAGCCCCGCCGTGGGAGCCTGCTTCAGATTCTGCCTCCCTCTCTCTGCCCCTTCCTAGTTCACACTCTGTCTCTCTCTCTCAAAAATAAAAAACATTAAAAAAATAATAATAAGTAAATAAAAATACAGACACCCAAATGCTACCTACAAGAATCAAAATACCAGTGGAAGGAACATAGAGAGAGGTACAAAAGCATGTGAGAAGATGGCATATTCAGGCTGAGTAGTACGTGGGAGATAATTTGGAGAGACTGATTTAGAAATAAATATATGTAAAATATACAGGAATATACATACATGTGAAAAGTAATTCACTATGCACCTATTATAATGTCCAAAACCCAAAACACTGAGAACACCAAATGCTGGTGAAGTTGCGGAACAACAGGAAATCATTCATGGATGGTGGGGATGCAAAATGGTACAGCCACATTGAAAGACAGTTGGCAGTTTTTTACAAAACTAAACACACTCTTAACATATGGTCCAGCAATTGAGCTCCTTGGTATTTACCCAAATGAACTGAAAACTTATGTCTACATAAAAACTTGCACATGGATGGTTGTAACAGCTTTATTCCTAACCGCCACAACTTGGAAGTAACCAAGATATCCTTCAGCAGGTAAATGGATAAACTGTGGAACATTCAGATATTGCAATATTACCCATCATTAAAAAGCCATGAGAAGACATGGAGGAACCTTAAATACCATTACTAAGTGAAAGAAGTCAGCCTAAAAAAGTCTATATTTACATACTGTATAATTCCAACTATATGATATGCTGGAAAAGGTAAATTATGGAGACAGTAAAAAGTTCGGTAGGTTGCAAAGGGTTGGGAAAGGAAGAAAGAACAGAAAGAGCATAGAGGATTTTTAAGGCAGTGAAACTATTCTGTGTAATACTACAATACCTGATATGTGTCATGACACATCTGTCAAAACCCACACAATGTGCACCAGGAGTGAAGCTTAGTGCTAAACCATGGACTCTGAATGATAATGACAAGTCAATATAGGTTCATTGGATATACCAGTGTGGTGCAAGATATCGACAGCGAAGAAAGGTGCGGTGAGGAACAGAGATGAAAACTCTCTGTATTTTGTACTCAATTCTGCCATGAACCTAAGACTGCTGAAAAAATAAAGTCTATTTTAAAGAAGAAAAATAAATACCGTAAAAGCAAAGTCCATAAAAGTTAAAAGGGGATCAGTGATGTAATGTGATTATCCCACAAGCCTGGTCAGCACTTACCCAATCATCCAATCGGTCATACACTTTCTGTCTCGGACCCGGGAAATCATACATCCACTGAGCCTGAAGGGCCTTTCCCTCTCTACCACCCACTCTCCACCTACCAAACAGCTAACTGTTCTGACACTCCAAAGTCAACTCAATGTCACTGAGTCAGGAAGCCTTCCCTAACCCCTCATCTTAACTGTGGGTTCCTTCCTATACCTCTCTGTATCATGTAACATCCTTTTCTGTTTGGCTCATAGTACTGAAACAAAATTTTTAATTAAATGTGACCTTTCAGAAGTTGGAGGTTATATCTAAAAATCCAGATTTCTTACTACTCTCCTTTTTTTTTTTTCATGTTTCTTACTAATCTTGAAAATAATCATAGGACTTTGTTACCAGGTGGGCATGGGGGTGAGTGGTGGGGACCACATTACAGGTCATTTTCCTTGTGGCCTTCCCAACACTAAGGCAGCTGTCATCTATGACACTGCTGTGATTTATTGACCATCATCCCTGCACTGTTTTTCCTGCACAGTCCCATTTCATTCACTCAGGTGCCTGCCTGGTTCCAGTTCCCATTTGAGGTTGCAAATGCTATTTAGTTACTTGTTTCTCTGACTCTCATACCTAGGAAACTAAGTTTCTTGAGAGTAATGACTTGTTTCTCGTTCATCCTTCCATTCTGACTACAGTATATATTGAAGTATTTTCTGAATTCACTAAATGAAAATGAAATAGGAAATGGAATAGAAAAAAAATGCTAACATTCAATCCATCATGAATGTTGCTCTGAAAGCTTTAGCAGTTGGTAGCACTGCTTCTTTGTTATGCTTAAATTCACTGCAAAATTCTATATCCTTTTCAAACCTAAGTTACAAGTAGGCTCTTTTTGAGGGTTGGAAGAATGAGAAGCAGAGACACAGAAAAGGAAGAGATCATGTCCTTTGAAGGCCTACTATGTGCCAGACACTGTACTAGACTAAAAAGGTGCAGGAGATGGAGGGGATACCCAGCAGCTAGGAGTGCTTGGCACATCCCTAGGGACCAGATAGGACTAGGTTCCAGAAAGGCCAGTGAGATTCTGCAAAAGGCACAAACAACACAGAGGTGCCAGGCCAGGGAGTGGTTACTGGCTACTTTTGTATAAACTTTGTAGGACTCTTATAGCATTCTTAGAAATGGTGAACTGATACCAGGGAAGGTCTATATTAGAGCTCATGACTATCCCCACCCACAACCAAGGGCCTCTTCTCTTTTAAATTAAAGCAGTAGATTCTATTACACCTGCCATTAGGAAGACTCACTAGATAGCTGGCACTGTCCTTTTTCCTTGGAGGAAACAGATTAGAAACGAATGTGTCATATAATCCTCATCAAAACAGAAAAAGGGAAATTTGAAATTAGAAACAGTGGTTTTCATTTAAGAGTATAATCAGCTTTTTAAAAAGCGCATATAATCAGCTTTAATTAGAGAAAAACTATAAAGCAAATAATTTGGCCTAAAGGTACTCTTGAGATGCTATACTGTAAAACCTTAACTAAAGTTAAATTTTTTACTTAAGATAAATTATAGTTTCACATATAGTTGGAAGATATAATACACAAAGATCTCTTGTACCATATCCCCAGTTTGCCCAGCAGTAACATCTTGTAACATTATAGTCCAGTATCACAACAGGATACTAATATTGATACAGTAAAGATACAGAATATTTCCACCACCACACAAATCCTCATGTTGCTGTGTTATAGCCATACCAGTCTCCTTCTGCTCCCCTCTCCACTTCTTTTAACTCCTGGCAACCACTAATCTGTTCTCTATGTTTACAATTTTGTAATTGCAATAATGTTATGTAAATGAATTCATACAATATGTAACCTTTGGGATTGGCTGACTTCAGCCAGTATAATTCCATGGAGATTCATCTTGGTGTAAAACCTTTAACTGGTATGGATCATAAAACACAATTACAACCTGGTAAAGTAACCAAGACCTCAGGTTCCCTGATGACTCCCACTAAAGTAAATGGCACAAGAACATTAAATTTCACTGTACTCTGTTATCTATAAGTGGTCTCTATATGTGCTCTCCTGCCACTGTAAAGACAAAGACATTCTCATCAATTTGTTTCACCACCAAGCCCATTTTACACATTGGAATTAAAAACCTTTATGTTTGTGTGGCCATGAACGCTTGTGAAACTTGTCTCCAAAAAAACATAACCTGTTAAATGAGTTCAAAAATCATTAATACTTAATGATTAATAATCACATTATGAGTAATTTACAATGAACATCCTGAGTTTTCCCACTTCAAGTAAGTCTTTGCTCTCTCACAGTACAAAAAAAAGCATCACTGGAATAATTGCTGTTTGAAATAGCACCTTCATGTTGAGTTTTAACCACTGCAAAGAAAATATCTTTTTTAAAAAAACACAAGCTGATTTGTTCTTCAAATTTTTCCTTTAACACACTTAGGACACTGTTCATAACCACTTCTAATATCTGCCAAACTTGGCAAGAGAATGTCATCACAGAATGATTATTCGAAAAGGAGAAGCAAAATTCTGACCAGATAGACTAACTTTCTACTCCTTACTATTTGAAGACAGGAACCAAGTAGGCTCATCTCACACCAGCAAGCCTGTAACACAAAGATCAAGCTACAAGTAATGAGAGAGCCTGCAACCTGTTGCCATGTTTATAAAACACAGGCCTAAAATTCATCGACCCTTAACCAGAAACACAGTACTCTGTATTGGTGATACAATTTGTTAAGCAAATCAAAATTCACTTGTGAACAGACATAAGGTTTCTAGATGAAGCACATACTCTGTTAAATTTCATATATATATATATATATATATATATGGACACACACATATGTATATATATGTATACACACACACATATATTTAAATATATATGGAGAAAGGAGGAGGGGAGGGAAGAAGGAAACAAATCTCTCAGGTAGTTCTCTCAAATTCAAATGTTTGTGTAAACTAACAAACTATGGGGGAAAGTAGCAATGTTATTTAAACATTTAAGTAATTACTTGTCCGGTAAAAAAAATAAATACCAGGTGAACTTCAACTGTCTCAATAACCTTACTGCATATCCATATATGTATACACACACATACACATCGATTAGGGCTGACCTCTGCGTCAGAACCCCCAAGTACCACTCCTTTTCCTGCGCCAAGAAGGAGCCTAAGGCTAATAATATCAATGGTTCCATGTAGACACTGGAGGCTAGCCAGGATAACAGTCCACACTCCTCACTGGCTGGCATTAGCTCACTGACACAGGTTTGTCTTCAGAGGCCAAGAGAAAACTCCTAGAGGGCAGAGACCTATATCTCATTCATCTTTGTAACCCCACAGTGCTACCATCTGCAAAGGTGCTGCGCAAAGTGGGCACTAAACAAAATATGATGAATGTTACAAAAAATAATATATCTGTTTTAGGTAGAGATCTATAAAATTTAAGAATGCAACAGGAAAATTTCCTAACTCCTAAACATCCCAAAGAGGGTGGAGAATATATAGCTTAGTGGCACTACATGTCCAAAAGCTTATTTGCACCCTTTAAATAACCGCTCTATGGCTCAATTTTCTCTTCTGAACAATGAAGATAATAAGAGCACCTAATTCCTAGGATTTTGAAGTGATTAAAAAGTTGGGACACGTGAAGTCCTTAGATCAATGTCCGGAACACTACACTCTACTTTAAGGGTTAGCTGCTGATATTACTGAAAAAGACTATTCCATAAAAGTAAGGCCCATACAGTCCCACAAGAGGCCAAAAGCTTAAAAGAAATCATTCTAGGAAAGAGAAAATCAGGGGTTGGCAAACTTTTCCTGTAAAGGGCCAAATTCTACTGTAAATACTGTGGCTTGTCAGGCCAAGAGGCAATATCCTCAACTCTTGGGCCAATTGTTCTTCCTAAAAGGCTAATAGGTTTTTTGTTTGTTTGTTTACATTTCACATTTTAAAACTTAAGAACCATCCTTAGTACATGGCTCCATACAAAAACAGCCTGGATTTGGACCCAGGGCCATAGTTTGCTGACCCCTGGATAAAATTATAATGATCATACAAATCAGTGCTTATTAAGGGCACCACTATAAAACGTTTGTGAGCTGTTTAAAGTTGACTGAAAACCGTGCTGCTCCCTAGCTTCTAAAATCCAGACAGGCAGGGCCGGGTGGTAGGGAAGCCAGAAACGGGGCTTCAGGAGACAGCCAGGACCTCGCACGGCTCTCCGGGCCCGGCCGAGCCCCCTGCCACACTTACTCGCAGCAGCGGCCCGCGGCCGATCACCGTCTCCCCGGGCGCCAGGGCCACCCGGGGGCCGCCGTCCTGCGGTTGCAGCTCGAAGCCCCCGGACATGGCGGCGAAGACTACACCCCTTGGCAAGGAGACGGTCCCCGCAGCCGTTTCCGCCTTCCATGGACACGCACAGGGCCTAGGCAGGCCCTCGGAAAAATGCAGGGGGAGGGGGAGCACAAGCTCCGCTCGGGGGTGTCCAGGCCTGGCACTGCAAGAGCTCTGGCGCCGCAGCAAGAGCCCCGCCTCTCCTCTCCGGCCAGTGACGCGCTCCGGGATTCCTCCAACACTCCGCCTCAAAATTATTTTTTAAAAGCCCCGGCTAACCACCCCACCACCCCGCTTTCTCACCGCCCACCCGTCACAGGGGACGTCGGGCCTTGTAGTCCGTGGCGCTCTCCTTCTCCTCTCTTGCTGAGTTGAGACGCCCAGATAAAACTACCACTCCCAAAAGGCAACGCGCGCGCCTCTCTACGCCTGTGCGAAATCCGAGTCAGCAAGGCGGGACTACAGTGGGCGGAACTGGAGGGACTATGGCGAAGGATTCGAATTCCGGAGGATTTAATTTGCCGGAGAAGCGACCGCGGCCCTGGAGGTAGGAGTTCCCGCTGACGTCTGGACGACGCAGCCTCAGCTCAGTCCCCTGGAGCTGCGGTGACAGTCAGTGCTGACGGTTGTTATTGTCGCTTTTTTGTCATTGCTCCGTGTTCTTTGGACTCGGGCAGCTGCAGACTGCGCGAGATCCTCAAGGAGGGCACTCAGATGGGATGTGGAGTTACCTGCGGGGTGTGTCTGCGCCGCCTCACGATCCCTCCCTTCCTGTGACACCTGAAAGGGGGGGCGAGCTCTTCCCTAACTCGAGAGATAATTCAGCAAAGTTTGGTTCATAAAGAAGGGGCAGAAGAGGGATAGTTTTCCAGGTATCCAGGCAAAACTGGCCTTAGAAGAAGATGCCTAGCGGGAATTTAGGAACCTCACCGAGGCACCCCCCAGCTGTTAAACTCAAAAATTCGTTTGCCTCCTGGGAAAGAACTGTAACGAGAGGACGCGTTTTATTCCCCAATGAGATTCTGGGAGAAGTAACAAATGTTTAAATGCAACAGTAACGTTCTCCACATTAATGTGAGATTTTTTTTCCCCCAGAAATACAGTAGTTCGGCTTTGGTTTGTATTGATATTGAGAGAGACGAGCTCCTGATAAAAATTTGCTCTTGACTCATGAACTTGTTTCTATCAGTTTGCTTTTTACTTCCCCAAAACTTCGAGAGGAAGTCCTAATGTCTGTTGAACACAGACATTAAAATTCTTACTATAGCTAATTTGGATCATAAACAATCAAACGAATGGGAGCAATTGTGGCCTTGAAAAGTGCAGAAACATAGGTAAGTAGCATGTTTAGAAAGGGGAATCATTAGCTGAGTTAAAAAGAAGTATTTAGCAAACCCTTCTTCCTGCACTGTAACCCACCCCCCATTATAAAAGGAAGTGCAACATGGAGTAAACTGATTTTGAGTAATCTGAGCTGTCTTTATATGCAAAAATAGCTCATGCTTTCAACTGATTTTGGAGCCTAGACCATGCACTTTAGGTAAATTAGCCGAAACTGGACTTTCAGTCTGTAATTATATGCTATACCTGAGTTATAAACATTGTTTATAATTGCTGGTTACTGTTGCTTTATGGCCTCAATACCTAGTGTTCTTCATTCATAATTATGCATGTAGGATACCTTCAAGAGGCCATTTCTAAAACACTGATCTAATAACTGAATTGAAAATTTCAGGCTTTGTGTTGTTATAACCTGGACTTCAACCTCTTTTCCACTGTGTCAACTGTGAGCACCTACCCATTAGGTACAAGTAGATAACAATTATCATATAAACTACAAAAGTCCATCAGGGTTGTGGTTAAGTCACAAACTGTAGATGAACAACTTAATGACAAGGCATCAATTCCCACAGACAAGTATTTAGGAGTTCAAGAGATTGAACCATACACATTTTCAAAAGTATTTTCAGCAAATGCGTGGAATCAAACGTGTTCCCACAATAGTTATTTCTACTACTAAACTCAAAGTATAGTTTGTGAGGTATCATTTCACTTTTTTAGATAATGTTCTTTGGGAGCAGAAACATAAATGTTTAGAAACAAACCCATTTACCAAAAACATTTAAAAAGAAGAGAAGTAGGGAGCGCCTGCATGGCTCGGTCGGTTAAGCGTACAACTTCGGCTCAGGTCACGATCTCCTGGTTTGTGGGTTCGAGCCCCACATCGGGCTATATGCTGGCAGCTCAGAGCCTGGAGCCTACTTCTGATTCTGTGTCTCCCTCTCTCTCTGCCCCTCCCCTGCTCACACTCTGTTTTCTCTCTCTCTCTAAAAAATTAAAAAAAAAAATTTTTTTTTAATTTTTTTTTTTTAACGTTTATTTATTTTTGAGACAGAGAGAGACAGAGCATGAACGGGGGAGGGTCAGAGAGAGAGGGAGACACAGAATCTGAAACAGTCTCCAGGCTCTGAGCGGTCAGCACAGAGCCTGACGCGGGGCTCGAACTCACGGAGTGTGAGATCGTGACCTGAGCCGAAGTCGGCCACTCAACCGACTGAGCCACCCAGGCGCCCCAAAAAAAAAATTTTTTTAAAGGGAAGTAACATGTGTTGAGTGTCTCCTATGTGCAATTTAGATGAAGCTAGATGGTTTACACATTATCCCTGTTAATCCTTGTAAGAACACACAGGAAAGGAGCATCATTGGCCCCATTTTACAGATTGAAAACCTCAAGTCATGAAAGTTAAGGTTCTTGTAATCATACCCAGGAAATATCTGGCTCAGAGTAGGTTCTATAGTCTGATCTGAAGAGACTGAGCGTGTTTAAACTTTGCCTTTTAGGTTACATATGTGGATAATTTGCTAAAACATCAAGCTATGCAGAAAAGCCTCAAGAGGAACAATAATTCAAGAGTTTCTGGCATAAAATTGAATTCTGTGGATGCTGAGAAGGAAAAGAAGGAGAGTCAAAAGACCTTTGTTGAACTGTTGCCTCCAGAAGTCACTTTTAAAATTTTCAGTCAGCTGGACATTCGGAGTTTGTGCAGGGCTTCCATAACTTGCAGGAGCTGGAATTACACAGTAAGAAACAGTGACTCCTTATGGAAACCTCATTGCTTGACCTTAAGAGCTGTGTGCCAAAGAGAAGTAGACGATGATCTAGAAAGTGGATATTCCTGGAGAGTAAGTTTAGTCTTTGAAGTCTGTGGTGTTCTTGACAATATGGTGATAGGTGTGAGCCAACTCTGCCTTCTGCACAGACGAGGTAGAATTTCATATACAGAGTGACATACAGAGTGTGTTGGCTTTTGGCCTTGAAGTTGAATTAGTATTTTCCCGCAAACCACATCATCCCATCCATCCTTTTACGTTTTTTAAATACTAAATTCAGGCATATTCCTCTGTTAGCTACTTCATTCCACCTTTTCCACAACTCACAGCAAACTCTGTGGCTCACTCTGTGTGTATACACATATACGTACACCCACACCCACACCCACCCACCCACGCACATATGCTTACCACAAATGTAATAGTAGATGTGTATATCAAAGTAAATATTTAATCTTCTTTTCAGCCCTGTCATTCAGCTTCTCTAGTTTTAAACAAACTCACTGACCAACCACCTACTCCATTTTTTAACAATGATGATTTACCTCTTTCAGGTAATACTGCTGAGGAATTACCAGAAGAGTAAAGTGAAACATGAATGGCTAAGTGGCAGATACAGCAACATATGTTCTCCTCTTAGCCTACCAGAAAAAATCATGTACCCAATGGATGTAGATACATGGGGGGAAATTCTAGAAGCAGAACTGGAAAGATAAGCTGAAAAATTGCAAACACATCTTGTAACTTTGAGAGTTTAAAACTAAAATGATTCTTAGGTTTGTTTTTTTGTTCGCCTTTTTAATGTTTAACATTCAAAAGAAAATATTGTAAAAGTCCAGCTTTGTTTTTATTCTGCACTTTCATAAAAATTCTGGCTTTACTGTAATGCAGAAAAATCATGATATGTTATTTATGTAAGAAATACTATACTGATCGAGTGTTTTAAATGTATTGCTTCATGTATTTATATTAGTATATTGCAGTACTCTAATGACAAAGGAGTTTGATTGGTATTTCCTGCTTAATGGTAATTCAAAAATTCAGGAAACCATGTGAAGAAACCGATTAGCGATTCATTAAGTAGTAGACATAACTAGGCTTATAACTAGAAGTAGACATAATTAGCAAGCCTACCTAAAATGAAATTAATAGTAACATGTTGAAATGTAGAATATAATAAATTTATATTTTGATAACTTCGAAATGTCCATTTCAGTGGCATCAGATTGAATTGTCAAACACTGAGCCCATTTTAAAATGTGCTAAACTTGTGGTTTAGTTTAAAATTAATCTGACTGGAAGGCTGAAACTTGTGAGATCATGATACCCATTACTTGCCTACAGACCTGGAACTGCTCTCAGGGACAGCCGTCAGCACCGCCACACTGTTTTTCTTGGCAAACGCTTTCCAACAGCCTTACAGCACCACCTAGTGTACTACTTGTAGATAACCAAGGCAAGGGACTTAGATCCTTTTTGTTTTCCCCACATTTAAAAGAAAAAACGTGAAGAAAAAAAAAAAAAGGAGGAGGAGAAGAACTGTATTATTTTAGAGTACGCTATATACCTGACTTGTTTAAATTTATAGCTTTCCAGGAATCTTTAACTTTTGTTTTTCTTTTTCTTAAAAGTAGATGGTATAGTACTCACTATACCAGATTGTTCATTCTGAATCTGTGGTCGACACCATAGTAAAAAGTGTCTGTGAAACACTTTAGTCAGTATGGCATGTTCTTCTTAAATTGTGCTCTGTGGCACAAAAAATAAGAATCCGGGAAACCAGTATTTAACAAATAGGCACAATATTGGAAAGATGCCTTACTCTATGCAGATTCCTTGTGTTGGATCAAGCAGGTGAGGATCTGTTGGAAGGAACCTTAAAGACCAGGCATCATTCTCTAGGACTAGTTGACAATCCCTTTTAGAGGAATACCTTTCAGCCACCATTAACTCTCTTCTTGGCAAACTCTTTTGTAAAACTTATTCTCTGGACCTGGAAACCATCCCTAGATTATACCATTCTGGATTAAGTGGCCCTCGTCAAGTAAGGTTCCCATAGTTCTTTGTACATACCATTCTCAAAGCTGTCTACTACATTAAATTGTCAGTCTTATTTGTCTCTCCCCCTTGCCCCCACTGCCGCTTTGAACTATGAGATTCTTTTTTTTTTTTTTTCCCTAGTTTATTTATTTTGAGAGAGAGAGGTAGAGACACAATCCCAAGCAGGCTCCATGCCGCCAAGTCAAAGCCAAATGCGGGGCCCTATCTCATGAACCGTGAGATCATGACCTGAGCCAAAATCAAGAGTCAGATCCTCAACTGACTGAGCCACCCAGTCACCCCTGGACTGTGAGCTTCTTAAAGGCAGGGACCATTTATTTATTCATGTGTTCTCAAAACCTGGAATATAGTAGTTTTTCCCTAATGATTTGTTAAATTATTCCTATGTTATTTATTTTAATCCTACCCAGAATGTATAATAAAAATAATTTACATTACCATTAGTGGACAAAACTGTATTGAAATGCAATGTAAACCTGTAAGATAGATGGGATGCTTACTATTAATGCTAATATATGAATGATTGTTTTAGTCTTCTCAAAAGCTATAAGGGAAAAATAAGGAAATAGAAATGTCTTGTTTTATGTTTTTGAATAAACACTTGAAAATAAACTTAACCCAAAAATATCACTTATTGTAATTATTGGGTCACTCCAATGACTTTTCAGTAATACTTTGCAAGCTATATGAATAATCTAGTTGTTTTTAGTACCGTAACATTAAAATAATTTTTTATATAATAAGCTAGAAGCTATGATCACAGTCTACACAGAAAGGAGAGTTTGGAAACTTGATAACTTTTATGGTATGGTCTTAGAATGAACTGTACATTTATCAGACCGAGCCATTAGCATCTGAGAACATGAGTGGGTGAAGTAGAATGGAGAGAAGACATACTCTTACTCATAGATAAAATAACATGTTACATATACACAGTTTGTAAAAAAGGCAAGATTACTGGAATAGAATATTGAGTTTCTAGTTGTTTATTATTTAATCAGTTCAAGATCTAATATATATTTTTTTAATTTAGAAATTTTTCTTTAGTTGCTTCTAGTTTATAACACAATCTTACTTAAGCCAGGACATAATCATCAGTAAAAATCTATATGAATATAAACTTCAGATCTTAGAATACTCAAGTATATAAAAGCCTAATTTGAAAAATATACCCTAGCCACTTTAATTTCATCTTTGCTTTGACTTCATATAGTATCTTCTTTCCAAAACTTCAAATACCCTAATAATATTAACAATGAGCAGTAACATCAGGAAGTGGATTGGGAAGAATAGATGGAAGAGCAGAATTAAAAGACCAAAATCATCAAATAGATTAAATTAGATCAACAATGGACAAAGTTGGTGAATTATAATAGCTAACATTTGTTGAGTGCCTACTCTGAACCAAGCACAGTGCTAATGCGGGGGATACTATTACTCTATATCCATTTTATGGATGAGGAAACTGAAAATTGGAGAATGATCTTACCTATCGGTTCATCACCACTCCCCAGCACCTCTGTGAGTATGTAACATGTAGTAAGTGCTCAATACATTTTTAATGAATGAATTAAAAGCTTATTTGAGAATGAGTAACTCGAATAAAAAAGCCAAGAATGTTCCTCCAACTTTTATTTTTTATTTTTCACTTTAAAAAAAAATTTTTACGTTAATTTATTTTGAGAGAGACAGAGGCAAGCGGGGTAGGGGAGACACAGAATCCGAAGCAGGCTCTCGGCTCTGAGCTATCAGCACAGAGCCCAAAGTGGGGCTCAAACTCAATGAGCCATGAGATCATGACCCGAGCCGAAGTCAGACGCTTAACCAACTGAGCCTCCAACTTTTTATTTTGAAAAGATTTAAACACACAGAAAAGTAAAAATACATGACAAAAAACTCTTATGTATATACTTCACTTAGACCAGTTGTTAACATTTCCACATTTGTTTTATTTATTACTTATTTTAACTGAAGCATTTGAAACTAAGTTGCAGACATGATAGATAATACTTTACCCCTCAATATTTCAACATGCATCTCTTAAGTACATTCTCCTATGTGCAATACCATTATCACATATAAAATTTTTATATTGATTCAATAATATAATTTGTAATCCCTATTTAAATTTCCTTAATGGCCTCAAAAATATGTGGATTTTTTTTTTTCCAATTCAGGATCCAAACAGGGTTTCGAATGCATGTCATTTTTTTATGTCCCCTTAATCTCTCTGAACCAGAAGTATCCTTCTGCCCTTGGTTTTCTTTTTCAGGATATTGACTTGTTGGTTGTTTTTTTTTTTTTTTTTCAAGTTTATTTATTTATTTCAGAGAGACAGAGACAGCGCAAGTGGATGGGGGACAGAGAGAGAGGGAGAGAGAGAGAATCCCAAGCAGGCTCCATGCTTCCAGCTGCAGAGCCCGACACAAGGCTCAGTCAGACCCACAAATTGTGAGATCATGACCTGAGCCAAAACCAAGAATCAGGAGCTTAACCAACTGAGCCACCCAGGTAACCTGATTTGTTGGGTTTTTTAAGAATTCTGGTTGGTTTTCTTACAGAATGTTCTGTAAATGATTTGTCTGATTATCTCTTCATGATTTGATTCAGGTAAAACATATTTAGCAATTATACTACATAGATAAATATAATATGCTTTTTAATGCACCACATTAAGAGGCACATGTCTGTGTGACCAGGTAAGTCTGATTATTTGATTGAGGTGGTAATCCTCAAGTCTCTCCATTCAAAGAATATTTTCTTATAGAGTCAAGATTTCTTTTTTCAAGAACCCATTTCTAGAGTATTCCCTGTTGACTAAACCCTATGCTAAATGCTTTATAACATTTTCATATTCCATCTTCATAATTAGTCTTTCAAAGAACACAGGAAATCATCTCCAAGTTATTTTCCATATCAACATAAGGAGATGCAAAATCACTACTTAAACCCAATTCTCTTTGAATTCAGAGACCAAGTTTTTAACCACTAGAGTAGAGCACGTTTTATAATTTTGACAGTCCTTACATTAAGGCAACATAAAGGACTAAGACTAACAAGGAACACCTCCCAATACAAATATCTAGAAAATCAATATCTAGATGAAATCAGTATTAGATGTATAGAACTTGACATTTATGCTAATAGCAGATCAGGCAATTCTGACAAGCCTTCCTACTTAGGACAACTTGAAAACTTGGGGCAACAAAAATTAGTTCCCTGTAGATAGAGCTAACAAATAGTAAAGAAATATTTCACCTTTTGGGATGAGCACTAGGCATTGTATGGAAACCAATTTGACAATAAACTTCATATATTGCGAAAAAAAAAAAATATTGGACCAGTGTCTGGGGAAAGAAAGAGAACCAGAGAGGTAAGTCTATGATTGAGGTTAATCTTGCCATGGAGCATTTGCCAATTTCTGCAAGACCAACTGAGAGATGAATACATTTTTGCCTTGTTCCTTACTTTCATGGGATACTTTCAGTGTTTCTTTATTTCAACATTCTCCTCCAGTGAAAGCATCCCCATGAAGGTAAGGAACAAGGCACAAATGTCCACAATCTCCATCTCCATTACTATTTCACACCATACTGGATGCATTAGTCACTGTATTCATTCAAGGGGGAAAAAAAACTAGAGGCATAAGAATTGGAAAAGAAGTAAAATTCCACTTGCAGGTGGTATGATAATATATCTGCAAAACCCAATAGAATCAATGATAACACTAATATGAACAAAATAATTCAGTAGTCAGCAGGCTACAAAATATATATAGCTATGTATATAGTTATAGGACAATATATAATAATTATGCAATTTAGATTAGATTAATCACATCAAAGGAATATCCATTAATTTCTATTTTTATCTAATACTTTTATAAACAATGAATATTGAATTTTATAAAAGGAGTGTTTGGCACCTGCGACTTAAGTTATGCACCTAAGAATTTTTAAGAACTTTACAAATATTTTGTTATTATTCTACATGCTGTGACAATAGCTTCTTAGGTTGCTATAACATGTGCATTTTTTCTCACATCCAGAAAACCAACAATATTGAAAATCATATTTTACAACATTGAAAAATTTGATGAACAGGCTAGCTTTCTCCCTTCAAATTGTCTTATAATAATAATAATAATAATAATAATAATAATATCTTCCAATGATTGAGTACATTTTACATGTACTTGAATCATATAGTCTTGAAAGTTAGTTTTTTATCACTAATTTTTTGAAATGCAAAAATTGAGATTCATGGAAGCAAAGTAATTTGAGTAAGGTCAAGCAGCTTGTACCTGGAGGAAAGGACCCTGACCTCAGGACTGGTTCAGGTAGCTGTTTCTGCTACACCATCCTTGAGACCTAGTAAATGCTAATAAACTGCCAGCAGAGGGAGCAATACTTCTATTGAAACTGACAAGAGCTTGAGTGTGGGAGTTGCACATTTCAGGCATGTTAGCTGATTGGAAAATCTGACTGAGTCAGAATTTGTACAAACCCTTTTGTTGTAAATGACAGAACTGAAACTAGTCCTGCCCATCTTCTGGGCCTTTCCAAGAAGAGAAGACTGGATATAACTTAAAAATCACAATCAGCCTTTCTAGCTAGAATGTTAAGATGTCAGGGAATATAACCCTCCAATGAAGAGAATTCTTATCCCACTCTGTCTTTCATTCTTGTCTCCACCACCCAAAAGAGTTCTATCTATGTTTCCAAAGGCACAATAAAGAACATATGAATTCAGTTTTGCAGTTTTTTTCCCCAAAAAATATGTCCACATGATTATTCTGTGCAGATGTTTTTACATGAGGGTATTATTTCATTGTCCACAGGTTTGCTCTCCAAATTTTCAGCTCAGTGTCCATGGATGCTATAGTTCTATGAGGCTGAGCTGTTAGTGTGAGTATATTCTTCTGAAGTAACGGATGTGAGCTCTGAAGTTGACTTCAACAGCTTAGAATTAGACATTTATGGTTAAACAATCTTTAGGTGTCAAGAAATTTCTCACCCTTTTACCAACCTTGTGAGTAAATTCTATGCCCTTATATGAAGAGACTATAAAAAGAATTCACCCAGAGGTGAAGACTTTTCTAGAATTATGTTTTTATTCTTTCCATTTGAAACTCATTTGGGCAGAAAGAGTGGGTCAGGGGCCTTGAGGAGTTGAGCAAGGTAATCAAAATTCATGTGCAAGATCCCATTTCACTTAAAAATAAACCTGTCACATGTACATTTTGAAATACATCTCCTGGATTACACATCTTATTATATATACAATATCCACATCTCAAAATGGAAAGCAAAATGTGCTTAAGTACAATGTATAATTTCATATCACTTGTTTTGGATTCTATTTTACTGACCCTGCCTGAAGTATGGTATATTTGTGATGTTAGAGTCACCAGTCAAGATTAATGCCTATGGATAATAATTGCTACCCTAAGGTAAGTGCTTACCATGTACAAGATACCTTTCCAACAACCATTAGGGACAGTCCATTCCTGCATCTTCCCCTTATTAACCGTGTGGGCAAGTTATCAATGCCTTAGTTTTTATCTGTAATATGTTTACAAAAGGATTCATCTCATAGAACTGTTACAAAGATCAGCAGTCATGTTCCATCTCCTCATATCCTTTTCTCTGCCTCAGCTACTACTTATCAACTTTGTCTCTATAAATTTGCCTATTCTTTTCACTTAAGTTAATTTTTACAAATTTGTGAGGTAGGGCTTCATTCTTCTGCATGTGGCTCTCTACTTGTCCCAGAACTATTTGTTGAAAAAATCTGTTCCTTCCTCATTGAATGGTTTTGGCACCCTTGTTGAAAGTCACTTGACCATAGATGCATGGATTCATTCTGGACTCTCAATTCTATTCCATTGATCTATCTACTCTTAACTCCAGTACCCCTTTGTCTTGATTACTGTAGCTTTGCATTAAGTGCAATTGGGAAGTCTAAGTCCTCTAACTTTGTTCTTTTTTCAAGATTGTTTTGCCTATTCTGAGTCTCAAGAGAATTGTTTTTGTTTTTGTTTTTTTTAACCTTACCTTAACTGGGGGAGTGTTCCATAAGGAGGAGAGCGAAAACTGTCCCAGGAAAAAAAAAATACTTCTGAGTGATTGGGCTGTCTTTTCTGCCAATTTCAGCATAGAGTATATCTCTTTTGTAGCTAAAGTAGCAGAAGGCATTTAATAATACATTAATAGTCAAGATATATTGTTCCTCTGGTATTTTCTGTATTATACAGTACAGTATAATAAATAGTATCTAATAAATAATAAATTTGTGCAGTAACAAATAGGAACAGAGATAAGGCAAAAGAAATATTAATATTGGTTAGTGGTGATGCTCCAGGCTGATTACTTCCTGTTGATGAACAGGCCTGCTGTTGGCATTAAAAAGACACTTGAGAGACTGCAGACCCTGGAAATTCGGGCCATCTCTGCCCTTAAGAAGTTCTGCTGAGGACCCCAACCCCTGGGAGTTACTTTAGCCCAGAGGTCACTCTGAGTTACTCATGTGACTTGTCAGCTTTGTTTCTTTTTAAGTAATGGGAGCTTATTTTTCCAGAACTTCATTCCACAAATACCCTGGGATTTGGAGTTAAATTTAGTAAGGTTTAACATTTTGATTTTGTGCACTTCCCCCTTTAGTCTTTTGTCACCTCTCTATTTTTATTCTCTGTATTTATCCTTCAGCTTATTTATTTTAGCTTCATTTTTACTTTTCACCCTATCTATTCTTGACTTCACAGTGTATATTTTATCCTTTTTCTATCCTTTTTTTATTTAGCTCTAATATTTATCTGTAATCCTTGTTTCTTTAATTTTTTAGTTATAGCCCTTTTACTCTTTTCTTTTTCTTTTTTTAAACCAAATCTCTTACTTTACTTTTCTGAATTATTCTTGGCTCCATCCTGGTTTAAAAAAAGAAAAAGTCTTACTTTTTAAGGATCCATATAGTGTTTAACCTTCCCCTAAACCCCAAATGGAATAAGGCAAACTCATTCTTCAAAAACCTACTTCTGTGTATTTTTAATTGGATTTGTGTTCATTTTTCATGGAATTACTAAAAGCTCCTTTCAATGTGTGAGTTTAGTGTGTGAATTTTCTTTTCTCTCCTCCCTTTGTGTTCCTTTTAGGGCCAAGGAGTTCCTAAAGAGTCATTTGATTTCTTTAAATACAAAAATACCTAAACTGCAAATGCCTTCAAGGCCCAAGCTGGCAATAAACAGGAATGTAGCAAGCTGAATATAAGAAAAGTCAAGTGAAGAAAGATAACCAAACATGCCTTATTTTTTAAAAATGTTCATTTATTTACGTTGAGAGAGAGAGAGCACATGCTGGGGAGGGGCAGAGAGGGAGACAGAGGATCTGAAGCAGGCTCCTCACTGTCAGCGCAGAGCCTGAAGCTCGTCTCAAATGCACAAACCGTGAGATCATGACCTGAGCTGAGGTCAGGCGGTTCACCAACTGAGCCACCCAGATGCCCCCTAACTTGCCTTATTTTTACAGAACTGTGGCTTAAGCACACAATCTCAAACACATTCATATAATACTGGAGGTTTTATTTTGAAAATGAAATGGAATACAAATTGAAAAATATAAATATTGAATTATCCTGAATATTGTCATAGCTATTCTGATACAACTTGCATACACATAGAAAAGTGTTTTTCCTTTATTTAACTCGTGTACCTGACCAGGTGTCCCTTACAACCTTCCTCCTGCAGCAGAGGAAAGAAGGTTTACCGTTCAATCCATTTCAAGCCTTAGACCAACCCAGTAACATAAAGAATTATTAAATATCAAACTTTTGAGAAAAATGCTCATTATCTTGTGTTTCCATTGCTCTCTGCCCTGTTCTCCTTCAAAATGGTGAAGACACTGGGGGCGGAGGATTCATGTGGTTTTGCACCAGAAGTCATATGACGTTTATTGTTCTACCATCATCTGATCTTGTGGCTGCTGAAGGATAGTTGGCTGGTACTGTCCTAGGCTTTCTACTGGCCTCTACTGCTGACTTACATCTATGCACACATGGGCTTTTCTCCACTGTGTCATGCTAACCAGGCCTGCCTTTGGATATTGCCTGGCTGTAGACCTGACCCCCCCAGGTGTCCCATGCAGTCTCACAGCCAAGTAGCTCCCCCTTCAATATCTGCTGTGGGGCAACCTGCTCCTACCAATGGCAGGCCTGATGAGAAGCCCCCTGGCTCTCAGTATGGAACCAAGAGAGGCTTGGTGTCTAAGTGAGAGCTGCTCTCTTCCTGGCCACACCCAACAGCTCTCTAGGCTGTGTTGGTTCACCCATATTTGGCACGGAGCCTCTACACAGGAGTCTCCTCCAGAATCTTGACCTGAGCACAGGGAAAGCCACTCTCCCTTCAGTTTATCTGACTTCCCATTCTCTACACCAAGGGCCAAAGATGGACAACCACAGCATACTTCTACTCCTCCTGATTCTCTCTCTCTGCCTTCTCCCACAACCCCAGAAGTAGAATGGGCAGGTTTTGACCACCACCATCCCTTTCTGTGCTCTAGCCTCCCCAGCTGGCTGTCCCAGCAGAGTCTCTCCTTTACATGAACACTATGATCTCAGTTTTCAAAACTTAGAAAAACCTAAGCCCTCTCAGTCTCCCATTAACTGAATTTTAAGCATATTGTCTTTCTGTAAACCCCAAAGAATGCCGAGAAAGGAGTATTACCTTATTCTTGCTCTCACATTGCTTCCGTAACAGATCCAAATCTCCTCCAAGGCTAACTGGGAAAATGGTCATGAACTTGGTAAGGCACAACAATAACTTTTCTTTAAATATCACCACTGTTAAATTACATTTTCCTTTTTTAATTGGTTACTTCTTTTTTTTTAATTTTTTTTAATGGTTATATTGATTTTTGAGACAGAGAAAGACAGAGCATGAGCGGGGGAGGGGCACAGAGCAAGGGAGACACAGAATCCAAAGCAGGATCCAGGCTCTGAGCTATCAGCACGGAGCCGGACGCAAGGCCCAAACTCATCAACCATGAGATCATGACCTGAGCCGAGGTCAGACGTTCAACTGACTGAGCCACCCAGGTGCCCCTTAATTGGTTACTTCTTTAATTTGGAACTAAAATATCATGGATTTTCTTCCTCACTAAGCTGTCCTTGTCAGGTTTGCATTTCTTGTTATAGTTTGCAATGCGGAATTTAGCCTTAAATCATTTAGGTAAGAAAGAGATTTATTTTTATTCATAGTGAAATCAACTAATCACAAATATAGGTACTTACAAATATGGATACAGTCTTTGCACCATGGTTTTTATACCTAGATTTACCATTCTTAAGATACTTGTAAAATTCTGCTCTTGTGAAATCATTTTATTTTTTTTTTTATGCTCTTAATGAACTGAATTTGGTAACTTTCCTTTGTAGCAATTTTCCACAGTATCAATACTCAGTTAGATGGTAAAAAGAATAATCTTAGCTCGTTTTCATAAATTTGAAATCAGAGAACTTTTTGAAATGTAGTTCTTAGCTTCACAATTACACCTTATACTGTGATTTCTATTTTTGAAAACTGACTTCAATGTAGCAAAGTGGGTCAGATTATTTTCCACCAGTTGAATTTCCTCAAGACACTATTTCATGAAGAATGAGTAGATTACATGATATGTTTATGTCACCACCTATGAATGCCCATTCAAGGTTATATTCAGTGTGATGAGTGGAAATGTCAACCAAATGACCAAGTCTTTGATCTGAGCTTGCTGGTTATCTAAGGCAGGGTTTTTTTTAATGGCATAAAATAAGTTGGTTGTTTTGTTTCATTTTCACATTTCAAACAATCTCTTCAACATTTTGCAGAACTAACCCATTCAATTGCTGCTACCACATCATGGGGCCAATTTATTAAGCAGAGCATAGGACTATCTGGGTGTTAAGCAATGGGGCCATATTTAGTTCACAGCAATACATCCATAGTCTTTTCCATATTTGATTTTAAGGACAGAGTATTCTTGATGACTCTTTAATGAATATCTGCATGCATTGTATCCTTGCAAAGTATTTTGCCTTTTAATTTAAGTTTCATAACAAGTTCAGCATTAACACCAACCATACAGGAGCATAATCATTTTGATCATCTTACACTAAAAAATTCAAGACTTCTCACAGCACAGGGTTAACTAGATAAGGAAGAGATCCACGGATTAAGCCCTGAGACACTCCATCATTCAGAGGCCGAAGAGGATGAAAAGGAGCCAGAATCTGAGAAGTGAAGTAGAGGGAAAACTAGGGAGTAAAGTGAAATGCTTTAAGGAGGTTGGGGGATCGATGACATCAGATGCCACTGATAGGTGAAATAATAGGGTGATTGTGACCATTGATTTGAACTATGTGGAGGTCATCTAAGTATCCAATAGGTTGACAGATGCAATTCCTTGCATAAATCTAACTGGAGATACTGTTGCTCAGGTATTTAAAAAATGCCAGAGAACTTATAGAACACATTGCATAGAAATTTTTACTCATATGTGGTATTCTCTTAAATGGTCCTATATGACCTGGACTCTGCTGATGCTTTGATCTTACCTTCAGTACCTTTTTCTACCTCCCACTCATACTCTGCTTTTGCCATTCTGGCATCCTTGATGTTCCTCAAGCATACTGCCACCTCAGGACCTTTGCACTTGCTGTTCTATCTGGAATGCTTTCCCTCCAGATATCAATATGGCTCGCCCTCTTCCTTTAGGTCTCTGCTCCAGTGTCATCTTATTGGAGAAGGCTTCCCTAACTACCTTCACTAAAAGAGTACTACTGGCCACTGACCCTCAACTCTTTATTCTTATTAGCTGAACCTTTATGCAATAACTATTAGCACATTATAATTTATCTATTTTGCAAGAATATAAACTCAATGAGATCAGGAGCTAAAACAGTGCCTGGAACATAGTGGTTAATTAATAAATATTTCTATTGGATGTTAATTAAATAAGTGAAATGAGGGGCGCATGGGTAGCTCAGTCAGTTGAATGTCCAATTCTTGATTTCAATTCAGGTCGTGATCTCACCATAGTGATATCGACCCTGTGACGGTCTCCATGTGGAACAGGCTTGGGATTCCCTCTCTCCCTCTCTCTCTGCCCCTCCCCCACTCACTCTCTCTCTCTCTCTCTCTCTCTCTCTCTCTCTTTCTCTCAAAATAAATAAACATTTTTTAAAAAATAATAAAAACAGGGGCAACTTGTTTACTCAGCTTAGTCAGTTAAGCTTCTGACTTTGGCTCAGGTCATGATCTCGTGGTTTGTGAGTTCAAGCCCCACATCAGGCTCTGTGCTGACAGCTCAGAGCCTGAAGCCTACTTAGGATTCTGTGTCTCCCTCTCTCTCTTCCCCTGCCCCACTCACACTCTGTCTCTCTCTGTGTGTCTCTCCCTCTCAAAAATAAATAGTTTTTTAAAAATTTTAAGTAATAATAATAAAATAAATAAATGAAATGAAATGAATGAAAAACAATTGGTCAGAATATTTTCACAGTAACTAGTTGCAGCATAATTATTTACTTCCCAAGAAGGGTGAGAACCCCAACTCTTGTTAAGGGACATATTTTTATAATCTACAAGGCAAATGTCTTACAAATACTCCCACACATATACTTTTATCTAATAAGATATAAATGGCTACATAAGAGCATTCTCTTCAAAGCAGTAGTGTATTCTTTCCTACTCTCTGAGTACCCTTCAGTAACAACTGCTTCTGAAGTTTTTGACTTCACTTTGAATGAGTAAGAAAAATATAGAAGCTTTTGTTAATAGAAAATCACACAGTAATGCCTATATATGACTTTAAATTTACTTCCAATTTGAATCATTTGCCTAAGTTAACTCTTTAATAAACTGTAATTACTACATTTTCTTTCGAGGCTTCACTTTTTAACTAACCCTTCTATTGATTTTAGAAATTTCAGTTTTGAGGCACCTGGGCAGCTCAGTCGGTTGAACATCTGACTCTTGATTTCAGCTCAGGTCATGATCTCAGGGTTGTGGCATTGCTGAACATAGAGCCTGTTTAAGATTCTCTGTCTCTCTCTGTCTCTCTCTGTCTCTCTCTGTCTCTCTCTCTCTCTCCCCCTGAACCCTCTTCCCTGCTCATGCTCCCTTTCTTTCTCTCTCAAATAGCTCTCTTTCTTTCTCTCTCAAATAAAAATAATTTAAATAATTTCGAAAAATAAAAAGAAATTTCAGTTTTTTAAAAAAACTTCAGGCTTTGTAAGAGAAAGTACACAAGCCATTCAACCAATTAGTATTTGTAACTGACATCCAGGTGTCCAGATGGAGTAGAGGAGATAAATGGATGCCTTCACTTGTGTGCGCTTTGCCATATGCACAGACACCACGGACTTTGGAACAGCATTCCTGGTACCTTTGAAACACAAGAAACAAATCAAGTAAGGGGACATTTGCATCTTTGCTGACTCAGCTGACAACAACAAGAAACCAGTCCCCAAAGGCAAATGCACATGAAGAGTGACTATCCAGAGAAGGTGGGAGGGAATCAACTGGAAAGGTATTTTTCCAATTTTTTATAAGACTGGGGGGCCTGAAGTAGCATCCACATAGAGAGAGAGAGAGAACATTCAGTACTGATGCATGAACGCATAACGATAGCCACAGAAATGTGTGCAAAATGTACAGGTAACAGGATAGCATTCCACATATTAATACACGGTTCCTATGTCAAGTTATAGAACATTCCAGCATCCTACAAGATTCTCTCCTGCAGGGGCGCCTGGGTGGCTCAGTCAGTTAAGCGTCCGACTCCAGCTCAGGTTATGATCTCGCAGTCCATGGGTTCGAGCCCTGAGTCAGGCTCTGTGCTGACAGCTCAGAGCCTGGAGCCTGTTTCAGATTCTGTGTCCCCCTCTTTCTCTGACCCTCCCCTGTTCATGCTCTCTCTCTCTCTGTCTCAAAAAAATAAACAAACGTTAAAAAAATTTTTTTTAAAAGATTCTCTCCTGCAATTTTACAGATTTTATACTGTGCCCCCAAAAGTGAACAATATATTCTCCCTTTTATAAACATTAATTTTGCCAGGTCTTAAACTCCACATAAATGGAATCATGCAGTATGTAGTCTTTGGGGGCTGGTTTCTTTCATGTGGCATCCATGAGATGAATCTATGCAGGGTAATAATTTGAAATATTATCAGAAGCACTTTTTATTCCTGGTAATTTGTATTGCCCCCTTAGCCTCTTCAGAGGGGTGAACAAAACCCAGCCACCAAAAAAGGAAACAGTGTTCAGATTTTAGTTCCAAACTAAGCTTTGATACTTATTTTAGAGATAATAGTTATGAAAATTGATGTTTTAATTAGCAAGTGCTAGGTTTTACTGAGAGAAGAAAGGAATTTTATGTTCACTTGGGCCAAAGCTATAGGACCAGATAGAGTTCATTTGAAAGTTAACTAGACACTAAGGAAATATACGGGTAAGATATATATAAGAACACTTCCTGAAATACAGGAAAGGCTGTTTTCAAAAAATACATACTAATTCTGCTTGAAGTTAGTGACTCCACTTCTTGCCTGTTGGTCCCAAGACACAAGGAATTCAAATGCCCAGGTGGCAGCAACAACTTGCAGTTTAGTGGGAACTTTGCTGCTCCTTCTAGCAAGAATGTGTTCCCTGGGGATGAGAACCTCTAACCTGCAGAGTCCAGAGTTGCAAGGACCAGTAGCCCAAAGTCATCTGGTGGGTTATTGGGCATGACGGTAAGTAAAGCTACTCCTGCATCTACCCATTGGTTCTCAGACACAGTATCACATAGAGGTCTCTGATTCAGTTGATAACACCACGTCCTTGGTGGTAGTCTCCATCTTTGTGGAGTGTTGCTCTGAACTGTCACTTCAGCTGTGCTTTCAGTAGGCCATTCCAATGTTCTACCATTCTAGAAGTTTCTAGATGGTACCATATGTCATAGGACTAATGGACCCCATGGTAACAGGTTCATTTCCTCACCTCCCTCATTGTGAAATGAGTCGGCTATTTGGATGTTATGCTGTATAGGGTCCCATGCCTTAGATCAGGCACTCTATAAACCCTTGGATAGTGATTCTGGCTGAGGACTCTGGACAGTAAAGGAAAATTCACACTCAAAACTGACATCTATTCCTATGAGAATAAATCATTGGCCCTTCCAAGATAGAAGGTGTTCAATGGAGTCAACTTGCCAAATGACTTGTTAGCCTCCTTGAAGAACAGTGCCATACAGAGAGCTCAGAGCATCATGCTCTGTTACTGACAGGTTTCGCATTCCCAGGAGGAAGTAGCTAGATGAGCCTTGGAGAGTGGAAGTCTATACTGTTGGCACTAGGCATAGCCTCCATCTCTGCCACTGTGACCACTCTATTCATGTCCCTGTTCTGCCAGTTCTAGAGTAGACCAGGAACTGGCTAACATCAAATAGCCAACTAATTTTGGGGTGAATGCTTTTTGCGGGGTATTAACAAATGATACAAACACCTTCAGACTTCAGGCCTACTCCCATTACGTCCATACGCCACTACCCCAGACTTTCTTGTCTATGATCTTTTTCTTTTTTTTGTTTTCATTTGAATGAGATTGTATTGATTTTCATATTAGTTTCTGAGCATACAAATGTTCCAAAGATATTCTGCAAATATCACAGTAATATGCCTAATACATTTTAACATGATAGGAGAATTTTTTTAAAAGGTGGGTTGAATAATACCATAATTAAAAGGCACACACATATACATACACACATAAACACAAACACCTATGTATGTGTTTTACCAGATAACAATTAATCATATAATGTAGATTTTTAAAAATAAGTCAGGGATATCTAAAAACAATATAGAGCCATGTTCATATGAAGTATAATTCTGTAATAAAATGTAGATAATTGTTCAAATGTTTCTAACTAGTAAGAATTGAGAAAGAAGCAAATCCAAATTTGGGGAAAAAATCACTTGTAATAGCCTTTCAATGTGATATCTAGATTTTAAAGGGCACAGTAGAAACTACCTCAAGTAGATAACATTTTTCTTGAATTTTTCAACATCTGTGGAATTTCCTCACTTTGAAAAGATCGTGAAATTATAAGACCAAATTAACATTTATATAATTTCACGAAACTAGAGGTCTATGTTCACTAGTTGGAATTATAGAAGACTACTGTGTGTGTGTGTGTGTGTGTGTGTGTGTGTGTGTGTGTGGTGTAAGGGGTGTTTGTGTGTGTTTGTGTGTATACACGTATGCATGTAAATGGTGTCTAAAAAGGCTTTATATCAATGTAAAAAATATACAATGAGACTTATATGCTACTTTTTAGTGATGCAGTGATCATTGTTGGATTTAATTTAATAAGGTTAAATTATTTATTATTATTGCATTTTTGCTCTAGTATATGTGTCTATACACATACAGAAAGTTCTTAACTTTTTTTCATGCCATGAACCCCTTCAGCAGTCTGGGGAAAGGCGGTGAACCAGCCTTTTTTCACAATATTGGTTTAAAATGTCAAAAATAGGGGCGCCTGGGTGGCGCAGTCGGTTGGGCATCCGACTTCAGCCAAGTCACGATCTCGCGGTCCGTGAGTTCGAGCCCCGCGTCGGGCTCTGGGCTGATGGCTCAGAGCCTGGAGCCTGTTTCCGATTCTGTGTCTCCCTCTCTCTCTGCCCCTCCCCCATTCATGCTCTGTCTCTCTCTGTCCCAAAAATAAATAAATGTTGAAAAAAAAATTTTAAATGTCAAAAATAAAATACATAAGATTACAAAGGATATCAATTATATTGAAATGCAATCATCAAAATATATTAAAAACCTAATTTATATGCTTCTTTATTAAAGCATGACATGACAACAGCTAGTGGTGTGCCTAAAAGTTTATGGCAGTGGGAAACATAAATGGTACTTTGAGATACTCGTGACGATTGTGATGCAATATCAAAATGTCTGTGACATCTATTGTTCACAATGTCACAGGTAATGCTAATACCACTGTGAAGTGCTCACTACTTTCAAAGTGAAAAGAAACACTTCATTTCATTTAGCATTCCCTTTAAAAAGGGATTTGTCGATCGTGGAGTCAGTGTAAGGTTAGGCTGTGTATCTGAGACCTTTCTTCCTTCTTTAGGAAGGCCTGGATTGCTATATACTTCCCTCTTATGACCGCCTTTGCTGTGTCCCAGAGGTTTTGAGCTGTAGTGTTATCATTTTCATTGGCTTCCATGTACTTTTTAATTTCCTCTTTAACTTCTTGGTTAGCCCATTCATTCTTTAGTAGGGTGTTCTTTAGTCTCCAAGTGTTTGTTATCTTTCCAAATTTTTTCTTGTGGTTGATTTGGAGTTTCATAGCGTTGTGATCTGAAAATATGCATGGTATGATCTTGATCTTTTTGTACTTGTTGAGGGCTGATTTGTGTCCCAGTATGTGATCTGTTCTGGAGAATGTTCCACGTGCACTAAAGAATGTATATTCTGCTGCTTTAGGATGAAATGTTCTCAATATATCTGTTAAGTCCATCTGGTCCAGTGTCATTCAAAGCCAGTTTTCTTGTTTATTTTCTGTTTAGATGATCTGTCCATTGCTGTAAGTGGGGTGTTAAAGTTCCCTACTATGATGGCATTATTATCAGTGAGTTTCTTTGTTTGTGATTAATTGATTTATATATTTGGGTACTTCCACATTTGGAGCATAAATGTTTACAATTGTTAGGTCTTCTTGGTGGATTGACCCCTTAATTATGATATAATGCCCTTCTTCATCTCTTGTTATAGTCTTTATTTAAAGTCTAGATTGTCTGATATAAGTATGGCTACTCCAACTTTCTTTTGTTGACCATTCTCATGATAGATGGTTCTCCATCCCCTTACTTTCAATCTGAAGGTGTCTTTAGGTCTAAAGTGGGTCTCTTGTAAACAGCATATAGATGGATCTTGTTTTCTTATCCATTCTATTACCCTGTGTCTTTTGATTGGAGCATTGAGTCCATTGACGTTTAGAGTGATTACTGAAAGATATGAATTTATTGCCATTATGTTTCTTGTAGAGTTGGAGTGTCTGCTGGTGTTCTCTGATCCTTTCTAGTCTTTGTTGCTTTTGGTCTTTTTTTGTTGTTGTTGTTCATCTTTTCTCCCCTCAGAGAGTTCCCCTTAAAATTTCTTGCAGGGCTGGTTTAGTGGTCACAGACTGCTTAATTTTTGTTTCTCTGGAAAACTTTTACTCTCTCCTTCTATGTTCAATGACAGCCTAGCTGTATAAAGAATTCTTGGCTGCATATTTTTCCGATTCAGCACATTGAATATATCCTGCCACTACTTTCTGGACTGCCAAGTGTCTGTGGATAGGTCTGCTGCAAACCTAATCTGTCTTCCTTTGTAGGTTAAGGACTTTTTTTTTCCCTTGCTGCTTTCATGTTTCTTTCCTTGCCACAAATTTTTTGTGAATTTGACTATGCCTTGTTGATGGTCAGTTTTTTGTTGAATCTAATGGGAGTCCTCTGTGCTTCCTGGATTTTGATGTCTTTGTCTTTCCCCAGGTTAGGAAAGTTTTCTACTATGATTTGCTCACATAACCCTTCTACCCCTATTTCTCTGTCTTCATCTTCTGGGACCCTATGATTCTAATGTTGTTCCTTTCTAATGAGTCACTGATTTCTCTAATTCTTAAATAGTGCTCTTTTGCCTTAGTCTCCCTCTTTTTTTCTGCTTCATTATTCCCCATAAGTTTGTCCTCTGTATTGCTGATTGGCTGCTCTGCCTCATCCATCCTTCCCACTGTGGCACCATTAAAAGGTTGCAGCTCAGTTATAGCATTTTTAATTTCATCCTGACTAGCTTTTATTTCTTTTATCTCTGCAGAAAGGGATTTTAATCTATTTTTCACCCCAGCTAGTATTCTTATTATCGTGATTCTAAATTCTGGTTCAGACATCTTGCTTGTATCTGTGTTGGTTAAGTCCCTGGCTGTCGTTTGTTCCTGTTCTTTCTTTTGGGGTGAATTCCTTTATTTTGTCATTTTGAAGAAAGAAAAGGAATTAATGAAGCAAACAATTTTTTAATTAAAAAAATTATAATTAAAAAATTAAAATTAAAAAATTAAAAACAACACACACCAAAAAAATCAAATAAATGATGCTAGTTCCTAGGTGTGTTTTCATCTGGGTGTTGAAAGAGGCTTCATAGATTAGAGAAAAAAAGGGAAAAAGAAAAAAAAGTGTTTGAAAATTTGAAAAAATGAATACAATGAAATGGAATAAAATGAAATGATGGAAACAAAATAGAATTTGAAGAATTTACAAAAAAGTAAAAAATATAGTAGAAAAAAATTAAAGAAAAATATTTTTAATAAAAATTGAAAATAAAAATAAATTTTTTCCCTTTCTGTATTCAAGAAAAAGAAAAGAAAAAAAAAGAAAATTGAATAGATGGACCAGCAAACAGACTTGAAATACGATTGAAATTACATTGTTTTCTTCTAGAAGTCAAACTATGAAGCACTTTATAGTCCATAAACTAAGCAGGAGGAGAGATTTGAGGTGTTCCTGAAGAGCCGGGTTGGACCAGTCGGTTGGGCTTAGTGTAATGGTTCCATTCTCCACTAGATGGCGCCGCTTAGCTTACTAGGGTGGATTGTTGTAGCGCTTGTAGGTGTGTGTGCGTGCATGCGCGGGAGCGGTGAAAAATGGCGTCACCCAGCTCCCAGTCTCTAGTATTGGAACTCCGTTCTCTGCGATCAGCAATTGTGCACCCGTCCTCCATCTCTGGCTTCCATCCACTTCCCGCTTTTACCCTGTCGGTGACCAAGCCGTCAGGTTGCCAGGCAGCACCTCCCTCCTGAGTTTTATCTCAGATGCGGCTGTTTTCCCTACCCGTGCTTCTGAGGGACTGCAGCTATGACCAGTTCTACCCCTTTACGGGAGGGTCTCATCGAGCAATGGGCAGGTGCCAGCCACACCCAGGAACGTTTGAGACTGCGCTGCTGCCAATACCCAGAAACTGCGGCGGGCTGCCAGCCCACCCCAGAAAAAGTTCACACGATCGTCTGGCAGCAGTCTTTCAGGGATTATGGAAAATCACAACACACATCTGGCACCAGGATTCTCTCATAAAAACCTTGTTCCACCACCAACGGCTGTGGTTGTTCTCCAGGATCTGCTGGTACCTTTGCCTGTGGGGAGTACTCCCAGAAGAGGAACCGCTTCTCCCCATGTGGCCCAAAGACCCTGGACTTCACTCTGCTCCTGGGGATTCGCCCTTCTCACCAGAGCACCGCCAGGTATTGAGCTGCAGAGTTTCAGACTCTGTGCTCCCCTGTTTATTTCCCATATTCTCCTCCACCCCCTGCCCGCCTCCTCTCTCTGGATGCAAAAACAGCTCCTTGCCCTCAGAGGCTTCTGTCTCCCCCAGTTCACCTCTCTGCGCCACATACCTGCTGAGTTCTGTGGTTCAGGTTGTGCAGATTGAGTTCTGTGGTTCAGGTTGTGCAGATTGTGGTGTTAATCCTCAAACCAGTTTTCTAGGTGTGCAGGGTGGTTTAGTGTTGATCTGGCTGTATTTCATGGATGCGAGACACAAAACTTCCATGCTGTTCCGCCATCTGGCTCCTCCCCTGATCTTTTTCTTTATAGGACCCTGACCACACCATCTGCCACTTCATGAGTCCATGTATATTATCATCTTGGGCCACTTCTTCTTCCACACAAAGTTCAAAACACTCTCCATTAGGAGGATTACCCTTTGAGACTGATATTCATGACCACCCCTGTCAGATCTATATGGCAGTCTGAAGGCTTTCTCTGCCCAACTCTGATTCTTTTTTCTTTCATCTTGTATGGGATTACCACCTCCCCTTCTCAGCAAACCTCTTCCACTCCTAATTCTGTCTCAATTTCTGCTTTACAGAAAACCCAGCTGATATATTCTCCCTTTGGATGAGCAGTGTTCAGGGTAATGGAGAGGGAAAAGCTGTGTGCATGTGCAGGATGTGAGGCTATACGTTGACTGTGAACAGTAAGTGCTTAATGTCAGGGGCAGGTAATGAGAACAAGATAGAAGGAAGAGTTCAGAATGAGAAGGGGTGAAAGAATGTAAGTCTTCTCTACCCTTCAGAAGTTTTGGAAACATTGGTGAGGTGGTTAGATTTCTCAGGTATACAGGAACAGAGTCGTTTTGTTTGGATGCTAAAAGAAAAGGTAACCTTAGAAGGCTGGAGAATTCCTGCTACAGTAGATGTTAAAGGTAGCAAGAGATTTGAATGACATCCAGAGGAAGACTGTGAGGAATAAGAGAAAATGTAACATTGATTACAAGTGCAAAATCTGGGTTTGAATCCCATCTCTGCTGTTCTAACTAGTCGCGTAAATTTGTCCAATTTACTTCACCCTTCTGAGCCTCGGTGCCCTTATCTGGGAATAACAGAAGGAACTGCCTCAGAGGGTTAGTGTGAAGTTGGAATAAAACAGTGCTTGCTAAGTACCTAGCACGGTGCTGGGCCCAGGCTACCTATTCTGTAAGTGGTTTGTTTTTGTATTAAATCCAAGGAAGCTCCAAAATCACATGTGTCACTCCTCAAGGAATTAATGATAGTGTGCATCTTTCTCCAGAAGAATTGCAAAAATGAGGTTAAAACTGTGCTGCCCAAAGTGTACCAACTTTGCCTTTGCAAACAAATCTACCGTGCATAAAATAATTTCAATCCCCCATTTGTTCCCCAGGAAAGACAAAGGGTGCAAAGGATGTTAAAGAAGCACGACCAGGGTTTTTCATTATTCTCTCATACAAAAATATATTAGTGCTGTAGCTCAAGCACAACCCGTAGTTAGAGGGACTTTCAAAAAGAGGGACACACTTACTCAGCGCATTAGAAGGTATGTACTCCTTCAACCTTACAGGTGCCACATGGCAAATTAAACACCTCATATACCCTTGTATGGCATTATGCTGAACATGTATCATAGCGTTTCTTCAGTGCTTTAAAAAAAATTTTTTTTTAATGTTTACTCATTTTTGAGAGACAGAGAGAGACAGAACATGAGTGGGGAGTAGCAGAGAGAGAGGGAGACAACAGAATCTGAAGCAGGCTCCAGGCTCTGAGCTGTCAGCACAGAGCCTCTTGAGGGGCTTGAACTCACTGACTGTGAGATCACGACCTGAGCCGAAGTCAGTCATCCAACTGACTGAGCCACCCAGGTTCCCCCATCAGTGCTTATTTAAATATTTAGGCAAGCTACCATGAGAAAGTGGGAGATCTCCAAATTGTTTAACACCCCCCACCCCCAGCCTCGTCAGGGGCATGCATTTATGTATGGGCATACATTTATTTCCTGGTTTTTATAGTTTTGATTTGCAGCTATTAACTGCAAAAGCAATTTACATTGCATCTGGGGACTAATGGGAAACGGAAAAGGAAAGCCCCAAAGTGGAGGAAGCCCCAGGAGAAACCTGTGTTCCATCCCAGGACCTGAAATTTTGCTCTGTTGCTTCTAATTTCCCACACCAAATACTTCATGCCTTGCTCCCCTTTGCACAGACCTTGGCTTCCATTCCCTGACCATGTGCCTCACATTAGGCATGTATACTGTCTCGTCAGTCCTCCAGGGTTCTTCTCCTAAACTGTCATGCTGATAAGGATCTTCAAATTAGTAGTTTGTACGGGAAGTGGCCCAAAGACCACCAAGCAGGCGAACTTTTATATTACATGCATTAAAAGTTTGTTTTGCCTGGTGATTTCTCACCCTAGTACATGTAATAATAACTTTTGGGGCTTTTATTAAAGTATTTGCATAAATTTTTAATGTAATATTTACATTAACCCTATGTAGTATTACTTACATACCCATTTTGCTGATAAAGAAATAGGGGCTAAGTAACTAGCTGAAGGTCATCTTATGAAGAAAAAATGCTCTGTTGCTAAACTGCCTCCTGGTGATAACTCCCTGGGAGAGATTAAACTTGCAGGGAGCCTCACAGTCATTACTCAGTTCCTTCTATTATTGAAACAGTCCCTAGGAATGTGGCTGGACATTAGTGCCTTCATACCTGCCCATATTTCCACTTCTGAAACAGGTGTACATTCTTTTTTAAAATCAGGAAAACATAAAGATCTATAAAAAGGAAAATGTATTAAATGAATCAATAAGAAAGATCCTCTGACCTTCTGCAGGAACACACTATTCTTATTTTTCAAAATGTTTAACCCTTGAAATCCTCATTCCCTACTGCAGCTCATTACAAATTTTAATACACATAGGACATCACCCAGGGATCTAATTAAATTGCATGGCCTGACTCAGAGATCTGGGTTGGAGCCCTGGCTTTCTGGAACAGACTGCCAAGGGATGCTGAAACTGTGGTCTGTGGACCCAGCTTTTAGTTGCACTTCCACATTTTTATGCTGCTGCCAACACCTAGCCTTTTGCCTACACCAGGAACCTAACGCCCCAGCCCCACTCAGTGCTCTAGGGTCTTTCTGTATCCCACACATGCCCTCACTGGGTTATTCCATTCAGGTTCCTTGTTCTTGCCTTAGGGTCATTAAGGACTCTGAGGTCAAGGGCTTTTCTCACTCCATGCTCTTTACTCTCAAATGATTCTCCAAAATGTTATTCCAAACCTCCTCTGTCCTCAGGCTCCAACAGTTCCTCTCACTCAAATCCCCCTGACCAGGAGACTTCATCTCTCACTTCAGAGAGACATCAGAGGGCATTCAGGCTAAGCCTTGTCTCCTTTCTTCCTTCCACCTCTAAAGGACTCTATTGCTACATGTGCCTTTATTTCCTTTTCTGCATCAGTGGTGTCCCTCCTGCTTTCCATGGAAACCCTCTCTGGGCCAGTGATCGAATCCTTCTTCACCCACCCAAACCCACCTTCCTCATTTTCCTCCTCTCTTCTTCTTTCCAGCATATTCCTGCCCTCAATCGATGCCTTACAAATATACAGCCCCTCACTAGGACAGCACTTGACTCCAGCCACTCCTATGAACTCCACCTCCACTTGGATGGCTCAAAACAAGTCCCGTATAAGCACAATGAAACCCCTGATCCCTACCACCATACCACACCCCATATCTGCACCTCCTCCAGTCTTCCCATATCAGGAAATGTTTTTACTGTTTATGTAGTCACTCAGGCCAAAAACCTAAGAGTCACCCTTCATTTTTCTTTTCCCCTTATCCTCAGCATCATTTAGCGTACCCTATTGGAGATTCTACCACCAAAACATATCCCAAATCTGACCCCTTCTCCCCATTTTCTGGGCTACCTGTCTGGTCTAAGCCATGCTTACCCCTTTGCTGAATTATTCAGCAGCTTCTCATTAATGTGTCCAAGCTTGAACTCATGCTTTCTTCTACAATCCATTCTTCACAGAGCAGCCAAAGAGAATTTGATAGTTGTAAATCTGATCATGTCACTCCCCTATTTAAAATCCACCAATGGTGTCTGTTCTCGTAAACATGGAATAAAATTCAAAGTCCTTCCCTGTGTCTCTCTGATGTCTCCTATCACTCTCCCCCTAGTGTATCAAGCACTAGACACACGGTCCTTTGGGTTCCTTGAACATATGGTGCTCATTCCTGCCTCAAGATCTACACACCTTCTTGGGGCGCCTGGGTGGCGCAGTCAGTTAAGCGTCCGACTTCAGCTCAGGTCACGATCTCGCGGTCCGGGAGTTCGAGCCCCGCATCAGGCTCTGGGCTGATGGCTCGGAGCCTGGAGCCTGTTTCCGATTCTGTGTCTCCCTCTCTCTCTGCCCCTCCCCCGTTCATGCTCTATCTCTCTCTGTCCCAAAACTAAATAAAAACGTTGAAGAAAAAAAAATTAAAAAAAAAAAAGATCTACACACCTTCTCTTTCCATAAACAGCTATGTGCTTATTTCATGCCTCATTTTATTTTCATCAATACCACTTTCAATATCTGAAGTTGTCTTCATTGTTTACAGACTATCCCTCCACACTAGAATGCAAGTTCTGTAATACTGGGGATCAGGCCCACCTTATTCACCTAGCAGTGAACAAGCACATAGTAGGCTCTAATAAATATGGCCCTAGTAAACAAATAAATGAATGAGTTACCTATTATTCCTGGAAGCTACAAACCAGTTCTCTACTCTATAATTCACTGTAACAAACTTCTAGAATGAATAGTCTGCAACCACTCCTTCCCCTTTTCACTAGCCCCACCCCATTTTCTCTTTGTGACTTTTCCCTTGGCCTCCTTCTGAAACTGCCCCTTGAAGGTCACCATGGTGCATTAATCACCAAGCCCAACTGCCTTTTTGAAGCCTCAGCCTCCTTAGGCTCTATGCATTTGATACTTTTGACCACTTCCTTTTTCTTGTAGAATCACCCTTCTCCCTAGGCTTCTAACAGTCTTCTATAAACCACACCTTTAACAATCCCTTTACTGGCTCGCCTTCCTGCTGCCTATCTCCACCATGGTTCTTCCCAGTTGTTTGACATAAAGCTGTGTCAATTTCCTTTTTTTTTTTTATTTACATCCAACTTAGTTAGCATATATTGCAATAGTGATTTCAGAGGTAGATTCCAGTGAATTATCCCCTATGTATAACACCCAGTTCTCATCCCAACAAGTGTCTTCCTTAATGCCCCTTACCCATTTAGCTCACCGCCCCCCCCCCCACCCACAGCCCCTCTGGCAACCCTCAGTTTGTTCTCTGTATTTAAGAGTCTCTTATGTTTGGTCCCCTCCTTGTTTTTATATTATCTTTGCTTCCCTTCCCTTATGTTCATCTGTTTTGTATCTTAAATTCCACATGAGTGAAGTCATGATATTTGTCTTTCTCTGGCTGACTTATTTCACTTAGCATAATACCCTATAGCTCCATCCACATTGTTGTAAATGGCAATATTTCATTCTTTTTGATTGCCGAGTAATACTCCATTTTATATACATACCACATCTTTTTTTTTTTAATTTACATAAAAATTAATTAGCATATAGTGCAACAATGATTTCAGGAGTAGATTCCTTAGTGCCCCTTACCCATTTAGCCCATTCCCCTCCCACAACCCCTCCAGTAATCCTCAGTTTATTCTCCATATTTATGAGGCTCTTCTGTTTTGTCCCCCTCCCTGTTTTTTATTATTTTCATTTCCCTTCCCTTATGTTCATCTGTTTTGTCTCTTAAAGTCCTCATATAAGTGAAGTCATGATTTTTGTCTTTCTCTGACTAATTTTACTTAGCATAATACCTTCCAGTTCCATCCATGTAGTTGCAAATGGCAAGATTTCATTCTTTTTGATTGCCAAGTAATACTCCATGGTATATACATACCATTTTTCTTTATCCATTCATCCACTGATGGACATTTGGGCTCTTTCCATACTTTGGCTATTGTTGATAGTGCTGCTATAAACATGGTGTGCGTGTGTCCCTTCAAAACAGCACACCTGTATCCCGTGGATAAATGCCTAGTAGTGCAGTTGCTGGGTCGTAGGGTAGTTCTATTTTTAGTTTTTTGAGGAACCTCCATACTGTTTTCCAGAGTGGCTGCACCAGCTTGCATTCCCACAAACAATGCAAAAGAGATCCTCTTTCTCCGTATCCTCGCCAACATCTGTTGTTGCTTGAGTTGTTCATGTTAGCCATTCTGATAGGTGTCAGGTGGTATCTCATTGTGGTTTTGATTTGTATTTCCCTGATGATGAGGGATGTTGAGCATTTTTTCATGTGTCGGTTGGTCATCTGGATGTCTTCTTTGGAGAAGTGTCTATTCATGTCTTTTGCCCATTTCTTCACTGGATTATTTGTTTTTTGGGTGTTGAGTTTGATAAGTTCTTTATAGATTTTGGATACTAACCCTTTATCTGATATGTCATTTGCAAATATCTTCTCCCATTTTGTTGGTTGCCTTTTAGTTTTGCTGATTGTTTCCTTCACTGTACAGAAGCTTTTCATTTTGATGAGGTCCAAGTAGTTCATTTTGCTTTTGTTTCCCTTGCCTCTGGAGACGTGTCAGGTAAGAAGTTGCTGCAGCCAAGATCAAAGAGGTTTTTGCCTGCTTTCTCCTTGAGGATTTTGTTGGCTTCCTGTCTTACATTGAGGTCTTTCATCCATTTTGAGTTTATTTTTGTGTATGGTGTAAGAAAGTGGTCCAGATTCATTCTTCTGCATGTCGCTGCCCAGTTTTCCTAGAACCACTTGCTGAAGAGACTGTCTTTATTCCATTGGATATTCTTTCCTGTTTTGTCAAAGGTTAGTTAGCCATACGTTTGTGGGTCCATTTCTGGGTTCTCTATTCTGTTCCATTGATCTGAGTGTCTGTTCTTGTGCCAGTACCACACTGTCTTGATGATGACAGCTTTGTAGTATAGTTTGGAGTCTGGGATTGTGATGCCTCCTGCTCTGGTTTTCTTTTTCAAGATCGCTTTGGCTATTCAGGGTCTTTTCTGGTTCCATACAAATTTTAGGAGTATTTGTTCTAGCTCAGTAAAGAATGCTGGTGTTACTTTGATAGGGATTGCATTGAATATGTAGATTGCTTTGGGTAGTATCAATATTTTAACAATATTTGTTCTTCCTATCCAGGAGCATGGAATCTTTTTCCATTTTTTTTTTTGCATCTTCTTCAATTTCTTTCATAAGCTTTCTATAATTTTCAGTGTATAGATTTTTCACCTCTTTGGTTAGATTTATTCCTAGGTATTTTATGGTTTTTTGTGCAACTGTAAATGGGAGCGATTCCTTGATTTCTCTTTCTGTTGCTTAATTGTTGGTGTATACGAATGCAACCGATTTCTATGCATTGATTTTATATCCTGCAACTTTGCTGAATTCATGAATCAATTCTAGCAGTTTTTTGGTGGCATCGTTTGGGTTTTGCATGTAGAGTATCATGTCATCTGCGAAGAGTGAAAGTTTGACCTCCTCCTGGCTGATTTGGATGCCTTTTATTTCTTTGTGTTGCCTGATTGCAGAGGCTAAGGCTTCCAATACTATGTTGAATAACAGTGGCGAGAGTGGACATTCCTGTCTTGTTCCTGACCTTAGGGGGAAAGCTGTCAGTTTTTCCCCATTGAGGAAGATATTAGTGTTGGGTCGTTCATACATGGCTTTTATGATCTCGAGATATGATCCTTCTATACTTACTTTCTTGAGGGTTTTTATCAAGAAAGGATGCTGTATTTTGTCAAATGCTTTCTCTGCATCTATTGAGAGGATCATATGGTTCTTGTCCTTTCTTTTATTGATGTGATGAATCACGTTAGTTGTTTTGCAGATACTGAACCAGCCCTGCATCCCAGGTATAAATCCCACTTAGTCGTGGTGAATAATTTTTTTAATGTATTGTTGGATCCAGTTGGCTAATATCTTGTTGAGGATTTTTGCATCCATGTTCATCAGGGAAATTGGTCTGTAGTTCTCCTTTTTTTTTTTTTTAATTTTTTTTTCAACGTTTATTTATTTTTGGGACAGAGAGAGACAGAGCATGAACGGGGGAGGGGCAGAGAGAGAGGGAGACACAGAATCGGAAACAGGCTCCAGGCTCCGAGCCATCAGCCCAGAGCCTGACGCGGGGCTCGAACTCCCGGACCGCGAGATCGTGACCTGGCTGAAGTCGGACGCTTAGCCGACTGCGCCACCCAGGCGCCCCTGTAGTTCTCCTTTTTAGTGGGGTCATGGTCTGATTTTGGAATCAAAGTAATGCTGGCTTCATAGAAAGAGTTTGGAAGTTTTTCTTCCATTTCTATTTTTTGGAACATCTTCAAGAGAATAGGTGTTAACTCTTCCTTAAATGTTTGGTAGAATTCCCCTGGAAAGCCATCTAGCCCTGGACTCTTGTTTTTTGCCAGATTTTTGATTACTAATTGGATTTCCTTACTGGTTATGGGTCTGTTCAAATATTCTATTTCTTCCTGTTTCAGTTTTGGTAGTGTATATGTTTCTAGGAATTTGTCCATTTCTTTCAGATTACCCATTTTATTGGCATATAATTGCTCATAATATTCTCTTATTATTGTTTTTATTTCTGCTGTGTTGGTTGTGATCTCTCCTCTTTCATTCTTGATTTTATTTATTTGGGTCCTTTCCTTTTTCTTTTTGATCCAACTGGCTAGTGGTTTATCAATTTTGTTAATTCTTTCAAAGAACCAGCTTCTGGTTTCATTGATCTGTTCTACTGGGTTTTTTGGTTTCAATAGCATTAATTTCTGCTCTAATCTTTATTATTTCCTGTCTTCTGCTGGTTTTGGGTTTTATTTGCTGTTCTTTTTCCAGCTCCTTAAGGCGTAAGGTTAGGTTGTGTATCTGAGATCTTTCTTCCTTCTTTAGGAAGGCCTGGATTGCTATATGCTTTCCTCTTATGACTGCCTTTGCTGCGTCCCAGAGGTTTTGGGTTGTGGTGTTATCATTTACATTGACTTCCATATACTTTTTAATTTCTTCTTTAACTGCTTGGTTAGCCCATTCATTCTTTAGTAGGATGTTCTTCAGTCTCCAAGTATTTGTTACCTTTCCAAATTTTTTCTTGTGGTTGATTTCAAGTTGCATAGCGTTGTGGTCTGAAAATATTCATGGTGTGATCTCGGTCTTTTTGTACTGACTTAGGGCTGATTTGTGTCCCAGTATATGGTCTATTCTGGGGAACGTTCCATGTGCACTGGAGAAGAATGTATATTCCACTGCCTTAGGATGAAATGTTCTGAATATATCTGTTAAGTCCATCTGGTCCAGTGTGTCATTCAAAGCCATTGTTTCTTTGTTGATTTTTTGATTAGATGATCTGTCCATTGCTGTGAGTGGGGTGTTGAAGTCTACTACTATTATGGTATTACTATCAATGAGTTTCTTTATGTTTGTAATTCATTGATTTATATATTTGGGTACTTCCACATTTGGCGCATAAATGTTTACAATTGTTAGGTCTTCTTGGTGGATTGACCCCTTAATTATGATATAATGTCCTTTTGTATCTCTTGATACAGTCTTTATTTTAAAGTCTAGATTGTCTGATGTAAGTATGGCTACTCTGGCTTTCTTTTGTCGACCATTAGCATGATAGATGGTTCTCCATCCCCTTACTTTCAATCTGAAGGTGTCTTTAGGTCTAAAGTGGGTCTCTTGTAAACAGCATAGAGATGGATCTTGTTTTCTTATCCGTTCTATTACCCTGTGTCTTTTGATTGGAGCATTGAGTCCATTGACGTTTAGAGTGATTACTGAAAGATATGAATTTATTGCCATTATGTTTCTTGTAGAGTTGGAGTGTCTGCTGGTGTTCTCTGATCCTTTCTAGTCTTTGTTGCTTTTGGTCTTTTTTTGTTGTTGTTGTTCATCTTTTCTCCCCTCAGAGAGTTCCCCTTAAAATTTCTTGCAGGGCTGGTTTAGTGGTCACAGACTGCTTAATTTTTGTTTCTCTGGGAAACTTTTACTCGCTCCTTCTATTTTGAATGACAGCCTTGCTGGATAAAGAATTCTTAGCTGCATATTTTTCTGATTCAGCACACTGAATATATCCTGCCACTCTTTTCTGGCCTGCCAAGTTTCTGTGGATAGGGCTGCTGCAAAGCTGATCTGTCTTCCTTTGTAGGTTAAGGACTTTTTTTCCCTTGCTGCTTTCATGATTCTCTCCTTGCCTGAGTATTTTGTGAATTTGACTATGATATGCCTTGTTGATGGTCGGTTTTTGTTGAATCTAATGGGAGTCCTCTGTGCTTCCTGGATTTTGATGTCTGTGTCTTTCCCCAGGTTAGAAAAGTTTTCTGCCATGATTTCCTCACATAACCCTTCTACCCCCATTTCTCTCTCTTCCTCTTCTGGGACCCCTATGATTCTGATGTTGTTCCTTTTTAATGAGTCACTGATTTCTCTAATTCTTAAATCATGCTCTTTTGCCTTAGTCTCCCTCTTTTTTTCTGCTTCATTATTCCCCATAAGTTTGTCCTCTGTATTGCTGATTGGCTGCTCTGCCTCATCCATCCTTCCCGCCGCTGCATCCATCTGTGATTGCAGCTCAGTTATAACATTTTTAATTTCATTCTGGCTATTTTTTATTTCTTTTATCTCTGCAGAAAGGGATTCTAATCTATTTTCAACTCCAGCTAGTATTCTTATTATCGTGATTCTAAATTCTGGTTCAGACATCTTGCTTGTATCTGTGTTGGTTAAGTCCCTGCCTGTCGTTTGTTCCTGTTCTTTCTTTTGGGGTGAATTCCTTCATTTCATCATTTTGAAGGGAGAAAAGGAATTAATGAGGTAGAAAAATTAAAGTTAAAATAAATTAAAATTAAAAAATTAAAATTAATAGATCAAATACACACACACAAAAGCGAATAAATGATGCCAGATCCTAGGTGTGTTTTGTTCTGGGTGTTGAAAGAGGCTTGATAGATTAGAGAAAAAAAGGAAAAGAAGAAAAAAAAAAAGGAAATTGTTTGAAAATTTGAAAAAATGAATATACTGAAGTAGACTAAAATGAAATGATGGAAGTAAATTAGAATTTTTTTAATTTACACAAAAGTAAAAAATACAGTAGAAAAATTAAAGAAAAATATTTTTAATAAAAATTGAAAATAAAAATGAATTTTTTCTCCTTCTGTATTCAAGAAAAAGAAAAGAAGTATAAAAGAGAAAAAGAAAAAAAGAAAGAAAATTGAATAGATGAACCTGCTAACAGATTGAAGTAGGACTGAAATTACTTTGTTTTCCTCTGGAAGTTAGTCTGTGTAGTGCTTTATAGTCCACAAACTAAGCCGGTGGTGAGACTTGTGTTCTTGCAGAATGAAGTTGGCCCAATTGGGCAGGGCTCAGTGTAACAGCTCCGCTCTCCACTAGATGGCGCTGCTAGCCTACTGGGATGGATTGTTGCAGTGCTCGTAGGTGCACCTACGTATGCGTGTGCGCAGGAGCAGTGAAAATGGCACCACCCAGCTACCCAGTCTGTTCTCCCAGGTCAGGAATTGTGCACTCATCCTCTGTCTTCAGCTTTCGTCCACTCCCTGCTTTTTCACTCTCCGTGACCAAGCTCCAGGCAGTACCTCTCTCCTGAATTTTGTGTCAGAGGCGGCTGTTTTCCCCGGCCCCTGACTTCTGAAGGACTGCGGCTTTGACCTGTTCCACCCCTCTGTGGGAGGGTCTCACCGAGCAATGGCCAAATGTCGGCTGCACCCAGGAACACTTGCTGGACCCTGCTGCTCCTGGTGCCCCGAGACTGCGGCCAGGTGCCAGCCCACCCCAGAAAAAGTTCTTGAGATAGTGTAGTAGCAGTACTTCAGGGATTATGGCAAATCACAACACACATCTGGCAACAGGCTTCACCCTTAACAACCTTGTTCCAGCACCAGCAAATGTGGCCGTTTTCTGGGCTCTGCTGGGACCAGGTGGCTTTAACAGTCTCTACCAAATGTCCTTCCAGCAGTGGAACCGCTTTTCCCCATGTGGCCCGAGAACCTCCCGGACCCCACTCTGTTCCTGAGGATTCGCCCTTCCCACTAGAGCACCGCCAGGTATCGAGCTGCGGAGTTGCAGACTCTGTGCTCCCCTTATTTACAGGCTTAATGGAATTTAAACCCTCTCCTTTCTCCTTTCTCCCTTTTTAGTTTAGTCCCTGCGGCTGTTTCCAATTTTCCACTTTCTCTCCAGCTGCTTTTGGGGAAGGGTGCTTTTCCCGTATTCTCCCCCCTTCCCCAGTCTCTGTCCTCTCTCCACCCACAAAAGCGGTTCCCTACCCTCCGCGGCTTCTCACTCCCCAAAATTCACCCCTCTGCACCACGTACCTCCTGAATTCTCTGGTTCAGATTGTGCAGATTGTTGTGTTAATCCTCCAATCAGTTTTCTAGGTGTGTAGAATGGTTTAGTGTTGGTCTGGCTGTATTTCATGGAAGCGAGACACACAAAAAACTTCCATGCTGTTCTGCCATCTTGGCTCCTCCTATATATACCGCATCTTCTTTATCCATTCATCCATCAAAGGACATTGGGCTCTTTCCGTACTTTGGCTATTGTTGATAGCACTGCTATAAAAACTGGGCTGTATGTGCCCCTTCAAAACAACAAAACTGTGTCGATTTCTCAATTCTACATATTCTCCTTGGAGAAGGTCCAGGAATATCTCAGCTCTTACTTCTTTGCTCATGAGTCTAAGCAGATCTTTGCCTCTCCCCTCTCTCCTTATCTTCAAACTCATATCCCAAACCCACCTCACTCTATGACTTTCTGTTTTCTGTTAAGGAACTACTCTCCTCAGAGGATCAAGACACTAAAGTCCTTCCTGAGTACCTCTTAATGCTCACCATCTTATTCAGTTGGTACGATCTGTGGATTCTTCCTTTGCAATAGTTGTGTTCATCCTTAACTCTACTACCTACATACTATTACCTCCCATAAAGGCCAACTACAGTAGTCCCCAACTGATTCCCCTGTCCTTTGAGTCACTGTCCTACAAGATCCCTCTGTGCAGGCCCCCTTTAATAAATGGATCCCATTGCCTACAAGGAAAAAGAGAAAGCTCAAATTCTTTAGTTGTTCATTTGACACAAACAGAGCCTTAATTCAATTTTCTAGACTTTCCTCAATGTTTCCACTTTCTTATTTTTTAAGAGATTTTCTACAAATGGAAGTACAGTCTCATCCCAGTGATTATCTATGCAGTCCACAGGCATTAATCTTTATAAACAGTAAGTCCCAGAGGGCATGATCAGGTCTTGACTTTTCTGTGCCTGCATAACACCTCAGGAGATGGTCAATTAAAATTTGTTTAATCAATTTCTTTTGAAACATAAGTCTTCTAGATTCATTATTTGCAGTGCAGAACAATCAGATAATGAGAGAAGTGAACGGTTACATTAATAAATATGATTAAACCTCTGCAAACTTTAATAATATTAATAGATATGTGTACAATAAACTTTTAGCTCATTAACAAAAAGCTTTTTTCCAAATGTAGGTAAAATTCAACTACATTTTCAATTCCAGAAAGTCTTCTCATCCTTTAAAAGTGTTCTCTTGGTTTCCTATCCTATCTAGTTATCAGCTATTGATCACTTTCCCTGAACAATAAAAAGTTTCTTGAAAGAAGAGTCTACACTCCTGCATTTTTTAAAAGTACATATCTATCCAAGTTGATCTCACATTTCTTCACTTACCATAGTGGACTCTCAATAAATACTGAATGTATGAGTTAATGAATACATAGACTCTTGTTCTCCCTGGGCATTTTCACCCATTATTAGAATTTCAAATACCCATAGACAAGCTCTTGACTCTGAAATCTAAAAGTTTTGACCTTTCTTCTTTGCTCCAGTCCTATAGATCTCTAACCACTAATGGGCAGTCATTCCTAGATTCCTAACTAGAACTCTAAACTCATTATTTTTTTTAATCTAAATGTGTCCTTTTTTCCCATTACTAGGCTGTTCTTCTTTTATTCCTTACACTCATCAATGAAGTGACCATCTTCCAGGTGCTAAGTCATAAATGGGAAATCGTCTGAGACTCTTTCTTCCCCCTAAGTATCTTTCAAATCTTTCTCCTACCCTCTTTCCCTGGCAAATCCTATTCATCCTTCAAGACTTCATTCAGTTATCACCATTTCTAGGAAAGCTTCACAAAATAGCCCATTTCCCTTTCTTTATCTGCACATCATAGCATTCAGCACTCACTGGATGTTGAAATCATCATCTTAAGAGCTCTTTGAGGGCAGAGAGTAAAGCTTAGCTACCTCTTATCCAGGCACAGTTTCTGATATATGATGCACCTTCTGTAAATATTTGTTCGACTGATGATTGAAATGAACTCTTACCAGCCTCACTCTCACTGGTGTGATTCTGTCATCTCTTCCCTGGATTATGACAGCAGGTTTGACTGCCACTGTTCTCCTAGCGATGTCCAATTCTATATGCCTTTCACACTGTCATCAGAATATGCTTGTAAAACCCTAATGTGAATACTTCATAGAGAGGCCCAGGGAGCAAGAGAAACAGGAAGGGAGGCTTAACTGAAAGAGTGGGCTGTTTATCCAAGGATCACTGTGACAGGAAGGAAATGACCAAACTGGGGCATGAGTCTTCTGGCTTTATGTTGACCTCATTTACAAAGGCAAGACAATCAGAAAGCTATCTTCCTTGTGTGTCAAGACACGAAAAAAAAAAAAATCCAGGGCACCTGAATGGCTCAGGCAATTAAGTGTCTGACTCTTGATTTTGGCTCAGATCATGATCTCACGGTTCATGAGTTTGAGCTCCCCATCGGGCTCTGTGCTGACAGTGTGGATCCTCCTTAAAATCCCCTCTCCCCCACTCTCTCTGGCCCTGCCCAACTCTTGCATACTCTTTCTCTCTCAGAATAAATAATTTTTTAAAAAAAAAATACTCTAAAAAAAAAGAAAGAAAAGAAAAAAAATCTACACAGTGATATCGGATTTGCCTTTCTCCTTCTGAATTACTCCTAGACCAGAGTCCATCTAAAAGGATAAGGAAAATTTTAAAAGATTCTGATATTTGTGGTTGTTGGTTGTGGAGATGAGGAGTCTAAAGAAGGAAAATAGACATTCGTGGAGGTTTCAGAGAATAGAATATTCAGGAGGTTCACTTCTGCTGCCTTTCCTTTTCCATGTTGACCCAATCAGAATAGTGAGGACATTAATACTACAAACAATCCCAAACCCCAGTGGCTTAAAACAGCAAACATTTATTTCTTGCTCACAATATAGATCCATTATGAATTGACTGTAGGATCTGCTCCGTGTTTTTGACATCTTCACTTTAGGAAGCATCCAGACTGATAGAAGGACTACTATCTGGAACCACATTATCCATAAATACATAATACAAGCCACAAACGTGTGCCATGTGTACAATTTTAAATTTTCTAATAGCCATATTTTAAACAGTAAAAAGAAACGCCATGAGTGCTTGATCATGGGTCAGTGAGAACTTGAAGCTCCTGTGCCAGAGACTAGGGAGCTGGGTGAAGCCATTTCCAGCTCTCCCCGCCCACATGCACCACACTGATCCACTCCAGTAGCTAAGCAGTGCCATCTAGTGGTCAGTGGAACTGCACCAAGTCCCACCCAGCTGCACCCTCCAAGCACATCCCCTAAAAAATCAGCACAAATCTTTGCCCCTGCTGAGTGGATGGACGATAGAAGACTTCATAGTTTGAGTTCTAGGGGAAACTAGATCTAACTCCATTCAGGTTTCATTCTGTTTGCTGGTTCATTCATTATTTCATTTTTTTTGCTTCTGTTTTTTGTTTCAATTGTTTTTGTTGTTTTTTTCTTTCTTTTTCTTGGATACAGAAAGAGAAAAATGAATTTTTATTTTCATTTAATTAAAATTTTTAAGGAGCGCCTGGGTGGCTTGGTCGGTTAAGCATCCGCCTTTGGCTCAGGTCATGGTCTCGCGGTCCGTGAGTTCGAGCCCCGCGTCAGGCTCTGTGCTGACAGCTCAGAGCCTGGAGCCTGTTTTGGATTCTGTGTCTCCCTCTCTCTCTGCCCCTCCCCTGTTCATGCTCTGTCTCTCTCTGTCTCAAAAATAAATAAACGTTAAAATAATTTTTTTAATTATTTTTACTTTATTTTTTAATTTTTTTAAATTTTCTATTCTTTTTTATTACATAAATTTTTCAGATTTTTAAATTTTTCTTACCTTTTTCCTTTCTTTTCTTTCCCTTTTTTTCTCTATTCTATCAAGCTTCTTTCAACAAGCAGATGAAAACACATCTAGGATCTAGCTTCCTTTATTTGATTTTTGTCTTGTTTTTAATTATTTAATTTTAATTTTTTATTTTATTAATTTTTTCTTCCTCCAAAATGACAAAATGAAGGAATTCACTCCAAAAGAAAGAACAGGAAGAAATCACAGTCAGGATCTTAATCGACACAGATATAAGCAAGATCTCTGAACTAGAATTTAGAACCATGATAATAAGAATAGTAGCTGGGTTGAAAAAAAGCATAGAATCACTTTTTGTGGAGACAAAAGAAGTAAAATCTAGTCAGGATGAAATTAAAAATGCTATCACTGAGATTCAATCTTGAATGGATGGCACAATGGCAAGGATGGACAAAGCAGAGCAGTGAATCAGTTTCCAGGCATAATCTACCACCAGCCTCTGGGCTACACAGATTCCATCAGATACAAGTCAAGGTCAGAATCTTCTTGAAGCCCTTTACAGTCTGATTGGGATAAAGGGTACTTCCCACATCACCCCCATGGAGCAGAAAGGAAAATTCCATTGCACTGCAACTGCTTTCCCCAAAGAAACAGTCTCCCTGATATCCAACAGATCTCTTCAACTCTTTTAGATCCTCCAGATGGGAGAAGAGTAAACAGCAAAAGAACTGGCTATTGGCCACACGCCTTTGCAACTTTTTTTCCTATGCGTGCACCCAATGCTGTCAGTAGAGTTAGGTTTTACAAATTTTAAATACATATACAAGTACACAAGTGCATAAAAATCACATACACCCATGGGGTGCCTGGGTGCCTCAGTTGGTTACACATCTAACTTTGGCTCAGGTCATGATCTCAGGGTTCATGAGTTTGGGCCCTGCATCAGGCTCTCTACTGTCAACATAGAGCCTGCTTCAGATCTTCTGTCTCCCTCTCTCTCTGCCCCTTCCTCTACTACCTTTCTCTCTCTCTCTCAAAAATAAATATTTAAAAAAGTCATATATGCACAGGCATATATATACATATACGTGTTAGAGAATAAAATCTTTATGAACCTCAAAACCAATATATCAGCAGGGCAGAGATATTTCCATTGTTGTATCTGACCATGGAGGTTTTCCTTTATACAAAGAAAAGCCTAGAGCCCAGTTTTGTGGTTGGCTGTGGCATGACAGGAAATGTTACTGCAGCTGACAGAGCATGGGTGGTGGGTGCAATAAGCAGGGTGTTCCTGTGAAAATTAGATAGATAACCAAAAAGTGGTAAGAAACAAATATATCCTCAGTAACAGAGCAGAATGCTTAACCAGACAGATTCAAATTCAGACCTGGATTTGAATCTTATTAGGCTACTAGCCCAGGGGTCTTGGGTAACTTAATCAAACTTTTTTCCTTTATTTGCAAAATGGGGATGAAACTGCCTTCCATCACTGCTGTATAAACGGTGTACAAAAGTGTACAAACACATTTTTTTAAAGAGGAAAAAAATGTGTGCTATGTAGCAAAGTTCCTGACACTCATAGTCAGCACTAATTAAATTCCATCTCTTATTACGAAGAGGAAGTTTTAAGTGGGGGTTGAGCTTAAAACTCTGGGGCCAGCCAAACTGGGCTAGAACCCCCACTCTGACAATTCTTAGCTATGTGACCTTGGACAAGTTACTTTACCTGTCTGTGCCACAATTTCTTCTTCCATTAAATGGGAATAATATAGGGGCACCTGGGTGGCAGTTGGTTAAGTGGCAACTCTTGATTTCAGCTCAGGTCATGATCTCATACTTCATGAGATCAAGCTCCACGCTGGGCCCTGCACTGACAGCTCAGAGCCTGTTTGGGATTTTCTCTCCCCCTCTTTCTCTGCCCCTCCCCCACTCATAGTCTCTGTCTCTTTCTCAAAATAAATAAATAAGCTTTAAAGGAGAATAATATGATATAAATTTCCTAGGGTTGTTATGAACATTAACCAAGTTCCTATTTGCAAAGTACTTAGAATGGTGGATGATAGCAGACCAGAAGTATTTGCTGTCATAGCTGCAGTGATCTTCCTAAGCTCAAGTCAGTGTATAAGGAGGCTCCTGACTGTGACTAACAATTATTACATTCACTAGCCAGCTGTTTATAGAGTACCTTTAAATACAGGCACTGAACTAGGTGTTAGGAGGACCTGAAAAAATTGTAAAACACAAACACTTTTCTGACCCCAAAGACCACAAACCCTAAAACAGGAAGGATGGTTAATGACTTCAACCAACATGGTCCATGACCATTGCTAAATGCCTGGTACGAATAGATGGGAGAGAAATTCAAAGGCATAAGTTCTACTAGGAAGTGGAAGGAAGTGCGAAGAGAGAGGGAATAGCTAAACCATTATGTTGGATCTTTAAGGAAGAATAAGAATTATAGAACCAAAGAGATAGGGAACAGAACACATTAGGCCTTGGAAGTGTGTGAACAAGAGGAGGTTAGCCATGCAATGGTCTTCCCAAGGACCAGTGACGGGGAAGTATGTCTGGAATGAAAGACAGACAAAGGAAAACTCTGTTAGGGAATAGGTGAGGGCGAATTTGTGAAGGACCTTCATGCTGTTAGTGCTTCAATGTCTAAATAGGCAGTGAGGGATTCAGATAGTTTATTGGTAGTTTTTAACTTTAATGTTGACAAAAATTACCCATATATTTTATTTAAAAAAAAAGTAGAAGTTCAAACATATAGCCCCCCTCTGCACATGAATCAGAATATGCTCTGCATATGAAATCAGAATCCCTGAAGCTGAGGCTCAGGCACATGTTCAGCAAGAGAATTCCATAGGCCATTGTGACAGAGACCAAAATTTGAAACCCACTACTAAAGAGCCCTTAAAACCTGGATGACGAGGACGCCTGGATGGTTCAGTCAGTTAAGTTCCGACTCTTGATTTTGACTCAGGTCATGATCTCACAGTTCATGGTTCAAGACCTGTGTTAGGCTCCATACTGACAGTGCAGAGCCTGCTTGGGATTCTCTCTATCTCCTTCTCTCTCTCTGCCCCTCTCTCACTCATGCTCCCTTTCTCTCTCTCTCTCTCTCTCAAAATAAAATTAAGTAAATAAAACCTGGATCACCATGAATAGCTTCAAGGGCAGAGGGCTCAGAAGAAAGGAAATTAGGATTTGTTGAGTGCTCACACATGCCAGGTGTCTTACAGCTATTTTTCATTTAGTCCCAAGAACAATCCTGAAAGAAGGACATCATTATTCTCATCTTCAGTCTTAAAAGGCCAATATTTATGTTGCAAATGCAGTAAGACACAGACTGGACATTCAAACACAAGCCCCAGGCTCCAGGACCACTGTGTTTCCCACAGTATCACATAAACCTCCCAATAAACACTCGTGCATTTTCCCCTTGATACTTAACACAGCTCAAATTAAGTCAAGTAGCAAATGTGGTATCATAAACACTGCTCCCATCCTCATTGCTCTCCTCCAGTGGTGTCTAAATTTTATCTTCCCTGTGTCCTGAAACTGAGCCCAAACCACTGGGGCTGTCATTTCAAGCTGAGTTTATTTTTTACAAAACAAGCTTCTCCTAACTTTCTTTCTCTTTCTCCCACCCTTTTCTCTCCAATGTCCCCTAATCCACGCTACAGAGTTTTGAAACTCTTCATTCAGAGTAGAACACAAAAATGGAACCTGAAATCTTAAATAATTCCATTTGTGGTTTTCTTTTACCCTAACGCTGACGTAAAATGGCAACAGGGGGGTATTGTCCACAGTAAGCTTCACACAAAATCCAAAGGAAATGAGGTCTATATTCTGTTTAGCTTTTTCTTTTTCTTTTCTTTTCTTTTTTTTTCTGTTTAGCTTTTTCTAATGTCTACCACCAACACTGGGAAACTATTCATTATTTTAATCTAAACAAGTTCCTCATTCTGCTTTTGAAAGCTAGCCTCTGCTGGTAGAATTTTAGTCACTGTACGTGTTTATGTGTCCATATGCATCTACAAAAGACGCTTAATATCTTAAATTGGTACTGTATTGTCTACCTTCATGTAAAACTCTCACCTTACAATGCTTCTTTCTATTTTTTTCCCAAAAGGGTGTTTGATTTTTCAGATTGAATGCTTTATTTTACTGACCTGCTGTCAGTCACATGATGCAAGAAGGTATTTCCTCTTTATGTGCTTTCTTAATTCTTCCACAATTGATTATTTTACAGTTTATTTTTATCCCACTCTAAATTGGAATCCTGGGTAAATGCTGAGCAGCCTTTCTTTCCAACTTTAAATGTTCTCTAAATGGAATTGACAGTTGGTACATTTCTTCATCCACATCACTAAAGGAAATGTCTGTCAGTCTGGGGCTCAGACGCATGAAGATTTTCCTATTACTATGCCTAAAAGGACCTTAGCATGATTTCTTAACCAAACAGGTTCAGATGTAAATCTATGCCTATCCTCTAAATACCACTTTGGCAAGTGGCTCTTTCATTTCACCAGGAAGAATCACCCATGTTAGGAAGCCATAATGACACTTTGAATTCTCTACATACCACTGGATACAAATCTGCAGATTGTGTAATGGAAATTCAAGGAGTGACAGTCACCTAAACTGCAATGTGAATAGTGTCTTCTGGAGTTGAGTAATGCACATCCCGCTCAGCCATACAGAGCAGCCCTTCAATGGGAAACTTCTTTTCCCCTAATGAAAATAGACTTCCTTAATAGTTAATGGCCACTTAGAGACTCTTTTGCTTGCCTATTATAATCAGGTCTTATAAATTAAAAATTAGTGATACTTACTCTTCATTTTCCCCATATTTGAATTATTTCCTGGAATAGACTTACTTTGGTTTTATTTTTTTTTAATTTTTTTACATTTTATTTATTTTTGAGAGACAGAGCACGAATGGGGGAGGGGCAGAGAGAGAAGGGTGCACAGAATCTGAAGCAGGTTCCAGGCCCTGAGCAAGCTGTCAGCACAGAGAAAAAGGCAGCGCTCAAACCCACCAATGGTGAGATAAAGACCTGAGCTGGAGTCGGACGTTCAACTGACTGAGCCACCCAGGTGCCCCAGATTTAATTTATTTTTCAAAAAATGTTCTGGGTGCACCTGGGTGGCCCAGTCAGTTGAGTGTTTGACTTCGGCTCAGGTCATGATCTCACAGTTCGTGGGCTGGAGCCCCATATCAAGCTCTGCACTGACATCTCAGAGCTTAGAGCCTGCTTCAGGTTCTGTGTCTCCCTCTCTCACTGCCCCTCCTCACCTGTGCACTCTCTCTCTCTCTCTCAAAAATAAATAACTAGGGGCGCCTGAGTGGCTCAGTCGGTTAAGCATCTGACTTCGGCTCAGGTCATGATCTCGCGGTCCGTGAGTCTGAGCCCCGCATCAGGCTCTGTGCTGACAGCTCAGAGCCTGGAGCCTGCTTCAGATTCTGTGTTTCCCTCTCTCTCTGACCCTCCCCCATTCATGCTCTGTCTCTGTCTTAAAAATAAATAAACGTTTAAAAATTTAAAATAAATAAATAAATAAAATAAGATAAAATAAAATACGTTCTAAAGTCATTGAGATAACTTGAGAGATGAGAGATGGTATTATCCTCAGGAAGTGAAAGTGTGTTGTGGAAAACAAGAGTCATCATGGGAAGCAAAACATCAGAACCATCACACCAAAGAGATGTTAAACATGGTCATGTTTGTTTCAAAACATAAAGTTGACTCCATATCAATAAATACTTTTAACACTGAATGTAGAAAAACTGTGTATGTTCTAAAAAGACAGCTTACTAAAGAATTGGAGGAAAGATAGCCTTTTACCTCTAGGCCATTGATAAAACCATTCAGGAGTAGAAATAACCTCAACGATATTATGTGGAATTGGGGGAGGGAAAGAGAGGAGTTGATAAAATCAGAAAGAATTTTCTGCTCTCCTTTTCTCACTATAGCCTTAAAGTTAGAAATCTGAAGTTGGAAAATGCACCTTCACATATATACCTGTTTGGGGGTTTTTTGTTTTTGTTTTTGTTTCTGTTTTTGTTTTTCTCACTTTAGGGTTAGAATCACTAATTGGTGGACAGGGTCAAAAGTTGAAACAGGTACTCAATTTGAATCTAGATCAGATCACTCGGGTTGGTAATGGGTTCATAAGGCCCCATGGAGGCCAAGCAGGAGCAGCTACAGCTTGTGTCTAAAGCACAATATCATTACTGATACCACAATATCATTAACTGGAGAATTAAAGGTGCTGCACAATGTTGATGGCCACCTCAGTGAGCTCTGTCTAGACTTAAGTCCTCTCAATGTTATCTTTGTATAAGCCCATCATCCAATCTTCCAGCCTTTGGTCCAGTCCCTGCAGCCTCTAGAACTGGAGGCTATACGTTAGCTAACCAGCCTCCAGACCCCTCACCCATGGAGAGAACCCATGGAGGGAACCCATCTGGCTACTTTTTTCTGCAAACATTCAAGCGAAAGAGAATCTCAAAGATTTGGAGCCCCCCCCCCCCACCACCCCCACCCTCAGTTACAGCCAATGGTAGAGAAATGCTCTGGGAAGGGACAAAAATACACCCATCTCAGGTCAGCATCGGGTGGGAGTAGAATATACCTGCTCTGGGTGGCTTCTGGGCATGGAAAAGACCCTCAGCTACTCCTGGCTTCCTTGGGTCATTTTCTCAGAAGGTATAACTCTCCAGGCTATGTGATAAGTAAGTGATAGAAGGCTTCAACCTAAAAGACAGCACTGTGGCACTGGTTTTCAGGAAGTTTCTGGTTAGAGTGAGGAAGGAAGAAGAAAGTCCTCCTTCATTCTGATACACAATCTAATAGCCAAGAGCAAGAGAAGGTGGTGAACAAGAACAAAGGAGGTTTATGCCTAGTCCTTTAAGTATAGATTGGGAACAGTTTTAAAGAGCAGAATATCTCAGGTTCTGAAGGCCAGGACTGAGCCTAGCAGGGACACTAGCCGGACAACTAGACACACTTCACTTCCATGGGTATTAGAATCACAGGGCTTTTGGTTTTTAAGCTCAGGCCTGGAGAGATTAAGCAGGGAAGCCATGCCACACAGCTTATTATATCTGCGTGGTGGGACACAGAGAGGTTTCAGAAAGCAATGCGATTGGTGCAAGTGAACAGGACGTGGCATGTGGTTAGTTCTATTCAGAACCACTGCAGACAAAAATTTCCCAGCCCTGAGCCCTTTATCATCAGTCTGTTGCCAGAAGTGGACAGGTCCTAGGCCAAGCTTATCCACGGGGTTCCCTTGGGAGAGTGATGATGGGCTGCAGAAACATCCTCACTTCCCAGTCCGAGAGGCCACCTGGATGGCTTTGATCCACTCGGTGCGCTCCTTGGCAGTGGCCGCTTGCAAGAAATAATGAACTTCATCAGCTGTGATGATCTCAAAGAGGTTTTCTTCTTCGCTTTTTCTGCCTGGTGAAAAAGAAAGTGAGCGACAAAGCACATGCAGAGATGCTGCCCAGTCACCCTCCTTTTGCAAGGAATGAAATTTTTATTTTTTTAGTATTCTAAGAAAATTAAATATGTGGCTTTCAAACTTATCATCATTGTATGATCATATATCTTTATTGTATAATCATACATATATAGAGTATGTATATATACTATAATATACTACAGTATACTAATACTATATATAGATAGCTAGATAGATATAGTATTTATATAGATAGGTACATAGTATGACTGTGTGTGGTATGAGTGTGTGTTTAAGAAATAAGTAAAATACTCGACAGTTTACAGTTTCTTTTACAGTTTATGAGAAAACTAAATTTCCTACTTTTGCATACCAATTAATGAGTACCTCTACGAGAGCCTAATGAGTACTTTTCCTCTGCTCATAATATAAGCCAAGGACTGACCCTAATATATTAAAATTAAAAATAAAAACAAAAATCCAGACCCACTTCCGGTAAAAAATACAAGCTTGAACTTGTTTTTATCAGGGGCTAAGTTAGAGTCTGTTGAAAGATCGAAAGGCAGTTAACTGGCCAATAGCACGACAAGACTTAAAACATCCACCTCAAATCAAAAATCGTAATTCCATAAGAAGAAGACAATGAGCAGATACAGGAGTAGTCAAAAATCTAAGGTTTTGCAGCTGTAGTGTTTTCCCATCAGCCTTTATAACATCATAAACCCAAAATGACATGGCAAAACCAGGGTTGGGATGTCTAAACCACATCTCCCCAGTGATACCCCTCATTTCTGCATCTGTGAAGTCAGTCAACACCAGCATGGCTATTCCATTCACCACATCATAGACTTGTGATCTAGGACCCAGAGGTCACTGGTGCAACCCCTCACTCCAGAGGAGGAGCTAAGGCCCAGATTCATTAGGTGGTTCACCCTAGACCATGCCACTAACCAACTAGCACAGACATTACTGCAAGTCAAGTGCACTTTCCACTCACTGCACTGTCTCACTGCACAAATGTTCCTTTTGCTGTGGGAGATTTCCTGGTCTGGATATGTAAAAGGTCCCCCTTTAAGGAATGCCACAGCTCAATTACAAGCATCAGGAGGTAACAAGTCTCTCCATCCAAGCCAGTTCCAAGGGGAAGGTTTTTCTCAGCATTGCTCAAGGATTTGCTCAAGTCATCCACAAAACCACTCCTCCTCTCCAAGGCCCAGAGAGACAGGGCAGCATCTGGGAGAAAATAACTCTTGTTTTCTCCCAGGTTTCCAGACAGAAATTCATTCATGCTTAGCCTGATTGATTAAGTCAGTTATTGATTGTTGTTGGCTCAGGATGCCCAGGTGTGGAAAGGAAGCCTGAATAACCTCTCTCAAACAAAAATTCATTCTTACCATCTGGGTTGCTCTCCACTGAAGTCACTACACAGCCTCTCAAGTGAATTGCTCCCAGGGGATCTTCCCCCTAGAGAAGAGAGGAGCCCTCATGTTATGTTTCCAATGTACAATGCACGAACATACCTTATCCTGTTGGTACAAAAGCCGTACAGACTCACTCTGGTGTAGATTAGGGCACCCCAAATGGGTAAGAGTAGAAGGAGACTAAAGAAAACCCCTTCCTGCACTGTAAGCAGGGTCAGTAAGCCCTGCACTGTAAGCAGGGTCTGAGGACCCAACCCAGATGGGTTTGTCTTTACGATTTAGAGTTTACTCCTTTTATTAAGGAAAAGGCCCTCTTCTGAATAAACAACAGCCCAAATGGCTGGACTTAAACAGTGCTCTCATCCAAATTGGCCCAGAGGAGGAATTATCACTGTTTTTCATATTAAACCAAGAGCAATGAATTGGACTGGTTGAGTCCCTCTGAAAGTATCAGATCAGGGCAAACAAAAACAAATGAATAACAATATAGTGATATTTTCTTTCATCCCTGAGCTTGTGCTGGCCTCAAAGCCTAAGACTGCAGATCTTTGCAGTTAAGAGGGGAGAGGAAAAGGTAGAGGAGAGCAGGAGAAAAAGAAGTGGGAGGGTAAAGAGGAAATGGGGCTATAAACAGAGCAGAAAGGACAATGGAAAGCCCAGATAGCAGATGCAGTGGAGGTCTGAGTGCAATAGATTTGTTGACCACAGGATCTCACCCCAGCAGGGTCATAGTAGTGCAGGTAGGCAGGGTCTTCTCTCAGAATGAACTTCCTCACTTTCCAGTTTTTCCTCCTGTGCCCCTTTATCCAAGATCAACATAAAAAGAGGCATGGTGAGTTCTTAGCATCACTCTGTACATATAGTATCTACATAGTAAGCTTTGTTGAACTGAAAAAAGAAAAAGATGAAATACCAACTTCAGGAAAACGAGGTCCCAACCCAGGTCTTTGTCAGGGAGATAGCACTACGGCCAGTGAATAGTTTGGATGTTATGAAATTATGGATTAATTATTTCTAAGACTGCCTTCCAGGTTTAGTATTACATAAGACAATATTTTATACAATGTACCTACGTGGTTGTTAGGTAACATGGAGGATATAAAGAGGTTAAGACATAGCTCTACTCTTTAGAGCTAGAGTTTACAGTCTATGTGGAAATATAAAACAGCAAATGTCCAAATCAAGTAATTGGTATAGATAACAGATTTCAAGGGAATTAAATGTGGGATATGTCACTGTAGGTTTGGGATGTCAAAGAGAGCCTCTGCACTTAACCACAGAGGGCACGCAGGAGACAGATGGATGGGAAAGAGGTGGGTGGAAAGACTTGACAACAAAAAAGCAGCAATGGGAATACACAAGGCATATGCAGACATTAATGAATAAGACCAGTCTGGCTAGAATGCAGGGTTCATGAGACATGTTTGGGAAAGTGGAAAGAGACTTAAAAGGTGGGGGTTGTTGCTGATGGCTTCTGAGTCAGAGGTGAAAAGATTACAATCACATTTTAGGAAGATTAATATGGCGACCACATGTAGGATGGACCAGCTGGCTAGGTTAAAGATAAGCCAGGGAGAAGATACTAAGGTAAAAAGAAGCTCATTAGGAAATTATTGCAACAATCTAAGCACAGAATTATTAGGAACTAACATCAGGTAGCAGCAATGGAAGCGGGAAGGAATAGTCACTGTGACAGACATGATGAAAACACATAGGAACTGGGCTTTCCCAAAGAATGACACCATCCAGACTGTGGGTTTGTAGGGCAGGATTTATGTTTTGTTGACCTTTGTTCCTCCGAAGCCCAGCCCTATGCCTAATACATAAAATCTCACCCTGGAAGCTGCCATATATCTGCTTGTAATTTCCTTGAATTATACAGTTTCTTCAATCAGCTTATAATAATTTTTTTAATGTCGTGGTAAACCTAATTTCATTATTTCCTCCAGAAAATTCAAATGACTTAAATACCTCCAGAAGAAAAAAAAGTGTATATTAGATAAGACGATATACAGTTTCTGTCGTGCCAATGTGAAGCATATCATTTAATTCTAAAGCACCATATATTGACAAGCACATATACAAATTTTCCAGTACTTTTTACTGTGCTCCTATAGAAAAAAAATGAAACATTTATGATTTTAGCAAACAGTGTCTCCTTCATGATGCCAAGTCTAAGGAGTTTAAAGGGAGCTTTCAAGAATGAGTCTAAGTTATATTGGCCAAGGAGCTCATCTCCAAAGAGGCTTTTACTTGCTTGAAGGATGGAGCCAGGAATCCTATAGAGTCATATGGGAGAACAGACAATATTTCTATCTGTTATGTCATATCTATAATGGCTTCTGTATCAATTTCTAAAATTCTTTTTACGAATTCTTGTTCTTTGCCTTAGGTAATAAGATGCTAAAGCTTTTGCCTTACACCATTTCTTCCTGACCTGTGAACACACATTTCATGATCTCTCATGCAATCACTGGGTGAATAACAAGTTCTTGTGAATCAGTGGAAGGGGAAGATAATAGGAAGAGGTGAAATCAACCAACCCTGGTCAACTACCTATTGCCTTTAAGCTCTCATTGACATCACAATGTGACTCACTGAAAAGCTTAATGTTAGTAAGTGGGTCTCTGGCCATCCTTCATGTAATGAGTATTTCCTGGGGGATTTTAAGGAATGTGTGCATGCCCGGGGTTTCTAAGAATTGTTGCTGATCTGCCAGCCACTTATATTCAATTTAATTCTCTCTACAAATGTTTATTACCTATTATAGACCAAGAAGAATGCTGAGCTCTGCAGAAGATATGAGAAAAACATATGATATATTGTCCCTCCTTATCAAAAAATCTATACATAGTTTTGAAACCAGATATTTTGTTCATTGTCATAACAGAAGGAACTATTTAAAAAGGGATTATATTAAATATAATTCACTATCATTTATCCTCAAATTTACTACATCCCCCAAGTAGAATTATTTTCTCTGGGATGGGAGAAGTGGGAAGAATTGGGTGGGGGGGGAAGGACTGGCCTCCAGTTGAACACAGCTACTTCCCGCCTGTGAGGTGTGGGACACAGGTGCCCTTTTTCATGATAAGCCTTCTACACACATTAACCCTGCTAACTCCCAGCAGCAGACACAGAGTGGTTTAGCTTTGTGACACTTGGAGAAATTTTTTTAATTCCTTCAGGTGATTGTGATATGAACCAGGGTTATAAACCACTGAGCTAAGAGATTGGAAACATTAAAGGGGGCCATCAATCAAAATAGAAGAGGTTTCTTTTCCCTCTCACTCCTGCCAAAAATTAGAGGAAAGAATATTGTAAAAAAAAACAAAATCTCTGAATGCACATAGATTGTTGTTTTCTTCATAGTAAAAGGAGGCTAAGAGGGGTTACTATATTATAGTGGTATTTTGATAGTAGGATAAGTTAGCTTTGAAGAAAAAGGCTGGCTCTGTGGTTCTCAGACTTGGCCACACACCAAAATCACTTGCAGAACTTTAAAATCCAGAGACCCGGGTTTAATTGGCCTGGGGTGCAATTTTAACAGATCTCTGGAGGACTAAAATGTACACCAGTTGGGCCAGCTAAAACTAAATTGCACTTATCAAAAGCCAATTAAAGGAAGGTGAGGAAAAATACAGAAGTAAGCCTACTTCAAGTCCCCATTATCTTCAACACACATTCAGATAACCATTACCCTCAGCCAAATTTTTGACCAGGAATATGAGGATGTTTGGCAGAACTAGAGGAAGCTTGCAATAGGCAAACTCTCGCCACAGACAACTGCCAGAGCCTTCTCTATAGAAGGCTGGCCCTGCTCCTATACTTCCCCTTTGATCTAGTCAGTGGTCACCCTGTCATAAAGTTATTAGAATAGTCTGTGAATTCTTTTTAAATCCTTGCAGAATTATCTTTTGGGACCCTGTTCTCTCAAAACCTAATGTTAAAGTGTTTCACACTAATGCTCCCCTTCCCTAGTACTAGGTATGTATCTATACCTAATCTCAACTAGTTCAAATTTCTTCTTTTTAAATGTGAGTATATGGTCAACTTTGGTTCTTCCCTCTTCACCTCGGAAGTTCAAGGTCCTCTCATGACATAAATCAAATCTCAGTCCCACAGTAATATACTAAGCAGTGCCTTTAAGACAGATCACAGCACAGCAAGGAAGTTAAAACCTCGGCCTTATGAAGCAGCTTTGGTTTCTATGATACCATATGCTAGTGTCAATTTTTTTCACCCCGAATATTCTCATGTCTTCCTGTTGCTTTTTCCTCTACCAGGTGTTGTCCCTGGCTTCCTCACTTAGCCCCAGCCCCTATATTCCCTTACCTCTTGGCATTCTGTGCCTTAGCACCTGGTAACTAACTAGAGCTCTCTGGTTCACCCCTGCCATTGCTTCCCAGACTGACAGTGGCCTGTGACTGTGGAGACCTGGTGACTGCATATGACCCCCCCCCACCCCCCCTGCCCAGGACTGAGTGCATGCCATCTGACTGGATCTGACATTTGTCTGCTGCAGCTCCTGCAGAGTTGGCTTCAGGCATGTCCTGGATTTGGTCTCCCCATGACCTACCCACGGTCTAGAATATGACTTCCTTGCTTTCAATGGTATGTAATGTTCCTCTTCTGAGTGTGGCCTATTCCTGTTTCCTGGTCACTTTGCAAAAAGGAGGGATAGGCGAGTGGAAGTACTTTTACTGTGAAACATCTCTGTCTTTTGGATGGCACCTTTTAGACAATTGATTTCTTCCAACTAATGAAAAGGTCATTATTATTTTTTTTTTAAACATCTCTTTTCCCCATGATATTCATAAAAGAAGAGTTTCCCCAGGCACCTGGCTCAGTCGGTTAAGTGTCTGACTCTTGATTTCGGCTCTGGTCATGATCTCACAGTTCGTGGGCTCTGCACTGACAGTGAGGAGCCTACTTGGGATTCTCTCTCTCTCTCTCTCTCTCTCTCTCTCTCTCTCTCTCTCTCTCCCTCCCTCCCTCCCTCCATTATTTACACCCTCTCTCTCTCTTAAAATACACAAATAAACTTAAAAAAAAAAAAAGAAGAGTTTCCCCATTTCAAGGTGCATCTTCTACTCTACCTGCCTCAGTCCTCCTGTCCTAAAGTCACTTTGATCATCTACTTAGCTTTTTGTCTTTCACTCTGCAGGGCTCATTTTCTAGTTGAGTATTGGCCAAACAAACCAAATACTATTTGGTTAATTTAGAAATTAAAAGAAACTGGTAAAGGGGAAAAGACTGAAGAGAATAGTGGTGACCACTCACCTGTTTCAGTAAACATCCTTGCTTGATAACGACCCCTCTGAATTCTTCTTTCAGAATCACATCATCATCACTGGAATTCTCTTCACAGAAGAACCCGCTGTCTGGCTGTTGGGAAACCAAGCAGTAAGTTTGTTTTACCAGTCTTAGGCATATGGCTACTTGTACCTTCTCCCCTCCCTTTCCCCTTCAGCCACTGGGGTGGTTTCCTTTTCTCCTTCCTACTGTGGTTCATATCCTGACCTAAACTTTAAAAGTTGTCCTTGGTTAGCTCATTTCCCCTCTTCCTGTTTCTTGTCTCTAGATGCTTGTTTCTTGTTTCTAGATGCTCCACTCAAGAGTGATTTTGTCAATATCCTTTCATCCTCTTGGGTTCTGCAAACTGTATTCTAAGTCTAGCTCAGCACATTTCTTCCTTCAAAGCCTTCCTTCTCTTGGCACCTCATGGCCATATCCTTGAAAGTAGAGTTAGCTAATTTATAAGACACTGCATAACACAATCTCCATTATGACCTTTACCACTCAGCCCCTTCCACTTTGAGAAGACTGAGAACATGATGTGTCCAGCTTCATGTTCTAAGGTCAAGAGCAAACTGGGCCTTGCTCAGCTATAAGCAAGTAATAAACCATACAAAGGAAGAAGAGCCACTCTGGTGGGTATTTTTAGAATCTCACATTTAAATGGCTATAAACAACCAGATCAAAAGGTCTAGAAAGAAGAAAATACTGACAGTGGAACTTCCCCCAAAGTGAAATGAAACTCTCTTGGGGATATTCACTTCATTTTTGTAAGAAGATAGTTCCCTTAAATAGCTTCCTACCTTTTATGCCCTGACCCCAAATTGAAACAAAACTGCCAAAATCCCCCTAGAAATCCACTGTCGCTGGTTTTCTTATTTGGCCCAAGTTTAGGTCCATATTGTGCAATATAGTATTTCCCAATCTGTGGTAAGCATACATGAAGGTAAACAAGATGGTTGGGGGAGGGGACGTGGATGAACACATTTTGTGTTAAGAGTAGCGTATTGTAGGGTTGCCTGGGTGACTCAGTCAGTTAAGCATCCGACTTCGGCTCAGGTCATGATCTCATGGTTGAGCTCCACGTCGGGCTCTGTGCTGATAGCTCAGAGCCTGGAGCCTGCTTCGGATTCTGTGTCTCCCTCTCTTTCTGCCCTCCCCCTGCTTGCACTCTGTCTCTCTCTCTCTCAAAAACAAATAAACATTTAAAAAAATAAAAAATATATATATTTAGAAAAATACAACCAGCACATTGTGATTTTACAGATCTCCCTCTAAAAAGGAAGCTCCCTGAGGGCCACAGTTTTTGCCCATTATTTTTTTTTTTTTTCACCACTGTATCTCTTCTGTCTAGGAGAGTGCCTGGAATGTACTAGGACCTAATAGGTTTTTATAAATTAATTATTGCTTAGAATAAGAATAAAGTTTTGGGTGCCTGGGTGTCTCAGTCAGTTGAGCATCCAACTCTTGATTTCAGCTCAGGTCATGATTTCACAGTTCGTGCGACTGAGCCCCATGTCGGGCTCTGTGCTGAGCATGGAGCCTGCTTAAGATTCTCTCTGTGTTTCTGTCTCTGTCTCTCTCTCCCTCTTCCCCTCTCCCCTTCAGTGTTCTCTCTCTTTCTCTCAAATTAAAAAAAAGAATAAAGTTTTAAAAGTCACTTTAAAGGAAACTATTCAAGTAAACAATATTTTTCTTTAAAGTGGATATAGCAGGCATTGCAGAGGTGAACAAGTCTCTACAGGGCTGGGCCCTTTCTTTTGCACACATGGGTATGAACTAAAATCAACCTAGAATCTGTGCAGGGCAGCCCTCATCACAGGAAGAGTAAAGGGGTAGCATTTCTCACTTACAAAGTAGTAGAAGGCATCAGGGTTGTCCAGGAAAGGGTTTTCAGCAGTTCCATCCACTGCATTCTTGGACAGTTCTCCAGCAGGCTGCAGGTACCCTTCATTGAGCAGCGAGGAGGCAATCATGAGGCCTTCCTGGCGATTCCGAACAGACTTATTGGAAACCAGCCAGTCGATGACACAGTTGCCTGGATGGGACCATCAGAGGGAAGGTTAACACTCCCTACCGAGTTACCAAAGAACAAGCCACTGATAGTCACCCCTGAAGAGCTCTAGAGCACCCAAGTGTCTCACTTGTCTCATCTTCCCTGTTATTCCAAGAAGGAAAAATGAAATCAGCAGGATAAATACTTCTACATGCTCCTTAAGGAGCAATCCATACCTCAGAGAAATAGGTTTTACAAACTCACTCATTTACTCCACTAATGAATTGACACTTATTGAGCATCTACTAGGTGCTAAGTGCCTTGATGGATATTAGGGATTCCCCCTCAGGGAGTCTAAAAGGGAGAGATGGGATGTACTTAAGGATTGTAACAAGCATTCTGCTATGGATCAATGCAGTTCAGTGGAGCTACTAGGTCAAATCTGCAGGAAGGTGTGGAAGCGGGTGGGTAGGGCGGGGGGGCTGGTCTATGCTGTTGGGAAAAGATTCATAAGGGAAGTGGCATGGGGCTTAGGCTTAAAACATGAGTAAAATGTTTGCCAAGCACATAAAACAGGGCTGAGAGGAACCTGCACAGGCTGATAAAGCAGCAGCATGGGAACAGAGGCCCACAGGCACGAAGCAGCCCCTTTTGGGGGCAGAGGGCAAAGTTGGTGGAAAGAAGGTGAAAGAACACAAGAGAGAGTGAGGAAGACACAGGGTGAGTGGGAAAGCTTAGATGGCATACTAAGAAATCTGGCAATGAAGGGGCACCTGGGTGGCTCAGTCAATTGAGCATCTGACTTTGGCTCAGGTCATGCTCTCACAGTTGGTGAGCTCAAGCCCAGCATCAGGTTCTGTGCTGACAGCTCAGAGCCTGGAATCTGCTTCATATTCGGTGTCTGCCTCTCCCCCGCTTGCACTATGTCCTTCTCTCTCTCTCAAAAAAATAAACATTAAAAAAATTGTTTTAAAGAAGATAAAAGGGAATTGACCCATCATTTGGATTATTAGCAGGCTACAACTTTGAAGCTTTACATGAAAAATGACATATTCTGTATAAATGTAGACAACCAGGGAGCCAACGTAACAGGCAATAGGTTCCCGGTCATCAAAGCAAGAGCAATAGGATATACTACCTTTGAAACATTGGTTAGTGAGCCTTCCATGAATATCATATATGAGACACTTTTACCCACTTTTATTTTGTAGAAGGATAAACTAATTAATACTGCATTTCTGCTTTTAAACCTCATAGTGACCCTATGAAAGTGCTAGGGGAGTAATTACAGACCTCATTTAACAATGAGAAAATTGAGACTTGGAGAGTTTAAGTGACCTTAGGCCTGAGTTACACCAGCAATGACCCTTCACTCAAGTGTTCTAACCCTGGAGTCCATATGTACTCAGCCGGGCCTGCTGAAGCTTGAAAGACAAGTTCAGTCTTCCTTTTGTCCAACATTCAAGGTCCTCCATCACTTTTCACCAGTGCCTGAGTCCCAGTCTCTGCCATAGTCTTGTTTCTCCACTGAGACCACCTGACTCCCACAGAAAAACTTGATCTACCTGAATTTCTAGAACTAATATTGACCTTCAGTGGGGAGGACTTACGAAGTTCTAGCCCTGTACTCTGGGACTCAGTAACACATACACAGGAAATAGGTATGGCCTGGACCTTGCCCCCAGACTTATTTCAGAACCTCTTCCTCGTCTCCTTTGCTAGAGGCTCTGTCTTAGTGACATCAATCCTGCTAGAGTTAAGGCCCTGCCTTCCTCTTGTCAGCTTCCCTTACCACTGCCCATGGCTTGGTATCTTGATTCCAAATTTCAGCCCTGACTTTTCTAATGTTAACAGGCTACAACCTTAACTCTCTGAGGATGATTCCTACGGGACACTACCCTGCTACTGCAGATCACACTTCCTGACTTTGTCCTGAATGGTTTTTGTGAAGTATCTATTGATTGGATATCCCCTCAGATTCTACATCGGTTGTCTCTTCTCAGAGATTTTCTCTCTTGATCTTTTCTGTCACCATAAATAAGGCATGCTCAGCTTCTGACAACCTAATCCCAACTGCGTGTCCCATTTAGCCCCCTAATGAACCATCAGCCCTGCTAGGCTGGTCATTTTCTTCTTCTGGATGCATATTCCATATATCTCTGCCTCATAACTTTGTCCTCACCATACTTAATGAAATGCCACCCAACTCTTTGAGTAAAATTTAAGCCTCTACTTCTATGAGTCTCAACAGCCCCCTGAGTTCTTTCTCTTTTCTGGACTCAGAATTGTCTGTTCAGACATGTGACTTCTTAATTATAAAAACCACCCTGAGAGCTCACACCATATAGTATTTACTGTATACCAGGCACTGTTCTAAACATATTACAGAGAGCCTATAAAGTATGTGCACTGTGATTATCGCCATTTTATAGACAAGGAATGTGAAGCACAGAGAGGCTAAGTCATTGGCCTAAGGTTTTATAGCAAGTAAGTGGCCGAGCTAGGATGTTAACTAAGGCAGTCTGGCTCCAAAGAATATGTTTTTAACCTCTATGTCATCCACCTAAATTTGTGACACTTAATGCCGGATCCTGTGCAGCCTCACACATCTCTAGTATTGTCACTTAAATCTTACATTGTATACCTTGATTCCTGTTTATCAACTTATTCAACTCTGTGTCTGTTTCAACATAATGCCATTTATTTTGGGTTAGGGGTGTAGAGGCCCTTTGACTGATTAGCTGGAACTTCCAAAACTTTAACTTGAACAGCATAGTTCTTTTCTGCCTTTCCTTCTGCTTCCACCCTGGGGACATTCAATTCTCATGTTCGCCAGCCTGAGTTCTATGACCCCGTTCACCCACCATGTTTCATACACCCTCCCACACATAAGGCTGAGCGAGAACTACATATTGCCTTCCCCAGCTGCCCTATTTCAGACCTGCCATGCCTTTTACCTGTGAAGCAGTGATTAAAAATCTTCTTGTCCTTCTCTAGATTCAGCTCTTTTATTCCTTTTTCAGTGTCTTTCATGGACAGATACAAGGCACTGTGCAGACATGAAAACAGATGGATGAGTGGGGAGTCTTTCAGAATGGCAAGTCCTCTCTGGAAGTCACCACCTTGGAAAGGCCTGCCATGATCACAAGTTTCCCCCCTCCTCAGGTGGCCCTGAGCCTGGTCTCTCCACTGGATCAAAAGTAGTTAAAGGGCTGGGTTCATATTTGTATAACTCTGTGGCCTATACAGCATTCAGCAAAATGTGCTAGGAAGGTATTTAATGTCTCTTACACTAAGAGACATTAAGCTCTTTGAGCTCTTTGGTGATATAACTCTTAGTGCCTGAAATAGAGTTGCCCCAGTTAGGTGCCAAGAGGAGAGGTTCCTGGGGCCAATTGTTCATACACATTCTAGATCTTTAATTGCCCTCAATCCTCATGTCTTACTTCTTTAAGTGTCCTTCAAGAGACCATCTGTTGTAGATATTTGCCTCCAAGAAAGAAAATTTGTGCTAAGCTTATCTCTTATTCTAAAAATTATGAGAGATGGCAAATTCTTATTTTTGGCCTTGAAGTAATAAACCAAAGATGGCCTTATCAGAGAAATTGCAGACAACAAACAGAAGACCGTTTTTGTGTATCCTGTGGTTCCATGGAGCACAAACATCATCCCCACATAGCACTGACAGCTGTGGCTGGAAACATGGTCACTTGACAACCCCTCCCAGCAACTACAGCTGGACTAGGCACTGCCTCTTGGGTCTTTACCAAAAGCTTTATTGGTGAGAGAAGGTGCTCATTCTCACCAAGCTCAAAGCGCAAATTTTATTAAATCCCTGTGATATGCCAAGTCCTGTGGTGGGCTTGCATAAGGGGTTTCTTCAGTCCCCTCCCAGAAACCCTCGCCATCTTGTAAACAGAATCCTTGTTGGACATGTTAAGCAACCAACATGGAATTCTTCCTGGCAGCGCTCCCATTTCAGCGTATGTCCAACACAAAAGCAAAACTAGCAAGAAGTGAAGAGACTCCTAGGGAAGGAGGCTCTTGTGGTAGGAGATGTGAAACATTCAGGAAGGAAGAAACCCTGTTCCCAACCCCTGTCAGAGGCAGAGTTTACCTTTGAGCCTCTAAAAATCTTTAGGTAACAACTCTCGCCTGCAAGTCCAAACCAGCCAACAGAAAAGTCCATTTAAACCAAGTCAGGGCACCAATGACTTCTGCCCAGGATGGTTGTTCACCCTGGCTGGCTCTTGCTGGCTTTGTAAATGCATGAACTTGAACTTGAAACCTTACTTGCCTTTTCCTGCCTATCTAGACATCCTGAACCTTTGTTTCAAGACTAACTTATTATAGCTACTTCAAAAGTGCAATTATGCATTCTCTCTCTGTCTCTATCTCTCTATCTCTCTGTCTCTCTTTCTACCAAGGTTGCACAAAATGAGGGAATTTATACTGCATTAGGCTCCTCTCCTCAGCTGCTAGGCCTTGGAGAATCTATGATCACTCCTTCAGACTCATGTAAACATCTCAGTACACCAAGTGCCAGCATCAACTTGGAGGAGTGGATACAGCCTCCAAAGCAAGCCTTGGAGCAGGATCTGTTGTGAGATTTCCATAGCGAGGGGGCATGAGGGTAGAGTGAAGCAAAGAAAATCACCCTAAGTCAACGGTTTCTGGCAGTCGAATGGACCTCCTGGTAGATTTCCTTGCAAACTTCTGACCTCCTTCAATGCATTTAATGGCCTTCTTGATGTCTCGAACCCAAGCATCTCTCTCCTCCAGGAAGGCTGCCTGGAAGAAGTGGTCCTGCTGTTTGGTCGTAGTGATCTTAAACACAAACTAAAAATCAAAACACATCCCATTAGGAGTGATTCCTTTCAAAGGTCTGAGTTCCCTTAGAAGCACAGTAGTTGAGTCAACCCCATTCTGGAAGTGCTTGGCCAACAGAAACCCAAATGCCTAGGGCTGAGTATGGGTGTTGGTAAGAAGAACAGACCCAGGGAGCACCATTCACATTGTAGGCTACACACAGGCTCAAATGTCAGAGCAAGGTATTACAAGGTGTTCATCGTGGCTAGGAATGTTGACTCACCATCCTTTTGCCAAAGTCTTGACAAGGACTAGTCAGTGTGCTTCCTTTCAGGGGGATCATTCCTTTGGGGCTGTTGTCACTTTTCTTCTTATAGAATTCAATTCCATCTTCTAACAATACAACCCACATGGGTTTCCAGGTGTTGAACACACTTCCCTGTAATGAAACAAAAAGAGCTGTGCCACAATGTCTTCTAAAATGGTTCTATAGATGGTGCACAGCTTGGTAAATAGCCTAGTTTTGGCCAGTGTGGATTCAGGTGATGCACGTTGGTCACACGACCAGGCTGGTAGGAAAGCAGCCTTCAGGGGAGAAGGGGACTGCCATTCCGCTGAAAACTTTAAACAAAATTTTTTGAAGATAAAATGTATATACCTCCATAGGCAGGCCTTAAGCTTCACATGGCCCATTACCAAGAGAATATGGTATGGCTCTCTAACCCCCTTCTTGTGCATTTCAGCCACAGAAAGCCTTATTTTCTGCTCCCAACTCTGCCCACTGTGTTCATTCCACTTAGGGACTGCAAATAGATTCTATCCCAAGTATCAATTCAGACTGAATAGTAACTGATGCCTGAGGCCAGACTCACTGGAAAGGTACCATAATCCAATAGCTGTTTTGACTATGGGCGTGGAGGCCATAAATGGTATTGGCTAGCTGCGGTTACTGCCATCCTTTGGTCTAATCAGATTTTATCTGAATATGAACATCAAGAAGAAACTCAGAGAGCAGCCTTGTGTATGAGCATAGATAAGTTGTATGAAAATCACTTGCAAAATCATCTATAATACAGTGAGACTACCCACGTCAATTTGGCCTTAGGAAAATCCTTATTTAAAATGTTAGGGTTAATGCCAACCACCCTTGTAGCAATAAATTAACCATTCTGACTACATCAAGAAAGTCTCTCTTTCTTGTCCATATTTTGGGAGGACTTTGGAAAAGGAAGAGGTTCTTTGCCTCTCATCTTTGGACCCATGGTGTCACCTTGTCATGACCACCACAAAATAGAATTATCATCCAGTTCCCAGCAGATCCTGCTGCTTATCTTAAAATACTAACAGCTTCTATATAAAGGTCCAGTTGCCCAAAAGGAAGACTATTTATACAATGAAGATAAATACTTGTGGGACTATCATTTTGCTTGTTCATGTGTTTCCTTTATTTTAGTTACTGAAAAAAATTTTTTTTTTATTAGAACACACTATCTCTCTTCTGCACAGGCAGAATAACTGTCCATACTGACACTAGATTATTTCTCTTTTTAAAAAACGGGCAATGCCAGACACTGTGCCGATACATGAAATAATGTCAATCAAATGCCTACCCGTTTTACATCTATTTAAGAGAAACTCATATTCACATTATAAAAAGCCCCTCCTATAAATCAGTAAGAAAATACAAATGACCTGTTTTTTTTTTTAATTGGCAAAGGACTAAAAGAGGCATTTTATTAAAGAGGATATCCAAAAAACCTCTGAAAAGGTGCTCAAAATCATTTTTTACTAGGGAAATGCAGGTGAAAAGCAAATGAGATACCTCTGCACACCCGTGAGTGTATCTAAAATTAAAAAGATTGAGAAGGGCAAGATTTGGAAAGGATGGTAACTGGAACTCCCATACATGACTGGCAGGAGTGCAAAATGGTGCATCTAATAATGGAAAACTATGGAGAATGTCCTAATTCTTAGAAGATAAATGTTGAAGTATTTAGGTGTGAAGTAGCATGATGTCTGCAACTTATTCACAAGTATCTCAGTATAAAAATATGTGTCTGTATTTATACAGAGATACAGAAGCAGGGAAGAGAGAGCAAAAGCACCCTTGTGTTAACAGTTGATAAATCTAGGTAAAGAACATATGGGTAATCCTACTATTTTTCCTATTTCTCTGTGGGTTCAAAATTTTGCAAAAATTGAGAAAACTTAATAAATAAATGAACAACCCATGACACTAATATATATTAAAATTTGGGGGGCGCCTGGGTGGCTTAGCCGGTTAAGTGTCCAACTTGGGCTCAGGTCATGATCTCACAGTTCTTGAGTTCGAGCCCGTGTGTCAGGCTCTGTGCTGACAGCTCAGAGCCTGGAGCCCCCTTCAGATTCTGTCTCCCTGTCTCTCTGCCCCTCCCATGCTGATGCTCTGTATCTCTCAAAAAAAAAAAAAATTTAAAAAAAATGTTTTTAATTTGGGATATACTTTTAGAGAAATATGGGAAGTCTATTTAATAAAAAAGTGAAATAACTAAAAGTAATCAAAGATATATTCACAGAGCTAGGAGTAAGAAGCTGGGCTAGATTAAGGAGAAAATGCCTTTCAAGTACAAAACTTTATATCCTACCTCAGGTCTCTCAAAGAGTAATAATGGCCAGTCTTTCAGGGCTTTTGGCCTTGGAATTGGGATAAACTGGGAGAGGTCAGCCAGCATTGCATTCCTTCTGTAGAGAATTAAAATAAAGGTACTCCAGAGCCAACTGTTCAAAATGAATTTGGGCTTTCCTAATTCAAATGTAGCCTTAGGGACTCTGTCAACTTCCTCAGAGGAGAATGTGTCATCTGGGATTCGGGCTCGTTATGCACAGTGAGGAGGCCAATATTCTGTGAAACAAAAGAAATCTGAACATTGTAAAAGTGGAAACTCTCTTCCAGGCTTGGCAGCAATGAATTAGGTGAGGGTGATGAAATTGTGTGTGATCTGTCTCCTCTCAGCTATTACTGCAGCTTCTCGCTGGACTACACTGACAGCATCTCTCTTCAGCCATGCCTGCATTTACTCCTTCTGTCCCCAGGCACCTTGGTGCTCATTCAATAGCACACCTGGAAGTGTGATCATAGGAACGTCCAGGCCAGAGAGGCAGTCAGAGTCATCTACCAACGCGCTCATCATACAGGTAAGAATGTTGAGGCCCAGTTAAATGACTGGGCCTACTACACCTGACCAGTTAATGCAGAATTGGGACTAAATCCAGGTCTCCTAATTCTCAATTTTATGCTCTTTCCATTTTCCCTCAGATGCCATCTTCCTTTGGGTTCTTGCATAACTGTAGTTCTAGACTCTAAATCAAAATGCTTAGGCTACTTAGCTAGCCATATATATAAGCTCAAATATATATATATAAATATATATCATAAATATATAATATAACGTATATTACACAATCATAGTTATATATGAATAATCATAAAACATCTAAACCATATTACATCCTGATTTTATAGATGTATAATAGATACGTTTTATGATTTCATACATATATATGGCATACGTCTGTTTTCTCCCATTATAGGCCAAAACCTAAACTTTCATATCACAATGGGCTGGTTTCAGATGCTGAGTCAGATTTAAAATTTCCCAGTGAACAACTGCTCATTATCATGGGACTGGTATAGTTTAGCGCACAAGAGTCTGACAATGCATGACACCAAAAGAAGAAATCTTAAAAGACAAGACATTTGGCCATATAAAAAATTAAACTTCTGTACATTAAAAAAAAAAAAACCCTGCAACAACTGAAAAGCAAACATAAAAGCATGGCTATTTATAATATATTATAATATAATTAAAGGTTAATATTTTTAATATATTTTTAAGCCCTTTATAGTCAATAAGAAATATACAAACCCTCCCAATTTTTTTAAATGGGCAAACAATATAAACAGGCAATTCTCAAAAGAAGAAAAGCCTGGGGTGAATAAACATAAAAACGTACTGCTTCAACAGAATTCAGAGAAACACAAATTAAAATTGAAAAAGATATAATCTTTTTATTAGTAACTTTTTTTAAAGATGTATAAAATGTATTGGGGAAGATTTTGGGGAAACAGGCATGTGGAAAAAAAAAAAAGGAGCTCTGTGAGTCAGCAGTTTGATGTAGGCTGCCAAAAAAACTCAAGTCATTGCAGGCTGTATAAATAGAAGTACAAGATCTAAAGTGATGAAAGTAATACTCTAACTTTAAATGGAGCATAACCAGTAGGTGACAATGGATCTGGAGCTGAATAGCCCAGGCTCAAATCCTGGCTCTGCCACATTCTAGTAATGTAACCTGGAACAAGTTTTTAAACCTCATTTTCTACATCTGGCTAATGGCGATAATGCTACTATCTATTTCTTAGTGTTATTGTGTTTTTATAAAATACTCCATGTAAATTGCTTAGGGCAAGATCTAGAACACAGTAAACACCCAGTAAATACTACCTATTGCCTGTAATTCTGTGCTTATAGGTGCACCTGGAGAATGACCTTGAGTTCAGGAAACCTTAAAGCTGCAGATGATCGGGGCCTGTTGGCATCTCTCTCTTGGGGAATTGTTGGAGGAAATGCTAGGTTTTAGCCCAAAAGGGGACAGGCAGAGCAGATGAGGACTGTCCTGAAAGGTGTGAAACATTATCATAGACTGTTTGGAGGCCCAGTAGGTGGAGGTTTCAGAAGAAAATGGTTTGCTGCATACCTTCAGGGAGAAATTTTAATTAGTGAGTTTCCCGTCACAAGCAGTACTACAGCATGCTTGTTAGTGGTTTAGTAAAAGGAATGAAAGCCACAGACGGGAAAGTTCAATAAAATACTTTTTTAAGTATTCCTTTCAACCCTCAGATTCTACACATCTATTCCAAAACAAAAACAAAAACAAAAACAAAAAACCCTGGTGTCCCTTCTGTCCCTTATGTCTTCTATTTACAGATGCCCTACCAAACCTTGGGTCTTACCTACAAGCCAAAAATAAATACATCTTAAAAACATTTAACATGACCATCTAAAAAGGAATACTCCATTGAAAATTTTTTCTAATACTTCAAAAGTTACTATGATATGGAGCCCTGATTTCTCAGTTTCCACATGTCTTTTTCCAGGAAATTTCTTTCTTTTTGAGACATGTTCATTCAACAAATCATGATAAAACAGCTCCTGTGTTTCAGACACTGTCCTGAGTGTTGGGGTATAAAACTGACCAGGAGGCAGTCTCTGCTGTCAAACTGTTCCCAGTCTACCCAGGGAAGAGAGTGACCTTAAACGACAGCTCCAGTTCAGTATGACCAGTGCGCAAACTGGGGCATACTTTGTTTTGTGTAGCTTCACTGAAGATTGCCACAACTCATCACTGAGGGTTGGGGCAATCTGAATTTGGTGTTTAGAACCCTTCCTAAACACCTCCCACAGAGTGCAAACATCTCGTTTAACTTCTCCTTTCTCTCAGACTTCTCTTTTCATACGTTGACGTGTGGCTGGAATTCAAAGGAAATTACGTTTTGAGCAAAACTGAGTATCTAACTAAAGCAGAACTGTGAGTGAGTAGGTGTCTTCTATTCTCCCACACTCATGGGACATGTTATTTTAAGTTGCTGTTGTATTAAATTAAGTCCTCATTTCTGGTACATCATAAATTGTATCATCTAGTTTTCCAAACTAATCCATGAAATCACTTGTATAACATCCCAGATAAACCTTCATTTTGTACCTATGTAAATTCTTTGAAGGCAAGGAAACTATTCAGTAGTATATTTTTTATATAAGTAAACCCTTCCACGTTGGACAATTTCTCAATAAAAACATATCGGGTGAGCAAAATAGAAATGGCACCAAGTGCTCAACAAAGTGATTTCTTGAGTCCTAAGGATTTGGGTTCAAATCTCAACCTCACCTCTCCCAGAATGTGTGGCTTTAGCCAAGTTACTTAGACATTAGCCTCCTCATCTGTAAAACGGACATGTTGCAAAGATTAAATGAGATAATATACTTAAAGGGCTTAGCACAGCGGCTAGCTTGTAGTAGGTGCTCAAAAAATGGTAACCACATAGACAGATTTCACAGTTTGTAGACAATACTGTGAAATCGTTCTGGTATAAAGTTATCCTGGGCACCACCCATCCCAGCAACAGTGCTTTGGAGAAGAACATCACTGCAAAATGAGCACAGGAGGGCTACAAGAAACATAGTTATGCATGGCTCTTCATGACACTGAGGCCACACTGCTGACTTCAGAACAGCTCTGCCACATAATAGCTGCGTGACCTTGGGCAAGGCCCTCTGCCTCTCTTGTACCTCAGTTTCCTCATCTGAAAGGAAAGGATAATCACTGTGCCCACTTTGTAGTGTTGTTATAAAGATTACATGCATTAGTACATCTGGTGCTTACATCTGTCTTTGCTGCACAGTGAGCACAAGTGTTAGCTGTTATGATGGAGATGAGTCAACAAATGAAAATTGCTGGGAGTTATTTCACAGTAGCATGTCCAGAAGACAAGGTAGCTGTACAAAAGGATGCCTGGGCTGGGACTCCTGACCCTTCTGCTCTCTCTTGCACCCGAGTCTTTCACCTTTCCACCACAGCTTTCTGCAGCCTTTTTCTTTCCTGCCCAAACACCCTCGTCCTTCTCTTTCCCACCGCTCTGATTCCTGCACTTTCGCCCAGCCTCACAGGCCACCCCATCCCGAAGCCATTCTTGGGATCCGCCATGCTGCATGAAGTGTCTGCTAGTTGATTGTCGATCTGTCGACAGCGTGGTTTGCTCCATTAACCTCTAGGAATGAGGTTGATTTGGGACATGACTTAGTGGAGTCTAGGTTATTCGTTGCATGGAAATCTCTCCTCTCTCTTTTTTTAAAGCTATGATTGATTATAAACATATCCAAATCAGTAGTATGTTTTCAAGGACATCCAATGACATTTAGGTTTATTGGCTGGAATTAACCCCTAATCAGAGAGAAAGGAAGGTTGAGGTTACTAAACCCAATCTTGCCCACAGTACAGTTTGTCCAGGCCCCACTGTAGCTCTGGCAAATTCACCTAACCTCCTTTTTGCTGGCTTGGGTAAGCCTGCCTTCAGACTGTTACATGGGATCAATGAGATGTTGGGTTTTACAGTTACACAAGCCTGGATTTGAATCCCAGGTATTCCTCTTACCAGCTGTTTGACTGTGGGCAAGTCACTTATTCTCTCTGAGCCTTGGTTTTTTCATCTGTAAAATGGGGATAATGATACTATCTCAGAGGGTATTTGGGATTGAATGAGATCATGTTCGTAGGGTGGCTGGCTGCTATATGGTCAGCTCCACGTGCTCTTTTTTTTTTCCTTAAAGTCAAAAGTAGCAAGACTCTGAGACAAGCAAATCTAGGTCTTATTTAGAATGAAAAGATTGCAAAGTGCCAGACCCATGTATTTTCCTTCCTTCACATAATTATCATTTCTATGATAAAGAACTGAGGCAGGAGTTAAAGGAGGAAACCTGAATTGTAAAATGTGAGCAGTTATCTTGCACAAAAGAACAGCAGGGGTGCGCCTGGGTGTTTCAGTTGGTTAAATGTCCAACTTTTGATCTCAGCTCAGGTTTTGATCTCAGGGTCGTGAGTTCAAGCCCTGCACTGGGCTCCACTCAGGAACATTTCATAGTCATTGCCATTGACTGTTGACCCCAAGATTTTGGACTTGACAAAATTCTTGAACCACCATTTCTAATGTTGTATTTTGCCACCCCAAATTTCTTATCTCCAATAAAGTTATTTCACAAAACAAGACATAGGGAAAAAGATATCCTTTGTTACTACCCACATATCTTAAACTGGAGTAAATGGAGAGACTTCATATGTTATTGCTTGTCGTGCTTTGATATCAATAACCATAGTCAAGACATCTAACAGCCTTGTCAGAGAAAGATTTCCATTGTCCTTTCTTCACTATTAACTTGGCAACCAACCCAGGCACCAGTACATATCCCCATTAGCATATAGAAAAGGACCTTTATTTACTGAAGTGTATATCAATGCTGATATTAATAATCATGGTCACATACACATAGCACCTACTATGTGCTAAGTTCCTGACATACAGTTTTTAATCCAAATGTGTGAGGTACCTGGAAGAAATTTAACGTCTAAAAACATTTATAGGAAATTCTGGCTTCAGGTGTAGTTCTGCAGCCAACAAAGGGAACATTTCTGAACCAAGCATGTCTTTAAAATGACAAATAAATGAATCTTACCACAAATACTGTTCCAAAGATCCCAGAGAAAAATGCAAAAATTATGGAAGATATACATTGTAGACATGAAAACTATGGAAGATGGAAATTGTGAAAATATCTATATGAATTTTGACTACGCTTTTTTCTAGGGACATTTTCTAGATTGGCTTTTATAGGCAATAATCTGAGAGCATTACTCTCACTGACTAAAAACTTTATAACTATAAGTCTGTAAGCTTGACAAACCTCCTTCATCCCCATTTTCTAGTGGAGCAGCCTCGCTTATTAGAAATTTAGTCTTCTGTATTTTTTGTAATTTGTGGAGTTTAAAATGTGAACATACAAACTTAATAACAGCAATTTTCATTGCAAAATGTTTCCATTCACTTGCTCTTGTCTGAATACTAGCCCCAGCAACCAGGATAGAAATGTCCACATTATTACTGGTTCTCAAAGAGAATGTTGGCACCTATTGCAAAGAATCCACATACACCTCTGTGTGTCAGTGTGTGTCTTTTCCGAGGATGTTTCAAAGTAGCTAGAGATGTTCTGCTAGCTAAAGAGCCTATCAGCTGTGGACTCCTTTATTCTCCAGAAGCCACTTATAACTCTCACTGTCACAAATGCATTACAAACCGTATTCAAGTTACACTTACTCTAGGAAAATCTTGGTGTACTGGACAGAGTTCAGCACAATGAGTCAGAAACCCAAGTCAGAGAGTGGGTTTCTAGTGTCAACCTCTGTCTTAGCCATGTGACCTTGGGTAGTCACCCGGCTTCCAGGTCTCAGTCTCCTCTTCTGGAAATGGGGTATTGAAGCCAGGTGACCTGAAGTCCCTTCTAGCTTTAAATCAAAACAGAATCAGGCAGCAATGCGTGCTGCTTAACCCCCTCCGAGGTAGAACATTTTAGGCTAAAATGTTAAACCAATGAAGGACCTAAAACAGAGTCACTTTAGGTGCTCATTCGATTAACGAGCTGGGCTTCTGAAAGAATGTACTTAATTCAGTTCACTTCTGACACACTGAGCTTGCTTGGGTCATTGTGAGAGCATTTGTTCACGTAGGTGTTGCCCACAGGATACCAGCCCACCCTGTGTGTGAATTCACACAATGACACGACATACACCCAACATTAGGAGAAAAACAGTGCTAACAAAATTCAACTTCTCGATGCCATACCAGAGAGACTAAGTATTTTTTATTAAACTTGTCCCTATTTCCTAATCTTTAAAATCACTTCCTGCTACCTTAGCAGTACATTCAGAATGATGAATGAAGAGATTTGAGCCCAATTTCAGAAAAAAGATAAGGTTTTTTATGCACCAATTCTAAGAAGATGGCCCAAGAAATAAGCAACAATTACTGTGTCATTATATCATTTCTCTTTAATCCTTTTCTTTTGTCCTCTCCTCCAAAAACAAGTAAATAAATAAATAGGAGGAGGAGGAGGAGGATTTAAGTTACAAAGGAATAGTCTCTGAGTAACCTGCATAGGAGAAGAGGGTGAGTCTTCTAGCATAATATACACATGTGGCTCTTGAAAAAAAAAAAAACGCTCTAAGTCATTATTTAGGTTTTGCTTAGGCCCCCACCTCCCATATCCTGCAAACTGGAACAAACAAGATCAAACTGCTGATGCCTGAGCTAGATTAGTTCACCTTTAAGAAACAGAACGCCGTGGAACATGTGCTGGCTTGCCTTGCAACGGTCTACAGGCTGTGATGCTCTCCTATGTCAGCCCAATAGGTTCAGCATAAACCGTTCCTAAAGTGACTGGGGATGGAGAGTCCAAAGCTGGACACCGATCATCCCCAACGCTATTTTCAGGGATACCCTTGTACGTGGAACTTCTGCTTACCCTCTTCACAAGGTAGCCCTCCCTGATCCGCTTTGGCTCCATGTCGGATGGACAAACAGACAGCCGAATCCACTCTCAGACAAGTGTCATTAGAAGCTCAGCCTCTTCTGAGAGCTGAGGCAGTTGTGGGCTGCTTTTCTAGAGCGAGGTCCCTTTCACAATTTCCCATCTGCTGGCGATCGCATGATCACATCCTCTTCCTCTCACTGGAGTGGAAGACCAGAATGAGGAACTGCAGAGAGAAATAACCCATTCTTTGCTAACATCGAAGACTTACTAAAAGTGAAGTTGGGTTGAATATTTACCCCAGGTAAATTTTTGTTACCATAAACAAAACCATTCTTCTAAAGAGAAAAAAATTGGTGAAAGGAAGAGGTAGATGAACAAGAAAACCTCATTTTGTTTAGTTCTTGTAAGAAACCCCTAGGGAAATGATATTATTGTCCTTTTCTTACATATAAGGAAACTCAGGCTCAGAGAAGAAAGTGGTTGTCTCAAGGTCACACAGCAGGTTAAGAGGTGGAACCAGAAAAGTAGGGAGGGATCTCACTAAGTCTGCTGCCTCCCATCTGGTCTGAGAACTGGGTGTCACGCAGAACACTAATCCACAGTAGGCATGTCAAAGGAAGTCCACAAGCAAACGTATGAGAAATCGTCCATGATAGTCCCAGCTTTATGACTCCCCTTCAGATGAATAAATTAAAGACCCTCCCAAAGTACTACAGCAGAGAGTCCTACTGTAATGATATTCAATCCTGTGTTTCCCAAGCTTATTTGGCCACAGAATCCCTTTTTGAACAATTTGTATTACCATTCATGTTATGGTTTGAATTGTGTTGCCCCAAAAGATGTCCTAACCCATAGTGCCTTAGAATGTGACCTTATTTGGACATAGATGTAATGAGGTGAGATGAAGCAATCTGGAGTAGGTGGACCCTTGATCCAATATGACTAATGTTCTTATAAGAAGAGTGAGACACACAGAGAGAAGACAGCCATGTGACAGCAGAGGCAGTGATTCATCTACAAGGCAGGGAATGCCAAGGATTGCTGGAAAACACCAGAAGCTGGAAGAGGCAAGCAAGGACTCTCTCCTGGAGTAGTCATAGAGAGCATGGTCCTACCAACACCTTGATTTTAGACTTCTAGTCTTCCGAACTGTGAGACAATAAATTTCGGTTGTTTTAAGCCCCCTTTTTGGTACTTTGTTAAAGCAGCCCCAGGAAATTAATATAATTCAGAAAAACTGGTATTCCATAGAACAAACTTTAAGAAGGTTAATTTGACCATGTGAAAACGGGCAGGCTATTGAATCACTCTATGCCTCAGTGCTCTCATCTATAAAATGGGGATAGTAACATCTATTCAACTGAGTCATTCTGAAGATTAAGTAAGATAATACGTGGGGCACCAGACTGGCTTAGTTAGTAGAGATGCAAGTCCTGATCTCAGGGTTGTGAGTTCGAGCCCTACATTGGGTGTAGAGACTACCTAAAAGTTTTGTTTTTAATTAAAAATAAAAAGATAATATGTGTATTTTTAAAAGTATCCGAAACATAGTAAGTGTCCATAAACGTTATATTCCTCATTTCCAGGGAGTATCCATTACCTTAGGGCTGATCTTTTTCAATGATAAGTTTAATGGAGGTTATGGAAGTAATCATTTTTTTACTAGCTCCTTTTCTTCATTCCACCAGTCACCATTCTTTGGCTGCAGTCAACAGAAACCAACTCCAGCTAATTTACTGGAAGAATATAGGGTGGCTCACAGACTTGAAGAAAAAAATGAAGACTAAGTCTTTGGAAAAACACAAACCAGGACAGCTATGGGGTTCCACAAAGCAAGAACTAATGAACCACCTCTTTGAGACACGAAACTAAAAGAATTCCAGTGGTTTTCAGGCTCTACAAGTTCCCAGAGATGGGGCCTTTGATTGGTGTAGCTTGGCTTACTGCTTACCTCTCTGCTACCTGAAGGGGGAGCCTGTGAACTGACAGCCCATTAGGACAGTGCCCAATGGGGCAGGGGCTCATCCCCCAAAGTAAAATTGAAGCACTGTTAACAGAAGAAGAATGAAAGGTCCCTAGGCAGGCAAAACCCACCGATATCCACAGAAGGCATCTGAGGAACCAGGAAAATTAGGAACAGGAAGAAGAAGATCTGTACTTGGGGTTTTCTCAAAGCCTCCTGATGCACTCTCCTTCTTCCTTCCAGCTCTATATCTAACCTACAGTCATTGCTCCTCTATTTTTCAATTTTATGCTGATGCAGATTATGTAGAATTATAGATGGTTTGCCATCAGTTTCTCATTGCACCAAAATCAGTAAGAAAATATTCAAAAATTGGGGGAAGTAGGAGTGGAAGAATCAATGGCACCTGAGTAAAACAGAGACAAATAAAAGCATGGTTTGCCATGTCTGCACTTAAACAAGTATTTTGCTAAGTCTGTATTTGTACAGGCAATGGTCACAGTTCACTGATTTACCAAGTCTGATTCCATGGATAAATTGGTCTCCTTTTGTTTAATTCATCAAGTGACTTCTAATTTATAATGTTTCTCCCTTTGTCTCAATATGACAAGAGGTCTTGAAGAACCCTTACACAGAAATGTCAAATTATTTGGATGCTCACGATGTAAAAGCACCCTCTGCATTCTGAATAATTCTTTTCAAGAAATATGTGTTGAATGCTTGCCATGTACCAGGTGCTGGACTCAGTAAAGATGTCTTGCCACCAAGAGCAGCCCAAATTTGTTGGATCTGCTGCATGTACCCTGAATGGATTAGATGCTGCCTTTCCTGCTTCTCCTCTGCCCACCATAGGTCATGATGCCTGCTTAGCAACACCTAGTGGTCAGCAGAGGGAACTGTCTGAATCAATGACGTGTTTTGGTCTTCCTTCTCTTACCAGTTAAAGCAAATGCTCTTCTGCCCTGTCAGGTCCCATTTCCAGACCAAATGATTACAACCTCTTTTCATATCTTTTTCATGTATGTGTGTCTAGATTACTTTTAAAAATCTCATTTTGTCCCCCTGTTAATTCTCATATTTGACCAAAACCTTGGAAACATTCTTATAGTACCTTTCATCCCAGGAAAATTTGACTTCGGAGTGAGCAAAAAAGACAGCTGCATATCTCCAATGGTCTCTCAAAACAAAATAATATTAAATCTAAATTTTCCCTACTTCCTTTATTTGGGTTCAAATAATATGAACAGGAACAGAATTTAACCCAACTTTAACTTTGAAATATATAGATCCCTCTTTTTAAGGACAACAAGTAAACAGAAAATTCAGCAGATGTGGAGAGAGTTGATGCTGCAAAGGGAACGCATTCATGAAGAAGCTGGACCCAGTCCGGTGCAATCACAAAGCCCCTACTTTTTCTCAGTGCTTCTCACTCTGACAATCCATTCTTTCTGAGCCCATTGGATGAAATCTTGGTCAGTTTCCACATATTTCCCAAGAACTCTTAGCTTAAAAAAAAAATCTAAATCAGTCTAATGATCATATAAGTCTAGTCCAGTGTAATATAAAATACTCCAAATACTCTTTTTGTAGTTGACAGTCTTCCCTCACTGCCAGTTTGAAAACTGGAATGAAAGGGGAAGATTAATTATCAGCTTCTCACCCTGTCCTATCTCCTTCTCTAACCCTATTTGCTAAGTTGGACTTTCCGATCTCTCCAGGGTCTAAGGGACAGATGTACATGGTGAAAGATACATCATCAGAGCTGTCCCTCAGTAGAACATCTGGGACAGCTGCCTTAACGCTTCTGCTTGGGGGGAGGGGAGAGTCTATTTGCATCGTGTCTTAATTCCTCATTTTGTTACATCGTTAAAATTTAATTTGAAAAATTCTTTTCATGATAACCTAAGGAACCATGAATGATGCCCTAATATGCAGACTCCTTTCAAGTAGACTCGTCCTAAGTAGCCTTCCCAGGTCCATAGCCCATTTGGGTCAGCCCTGAACTAGGTCTTGCCTTGCTGGCCAGCCTGGTGCCCCGGCATGGCAGATGCACCATGGCTGGCACTGGACCCAGCTGCCTGAGCTCTAATCCTAGCTCCACTATTTCCTGGCCACATGATTGGGCAAGTTACTTGGCTTCTTTGTAACTCAGTTTCCTTGTTTATAGTACTAGGGTAATAATAGTCCCCACTTCATAAACTTGTTATGAGAAGTAAATGAAGTAAACTATGTACAGCTCTTAGATGAGTGTCTGGTACATACTAAGTGCTTACTAAATACTAGCTATTATTAGTTTTTTTTAAGGTTAAAGTATAAATGACAACCTGAAAAAATATTTGGAATAAGTATAAAATACAAAAAGTTACTATTCATAACATAGGACAAACTCTTATAAATATAATAGAAGAAGGAAATCGAGGGGTGCCTGGGTGACTCAGTTGGTTGAGCATCTGACTTTGGCTCAGGTCATGATCTCATGGTTCGTGAGTTCGGGCCCTGCATCAGGCTCACTGCTGTCAGCTCAGGGTCTGCTTCATGTCCTCTGTCCCCCTCTCTCTCTGCCTCTCTCAACCTCTCTCTCTCTTTCAAAAATAAATAAACATTTAAAAAGAAGAAGAAAATCCAAGAGAAAAAATGATCAAAAGATATGGGAAAGCATTTTAGAAAATAACTGAAAATTACTAATGAAGAAAAAAGTGCCCACCTCAGTTGTAATAAAAGAAATGCAACTTAAAACAATTACAATGTGCCATATGTTGCCCTCAGACTTAAAACCATTTTCATATTGGTGAGAACATGAGGGCACTCCCATATACTGTTAGTGAAAATAGAAATTAGCAAAAGTCTCTGTGGAGAGCAATGAGCTAGTACCTCCCAAATTTTAAATACATGCTACCAGACAGACTAACTACATATCCCAAGGATCATACACTTCCTATATTTGCTTATCCCAGAGAGGACCATTGACCCTTCTTAAAAAATGCCCACTCAGTCTCCAAGATTTCATTTGTGGTCTGCACCTCAAATTCTCTAATTCCTCTCTAAAACTTATCAGGAGATCATGCATCTTTAAATTAATAAACAGATTTTCCTGCTTAGTCGCGAAATTAAATCTATCTTTCATTTGAAAATCTAAATCCGGGCATGGTCCACTTTTTCTGTAAAAGGCCAGACAGTAAATGTTTCCAGTTCTGAGAGCCATACAATCTCTGTCACAATTACTCAACTTTGCTGTTGTAGCACAAAAGCCACTACTGACAATATGTAAATGAACGAGTGTAGTTGTGTTCCAATAAAACTTTATTTGTGCACGTTTAAATTGAGCTTTGTGGGGCGCCTGGGTGGCTCAGTCGGTTGGGCTTCCGACTTCGGCTCAGGTCGTGATCTCGCGGTCCGTGGTTTCGAGCCCCGCGTTGGTCTCTGTGCTGACAGCTCAGAGCCTGGAGCCTGTTTCAGATTCTGTGTCTCCCTCTTTCTCTGACCCTCCCCTTTTCATGCTCTCTGTCTCAAAAATAAATAAATGTTAAAAAAAATTTTTTTAATTGAGCTTTGTATTATTTTCATGTGTCACAAAGTATCATTCTTCTGATCTTTTTCAACTATTAAAAAGTGTAAAAAAGGGGCGCCTGGGTGGCTCAGTCGGTTGGGCGGCCGACTTCGGCTCAGGTCGTGATCTCATGGTCCGTGGGTTCGAGCCCCGCGTGGGGCCTGTGCTGACGGCTCAGAGCCTGGAGCCTGCTTCGGATTCTGTGTCTCCCTCTCTCTCTGCCCCTCCCCTGTTCATGCTCTGTCTCTCTCTGTCTCAAAAATAAATAAACGTTAAAAAAAATTTTTTTAAAAAGTGTAAAAAAGACATTGTAAGCCTGCAAGTCATATAAAAACAGGAGGCAAGCTCAATTTAGCCCACGGGCCATTTTTTGTTGTTTTTTGACCCCTAATCTGAAAGATAGAACTCCATTTAATCTGGTAAATGAGCTACCATATGAGCCTTTGTTCCCAACTCTAGACCGCAACAGAAGAATTCTCAATAAATTTCTAACAGTTTTCTCAATACCTCATGGTATGCATATATTACATATAAATTACAGTAAATACCACAAATGGCTCGTGGTTTGAGGAAATAGGTGGCATTCCTTACAGGTTATTCCAGTTCTAATGTACTTATGAATATACTTGTGGATTTTTTGGATCATCAAAATATATGAACTTGTGAACATTTCAAAAGGTACAGAAAAGACTGAAATAAATAGGGAAATGAAAGACGGTGAATTAATGTTTTCCATTAAAACCAGTGATTTTGTATTTCAGTAGGGTTCTTTTCATTACATCAGAGCGGATAGATATCAAAGTCTCATCTCAGAACTGTGTCCTTCCACTGGCCCCTGCACAGAAGAGTGTCTGGAAGAGTGTCTGGAACCAAATATTTTATGAAGTGGAGAAGAGGAGTAATGAAGAGAGCTTTCACTTTATATTTTAATCACTTGTACATCATTTGAACATGTTGCCATATGTATGTATTACTACAATAATTTTGTTTAAATTCAATAAGCATTTATTTTTTAATGATTTACCCAGAGTTGTCAAGAATATGGTAGGAGAATAAATCAGTCCCACCGTTTGAGAGGGCAACTAGATAGTGTGTATCAAAAGCCTTAAAAAATACAACTCCTTTGACTCAACAATTAGAATTTTCCCTCCTAAGAAAATAATTATAGTTGGTGCGGGGGGGGGGGGGGGGGGAGTTGTGGAATAGCCATGAGGATTTTCCTCACAGTATGGTTCATAATAATGAGAAGTTGAGGGGGTATCTAAATATGCAAGAATAAAAGCTTGGTTGACTTATGAAGCATGTGTAGAATAAAATAAATGGCTTTCAATAGGAATAAGTGGAAAAAAGCAGGACAAACTAGTTGGAGATTGTATGTGCTAGTTTTTATATAGTGAACATGGAACTTTTTTATTGGGCTGAAAATGGGTTGAGTCCTGTGATGATCTAGGTGCTGAGGGATAAACTGTCAAATTTTTCACACGTACTTGTTTCAAAATGACCCATAAATATTTCAATAGTTATAGGTACGGAGTACGGTATGGCTTTGGTGTCCAGTTAACAGATGAATGGCATTAACGAATGCCAAGGTGCCCACAGTTTTGGAGTAGCACGCCCAAGGCTCCAGAAGATTCAGCACAGCTTTTCAGGGGTTCTGGCCCATCAGCACTTCTCCTGGCAGCAACACCCTCAGCTGGACTCAGCAACAGAGGATGTGCTCCCAGAGCAGACAGCAGAATCCTTGATGTCAGGCATTCGCAGCCTGGATGCAACAGACAGCACCAGACATGCCCACCCCACCCCCCACCCTCAGTGCAATGGCCTCCGGGGTTGTCGGAGAGAATCTAAGGAAGGCCAACAGGGAAAACCTACAGTAACTGACAAGGCCATATCTGTGAGTCCACGTGAGTCATCTCCTGCAGAATCTTCAAAGTACGCAGGGGACCAGGGAAGGGGGCCAGAACTTCCATCACAGAAGGTACATGCACAGCTGAAAAATACCATGTGCAACTGACGATGAGATCTGGGTTTCCCCCCAGACTTGCGGGGCCCTGGACACACAGTTTCTATATCTGCATCACGGTCACTGGATACCAAGGGTATCTTCAATCTTCATCTTGTTCAAACAAGTTCTTTCCTAAAATGGGCCTCTGAAGATACAGCTGCTTGGAGTTCCAGTTGTCACCCATCCTTCTTACATTTCCTAACCACTTCCAGATGAGCTAAGTGGCATTAAGTGTAGCTGAGGTCACCGAAGAGATTTTTAAATAAGCTATTTTAAAAGTTACTGACATCAACAGCTCCGAGCTGTTATTTCTAGGTCAGCACAACGTCTTCTCCGTAGCAGCGACAGTCGTGGCTGAGGACCGCCTGACTGTGCGGGAGGCAGTCGGTCCCGAGCTGGGTGGAGCTCCAGCAGCGTAGTGACGTTATAAGCCCTCTATCGGCCGACCTTCTGTAAAAGGTGGAGGAAACTCCTCCCAGTGGAATTTAAACCAAATGAAATATCTGATCATCACTTGGTTCTGAAAATTTTTTTGACACTTTAAAATTTAGAAATAAGATGCATATATTTCATCCTATTCAGACTTTCCATTTCTTTAAAAATAATTTAGTCTCACTTATAGAGAAAAAAAAAAAGATAAAATTTGGGTTTATTTAAATATTTACCAAGTGACTCTGGGAAGGGAAGCTGGATCCGACAACACCTAAATTCCAACACTTAGATTCTACAATTCTATGAAATAAATGGGATTCACTCAGATTTGGTTTGTTTGGGGTAGTTGGATCTTTTTCAAGCCCAGATCTTCTAGGATATTTTCAAGCCCCTGGTTTCTAGGATATTAAGAACGATAACAAAAGAGAAATGATTCACCTCTTTAGGAGAGGCACAGATGTCAGCGCATCTAAGGATTGTGTTAATCTTCCAAATGCTGTCGATTGTTTTTTAGATGGCATTCTTCTTAAACACCTTGATCAACATGAATCCACAATAATAAGACCTTACATTTATTGAATGCTTACCATGTCTTGGCACTATACTAAATCCTTAATTTTAAACTCATTTAATCCTCCCAATGTAACGAGGCAGCTCTTATTATAATGCCTGTCTCACAGATGAGGCAGCAAGCACAGAAAAGTGAAATGACTTGCCCAAGTCAGCTCAGTTCATGAGGACAGCAGGCTGGGATTTGGTCCTAGGTCTGTCTCATTCCAGAACCTGCAAGCTCCTCACAATACCTGGCATACCATCACCTCTAGGTTGTGGTGTGTGGCAGCCATGAGAAATCAATTAAATTCACATCAACCCCAAAAGAGAGCTACCATTTCCACAGATGAAACAAAGCTTCCTGATCTTTCATTCTTAAACAAAAGAAAAAAGAAGCTTTTATATAGATGCCAATAAATAAATAAAACATCCCTATGATAAATGTAATCTTGGATTTTGTATAGCAACTTCTTAAAATCTCTTGACAAATCTGAGGTAAGGAAATAAACACTCAATTTGAAAAAGGCTTTTCTTCTGATGGGTGTTAAAACAATAGGAATCATATATAAAACTTTCTAATCATCTATCTTAATCCAGAAATAAAACCTGGGATAAATAAACACACACACACAGATACACACACACACACACACACACACACACACACACACACACACAGGCATATATACATATATATAATCTCAGATGAATATCCTTTCCTTTTTTTTTTCAAGAGAGAAAGAGAGAACAAACAGGAGAGGGGTAGAGGGAGAAAGAGAGAGAGAGAGAGAGAGAGAGAGAGAGAGAGAATCCCAAGTAGGCTCCATACTATCAGCTCAGAACTCAACGAGGTACTCAATACCACAACCCTGGCATCATAACCTGAGTCCTGAGCGCTGAGCCAAAATCAAGAGTTGGGCGCTTAACCAGCTGAGTCACCCAGATTCCCCATCAGATGAATATCCTTTAAACAATCCTCCCTGTAAATCATTTTTCATTCCAGCACGCAAGATAAAAGTTGAGCAGCAAAAAGTCTGAGGTTATAGTCTTTGGCAAAGGCCTAAAGTGTGTATATTCTAGGTAGCTAATTAAGAACAGATATATATGCTCTGAAATATTATCAAGTTCTTATTCAGTAAAGAGTGGTGTAAAGGATAGTAGCCCATGGGAGGAAAAAACCAGATAAATTTAGATTCTACGTCTCACATCATATATTAAAATAAATTTCAGATGGATCAAAAATGTAAATTTTGAAAATATGAGGGCGTGTCTGGGTGGCTCAGTCAGTTGAGCCTCTGACTCTTGGTTTCCACTCAGGTCACGATCTCACAGTTTCATGAGTTCGAGCCCTGTGTTGGGTTCTGCGCTGGCAGCTCAGAGCCTGCTTGGGATTCTCTCTCTCTCCCTCTCTCTCTGCCCCTCCCCCGCTGTCTCTATCTCTCTCAAACAAATAAATAAATATTAAAATTGTTTTTTAAAAAATATCAAAATTCTATCAGAAAACATGAAATAAAAATAATTTTTATAATTCTAGAATGAAGATGACATAAGAGATTAATAGATTAAATTACATAAACATAAAAATTATGTATGAGAAAAATACCACAAACAAAAAGCCACGTCAAACTGAAAAAAATGATTATATAATCACAGACAAAAGGCTAATTTCCTTAGTGTACTAAGAATACATATAAAAAATATGAGAAAAACAGAAAATGGGTAAAGAATATGAACCAACAGTTCACAGAAAAATGAGGCCAAATGATTCTTCAACTTACAAAAAACAGGTGAACCCATTCATAATAAAGGACTGTGCAAAGGAACAAGAGGATATTCCTTACCTATCAGATGGCTCAGATTCACTTCATCCATTCACTTCATCACTCTTTGTGGATGAAGGTGCAGGGAAATAGGCAAATGGCTGGTGGGGCTGTAAAGCAGAACAAACTCTACGGAGGAAAATCTGGCAATGGTCGTCAAAATTATAGAAAGCACATAATCTTCGACCCAGAATATCTGCTTCTGAGCAAAGATCCTTGGATATACTTACCTGTATGGAAATAACAAATATACAAGGATTCCCCTCTCTAAGATACAAAGTAGTATCTCTCACCATCTTCCATTTCTTTCTTATGTATTGATCATAACAGCACCAGTACTGTCTGATCTGCTTATTTGGTTCGACTGTCTCCCTCTAGAGTGTGCGTATGAGTAAAAGGTAAGCTACAGGCCTGCTTGGGGAGGTGATCCCCATCTGCCTTCTCACGGCACCACTTCCTTGTGTAAATGCGGATACCATGAGTTAGTTATCTGTCCTGTTTACTGGGAGAGCAGTATATGGGCATTCAGGCAAGCCACGGGCCTACGCGACTGGAATCATATAGACAGGTGGGGACTAGGGCAGTACACTCTCTGTTTCAGAATGAAGCACCCATAGCTTGACCTCGTTCATGGAAACTCTGTACGACCCACAAGGAGCTGCTGGATCACTGATAAGATCAAATATGTTTCACATGCTGTTTTACCTGACCTGTTTCAATCTACAGAGTAAAACTTAGTGCTAGACTTAGTTCAACTGAATACTACTAGCCGCATTGCTAGTCTGAACCTAGAACCACTCCTGGTGGCCGAACCACTCCAGAAGGTGGGCTGCATCCCCAGCATCCAGAACAGGATCTGGTACATATGAGCAACCCTGTAAATAATATTTAAATGATAAATGAATGGATGGATGAATATTGTTACGTGACCAAGATCAAAATGCACAAGAGTAACACTGCATGTTACCATTTGTGTAAAAAGATAATATTGCTTCCATTGGCACAGGCTAAGTCTGGTCAAAGGCACAAGTAATTTGCGCCTCAGTAGATGAGTGCACTTCTATGTTTGGTAGTTACCGTATTTCTTTAAAGATTTTTATTGGAAAATGGTTGTTGGTCTGCTTTATCATATATGTAAATGTATAAATGATTAATCAAAGTTGTATATCATAGGCAATAATGATTTTGAACTGGAATATCTTCAAAGCAGACATTACCAAGGAGCTGGAAGTGGCATATAGTAGATAGGTGGATGTTAAGCAACGTAGAACCCTACTGATCCCATAGGATAGAGAAGCTGGAAAATAATACAGTGTAAAGTAATTAATCGGGTTGATCTTCCCTATGAAGTTGGTGAAAATCAGTAGGTTTTGAGATAAGAGATGCTAAAAAAAATATTAACTTGCATTATAAGGAGTTTGTATTAAGCTTTCTCATCATGGTTAGATAATAGTAAAAATTGCTATTTCATTACAACTAAAATAAATGCATATATACATATTATAACAAATACATAAGGTACATTATATATAAATACATACATATACATATATAAAAAATTATGTATATACATATATATATATGTTTATATGTAAAGAAAAATACATGTTTTCTATCCCCTATGTAATAATTGGAACAGATGACAAGTTTACAGATAACCCAAGAACTATTAAAAATTTTTAAGAAATACACTTAAAAAATGGATAGCATTGCCTATCTTTATACCACTCAGAATTATCATGTGATGTAATAGGAGACCGTTCCTGCTGTCTGGTTATCATAGCATGGGCTCTATATCAGGGGGTCTATACTAGACAATATCCATCTACCTATGTTTTCTATATACTTTATCCCATTAACAGCTTGTTTCCCCCAAGTCCAAGGTAAAGTCTGCAAATATTGCAAGGTCTTTCCACTCTGACTGGTAGTGCAAACAATTCCCAGTCCTCCTGCTGGGAATTATTCAACCTACTGCTTTCAGGTGGTTCTTTCCTGGCCTGGTCGAATTTTGCCCCATGTGTGCACAGATCAGTAGTTAGCCAAAGATCCGAGCGGACTGCTCTGCAGATATCCAGCACATTCTCAGTCTCTCTATTCCATCCCTCCCCACTAATAATCTGCCCTGAATATTCTTACTAGTCTCCTCTTCTCATCTCCGCCTCTCAGTTCAGTGAGGACAACCATAGGGCTTGCCTTATTTATTTCCCTTCTCTTGGGTTTCATGGCCCTATGCTACCTGCTGTCCACTATCTGAAAACAGTTTTCTTGCTGTTTGAATTTCTAGTTGTTTATTACAGGAGGGAAATTCTAGTTGCAGTTAAACCTTCATGGGAAGTGGTAGAAGTCAATAATTTTATCCTTCACACTTCTCCAAGAGTGATAAAGAGTATCTCCAAGGTCAGTTTCAATGATATTGTAGTCATGTTACACACACACACACACACACACACACACACACACACACACACATACCTGCAACAACAATAATCCTTATCTTTCAGTGGTTCTACTGAAATATTTGTGGACTAAGTGATATCATTTCTGGAATTTGCTTCAAAAATATGGGTGAGGGTAAAATTGCATGGAGATACACAATGGCCATGAGTGGATAATTATTGAAGTTGGGTGATGAATACTATCTGCTTTCTTATGTTTGAAATTTCCCATAACAAAAACTTTTCTGAGGTTGTGCCTGGCTGGCTCATTTGGTGGAGCACGTGACTCTTGATCTCAGGTTTGTGAGTTCAAGCCCCACGTTGGGGGTAGATATTACTTAAAAGAAATCTTTAAAAATAACTAATTAATTAAAAAGTAAAAACTTTTCTAAAATCAATTATAAGCAACTCTATGTTTAATGCCCACTAAACAACCTCTGTGTCAACTTCACAAGAATGAATGATCTGAGGGCCGGGGTTTGCTGGTAGAAAGAGGCCAAATATGAAAGCAGGCAGTGTGAAAAGAGAAACCACAGGGAAGGGAAACTGAAAAGCTAATGGCAGTTCTCAGCCGCTGTATCTTATCCGTTCAGGTAATGGCCCTCCCTGATAACCCGAATATCCAGGACCTGGCACTACAGCAGGCTAACCACAGCCCTCCACCTACTGTGAGAGGGGGCGGAAGCCCTGCCCAGCTCCACGTAGTTACTGCTGTCACGGCTTGGGCTCTATTTTAGAGAGTGAGATTTCACAAGTCACAAAACCAATCTGTCCTGCCACAAACTCTGGTTAAATAGAATCTGGATTGCTATGGTAACGGCACAGACAGGCAGGAGGGACCCATGCTTTGTCACAGTGACAAAAAAGGAGGTGAAAAGCAGAAGTCAGAGAAAGCAACCTGTTCATCACTCAGGACCTAGCCAGGAGCTCTCTTCAGTAAATGCTCTGGAGAATGTAAATGCTGCCTCCTCTCAACCCTCAATGACGTCCTCTATGGCCTCCTCTATAGGGCTATGTTTATAACACAGAGTCTGTGCATCCAGGGAAGGTATCATTATTTCCATTTTGCAGAAGGGAAAACTGAGATTCAGAGAGACTAGGGAAATCTCTAAAGTTCAGTAAGTGCCAAAGCTTGGATTGAAACCCAAATCTATCTAATGCCAAGGCCCATGTTCTCCCATCTCTGATCCTGTAGCATTTAGCATTTGTGAATGCTCATTCAGAAATTATCCATGTACACCTGTCTGTCATCAGTTATAAAATAAACAGAATAAACAATATCATAAAGGCAAAGGGAAACATAGAAATAATGTTTAAGTATTTAAAAGTCCAGGGTGTTTTGAGAACTCATGTTCCGTCCCTCTCCTCTCCCAAATTTCAACCAAATTAAGAACATAGTGCTAGCCTATAATAAAGGGGGGAAATCTCTTTCCTTTATGGAAACCTGAGAAGAGATAAGTAAACAGAGACCTGCATTAAGGGAGGGGCCAAACAAGCAATATTCTAGGACATCAATCTGTATGTCAACCTAATATCATTGGGGTAAATGGTAAATTATTTATTATAATTAATAAATAATATAATTATTATAATTATTGGGATAAATAAAAATTATACTATTCAGTTCAGGTTTCTTCACATAACTTCTCAAATAAACAGTACAATGTAAGTCAGTCTTATTCTTGTTCAGAGCCTATAATAAAGCCTCTATTTGAACATTTTTCTTTTTTTAATATTCTTTTTTTAAGTTTATTTATTTATTTTGAGAAAGAGAGCATACAAGCAGAGTAGGGGCAGAGAGGGGGGGGGGGAGAGAGAGAATCCCAAGCAGACTCCACGTTGTCAGTGCAGAGCCTGATGTGGGGCTTGAACTCACGAACCGTGAGATCATGACCTGAGCTGAAGGCAGACGCTTAACCGACTGAGCCACGCAGGTGCCCTGGAACATTTTTCAATGTGGTAGATAAAAGGGTATTTATCATCTCAAACTCTTTTTTAAGGAAGGTGTTTTTGTTTGTTGGTGGTGTTATTTGGGGATATCGTTTGTGTTTTGTTGAACACAAATGCCATTTTTTATCTACAGCATGGTTACCTTGTCATAGGTGAAGACGGAAATCAAGGGGACTCTGATAGGAATGCAGCCATGAGGCTGTTGCTGCTGCTACACAACACGCACCATGAACCACCACTTCCACCAATGAATTCTAACTATATTTTAGTCTTTGCATTATTCACTCAAGACCGAAAGTCCTAAAAAAGACACACACCTCACACCTCATACAAGCATTAACTCAAAACGTGTAAAATCCCTAAATGCAAAATGTAAAACTAGAAAACTTGCAGAAGAAAAATAGGAAAAAATTGGTGTGGCCTTAAGTTAGGCAAAGATTTCTTAGACATAACAGTAAATTCATGATGCCTAAGAAAAACAAATCAATGAATTGGAATTCTTTAAACTTAACAACTTTTCAGGACCCCTGGGTGGCTCAGTTGGTTGAGCATCCAACTCTTGGTTTCAGCTTAGGTCATGATCTCACGGTTCATGGGATTGAGCCCCACATCAGGCTCTGCACTGACAGCACAGAGCCTGCTTAGGATTCTCTCTCTGCCCCTCCTTGACTGGTACGCTCTCTCACTCTCTCTCTCTCTCTCTCTCAAAAGTAAATTAAAATTAAAAATTTTTTTAAACATTACATAAATAAAAATTAAATTAACTACTTTTCTCCTTAAAAAAACACCACTAAGAAAACAAAAAGACAAGACTCACACCAGGAGAAAATATTTGCAGATCACATTTCTGTACTGTATCTAGAATATATGAAGAACTCTCAAAACTTAATGTTAAAAAAATTAACAACCCAATTTAAAAAAAATTTTTTTAATGTTTATTCCTTTTTGAGAGACAGAGACAGAGCGTGAATGGGGGAGGGGCAGAGAGAGAGGGAGACACAGAAGCTGAAGCAGGCTCCAGGCTCTTAGCTGTCAGCACAGAGCCCGATGCAGGGCTTAAACTCACAAACTGTGAGATCATGACCTAAGCTGAAGTCGGACACTTAACCCACTGAGCCACCCAGGTGCCCCTAACAACCTGATTTTTAAAAAGGCCAGAAAGGACATCAACAAACATTTCAAGGCTGAACAATGCCCCGCCCCCCAAAGATGCTCACATCCTAATTCCTGGAATTTGTGCCTATATTACCTTACACAACAAAAGAGACTTTAAACATGATTAACTTCAGGATCTTGAGATGGGGCGATTGCTAGGGATTATCCAGTTGGGCCCAATGTAATTACAAGGTTTCTTATAAAAGAGAGACAAAAGGGTCAGAATCAGAAAAAGACAGTATGATGACGGAAGCAGAAAGAGATTGGAAGATGCTATGCTGCTGGCTTTGAAGACAGAAGTTGAAGCCATGACCAAAGATTGAAGGTCGTCTCTAGAAGCTAAAAAGGCAGGGAAAGAGATTTTCCCCTGAAGCTATCAGAAAAAAAACACAGCCCTGTCAAGTCGTTATTTTAGGACTTTTGACCTCCAAACTGTAAGATAATTTGTGTTGTTTTAAGCTCCTAATTTGGTTGTAATTTTTACAGTAGCAGTGAAAACTTAATACATATATATACATATATATACATATATGTATATACAGTTAAAATTGTTTTAATGTTTATTTATTTTTGAGAGAGAGACAGAGAGCAGAGAAAGAGGGAGACACAGAATCTGAAGCAAGCTGCAGGCTCTGAGCTGTCTGCACAGAGCCTGACATGGGGCTCAAACTTCCCAACTCTGAGATCATGACTTGAGCTGAAGTTGGAGGCTTAACCGACCAGCCACTTAGGCTCTCCCAAGAGTTTAAAGAAAACAGTTTTTAAAAAGATAAAAACATATATATGCATAAAACATATAAGCAGGTTCTTTTTAATTTGTTTATTTATTTTGAGAGAGAGAGAGAGAGAGGGAGAGAAAAAGAATCCCAAACAAGCTCCATGCTGTCAGCACAGAGTTCAATACTGGGATTGATCTCACAAACCATGAGATCACGAACTGAGCTGAAATCAAGAGTCAGACGTTTAACCAACTGAGCCACACAGGCGCCCCCATATTAGCAGTTTAAAGAAAAATTATGAAATAAATATATGTGTAACCATCACCAAGTCAAGAAATAGAATATTCCCAACAGCCTACACACCCCCATGTTCCCTTCCCCTTTATATAGTTCCTCCCTCCCCCCAGAGATTACAACTATTTGACTGCATGGTAATCGTGATTTTCCTTTATAATTTATGTGTATATGTAAATGTACACAAAGAAGTGTATTTCTAAACCGTATAGCAATTTTGGTTATTTTGTAAATGTTTACATTGTGGTAACATTTGCATAACACCAGAGAGACAGAGCACAAATGGGGGGAGGGGCAGAGAGAGAGGGGGGACAGAGGTTCCAAAGCTGGCTCTGCACTGACAGCAGAGAGCTGATGCAAGGCTGGCACTCAACGACTATGAGATCACAACCTGAACCAAAGTCAGACGCTTAACCGACAGAGCCACCCAGGCGCTCCACCATCATAAGCATTTTGAAGTGTGCATTTCTACAATGTTTAAGTACATTCACATTGTTGTGCAACAGATCTCCAGGACTTTTCATCATGCAAACCTGGAACTTTATACTCATTATGTAACTCCCATCTCCCCCTTCCCACAGTCCCTGATAGTGAAGCTTTCTGTTTGTATGATTTTGACTAACTTTAGATACATTATCTAAGTGAAATCATACAATATTTTATTTCGTCTTTTTATAACTGGCTTATCTCACGTCACATGTCTTCAAGTTTCATCCATGTTGTAGCATGTGTCAAAACTTCCTTCCTCTTTAAGGTCAAATAATATTCCACTATATGTATAGACCACATTTTGTTTGTCCATTCACCTGTTGCGGACACCTGGGTGGCCTCCACCTTTTGGCTGTTGTGGATATTGCTGCTGTGAACATGAAAGTACAATCATTTCTTCAAGATCCTTCTTTCGGTTCTTTTGGGTATATATCCAGAAGTGGTATTGCCGAATCATACAGTAATTCTATTTTTAATTTTTTGTGGAAACACCATACCGTTTTCCATAGCAGCTGCACCATTGTACATTCCCATAAACAGTGCACAAGTGTTCTAATTTCTCCACATCCTCTTCAACACTTGCTATTTTCTGTTTTTCTGTTTGGGGAAGGGGGGGGTATTTTTGTGTGTTTTTTTTAATTTATTTTTTCTAATATTTATTTATTTTTGAGGGAGAGAGTGAGCGAGCAGGGGAAGGGCAGAGAGAGAGGGAGACACAGAATCTGAAGCAGGCTCCAGGCTCTGAGCTATCAGTACAGAGCCTGATGAGGGGCTCAAACTCAAGAACCACAAGATCATGACCTGAGCAGAAGTCGGATGCTTAACTGACTGAGCCTCCCAGGCGCTCCTTGGAGGTTTTTTTGGTAGCAGTCATCCTAACAGATGTTAGGTGATAACTCATTGTGGTTTTGATGTACATTTCCTTAATGATTCATGATGCTCAGCATCTTTTCATATGCTTGTTGGACATTTGTATACCTTCTTTGGAGAAATGTCTATTCAAATCCTTTGCCCATTTTTTAATAGAGTTATTTGGGATTTTTTGTTGTTGTTAATGAGTTGTAAAAGTTCTTTATATATTCTGAATATCAACCCCCTATCAGAAACATGATTCTCATTTTCTCCCTTTTTATAGATTTCCTTGTTATTCTGTTGATTGTGTCCTTTCGGGCAGAGTTTTTAATTTTCAGGTAGTCCAATTTATCTATTTTTACTTTTATTGTCTGTGTTTTTGGCATAATAACCAAAAACTGATTCCCAAATTCAGTGTAATAAAGATTTCCCTCTATGTTTTCTTCCAAGAGTTTTATAATTTTAACTGTTACATTTAGGTCTTTGATCCATTTTCAGGTTTTTTGTTGATGTTTGCTTGTTTGTTTGCTTTTATGGTATAGGATAAGGGTCCAACTTCATTCTTTTCCATATGGCTACCCACTTTTCTCAGCATTGTTTGTTGAAAAGGCTGTCCTTTCCCCTCCTGAAAGGTTTTGGCACCTTGCTGAAAATCATTTGACCATATATGCAAGGTTTTATTTCTGGGCTTTCTATTCTATTCCATTGGTCTATATATCTGCCTTTATGCCAATGCCAAATTGTTTTGATTACTCTAGCTTAATTATGCCTCTTTTGGAACTATATGGAATCCAATTTGTACTCTTGAGGGTCTTGGTTTTTGTTTGTTTGTTTGTTTGGCATTGAGAGATGCATTTCTGTTATTGCATATAGCTTTAATTGGTTCATTTTCATTGAAGTATGATATTCTTTTGCCCAAAACTTACCCACTTTATTGCTGATAAATATTTAATTATTTCCCAAAATCTATGGCATTTTTTGGAAATAGATTGCCTGTTACCTGGTCCCTTCAGGTTTGAAATTCTTTTTCATAGCTACCTGAGTATATTTTATAGTCTATTTTGAACTAGATCAACTTTGTGAATTCATCTTTTGTGTTTTTAAATATTTCATCCATAGCTATTTCATATTTCCTATCTGTTATTGTAATACCTAAAGTTCTTGGTGGTCTAAGTTTGTGCCAAATCTCATTCTTCTCTTTTTTCTTTTTTTTACTAAATTTTTTAAATGTTTATTTATTTATTTATTTATTTTAATGATTATTTATTTTTGAGAGAGAGAGAGACAGACTGTGAGTGAGGAAGACACAGAATCCGAAGCAGGCTCCAGGCTCTGGGCTGTCAGCACAGAGCCTGATGCGGGGCTTGAACCCACGATCATGACGCTTAACTAACTGAGCCATCCAAGCGCCCCAATGTTTATTTATTTTTGAGAGAGAGACAGACAGACAGAGCATGAGTGGGGGAGGAGCAGAGAGAGAGGAAGACACAGAATCCGAAGCAGGCTCCAGGCTCTGAGCTGTCATCACAGAGCCTGAAGCGGGGCTCAAACTCTCCAACCATGAGATCATGTGACCTGAGCCAAAGTCAGGTGCTTAACCGACTGAGCCTCCCCAGGTGCCCCTCATTCTTCTCTTTTTTCTGTGTGGTTTTGGTGATCTTTGATTATATGCTGATGTTTGGTTGATATTCATCTATTGAAGCATGTGTGGTCTAAGTTCAGCATGTTTCCTCCAGATATGATTTTTATTCACTTCTGGGAGGAGTCAGGGACTGCTGCAAATCTACAACTACTTTTAATCTCTATTCAGAGCATGAGGAGCCCCAAACTCATTCTCCTCCCCTCCTCCCACCAAGTTGCCACTGGCATAAGAACTTAGTTTCTGGATTGCGGGGCTGATAGTGCAATTTCATTTGTTCCTGCTCAACTCTGCCTTCTCAGGGACACTGAGATTCATTGGATTCATGTTGGTTTTTTCCTTCGGAAAGTTCCCTATTCACTGTGATAAAAGCAATGTAATAACAGTTGTTTTATGTAAGTTCAAGTTGTTTAGTTAAGAGAAGGACTCTCTCAAGACTATCTGGTCCAACATCAGATCAAAAGCAGAAGTCCTTCAGATGTCATTTTTTGGTAAGCTGGTAAGGCCTTAAGGGTCTTATCTGAGAATAATAAATAGCAGTTATTCCATTAACCAAACCAGGCTTTTGTTTTATTGAATAAGTTAAGCAAGAGCTGGATTTTCTTCAGCTGAGGACAAATGCTGTATCTGGACCTCACAGAGGAATTGCAGTGATTTGGAGAAGAGAAAGGTAACTGTAGAAGAGTAACAAACTCTACTGAATGAGTTTTATTAAGTTTCCACTGTTTGGTGAAGAATGTGAATCATACATTAACCACAAACATATCCATTGTTAAAAGTAATGTGATTTGGATCTACTTTAGATGAAGTAATGCAATTCTAAATTTGACTCTGAGGTTGGTAAGAGTGAGAGCGAGGGTCTGTCACCTACATCAGGTAGTATCTGGACAATTAAACTTACCTTGATCTTATTATTTTGGCCTGTTGCAGAAATGTCTTCACTGTTAAGATTTGATGTCTGTCTCTTAGTTTAGAGCACATACTAGTATAAAAAAATCTACTTGAAGAACAGTCTGTCTTTTGCAAAACCACATTTCAAGATACTAAATTACTCAGTGTACCTTAAATAAGAACCCACACATATAAAAAATTTCTCCTTATATTCAGTGCCAGGAAAAACCTTGTCTCTTTAGAAAAATATGTTTGCTTCTTTTTATCAAACTAAATAACCCATATGCTTCCTGTCTCAACTTTTTCCCTTACCTTCCAGAAAAAATCAGATCTAAACTAAGGGCTTAGTTGTGGTAACCAGTGCATCCCAGGTCCCATTCTGTCTCTGATTGTGTTTGCAAAAATAACTTGATTACCCTTTGACTTCATATCATAAAAGTAATACATATTCATTATTCACTGTAGGAAATATAGTCAAGAAATATGGGGGGGGAAACTCTGTTACTATTAAAACCTTAGTATACGTTCTCTGATTATACCTTCCCCACCCCCACCCCCACCCCCACCCCAATTCTATTGTTATTTCCTTTAAGAGATAGGAAAACTGACTCTTGACTTCTGTGGGGGAGGAAATTTTTCTTTTTCTTCTACTGATCCTACATTCCTTGTCTGGAGCCCTGCCAAATAGAATGACAAAAGACACATTAACAAGAGAAAACAAACAGATACACCACACTACCACATGGAGTACCCAGTGGCGAGTAACTTAAAGATGTGATTAGAACTTAGGTGTGTATAGCACTTTAGAAAAGAACAACAATTTTCAGCAAGGTTTGTTGAGATTTGTAGATTCCTTGGGTCCCATCTGTTGGTTGGTAAGTTTCTAGAGTAGTCCCAGTAATTAACTCTTGACCTTCCTGATAGAGACAGGAAGGGGTTACATGTTTACAAATTTATGTCCTGCTTTTTAGGCAAATAGGGAGAAGACAGAGAGCTTTCCATGTATCGCCTCTTGTCAGCTGCCTTCAGTTCAAAGTAATCATTATGCCAAAGTGGCCTATTTGGGGTGGCAAATTCCCCAATCACTTACTTAAACAGTAAAAATCTATTTGTTAGAAGGATACTAGAGAACTCCCATAATTCAAGTAGAACAAACGTCCAGGCCTCAGAACTACAGTAACGTTGGTGGCTCTCAGCCCCCAGCAACAGAAATCACAGACAGTCTCCTTAGGACGTGGCCATTGGCTGACTCATCTCCAAACTACTTTTTTTTTTTAACTGAGTGTTGGCCAGCGTGGAGCACTGTATTCAGCAATCCCACTAAGATTGCGTGGACTGGAGCAGAGCCACATAGCCAGTGCAAATGAGTTCAGGGTGGCTCTGTCAACATAAAATCAGGGTGGATAGAAGGAAGTCTTTCAAAGCACTGTGCCGCTTGTTTTCTCTCTTTCCTGTGTGGTCACAGCCAAGTGTTAATGAATTTATGTTGCCCCACACCTAATGCTGCTGCTGTGAGAAAGAAACCAGGAACTGATTCTCATTCTCCTAGTGGATTTCCTGAGCAGGCATCAGCTGCTAAGGAGTGTGGCTGCCTGCTGCCTCCATGTCCTTTCTGCCTCTTGTCCCACCAAAGGTGGCTGAGCCATCTGGAGGAGAGAGAAGAGGGAGTCCACACTGAGCATCAACCTCCTAAGTACATTACACACAATTAGAGCAAAACTAAAGTTGATTCTGTTTATTTTAAAAATTAATTGTAGAGGGGGTGTCTGGGTGGCTCAGTCAGTTAAGCATGCAACTCGATTTCGGCTCAGGTCACGAGGTCACAGTTGCGAGATCAAGCCCTGCATCAGACTCCACACTAGGCATGCTTAAGATTTTCTCTCTCTCTCCCTATGCCCCTCTACCTCACTCATGCTCTCTCACTCTCACTCTTTCTCAAAACAAATAAATAACATTTAAAAATAAGAAAATAAAGGGGCGCCTGGGTGGCTCAGTCAGTTAAGTGTCTGACTTCGGCTTAGGTCATGATCTCACACTCCGTGAGTTCAAGCCCCGTGTCGGGCTCTGTGCTGACAGTCCAGAGCCTGGAGCCTGCTTCAGATTCTGTGTCTCCCTCTCTCTCTCTCCCCCTCCCCTGCTCATGCTCTGTCTCTCTCACTCTCAAAAATGAATAAATGTTAAAAAAAATTAAAAAAAATAAAATAAAAAATAAAATAAAAATTAAAGGTAGATGGTGTGAATCTGTTCTATACCCTCAACACATGAGACCTAACAGGCGATGTCTCCAGGTGTATATCTAACGCAGTATTTCTCAATACTTATGGGAACACCCATTTATGGAACACTAGTGCATTCAGTGATATTAATATTAGTTTTGAGGAAAGGGTTGTGGCAGTCAAAATACATTTGGGAAACATTGCCTACAATATTATACTTTTCTATATCAAATGAAAGGTTCTAGTAGTTCTCTCCCTCCCTCCCTCTCTCTCTCTCTTTCTCTCTCTCTATATATAGGAATATATGTTTAAAATTTGAATTCATGTAATTTGCACATCATTAAATACAATTATTCTTTTTCTTTTTTTTCCCAATCACGTAAAAATGTAAAACCATTCTTAGTTCACAGTCAATACAAAAATAGGCAGAGTCAAATTTGACCCAAGGGCTATTTGCTGATCCATGTTTTACATGTTTGTAGCAAAGTGATTACACCCTTTAAAAACGCAATTTGTTCAGGGGCACCTGGGTGTCTCTGTCGGTTAAGCATCCAACTCTTTATTTCGGCTCAGGTCATGATCTCACAGTTTGGTTCATGAGTTTGAGCCCCGTCTTGGGCTCTGCACTGATATCACAGAGCCTGCTTGGGATTCTGTCTCTCCCTCTCTCTGCCCCTTTCCCACTTGCACTCTCTCTCTCTCTCTCTCAAAATAAATAAATAATTTTTTAAATACTATTTGCTCAAACAAAAACACGTACATGCTTTTGGGCTTTGTTATTGGAAAGATTTCAGATTTAACATTTCCTAGGCAGAGCAGTCGTAATAAATGCTTTTGTACCTGTGGTGCCTAGCTCCACGTTGGCCTCCAGTGATATCCACTTCCTGGCAGTCAGCCCTTGTGTGTTCCCTTCCATGTGACAATAGCATATGATATAAGTAATGGTATGTCACCTCCAAAATGAACTTATAAAGACTATGATTTCTGCTTTCTTTCTCACTCTTACTCTTTCTCGCTCTCAGAATCTGCCATGTTGTGGGAGAGGCCCACACTGCAAGAAATTGAACCCTCCAGCCAATGGTCAGAGAGAAACAGAGGCCTCCCCATCACACCCATGTGAGTTAATTTAGAAACACAGCCTGCAACCTCACCTAACAGCTGAAATGAAACCTCATGAGAGACTCTGCACCAAAATCACCCAGCGAAACCCTCCTGGGCACTCGATCCCCCAGAAACTATAAGGTGATAGATGTGTACTGTTTCCAGCTGCTAAGTTTTGGGTTGATTTTTTTATGTCTCCCTAGATAAGTAAAGCGGTGCCTGTGTTTGACAGAGATCTGTTGGGTTCCTGACACTAGCCATTCATGTAGTGCTGCTCTCAAGACCCCTCCGCTGTGACTCAAAACCCAATCCCTTGTCTGGGCGCCCAGTCCATGAACCCCGCTGTACTCAGACACTCCCTGAAATTGAGACTTAACTCTAGCCTTTGGAATGTCTGTGTGTCACATATGGAACTAGTAAAACAAGAGGGGGAAAATTCCCTGCACATTATTTTCCATAAAACACTGGTTGGACTTTCCGAATCTAGTAGTTTAATAGCCTTTTTCCCTCTCAAGAAAAAAATAATAAGTTAAGTTGCTGCTTCCTGACCTACTTATGTGATTCCTCATCTCTCCCTACTCACACTTTCCAGTTTCTTTTGACAGTATATTGCACTCTAAGTGACAGTTCTGTCTTTGAGAATTGTGCTGTTTTTCAGTCACCTGATTCTCCTTATCATGCACAATCTATTCCACTCTCATCCATCAGTATTAATGGCCCTGTGATTATTCAAGATGACACTTTGTAAAACATAAGGCAGGAAAAGCAAAAAATATAATAATACTCCCTCTGCCAAGCCAGTCACATGATCCTGACACAAGCTTGGAGCCAGACCAGTCATCATTACCAAGAATTCATCTCATTGTATTTTGTGATTTCAGGGTATGACAATTTCTTAATGTATGCAAACACCTTCTATACCTTTAGAAAGTGACTCGTACTGTGCATTCTGTTTCAGTGTGAGGTGGTTTCAGGCACCTGAGCATATGGGCATGTGAGTACATGAGGATAAGACAGGGTGCAAGAAGAGGGAAATATCCTGTTGTTCTAACTTCCCTTACTCAATTTGTTTCTTCATTAATCAGAGAACTCTAAAGGTAGAATAAACTGCAAAAGATCATTAAAATTCCCATCTGGTCTTTGAACTCCATAGCTGCGTCTTCAACAAAATTAGACGGGGTCTAATGACATGGGTTGACAAGGGTTATCAGTGGTGATGGGCTTGCCAGGCACTGTGCTCGGACTTCAGGCACCAGACTTGGACCATCTCAGCTCAGATTCCTCCTCCACCATTTATTTTTGTTTTTATTTTTTCTTTTGCTTGACCAGTACCTTCAATGGTCTTTCTTTGGGAAATAGCACCCCCTTCTTTTGGGAAATGATTCTTCTCTCCAACCATTTGTTTTAAAGTTTCTATTTCTAGTTATTCCTGAGGTCCAGCTAATACTTCCTCTCCTCTGTACTATCCTTTTCTTTTCATAAAATACCCAAACAGCCTTTACCTAAGCTGGTTAGAATTGAGTTCCTTTACTTGTAATCACTTGCAAATTAATCCTAATTCAACTGTGCTATGTGTCATGGTGTAAATAAAAGAATAGGAAATTATGGTCTGACTGTATCATAAGACATGTAAAAATAATTAGAGACCTATGTAAGACAATACATAAATATAATTATTATAGTGATCAATTATCTAGTGGTATATTAAGTGGGTTTTAGCTAAAGAGCATTTAAAACCCAATATTCCATTTGTGAAAAAAATTATTAAAATTGCCACACTTGCATGTTAAAAAAATCTATAATTGATTATCATATGCTAACCATTAATACCCTCACCAAACAGATATAATGTATAATATTTTGCGGCAGCCGGACATTCTGCCATTTTTCTGTGGAAATCCAAGCTCTACTCTCTTGTTGAACATCCAAAAGTTTAAGTATTATTGACATAACCTTAGTAGTCAAAATGTCAGCATCCTAACATTGAAGAAAATTTCAAAATATTTGAACAAATGGAAAAATGGGAAGAGGGGAAAAAATTAACCTGTCCCTATCCTTATCACTTGCATTTAACAGAGTGAAAACAGGAAGGGGTCACTTTTTTAAAGTGCTCCTATGGGAAGAGAAAATGTGGCAATAATCTGAACCTATCACAGGAGACTCAGTGAATGTCCTGCTCTGGTTTGTTCTGCATCGAACGAAAAATTTTGCAGCCTAAGAACAGAAGATAACTTTACTGTCTTTTCCTTGGGTAACCATATTAATACAATGCCATGAATTTTTCAGAGGACATATTGAAGAAAATAGAAATGACCAATGGCTTGAATATAATACATGGAAACCTCATTTGTAAACACTGAGAAATGACAGCTACATGAGGTTGTTCAGTGTGAGGATGGAGAACAGTAGAGGAGGGAAGCAGAGAGTAAAAATAAAATTGTGATCAATACTTCAGCCTATGGGAAGAATGTGTAGATGTCTAAAAAGACAGTTTGCTCAATGATAAACTCAGATTTCATGGGCTTCATTGTATTATTTGAGAATAAAGAAGAATACTGGACCATTTTTTGGTCAAAAACTTTCACCTTTAGAAAGGAACCTATAAAGAAAAAATATTGCTCTAAAATATTAGGCGTACTCTAAATATCATATTCATTTTGCACTAGATTTTGACTAATTTTATTTTTATAGAATTAAGTAAGGAAAATTAGAAGTGGGATATTTCCCACTTCCTGAATCTACCTCTCTTCCCCTCATGCCCTCACATGCCTGCATGCTCAGATGCCTGAAACCACCCCCCCCCCCACCCCTGACATGAAACAGAATGCACAACACCAGTCACTACAAACTTGGGTTATCCATGTCCATTTTCTCCTCTTGCAGTCTGCCATTGCCCCCAATATTCCAATTAGCTGTCAGTTGACTATATTGTGATTGCTCTGGGACTTGAAGAGCAGTGAGTATTGGTGAGGGCTGGGCTAGTCAGTAACAGCTTTAGGAAGAAGGCAAGACTTGACTTAGGCCTTGGTGGATGGGTTAATTACAAATAATTCTGAAAAACTGTCATTCATTGATTCATTCAACAAATATTAAGCACCTATTATTTGCTAGGTTCAGTTCTAGGTACTGGGAAGAAGGTTGTAAACAGAATAGAATCTTTGCCCTAAAGGTTTTTATATGCTGGTGGAGGAAACAATGTACAAGTGGACAAGTAAATGTATATTTTATAATTCGAGATGCTAAATGTTCTGAAGATAAAATAAAATAGGGGGATGGCATGGGGGCTAAATTTAGACCTCTCTAGTGAGCTAACATTTGATCAGGGGCCTGAATACAAAGACAGAACAAGGAATGCAGAGATGCAGTGAAATAGCATTCCAGGAGTTTGGGGGGGAGGGGAGAATGGGAACTTAGTGTCTCACCCAGGCAGAGTTTGAGTTGGGGACAATGAAACCATTCTGGAGATGAATGTTGGTGACGGTTCCACAATGATGAATGTACTTAATACCACAGAAGTGTACACTCTTAAAACTGGTTAAAATGGTCAATTTTATATTATGCATATGTTTTAAACTTTTTTACCATTTATTCATTATTGAGAGACAGAGAGAGACAGAGCACGAGCATGGGAGGGGCAGAGAGAGGGGGAGACACAGAATCCGAAGCAGGCTCCAGGCTCCAGGCTCCAGGCTCCGAGCTGTCAGCACAGAGCTGGACACTGGGCTCGAACCCACGAGCAGTGAGATCATGACCTGAGCCAAAGTCGGACACCCAACCAACTGAGCCACCCAGGTGCCCCTATATTATGCATATTTTAATCACAATTGTTTTTAAAAGGTTCGTATCTCTATGAAATCTAATTTTAATTGAATATTTATTTTGTGAACAAAAAGTGAGTACTGTTCTTCAGATTACACCCATGGCAGGAATTAACAAAAGTTTTATTTGGATGTCAATTCTTATGCTAAATTGATCCAGAACAAATGCAAGCAAGAACTGATATTAGGATCACCATCACTGAGCCAGAGTCTGCACACTAACTGCATGAGAAGGTAACCAGATTCCCCCAAGAGTCTAGCAGACAAACAGTAGGCCTGTTGCTCATCACCATGGCTACAAAATCCTTTGGGCATAAAGTAGGACCTGCATTCTTCAGAAATGGTCTGGGAGAATGGCTTTGCCTTCAAGTCTAGCAAATGAAACTCAGAGAGGGAGTCTTAATAAAATAGACAGTAAACTAGTTAAAATCTCTGCCACTGAGTCAGTCTGAGCAGGAGAGAGGAGTCTGGCACATCATAAATTACTGATACTAATGTTTTTTAAAAAAAGGAAGGAAGAAAGAGCTCCTGCAGGTGTTAAAAACTGAACATAGATTGAATGAAAAAGAAAGTAGCTAAGCATGCTGGGATTGGATTTTATGTATATGTATATGTATATGTATATGTATATGTATATGTATATGTATACACACACACACACACACACACACACACACACACACACAGAGCTATGTCTTATGTCATAATGCTGATTGCTTTTTGAAGCCTATTATGAATTTAACACAGAGCCTGACACAGTGAATATGGGAAGTTGCTAGCCTGGTTCCTCTGTCAAGCCCACCATTCACTCGGGCCAAATTTACCAATTTCCAAAAGAATATAATAATGGTTGCCCTGTTGATAGACAATGTTTAAAGTCATCAATTTGAGATAATAACACCAGAGACCTTAAAAATATTTGGCGGGGGGGGGGAGGTGCCTGGATGGCTCAGTTGGTTAAACATCTGACTTAGGCTCAGGTCATGATCTTGTGGTTTGTGCGTTCGAGCCCTGCGATGGGCTCTGTGCTGACAGCTCAGAGCCTGGAGCCTGCTTCAGATTCTGTGTCTCCCTCTCTCTGTCCCTTCCCTGCTTGTGCTCTGTCTGTCTGTCTCTCTCTCTCAAAAATAAACATGAAAAAAATATTTTTTTCAAATAAAAATAGCTACACTTTATTAACTATCTATATGTAGCTGATACTCTTGCTTGTTTTATATAACCTCATTGGGTTCTATGAGCATCATATATGTTACCATTATCATTGAACAAATGAAAAACCTAGGGTTCTGAGAGGTTAAGTAGCTTGGCTTGTTCAAGGTCACTAGCACATAATCAGCAGAGCTGGGATACAAACACAGATCCATTAGACTCTGTTAAAAATAAGAAATTTGTGTTAAAAATTTGTGTTAAAAATAAGAAAATTTCCAGTTACTTTTACATTTACTAATTCCATTTTAAGAAGTTGCATTTTATCATTCTGAAAATGTTATTCCTAATGCATTTTGCCCAGCATCTGTAACACCTCATATTTGAAAAGTAATTTATTTTTTTCACGTTTTCCATTTTCTCATTTAATTCTCATAGTGTTGGGAAGGACATATTTTAATTTCCATTTTACACATAATGACAATTGAAATGCAAAGATCTTAAGCGCTTTGCATAAAGCCACTAATTAGTGGCTGAGCCAGCATTCAAACTGGAATCATCTTACTCCACATCCAATACTCTTTTCAACACAGGTGGAAGTTGACTTGAGACTGTGGCATTGCTGAACAAAAAGTGGAGGAAAACTAAAATTTCCAAAATGACTTTAAAATAATTCCAAAAGAGTATCACCCTCTTTCCAGTCCCTATCCACCAGAGTAACCAACATTACGCTTGTTGTGTACCTTCTAACTCTTTTTTAAAGGACTAATAAAAACAGATACACATTTATATGGTTTCAATTTTTTTTTAGTGTTTTGTAATACTATCATCCTATAGATATTACTTGCAATTAGATTTTTTTTTCAGTTTACATTACTTCAGATAAATCATATGGGCCTAACTACTTTTCAAGATATGGGAGAATTTACATAAGAACATGTTTAAAACAAGGACAGAAATTCAATGCAACAAATATTTACAGAGCCCCCACTATGTGCCAGGCACTGTTCTATGCATTCTAGGTTACAGCAAAGAACAAAACAAAAGTGTTTGCCCTTGGCCTGCCACACTTTGCCATTGTGTACTGACCCCACTTTTATCAATAACAGTTTTAGCATATGTGTTTGCTAATACAACATATAATTTATTATATTAACAGTGGCACAAATTATATAGCATGGGTATATAATAATTTATTTATTGGTTGACATTCAGTTTATGCTTTGTTTTGATTTTTACAATCAATGATGCAATTAACAGCCAAACTACATATATCCAATGTAATGATGATTTTATTTTTTCTGCAGAATTGGTTTTTAAAAGGATTGCTGACCCAGCAATGTACATACGTACATACATACATACATACATGGTTTAACCTTAACAAAATTTTTTAGATTTTTTATTTATTTTTTAAGTAATCTCTACACCCAACATGGAGCTCCAACTCACAACCCCAAGATCGAAAGTTGCATGCTCTACCTGAGCCAGGCAGGAGCCCCATTTACAGTTTAACTTTTAATAAATTCATTAAATTACTTCCAATAAAAGGTTGTAGCAATTATATTCTTCCACCAGGTTATGACAGCGCTGATTTCCCTACCTCCTTACTATCACTGAATTTTAAGTCTTTAAACTGATAGACAAACTGATAGACAAACAAAAAAGTTTGATATTACTGACCTAGTTTGCATTCCCCTGGCTTTTCTACTAGAAATGACTAAGCATCCTGACATATGTTTATTGACCATTTGTATTTCCACTTAATATTAATTGCTAATATTAGAGTCAGGCACTGGAATGTGCGTCATCTCATTTGATTATCACAATAACCCTATCAGAGAGATAACGTTTTCTTCCTCTACCCCTTTTACAAATGAGAAAACCGTTTCCAAGAGGTTATGAAATTTGCCCAAGGTCACACAGCTGGCAAGGTGATAGAGTGAGGGTTTTAACAAGTCTGACTGTAGGGTTTCTGGGCTTAACTACTACATAAACTGCCTCTGCTGCCAAGGAACATTTTCAAGTCAATCCCTCCAGCTTCATTCCCTCCCTTCTAGTGAAGTCTGAACAACTTGATTAAACTAGCAAATATTTAATCCTTGCAGAAGACACTATGGTAGAGATTATTGGGTGATCTGAAGAAGAGCTCCTGCCCCCAAATCTTATTGGGGAACCAAAGTACATTTTATGTAAGGAACATATGTATCAGGTTTTTAAAGGGATTTTATTTAATGTCAATAACTTTGGTATGGTCAACAAACTTATCAATGTAGAGAAGTGAACAATCACACAAAACTCTGCAGCCTGACAGAATTTAATATTATTCAAGAGTAGTGTAGGGAATACGGCAAACAACTGCGAAATGAGAGTTAAAGCTGATGTAGCTTTAATGTAGGAAACAAATCACTTTTGAGATGATGTTATTTCTAAAGAAAAGCAATACTAACCTGGTTGAACAAAAACTACCGCACAGACCTCTCCCTTCCCATTCGTCCTCACCAACCAACTTCTCCATTCCCCAGGTGTGCTCAGTGGCTCTGGTACTATCCACCCAGGTGGTGCTGAAGCAGGTGCTTCCTCCCGTTTTGCGAAGCCATTTCCAGTACAGCCCTAATACCCTTGGTCTCCTCTTGCTTCCCAAATCATGAGCTGTCAACCGACTTCTCCCGTGGAGACGCTCCAATCTCGCTCAATAGGAAATCTAAATTCTGCCTTGTCGCAAGGGGTGCCCTGCCAATAATCTTGTGACCAATTCCTCCTCTTGGCCATTGTCACAAGGGTTATTAGCTCATTTTTCAAGATTTATGTAAATATACGCGACTCATTACACCGTGTCATCCTTGAGAAAAAGATATACATAATAGAAATACACATCTACAAGAAGGTGGAGTTCTTTGAATATGTATTGGTTATTTTCTTTTCTTTTCTTTTCTTTTCTTTTTTCTTTCACACATTTCTAATCCAGTTTAGTTTGCTGGTCACATTAGATGGAATTGCGCCTTCCCTCGGCCATTTCCCCCAAGCTTTGGAAGGACTTATATTTCCTGACATCTAAATCACTGGCTAGCGGTTTCCTGCCCCGCTTCCCGTCTCCTTTTCGCCTCTCAGCCTCCTCCTGCCTGGCTGGTGCCCGGATTCGTCAGCAATGGTGTCCACAGCTCTCAGTCGACCGAAGTGGTATCCAGATTACGAGGTCTCGGTCCTTGGTGTAGTGTCGCTTAACCCCAGCACCCCAGTACCTCCTCCTTCCCAATCCTCTTCTCCGCCCGCCCCGCGTGGCTCTAGGAGGAGCCTAAATGTCCTCTTCCCCAGCTGAAGGGGATTGTGGTGCGTAAACAGGATTAACTCTCTCGCCCCCAGCTGCGCGGATCTGCCCCGGGCCTGCCGGCTGGAGCGAACCCATCAGTGCGCGGAGGGCGCAGCACCGGAGCGGGGGATGGGGCAGCGCGGGGCCTCGGAGCTATCTCCCGGGCGCTCTTCCTCGCCGAGTGGGGCGGGAGGCCACGGCCTCAGGAGCTGCTTCTCAAAACCCAGGGCGAACGGCCGCGACGGCGCGGGCTCTTAGCTGCAGCCTCCCCTCCGCCACCACCCTCTCCCGCCCCGTGCTTCCTCTCCGCCCCCCACGCTCCAGCCGCTCGGTCGCAGCCCGCGCAGTCCTCCGCCCCCCGGAGCCTTCGCGCTGGTCCCGCACCCAGCCATGGGGGACCTGCCGGGTCTCGTGCGCCTCTCCATCGCGCTGCGCATCCAGCCCAACGACGGCCCGGTCTTCTTCAAGGTGGACGGGCAGCGCTTCGGCCAGAACCGCACCATCAAGCTGCTCACCGGCTCCTCCTACAAGGTGGAGGTGAAGATTAAGCCCACCACGCTGCAGGTCGAGTGAGTAAGCGCGCGCACCGCGGCTGCCCGGCCCCGCTAGGGGTCCGCGCGGAGGACTGAGGCCCCCGGGACAGCCTGAGCCTCTCCCCAGTCCCTCTGGCCTCGCGTCGCGCCCAGCGGGCCCAAGGGTGGGGGAAAGAGGTCAGTTCCCTGCTCTTTTTGGTCCCCTCCTCTGTTTTATGCTTGACTTTCCCTATTCACGCTTCCTTCCACCAATTGCGAGGAGGGATGTTTAAAACAGCGTCAGGAAGCCAGGGTTGGGCCGAGGGTTTGTTTTCTTGCAAATTTTTCATCCCTTTTGCCCAGCCCTCGGCGCGGACCCCGAGGCATCCCGGGTGGTTCACCTACCGCAATCCCAGCCCTGTCGACTCGCCGGATTCAGCCAACCGCGAAGCTAAGGAGCGAGAAGGGCTGAGGAATGAGGTGTAAAGGCGGGGATGGGATGATTATTGGGGTTCCCTAAGGGATGCACCCTACTCCACCATCAGCCCTTATGTGACTGGAGACCTTGGGGCTGGAGTAGCAGCCATAAATCCGAGCTCAGCCTCCTCTGCTTGGGCCTAGTTTCCCGGTTTTCCTTGCCAGGTGTTTTTCATTTTCTCCTGATTTGTTTGTTCATCCTGGTGATGGTGCCTGGGATTAGCAACCTCCTTGCCACAAAAGGATGTTTCTTGGTTTATTTGTGGCAGGGATTATCTCTCCCCTGCTACCACAATTTGGTTCACCCAGTAGACTTCTTCAGTATAGAATGGTGCAGTAGCTTGTGGGGAAGTATCTAGGGATGGAGTCCGTTACCTCTCAGCTTCCACTTAAAGCATGGTGTGAAGTTTAATATGGAAAGGGGAAATAAACCAGCTTACACTATATCTACCATGTGCTGAGCTCGCAGGGCGGGGAAGGGTTTTGAATCCACCAGATACCTTGTATAGCTGAAGTGTCATCTGTAGTCATTAAATTCAATAAACTTGTATTGGCGTTCTAGGTATCAGGCCCTAATTCAAGGACCTAAAACAAAACTGGTTTGTTTCTGGTGCTCTGGCCCATCTACTTGTCACTGTCCCCCACAGCTACATGCACTGGTTACTTTCATTTCCCAGAGTTCTGTGCATCCCCATATGATCCAGACTTCCTTTCCCATCTTTCCTGGCAACCTCTTCTCCCAAGTTATCTGTTCTATAACACGTTTTCTTCAAGGTGGTTCTCTATTTTTTTTTAAACTAATCTAAATGAATGTGTTAATGACAACTATTTTTTCTATTTACACTTTAATTTTATCAAGTCTTTTTTTTTTTTTTTACTGCCCTAACCTAGTAGTTCTTAAACTTGAGTGTCTGTCAGAATCATCTAAAATGTTTATTAAAACACAGATGGCTGAGCCCCACCCTAGTTTCCAGTTTGCTATGTTTAAGGGTAGAGCTTAAAATTTTGTTTTAGGCAGGTGATGCTGACACTGCTGGTCTAGGAACATACCTTGAGAATCACTACCTTAACACAAAGGAATGATGTCAGTGAGAATTCCTGATTCTGTGGCTGGCTTTGAGTAGCCCAAATCATGGGACCTCTGATTGCTGGAACATAAAAAATCATGAAATAACTAGTTCAGTGTTTCTCAACCCTACTTGCACGTTAGAATCACCTAGAGAACCTTAAGATAAATTTACCAGTGCCCAGACCACACCCAACCAGTTGAATTCTAAGTTCTAGGGTCGGGAATGGGGCTGGGTATAGGTAAGTTTTTCATAGCCCCACAAATGACAAACTATAGAGGAGGACTGATGGAGTCTGACTCAGCCTTGTACAAGTGTTCTGGATGAGAATACTGAGGTGAGTCCAGAGAGTTTAAGTAGTTGGTCTAGGGTCACGTGACTGGTTAGTTGGAGAACTCAAGACTCCTGACTTTTCAGAACTTTCCACAACACCAGAATGTCTCCTTTAGCCAAACCCGGTAGGATTCCTGCCTAGGGTGTGGTCCAGACCAGGATGGGGTACCTAAGCTAATTCCTACCATATATAGTTAACCTCTGTCCATTGCAGGAACATTTCCATTGGTGGTGTGCTTGTCCCATTGGAGCTGAAGTCTAAAGAGCCTGATGGTGACCGAATTGTTTACACGGGCACATATGACACGGAAGGTGTGGCCCCAACCAAGAGTGGAGAACGGCAACCCATCCAGATCACAATGCCGGTAAGACCTGTATGGGGGTGTCAGGGCAAGTGGAAACCATGGAAAAGGAAACAGTCACTATCTTCCCTTAAGAAATAAAAGGAAACACTATGAAATTATAAAATATTATTTTAATTCACCATTTCATATTGGAATCTATTTGTCTATAATATCCCAATGCAGTTAATTAAATAATCCGTGCTTCTTCAATGGTCAGTTTCTTAGTAATTTCTTATATGGCAAAAATATTAAATCTCTTCCCACACTTTCTAATCTGTTCCATTGATCTGTCTATTCTTAGGCTAATACTGCATTGTTTTAAATGTATTGCTTTTATAATATGTGTTCATGTATTTTGTAACTGGCCACCTTATTAAATTTGCTTGCTAAAATTTTTCATTTAATCTTAGGTTTTTCAGATAGGCAGTCATAATCTACATATAACTGTCATTTTCTGAATCTTGTTTCTAGCCTTACTGCACTGGCTAATGTTTTTAGAATAGTGTTGCATGCTAATGGTGGTAAGAGGTATCCTTGTCTTCAGGGTTTTACTATTAGGTACAATGTTAGTTTTAAATATTTATCATGTTAAAGCATCCTTTTTCTAGTTCACTAAGAGGTATTTTTTTTAGTTGGGAGATGTGTTGAATTTTATCTGATTCCTTTTCCCGTCTATGGAGATAGTTGATCTACTTTGATACATTAATGTAAGAATTATATAATAAACTTTCCAATAATAAACTACCCTTTACTTCCTAAAATAAACCGTACTTAAATGTTATGTATTTTTTTAAAAATATCACTAAATTCAATATGCTAATATTTTACTTAGGATTTTTAGATTTTTATTTTATTAATTTTTTTATTTGCTTGATTCATCAGCAAATGTGAGGATTTCTTACCTATCAGGCACTGGAGAGGATTAATGAACAAAATAGATATCCCTGTCTTCATGGGGCTTCTAATCTAGAGGAGGAAAACATACTTTATACATGATTATCAATAAATAAATAATTACTACTATACAACATATATTGGAAAAAGTAGTAGTGCCTTTGGAGCATATACCAAGGGTCTTATCCTAATCCAAGATTTTGGGGTTGGCCTTATTGAAAAATAAACAAACAATAAATAAGAGTTGAGGGAGGAGGGAACACTTGAGGAAAGAGGAGCTACAGAGGTCAAGAGCTGGGGGAGAGTATAACGTGTTGTAACGAAGGAGAGAAACCCAGTGTGGGTGGAGCAGAGAGGGAAGCAGAGACCGCTCAAGATAGAGCTGGGGCAGCATAGGTTGATTTCACTACCTCATCTCCAAAGCCACTTTCAGTTTTAAAATGGTATAAGGGTTACAAATATACCTAGTCAGGTGATGAAGGAAGTCAGATTCCCAAATACAGTTATTTAAGAACACTGAATAGGTCTGAAGGCCAGCAAGTCCCTAGTAGGATTCCTTTTTGATTGGGCACAGATACAGAGAGGAGGGGCTGGGAATATATCCTAGCATCTCAAGGATTTACATATTGTTTTAACATGAAAAAAATTAAAACTTAAATGTGAAAAGGGGCACCTGGGTGGCTCAGTCAGTTGAATGTCCGACTCTTGGTTTCAGCTCATGACTCTTGGTCCGACTCTTGGTTTCAGATCTTAACGCTTTCATGAGTTTGAGCCCTATGTGGGGCTCCACGCTGATAGTATGGACCCTGCTTGGGGGTTCTCTGTCTCTCCTGCTCTCTGCCCCTCCCCCACTCATGCTGTCTCTGTTTCTCTCAAAATAAATAAACTTGAAAAATGAAATAACATATCAAGTTTCAGAAATTTGAACAAAAACTTAAAAAAAAATTTTTTTTTTTAGTGTTTGTTTATTTTAGAGAGAGACAGAGCATGAGCAAGGGAGGGGCAGAGAGAGAGAGGGAGACAGAATCCGAAGCAGGCTCCAGGCTCTGAGCTGTCAGCACAGAGCCCAATGCGGGGTTCAAACCCACAAACCTCGAGATCATGATCTGAACTGAAGTTGGACATGTAACCAACCGAGCCACCCAGGCACCCCGAGAAAAATTTTAAATCAACAGTAATCCCTACATTTTGACTCTGTTGATTTTCAGATTACCTTTCACATATATATAGTTTAGAGTTGCAGTCATTTTTATTATATAATCGTGCAACATTCTATACATATTCATTGTTATAATTTTAATGGCAACATAAGACTGTATAATGCTATGTCATAATGATTAGACTGTTCCCCAGAGATTAGGTATGTCAATTGTTCTCATCATAAAAAGTGCTATGATGAATAATTCTGTGCATATAACTACCTCAATAGGAGTAATATTATTTGGCCAAAAGAAATCCTTATGGCTGTTCCCACATATGGCCATTTGTTTTCTGTTTTTGTTTTTTGTTGTTTTTTTTAAGTGTTGTATGTACTTACTTTACAATGTTACCAGCAATACAGAAGTCTGCTATAATCATGACATAATGGGGAATTAGTTTAAAAAATAATACATTTTCTACTTTACACTTTTTACTATAATTTACAAGAATGAACATTTCAACATTTAATTTTCTTTTTGTGTAAATTGGTTCTTTCATGTTTTGTCAATATTTCTATCAAAGATTATTTTTTAAAAATCAGAGTCCTAGGGCATGCCTGGGTGGCTCAGTTGAGCATCTGACTCTTGATTTCAGCTCAGAGCATGATCTCAGGGTCATGGGATAGAGCCCCTCATCGTGCTCTAAACTGAATGTGGAGCCTACTTAAGATATTCGCTCTCTCTCCCCTCTTTCCCCTCTCTAACCTCCATCTGCCCCTCTACCCTGCTCACATGCTTGCTAGCACTCTCGCTCTCTCTCAAATGAAATAAAGTAAGGGGCGCTTGGGTGGCTCAGTTGGTTAAGCACCCAGCTTCAGATCAGGTCATGATCTTGTAGTCTGTGAGTTCGAGCCCCACGTCGGGCTCTGTTCTGACCCCTCAGAGCCTGGAGACTACTTCAGATTCTGTATCTCTCCCTTTCTGCCCCTTCCCCACTCATGCTCTGTCTCTCTCTCAAAAATAAGTGAACATTTAAAAAAAAATTTTAATAAAATGAAATAAAGTAAAATAAAAAAGTGGAGTTCTCATGAAGATTTTTTTTATATCTGTCATATCTGTCGTATTTCTCTCACTATTGCTTTGCTTACTTTAATTTTCCATTGTGAAGAAACATAATTACATTTAAATCTCTCCTTTTCCTTTATGATTTCTTCTATTTAAAACTGAGAAAGTTATTTTTCCAGAGTTGACAGTTTATTTTGATCTTTCCATAATTTTAGATTTTATGTTATTTAACTTTCTGCTCATTCAAACTTGATTTATATGTTTATACTATAGATCATCTTACAAAGGATTTAAGATTGTATTAGCATGTTTTGAGTCCCAGTAGTAAAGCCCAGGTTCTTACCTATAATGCCCACATCTAGAAGCAAGTGCTTGATAGGTGATTGTTCCAACAATGACCACACTGGTCATGAGCATTGTCCATGTACTTGTATGGTATCTGTAATAGGCTGATTCTAAGGAAAAAATTGAAGTTATAGAAGATTTCCTGATAAAGTCAGCAGACTTAATGTTAAATTCAAATTTCATTCTAGTAATGAAAGCCTCACATAGCCTTTAACACTATTTTATGACTTTTGTCATCAGTGTTTCAAGCTTAAGTATTGTAAATTACAGACACAACCACACTTTCACAGACAATAAGGAAGTCTTGAAATGTCCAAGTAAATCCAATTAATCAAGTAGGTGAATCCAGCAAGGGAAACTGAATTAAGGGTATACAAGAGAAACTTCTTAGAAGTGTAAAGTTACTTCAAAGTATTTTTTTGTAATCTTTGGATAAATAATGCTGGGATTATTGGCTATTTGGCAGGGGGGGGGGCGGGGAATCACTGTTATTCTTTCCTGATACCATACCTCAAAATATATTTCAGATGGATCAAGGGGTTAACTGTAAAAAGTCAACTTTTTAAAAAATTGGCATGAAAAGAATTAACTTAAACCTGAAAGAAATGGAAGATATCCAAAGCTAAAAATTGAAAGTTTTGATTAAATGTAATGTAAAGTTTCTGTCAAACATCATAAAGTTAAATTTTCCTTAAAACATTTTAAAAATTTTTTAACATTTATTTATTTTTGAGGGAGAGAGAAAGAGACAGAGCGTGAACTGGGGAGAGGCAGAGAGAGAGGGAGACACAGAATTTGAAACAGGCTCCAGCACAGAGCCTGACATGGGGCTCGAACTCACAAGCTGTGAGATCATGACCTGAGCCGAAGTCAGATGCTTAACTGACTGAGCCACCCGGCACCCCATCATTAAAAAACCATTTAAATTAAAAGGCAAATAGCAATCGGTGAAAAACTTTTTTGTAACATGCATAGTATCCTAAGCTATGTTGCCTTGATTTTCAGCCACTGCTCACACGGACCTTGCTTGCTGCCATTAGTGACTTTTCACAGCCCTTTACTACCCACTGAAGCTGAAGGCAGGAAGTAGTCAAATGATATCTGACTTAGGCTGATGGCAGTGATCTGTTTATTCAGATAATTCCAGAGGCCCCAGCACTGGGAGTGAATAAAGTGATACCCAACTCTTAAAGCTCTCAACCTGTACTTCAAACACCAGCACTGATTTGTACCTTAATGTGACTGATGCCCCACTCAGTCCCTCCAAGGAGAGAGTCCAGGTGGAGATTCTGTTGGCACAAATCATCCCATTCCCCTTTTGTTGGCCCTCTTCAGTGGGAGGCTGGTGGGAGTTTGAAGGAACAAAAAGGGCAGGGACTTATAGGAGCTTGTTAGGAGGCTATGTGCACAGAGGTAGGTAGCCTTACACATGTCTTCCCAAATAGAAAAGTTGTTCCTCATGTCAGCTCTGTGGAGTCATTGGCAAGATCTGTAACTTAATATGCAAAGAATTCTTAGAAACCAGTGAGAAAAAGATAACCATGGGATGTGGCAAATGGAAAAATAAGCAAAAAAAAAAAAAAAAGCAATTCACAGAAGAGGAAATACAAATGACCAATATATATATTTTTAAATGGCTTGATTTCACTATTGTTAAAAACAAAAAACAAAACCCTACAAATAGTGCAATGCCGATTTTCACCTACAAAGTTGGTGAAATATTAAAAAATAATACCAGTTCAGTGCGAGCATATTTCTTAATGAAATACAGTAATTTTTATAAATTGATATTGTATCCTACAAACTTGCTAAATTCACTTATTAATTTTAGTAGCTTTTTATTAGATTGCTTAGTATTTTCTGCAGAGTTGTTCATCTATAAATAGAAACAGTTTTACTTTCCCTTTTTTTTGCCCTCTTGCCTTAAGGTACTGGCTAGGACCTTCAACACAGTGCTAAACAGAAGTAGTAAGAGCTGATGTTCTTGCCTTATTTCCAATCTTACAGGGAAAGAACTCATTCTCTTACCTTTAAGGGTGATATTAACTATAGACTTTTCTTATCAATGCCCCGTAGTCAGATTAAAGAACTTTCTTTCTAGCCCCAGTTTGCTGAGAGTTTTTATCATGAATGGATGTTGAATTACCAAATGTTGAATTATCCATCTATGGATATGGCTTTTCTTCTTTATTTTTGTTAATACGGTGAATTACAGGGATTTTAAATTATTCAACCATCCTTGAGTTCCAAGGATAAACCTCTCTTGGTACTGTTGTAAGATCCTATTTCTAGATTTGATTTATTAATATTTCAAGCAAATAAAAGTTAAAAGCAAATTTTATGCATATGTCCATGAGGAATTTTTGTCTGTAATTTACCTTGTAGTATCTTTGTCATTTGTGTTAGGATAAAACTGGCTTCATAAAATGAATTAAGGGGCAGATGGCTGACACAGTCAGAAGAGCATGCAACTCTTAATCTCTGGGTTGTGAGTTCGAGCCCAACATGGGGTATAGAGATTACTAAAAAATAAAGTCTTTAAGGGGTACCTGGGTGGCTCAGTTGGTTAAGCATCTGACTTCGGCTCAGGTCATGATCTCATGGTTCGTGAGTTCAAGCCCCGCATCAGGTTCTGTGATAACAGCTTGTAGCCTGGAGCCTGTTTCAGATTCTGTGTCTCCTTTGCTCTCTCTGCCCCTCCCCCACCTATGCTCTGTCTCTGTCTCTCTTTCTCTCTCAAAAATAAACATTAAAAATGTTTTAATTAAAAGATCTTTAATACATAAATAAATGAATAAACAGTAAAATGAATTGAGAAGTGTTCCTTCCTCTCTTGTCTAAAAGAATTTATATAGAATTGTTATTTTTCCCTTAAATGCCTGAATTTATCAGTGAAGCCATTTGGGCCTGAAATTTTCTTTCTGGGAAGATTTTTAACTTTGGATACAATTTCTTCAGTAGATGGAGGTCTACAAATAGCCTGTAGCTTTCAAGGATTTTGTCCATTTCATTAACTGTATTGGTATAAAGTTGTTCCTAATTTAAAGTCTTTAGGATCTATAGTGATAATATCTCTTTCATTCCTGATATTGGTAACTTGTTTTCTTTTTCTTGCTCTGTTTTTCTAGGGGTTTATCAATTTTTAAATTTTATTTGTTTATTTATTTAAAGTAGGCCCCAAACCCAGTGTGGGGCTTGTACTCACAACCCTGAGATTAAGAGTCACGTTCTCCACTGACCAAGCCAGCCAGATGCCCCTATGGTTTATCAATTTTTTTTTTAATTTTTTAATGTTTATTTATTTTTGAGAAAGAGCAAGAGAGAAAGAGCATGAGTGGGAGAGGAGCAGGGAGAGAGGAAGACACAGAATCTGAAGCAGGCTCCAGGTTCTGAGCTCTCTGCACAGAGCACGACGTGGGGCTCAAACTCACAAACCATGAGATCATGACGTGAGCCCAAGTCAGATGCTTAACCAGCTGAGCCACTGAGGCACCCCAGGGTTTATCAATTTTTAAGACCTCTTCCAGAAGCCAGATTTTTGGTTTCATACTTTTTCTTTGCACTTTTTTTCTCTAGAGTCTGTCTTTATCATTTTCTCTTTTCTGTTTCATTGATTTCTACTTTTTATTATCTTCTCTACCACTGGACTGACTAAAATTAAGAGGACTGGCAATGCCAACTGTTGGATAGGATGTAGAGCAACTGAAATTCTCATATTGCTGGTAGGAATGTAAAGTGGTGCAATCAGGAAAAGTTTGACAGTTTCCTATAAAGTTAAACATACTGTATAATTCACAGAAGTTTTAGTCCTATCTGTTCAACTAAGAGAAATGGAAAACGTGTATTTACTAATAAAACTTCAAAAGGTACAGGAGTAGAGAGGCTTGGAATCCAGTAGGAACTGATAGATCACTCCACACTAAAAGTCACAGATGCTTATTATACTGAATTTGTTTACCAATGAAGTAACATCATGCTTCTATCAATATAATGTTGCTCTGTGCTCTCAAGTCAATGGATTTCTGAGTGACCCATATGAATTTCATATGTCCCTAATGGAAGTGGGTGGCGTGGAGAGAAGTACTCTAATGATTCTAGGCCAACTGGTTGTAGGACCATCGATATTATTTAAAACAAACTTTTCAGACTCCTTATTTGTTACTGAAGATGACAGATGAGTCTCCTCTCCATGGAACTGGATGCTTCTCTTCCATATCAGTTGTAAAATAAAAATATACCAAGGCTTGCAACTTGTACAGACAAGTGGCAAATAACATGTCCAGATCTATAGTAAAGTGTCACTTTCAGAATACAGTAGACTGGGTGGCTTAAACAACAAATATTTATTTCTCACAGTTCTGGAGGCTGAATTCCAAGACCAAGGCACTAGCAAATTTGGTGTCTGATGAGAGCCCTCTTGTTGGTTTAAACAGTTGCTTTCTTGCTGTATCCTCACATGAAAAAGCATAGAGACATCATCCCTTTTTTGTCTATTTTTATAAGGGCACTAATTCCATTCACAAGGGCTCCACCCTCATGAACTAATTTCTTCTGAAAGGCCCCACCTCCAAATACCATCACATTGGGGATTTAGGCTTCAACATATGAATTTGCGGTTGGGGGGAGGGGAGGCGGATACACACATTCAGTGCCTAGTAGTGTCCTAAAGCGTTCTACATATGACAATCCATTCATGTTCTTAAGGAGAAAAAAGAAAAATTGTTCCATTGACTCTTATCTCATTTGCTTATATAAGCAGTTTGGTTTAGTGATAATAGCTACCAGATAGGAATTAGGAAACCTAAGTTCTTGACTTTCTCCTATCATTAGTTAGCTGCATAGTCTAGACCTAGGGCAGTCACTTAACCTCTCTGAATCTTAGTTCTTTCATCTGTAAAATGGAAATGCTAAAACTAGTCAAAAGACCAGAGTAGAATGACATATGTAAGGTATTATATAAAATAAGAAGTGCTATACAAATGCAGAGAGTCATACCTGTGTAAATCACATCACCCAGGGAGCCTGACTGGGTAAGTTTTCCTTGGAAGGCACAGATGGGTTGGGAGGGAGTAGAGAGCCTGTGTAGTTGCTTCTGTTCTTTAAGAAGAATATCAGCTTTTGAGACCCCATCTGCTCCTATATCAGAGGAGAAGAAATTCTCAGCTAGGTGTTGAGGCATCCTGGAAATAGAACTCCAGAAGAAAGACCAGGAAGAAGGCTAATGGGAAGTTAGGACAAGTAAGGCATGGGGAAATATATGCATAGGTAGCAGCAATTAACTACAATATGACCTTGGGTCCAGTACTAATGAAAGAAAAAAACAGGATGCCTGGATGGCTCAGTCTGTTGAGCATCTGACTCTTGATTTCAGCCCAGGTCATGATCCTAGGGTCATGGGATCTAGTCCCATGTTGGGCTCTGAGCTGGTGCTGAGTGTGGGTGTGGAGCCTGCTTGAGATTCTCTCTCTCTCTCTCTCTCTGCCCTTCTTCCCTGCTCATACTCTTCTTTCTCTCTCAAACTTTAAAAAAAAGAATGTTTTCCCCCAAATCGGGTAAACTAAAAGACTTGGAGATGTATGACTTAGAGAAACAGTTTACCAGTATCGGCACTGGAGAAAGTAGCTATAATGTATGGACTCACCAAATTATGATAGTAGCCAATAAAACTATTACAAATCTCAAGCATATGCAGCTATTAAAGAGGAAGGTACTTTATAATTCAGTTTTCTGGTTTCTGTTTTCATTGACATTCAAGTACACATTTAGTATTTCGTTCAGCTACTGAAGAGCTGAGATTAAGCCTTTAAGATACATCAGGCTCTGCTCTGACAGCGTGGAGGCTGCTTGGGATTCTCTCTGCCCCCCACCCATACTTCCTCACATGCACTCTCTTTTCCTTTCTCTCAAAATAAAAATAAACCTTTTTTAAAAAGAGGAAAAAAAATGAATTAGAAGCACCTAAACATTCCATATCTTTTAGCTCTGACTGTTGCTGTCAGCAGATTTCTACAGTGGTCTCCTGTGTTACCTTGAGACTTTCTTAATTTTTAGGTTATTCAGATACAGTGTCACACCTTAAGGTTTTTCTTCCCTGTAGTCATAATCCTCTTTGTTTTTGCAACCAACTTTTATTTATTTATATCTATTTCAAGAAAGGCCTCGGTGTTGTTTCTCCCACTTACCTAGCATGGTCTCAAGCTGCTTTCCTCAAAAGATTAGCTGGTATGTGTAAAATATTTTTATAGCTTAATGTCATTCAATTGTACTTAAAATGTGCAGTGCCCTGTGCTGGTCAAATAATAATAATAATCCCTCTTTAAAAATCTTGGTCATTTATAAAATGAGATTTCAATTTATTCTTCCCATAACGACCCTACTGTCAACAAAGCTGTGATCTTTTCATTACTATATATGTATCCTTGATAGAATTTATAAAACTGCTGGGGTGAGGGAGATATATATGTTAATTTTTTAGGGATGATAAATCCATTTCACCCTTTAAAATATTCTGATTATAGGGGTTTCTGGGTGGCTCAGTTGGTTAAGTGTCTGACTTTGGCTCAGGTCATGATCTCACGGTTTGTGGGTTCAAGCCCCACATGGGGCTCTGTGCTGACAGCTCAGAGCCTGGAACCTCCTTCAAATTCTGTGCCTCCCTCTCTTTCTGTGTTCCTCCCCTGCTCACTCTCTGTCTCTCTCTCTCTCTCTCAAAAATAAATAAACATTAAAAATAAAAACAAAATGTTCTGATTATAAAAGTAACATATTTATTGCAGAAAATTCAAGTAGAAAAGATAGAAAAACACTCAATTTCTTTACTTAGAAACTTTATTGTTAATATTTTTCTACTATCTTTTTTATGTCTTATTTTACATACTGGAGCTCATACTGTATATATACTGTCTTTATCCATCTTTTGCTTGTTGATACTGTTCTAAGCATTTTATCTCATCATTAAAAACCCCAAATTCCTGTGAAATGGTTATATAAATCCATCATATGGATATGCCACCACTTCTATTATATTACCCTGAAGTTGGATGCTTAAATTGCTTCTGGTATTCAGAAATTTTTACCAAGTTGATAGGTGAATAATATCTCTGTAAAAGTTCACATGTATTTTTAATTTTTTATTTTATTGTAGAGAGAGAGCATGCACATGACTAGGGGAGAGGAGCCGAGATTGGGGGGGAGAGAGAGAAAGAGAGAGGGAGGGAGTGAGGGAAAGAATCTCAAGCAGGCTGCACACTCAGTGTAGAGCCTAAGACAGGGCTTAATCCCACAGCTCTGGGATCATGACCTGAGCTGAAATCAGGAGTTGGATGTTCAACGGACTGAGCCACCCAGGGTCCCCTAATATTACATTAGAAGATTTTTCAGATATTAGCTATTTTTTTCTTTTTAATGAATGTGTTCCAGCTTTATCCAAATATTCATAGTAGCTTACTAATTAATCATATAATCTTTTATATTCAGGATGTTAACTATTTGGTAATATCTGTTGTAAATACAGTTTAGCTTAATTTTCCTTTCTGATTATAAAAACTAAATCATTGAATTTTGAAAATACAAATAAGTATACAGGATAAATAAAACCCATTCCATCCGTGTTTCTAACATGAATATGTATATTTTAATTGAATTAATACCAGATGTTCTTGTTGGTACTCTGCTTAGTTCAGGTAACAATGGAGAATAATAGAAAAAGTTTATTAAATATCTACATTTAGTGGGAAACTGGGTGGCTCAGTCAGTTAAGCAGCCGACTTAAGCTCAGGTCATGATCTCATGGTTTATGAGTTCAAGCCGCTCATCAGGCTCTCTACTGTCAGCACAGAGCCCACTTCAGATCCTTTGTCTCCTACTCTCTTTGCCCTTCCCCTGCTCTTTCTCCCTCTTACAAAAATAAATGTACATTAAAAATAATAAATTTTTGCATTTAGAATTTCTATATAGTATTCCACAACATAGATATACCATAAAACTGTCTTAAAGATAGGCATTTAGTGTTCAGGTTTTCACTGCTATAAAGACTGTGTTATTTATTTATTTGTTTGTTTATTATTTATTTAGAGAGTGAGAGTGAGCGTGAGTATGCAGCGGGGTGGGGGACGGAGTGGGAGGGAGTAAGAGCAGGAGAGAGAGAATCTCAAGCAATCTCCATGCTGTCATCATGGAACCCAATGAGGGGCTGGATGCTGGATCCCCAGAACTGTGAGATCATGACCTGAGCTGAGAGCAAGAGCCCATCACCTAACCAACCAAGCCGCCCAGGCACCCATCACTGTGATGTTCTTAAGATAAATTAGAAGTAGAATTGCTCAACCCAAGTATATTCACTCTTTAACCCTTTCTAAAGCCTGTACAATTAATTCAATTCCCACTGGCAGTGTTTAGGATATCTGTTTCCTTGTAGCTCACTAAAAATCCATATTTCTTTTTTTTTTTTAACCAACTTTGAGGCGTAGTTTCCATGTAATGAATGCACCCATGTTAAGCATACTGATCAATGAGCTTTGACAAATATAAATATACTTGTATAACCACCACCCCAGTCAAGATGTAAAACATTTTCCCCAAAAAAGATCCCTCTTGTAGATTTTCATCAATCATTAATCCCTTCCTCCTACCGCAGGTTCTTTTTTGATTTTTTTTTTTTAACATTTGTTCATTTTTGAAAGGCAGAGATAGAGTGTGAATGGGGGAGGGGCAGAGAGAGAGGGAGACACAGAATCTGAAGCAGGCTCCAGGCTCTGGGCTATCAGCACAGAGCCGGACGCAGGGCTCAAACTCACGGACCACGAGATCATGACTTGAGCCAAAGTCAGCCACTTAACCGACTGAGCCACCCAGGTGCCCCCCCTCCCACCGCAGGTTCTAAGTAACCCCAGATGCTTCCTGCTTCCTGTCAGCATAGGTTGTATTCCATCACTATAGATTGGAGAGATAGACAGGCAGACAGACAGACAGGTGTGGGGGGTGGGGAGGGAGGGAGGGAGATGGAATGGAATCATACAGTATATGTGTTCTTTGGGATCTGAATTCTTTTGCTCAGCACATCTTTGAGATCCATCATTGTTGCTGCCTGAATCATTATGTTTCTTTTTATTGTTGAGTAAAATGCCATTTTGAAACATTGGGTTGATTCCAATCTGGGGCTATAGTGAATAAAGCTAACATATACTTATACAGGTCTCTAGACTGTTAAGCCGTGATCCACTAGAAAAAGGTTCTTTTCTTACCTGGGGAAAGAGTTGGGGACTCTAGGTATATCACCCATTGTTTCAAGTCAGGCAGATTTCTCAAAGGAAAGCCAAACCTTGTTTTGGAATCAAATTAGCAGGATGAGGCAATGGTGCAGGATATAATTTTGAGAGCATCTTGGAAAGCCATCTGGGAAGCACCTGATCATCCTCCTCCTGTAGCAGCCTCAAGCATAAGGCTCCTGTTGCTCACTGCCCTGCCACCCTCCACGTCTTCTGGCTCCTGACAAGTCTAAGAATTCTGCCAAGTCAGTCCCTCTCCCTTCCCATGACAGGAGAGGGTCAGAGGAGAAAATAACGTCAGGCATCATGCTGTGTAATGCCAGATCCCCTAAATAGCTCCAGGAGGCAGTAGCAGGGTCAGGCTACCCTGCAGGCCACTTGAGCACCTGCCCAGTGGCCTCTAGGCTATTCTATGCCCTCTTCTTAGCCATATGGGAATTGTATGCTTATGGCTCAGGAAAAATCTGTGCAGTGACCTGCAGGGCGTACCTTCTGGAAGTAAAATGCAAACTTCTTGAGGGCAAGAATCACACCTTATACACATTTTTATATGTGTAAGGCACATAGTAGGCACTTAAATATGGCTTTTGATAATGTGTAATCAAAACCTGAGACATAGGCCTGGATTCCTGACTTATAAAACTCAATAGTATTTGCAAAAGTTAAAGAAGGGTCTTAAACAATCAAATGCTAAGAAAATATTTTCCCCTGGAATTGAAATTAATGATGGAAGGGCAATTGTGTCTTATGTTTAGTGATATAGTTCATATGTTATTTCATACAACGGTCTTTTGAAATAGAAACCAAAAGATAATCATTAATGAATATTCCCTCTCTTCTCTTCCTCATCCCCCTTTGTAACAAGCTCTGAAATTTTGAGATTCAAAGAGTGGTTTCCAATAATTAAATTTGGAAAACAGATAAATTTGGGGAGTTATTTTTATTAAAGACAGTGTGACAGCAAATGCCACTGGTACAATGGGAATAAGATTCTACAGAGGGGGGAAAAAGTGGTTTACAGCTTTTCAGGAAAATATCTCACATAATAAAGGAAAACAGTGCATTAAAATACAGGCCTAAGCTTTGCAGACCAAAAGAATCCTGACTGATTACTATTGATTATGCAGGATCTCTCTCACTACCATTAGCTCTTACCTGTTGCTTGTGGCAGAATGAGGTTTTTATGGGGCGTGTTTCTCTTCCCTCAGTTCACTGACATTGGGACCTTCGAGACAGTGTGGCAAGTCAAGTTCTACAATTACCACAAGCGAGATCACTGCCAATGGGGGAGCCCCTTCTCTGTCATTGAATACGAATGCAAGCCCAATGAGACACGTAGCCTCATGTGGGTGAACAAGGAGTCCTTCCTGTGAAGATGGCTCTTTCTGATGTTGCTGGACAATCTCTTCAAAACCCTACGTTTAGATAACCCAGCACAAGCCTTCACCAAGGCACACCACAGCGTTGCTCTTACCCATCGGGTGCTGATGACCTACTAGCCCCGACTATTTTGAAAGTGTAATTCCCTTCTGATGCAATGCTCCTGACGTAAAAGATTGTGAGTGATGTACCATCCCCAAGAAGATCCCTTTCTGTATTCTGTGTTGGTGTTCCTGCATCCAGTTGTTCCCGGTCATGCCGTTGACCGCTTGTGAGGAGCTCAGTGGAATTGCAGACATATCCCCTTCTTAATGACTCCACTGAATGTGGTGTTTTGTTTCCAAGTTGAGTGATTTTCCCCTTTTTTTTGTAAAATGCTAAATAAAAAATAACAATGTGTTGTGGGTTCTCTCCCAAGTGTAATATGGTAACATTTAACTTGCAATGTTATGTGGCTCTCTAAGCAGGCTTGGTGAAAATGTAATACAAACAGCAGTGAGTTGGACTCAGATGCTGTGCTTCCTATAAACAGCTCAGCTTTTTCAGGGAACAATAATGACAAATAAAAGGACAAATATTTAAGAAGTATTTATAACACATTAAAACTCTTTCAAGTAACTTAAGGTATTATGTTATGGCCTAACAGAAATGGGAAAAGGCATCGTTGGGGTCCACTGTTAAGGTGACAGAAGTTGTAGGGTTACCCTTTTGGCAAGCTACCCTAGTACTCAAACATGCATATGATGGCATCCCTACGTTCCCCTTCACTTGAACTTTGTAAAACTGTGTATGCAACTGTAATGAACTTTTGATATTTCTTAATAAAGGTATTAAAAATCATGCCTTGACTTGCCTTCTTAATTTGGTTACTATCTGTCTAGCAGGTGGATCACTGCTTCAGGTTAGCCCTATTCAGCAATCCAGCTAAATTGCAGGATAAGGAGGATATACCTGGAGTAGAATTAGCACACTTAATCATAGATCAGCTTTGACAGTCAACACTCCAGCCAGCTCTAACAAAGTTAGCAGAGACTCTGGCACTTGGTGAGCAATCAGAAAAGCTTATCCTGGGGCTCCTGGGTGGCTCAGTTGGTAAAGTGTCTGACTTTGGCTCGGGTCATGGTCTCACGGTTCATGAGTTTGAGCCCAGCGCCAGGCTCTCTGCTGTCAGTGTGGAGCCCACTGCGGCTTCTCAAACTCCCTCTCTCTTTGGCCCTCCCCCGCTTGCTCACTCTCTCCCCCAAAAATAAATAAACATTTATAAAAAAGAAAATGTTTGCCCTGTCTTCTCTCCGCTCCTCCTTCCACAACGACCAGTCTCATCAGCTGGCTATGTAGCTGAGCAGCCTGAGGACGCACTACTGTAACAGAGCACGTACACCAGGGTAGAGACCTCCTTGCTTGCTCCCAGGGTACTGCAAGTTAGGTGACACAAAGCCCTTACTCCATGCAGTTTGAGGGTAAATTCCCTGAGAAGGAAAGAAACTTTTTCTGGAAAAGTAACATACTACTCTGCAACAGTGTTTTCATGTTCACTTGGGAAGAACAGATCCTACCCTGTTGGGAAAAGTTAGCTGTGGCTTTGCTTTTTTTGCTACCTGCAAAGCCTTTGTAGGAATATGCTAGGTTAATGGAAGTGTAAGCCGTTTATCGTAGAACCACATTGGCAAGGCTGGCCCCAAACCCTTTGCCCCTCTAAGTCACGTACCTGTAATGAGGCTGTACCGCCAGCAGGGCACAGCAATGCCTTGGGTTTAGGCTAATCATGAGCGATGTTGAAAGAGAGCAGTATGTTTCTCAATTCATTTGTCAAAAATAATAGTGTCTATTACAACTGCTAAATACAAGCATTAATCCATTCCTAACCTCTGTATTTTAAAAACCAACGTTCAATTATTTGAACAGACATTGAGATAAGTAATGGATTTACTACAGACAGAGGCTTAAGTTTTCTTCCAGAATATCCAATAGAAATGCAGGCTTACAGGCGGTGGGAAAACGTGAAAATGATATCTTCTATAGAGTCTTTTGAAGCATTCGATTAGGAAATACTTCCATTTGTGAAATGAGGTTTCAAGCTAGTGACTCCTCTGTCAGGGCTTTAGTATTGGTTTTGAGGAGGGGAAGCAAAATCACAGCTTCTGTAATTTTTTTTTTTTTTTCAACCAGAGGCTTTAATTTTTGAGTTTAGAATGACGCAGGGCTGGGGCAATATGACCTGGTGTACCTGCACACACCCTCCCACAGAAGAGTGGGAAGGTGAGCCCCAGACAAGAAGCTGGAGGATCTGAGTCCCACAAACATGCTGGTTGAGCCTAAGTGGTCACCACCTTTGTAGGTCTCCGCTTGTGTCTAAAACAAGGAGTTAGGCTAGTAGAATTCTAAAGCCCTTGGGGCACCTGGGGGGCTCAGTCGGTTAAACCTCCGACTCTCGGTTTCCGCTCCGGTCATGATCTCAGGGCTTCATGGGCTGGGACCCCATATCAGGGCTCTGCGCCGGCAGAGTAGAGCCTGCTTGGGATTTTCTCTCTGCCCCTCCCCCTACTCACGCTGTCTCTATCTCTCTCAAAATAAACAAATTTAAAAAAAATTCTAAAGCCCTTTTAAGTATCTCAACTTTACACTCTCCCTTTTTTTTTAAATTTAATTTTCATTTATTTAGTATTTTTTAATTTACATCCAAGTTAGTTAGCATATAGTACAATAATGATTTCAGGAATAGAATCCAGTGATTCATCCCCTACATATAACACCCAGTGCTCACTTAACAAGTGTCCTCCTTAATGCTCCTTGCCCATTAGCCCATCCTCCCACCCAAAACCCCTCCAGCAACCCTCAGTTTGTTCTCTGTATTTAAGAGTCTCTTATGTTTTGTCCCCCTCCAAAAAGTGTGTGTGTGTGTGTGTGTGTGTGTGTGTTTTCCTTAGGGCTTAAAGGTAAGGTTGAATCAAGAGAGGTGGGGAGGAGATGGAAAAGAAGTAAACAGGAAATCTTAACAGCTAATCTGCCACGTTAAGTGATCTTTCCTGGCATATACTGTTCTACTTATGATTGGAGTCCAGCCCAGTCTCTCTGGCTAGTTCTCGCATAGCTCTCCTCCTACTCCAAAATTTGAGTGCTCAGCTATATCAAGCTGCTGAGTTGTAACTTTGCCCCTCAGCCATCTGGAAGGGCTATTTTTATACAAGTTGTAGCCATGTCCCTCTACTTCTAAGCATCAGATGGCTACCCAAAAGCTTGAGGAACTAGGCCATCCTTCTAATTATGATGATGACTAACACACTTTTGAACAGGTGGAAGAGTAGAAATGCCTTGAATTTATATTTTGTGACACCTCACTTATCGAGAAGTCACTTACCCAGCCATCCAAACTATCTGGATCACAGTGGATAACAGAAGACATGCCAAAAAATAAAGATCCCTGTCACAGATGTCACAAAGTCCATTCACTAAAGGCTTGGGTCGTCCCTCAAGACCTCACAACTCCTACTTCAGAGACAGTTCTAATATATCGGGTGATCTGGTTTCTGGATTTTAGGAAGTTGGAAGCAGAATAATTGGAAGAAAGAGGGCAATTTGTAGGAGTAGATACATTGAAGATAATTATTTTTTCACAGAAGACAAAGAAAGCAGGTAAAGTACATCAAAAAGTGTAATAGATAAGGACATCTCTATACTACAGGGATACAACCTGTGCTAGACCACAGTAGTTTCTGTGGACATCAAATAAAAATTGATATACACAGTCATTGCCCTGATTTATTTAGGAAGATGATCCATTATCTTCAGAAATGTAGCATCATGACTCAGTGTTTAAGAGTTCAGATTCTGGGGGCACCTGGATGGCTCAGTCAGTTGAGCCTCCAGCTCTTGATTTCAGTTCAGGTCACAATACCAGGGTCATGGGATCGAGCCCCAAGTTCAGCTCTGCACTGAGTATGAAGCCTGCTTAAGATTCTCTCTCTCTCTGCCCTTCTCCCCACTTCTGCTTTCTCTTTCTCTCTCTCTCTCTCTCTCTCTCAATCTCTCTCAAAAAAAAAAAAAAAAAGATCAGATTCTGTAACTTAGAAGCCTCAAATCAAATCCTGGCTCATCCTCTTAACAACAGTATGACCTTAGGCAAGTCACTTAATATCTCTCTGCTTCAGTTTTCTCACTTAGAAAATGGAGATAATAAAGTCCCTTATGGAGGGGTTGTAAGGATTAAAGAAGTTAATTATGTAAAATCTTTAGAATTGTGCCTGACACATAATATTATTTTTTTAATTTATTATTTTTTGAGTGTAGTTGACACACAATGTTTCATTAATTTCATATGTACAACCTGGTGATTTGACAAATTTATACATTATGCTATGTTCATCACAAGTATAGCTACCATCTGTCCCATTACATCACTATTAGAGTATCATTGGCACACACATAGCATTGTTTGGTTCATTTTGTTTAAAAGACAGGGAAAAATACATTTCCAAACAAAAGCATTTTAAAAATGTCAAGAAATTAAAAACTGAAGGTATTTAAGGGACTATAACTTCTTCTTCTAGGATATTCCTTACATGAATATGGAGTGATAGTCAAAGTTTATAGTCTATTTTTATACAAAAAAAAAGAAAAAGAAAGAAAGAGAAAGAAAAACATATAGAGACAATATTTTAATGATTTAAAAGTAAATACCTTGAAATAGTATATTTTAAGATGTGCTGGAGAAAGAGTTTCTCCACAACCAGGCTTCAAAAAGTTTCTTTTAGGAAGACCCAGTTTTGAACAACATGGAAACATCAGGACAGAGTCAGAGAACTTAAAATATGTAAAGGTCAAGAATGCTGTCTCAAGTTCTCTCTGTTATTTCATTTCAGGTAGGCAGTGCCTGTATCTCCATTTTCCAGAGGAAAAATAAGTCTCAGCTGCTGAAACTTAAGGCTTCAGTTTAATCAGCTGATTTTATAAGGAACTCCTTTCTTTGATCCCCGGTTTCCTCACTTATGAAACAGTGACAATAATATCCCCATCACAAAGTGTGTTCAGATTAAATAATATATCACATGCAAAGTACCTTCTTTCTCTTCTCCCCATCTCCTTCCGCCTGACACATTTCATTTAAAATGACTTCATTATGTGCCCACGCTCCTACAGTGTTTGTTTTTTTATCTTGATGGCTTTGCCTAAATTTATTTGCAGTCAGGTAGATCAGTTGCTTTTACAAAGAAAATAACTGCAGCTATCTTAAATATATATGATATATATCTCATAATATATATGAGACTTAAAAATTACTGCCAATAAATAGAAGTACTCAATCTCTTGAAACTCAGTACTTGGTATAGAAATATATAGCACTCTACACAGCAAATTTCTTAAAGATGACCTTCTCTCTCTTTTTTTTTAAATTATTTTTTATTTTGAGGTGGGGGAGGGGCAGAGACAGAGGGAGAGAGACAATCCCAAGCAGGCTTTGAGCTGTCAGCGCAGAGCCCCATGAGGTGTTCAAACTCACGAACCCTGAGAACATGACCTGAGCTGAAATCGAGTTGGACACCCAACAGACTGAGCCACCCAGACACCCCAAGATGACCTTTTCTCTTTAAAGTCATAACTAACTACTATTACAGCACTAGCTAAGTAAGATATTACCATTTTTCCTGAACAAGTATGGTATTCCACTCCCATTTGCTAACGAGTGAAAGCTCAGGCAATATTTTTGGTCCCACCCAGGCACCGTAGATTCTAGCCACAGTGAATTTCTGATTCTCCTTCAGATATACCAAGTCAGAACAGTTTCCTTCCCACTGTACAGGCTGTTCCCTCTGTTTGGAATGCCCCGCTCCATTTTCTACCTAGCAATGCCTTCAAGTGCCAGTTTAAATGTCACCCCAGTGATGAAGTCGTTCCTGACTTCTCTAAAATGTTGACAGTCAAGAATAATGTTGAAATCTTGTTTACTGGAATATTTTACTTTTTTTTTTTTACCCCATTTCTGAAAAGTGTCACCAGCCTCCATCTAACTTCTGCTTTTCTTAAGTTCTCTGGATGGCTTCCACATATTCTTACTGACTCAGTGAAAATGATCTGACTCAATAAAAAGGTGATGAGATTCTAGAAAGAGCTAGCTGGCTAGCTGGCTGAGTGGCTGGCTGAAAAACCAACCAGTGAGAAGTTTGGAATGTATTAACCCTTCGGGGGTTAGTTCTGCTCTCTCTAGAAGAAGGAAAGCAGATGATAAAGAAAGAAGCTTCTGCATTTTCTTACTGACTTTGATTTAAGTGAATATAACTTTTCATGTTAGTATTGTTAATGATGTTGGTACTAAGATGTGTAGCTCTTTTAAGTTTATTTATGTCAGGGTAATCGTTTGTGCTGCCCACCAAATGTTTCCAGCCTTCCCCTGTCTAAGCACATGATAGGATTGCACTTCTATGGCCTGGCCAGAGCCATGTGAGAGTAGCTCAGGCCAATAAGTCGTGAGAAGTGACTCTGTGCTTCCAGCCTGAAATATCCAACTATCTATGCAATACCCGACAGAGCTCTCTTTCCCTTTGCCATGGCAAACAGCCACTTTCAGGATGATCCATCATGAGAAAACATGGAGTAGAACCCTAGGCAGACTTTACTGAACCTGTAGCATAAGTAAGAAATAAACTTTTGTCCCCAACCTTTTAACGTGAAAATGTTGAAATCTACAGAAAAGTGGAAAGAACTGTACAACAAACATCCACATACCCATCACCTGGATTTCACAATTGACATATTGATATATTTGCTTTATCACTTATCCATCCATTCATCCACCCACCTATCCATCCATCCATCCATCCATCCATCCTCCTATGCTGAATCAATCTATCTTTTTTTTTTTTTTTTGGTTAATGAGAAGCTACCGTAAAATACTACTAAGATTAGGTGTTGTTTATTATGACAGTATAACTTAGACTTTCCCGATCTACAGCTGAGGAGCCCTGACCAGCTACTCTCCTTTTCTACCGAGGATTCTAAAGCGGAACTACTCCAAAAGGAAAAGTAATTGTTTTAAACTAGTTCTAAGACATCATTTCCTGCCAGCGAAAATTTAAAGTCATGGAATGAATTAGGAGATTAATGAAACCATCTTTTTTTCCTCTCATGGACTTAAAAAATAAGATAAACTGTAAGCTAGTTTAGGTGAAGCTCTGTCTGGAGGCAATAGGATGGATTAAATGGGGGGAAAGGAAAGGCAAAAAGCACATTCATTAAGTGCTTGTTGTGGGGCAGACATTTTATATATACTATCTCATTAAATCCTCTAAACTACCCTATAAACTATACATGATTTCCATTTTTAAAATAGGGATATTCAGCTCAGAGAAGTTAGGCAGCTGGCCCAAGGTCACATAGCTAGTGTGAGCGGAAGAGGCGGAGTTGAAAACCCAATGATTCCAACACATGTAACCCTGTTCTCTGATAGCCCCAGACGCTGTTTCTCTCCCACTCACAATGTCACTCATAGAAAGGACATCGCCCATGAGGTGACACTTGGTGTTGGTAGCACTCTTCCTCAAATTATTTGAGAAAAATATTTTTTAAATATTCCAAAAATTCAACAAGCCCATTAAACATAGGAGCACGGTGAATTTTTCAAAGCTGCAACAGCTGTTTATCCTTTTCCTTTATCAGTCACTTTCTCTGATTAACCAAAAAAAAAAAAAAAAAATTCAAAAATACTTCTTTTTCCATTTGTTTAGCTCAAAACCCAGTCAGAATGTTGATTTTCTCAGTTTATTCTTTAGGCTTGTATTTTGTTGTGGAATAGATGCACATGTGTGTGTATGTGCACACACACATGTACACTGGGCACTTATTTCCCCAAATGTAGGTGATTGCACCTTGAAATTTAATGAAGAGACCACACTCAGAGTCTATGTTTAGAATTTTGATGGCTACAGCCTAATGATTTTGCATTCACATAAGTTATATCCAAAGTAATCAGTGGGGTGGATGTAACTTTATTTATTTTTTAATGTTCATTTATTTTTGAGAGAGAGTGTGTGTGCACAAGCAGGGGAAAGGGCAGAAAGAGAGGAGAGAGAGAATTCCAAGCAAATTCCAAGCAGGTTCCATGCTGTCAGCACAGAGCCTGGTGTGGGGCTCTGCCTGACAAATCTTTTTTTTTTTTTTTTTAATGTTTACTTATTTTTGAGACAATGCAAGACACAACGTGCAAGCAGGGGAGGGGCAGACAGAGGGAGACACAGAATCTGAAGCAGGATCCAGGCTCTGAGCTGTTAGCACAAAGCCCGATGTGGGGCTCGAACTCACAAACCGTTGGATCATGACCTGAGCTAAAGTCAGATGCTTAACCAACTGAGCCACTCAGGTGCCCCTGTACCTGACAAATCTTGAGACCATGACCTGAGCTGAAATCAAGAGTCAGATGCTTAACCAACTGAGCCACCTAGGTTCCCCAAACTTGAAATCATCAGGTTTCCATTCAGGGTAGGGATGTTTTTCCTGAACTAGGTAGCTCTTGCTTGCCTGTGTAAAAGGGAATAGCTCAGCTAGATTGCCTGGGAAGATAACCTAAGAACCCACTTAGCACTTGGGATTATAGGAATCTATCCTCACCCTATAGATGTAATCTAATCCTGAATGACAAGTTCCTTCAAGTATTGAACACAGACTTTCTTCACTTTTTATACAGCTTAACCTTTTCCCAGTGATTTTTATGAGACTAAGCCTTAAAGTAAAGCATGGATACAAAGGGACAGCAAGCAGGAGTTGCCTGGGGTGTTGGAACTGTTCTGTATCCTGACAGTGTTGGTGGTTAGATGAGTGTATACATGTGTTAAAACTCTATTCATAGAACTGTACACACACAGACACACACACACACACACACACAGTTAATTTTACTATATGTTTACTTAAAAAAAAAAAAAGCATGAACATACTAATGCAAAGTGGCCCATGAGTCAAGAAATCAAGTTTTCAAGGTCAGGCATCTCCCTAAAGCATCAGAGAGGGACAAATTCCACAGGGACAGACCACCGAACAGACTTCCCAAGGAGTAGCTGCCAGTATGGTTCCCTCCTCTTTCCTTCAGGTATATAGATCCTTCTGGGAAACTGACAAGAACCAAATGTTTTCCAGAAACCATCTGAGAAGAGTTCAGTGTGTTCCCCTGATGGTCTGCTTTGAATATATACATATCTTACTTTGCTTTTGTAGTGGTATTTTTGTCCAATCTGGAGTCATGAAGCCGAAGGGTGGGCATGGTAAGAAGACCATGATCTAGAAGGCAGAACCCGGCAAATATGGAGTCAGGGAAGTACCTAAATCAGAAACTACGTTAATTCAATTGGGTTAGCCTCATTGGATCTGAGGAAATCCAAGTCTGTAGAGCTGAGAGGGGGTTCACCAGAAGAAAAGTCACAGGAATGAGGAGTCAGAGCAAATCCAGGCAGATCCATGGACTTGGATGGTGGCTGACTAAGTAGGAGCCCCTGGACCTTTGGGAGAACTCGTGCTCTGCACCAGTGGGCATCTGCTGCCTAAAAGTTCTGAACTTAACCCATCTTTACCACTGTCTCTACAAGATCCTGTCATTTAGTTGTGTCAAGTCTTCACTTTGGTCAATGTGTTCCTTGGCAGCCCTGCATTGTCCTGTGAATCTTTTTGCAGCTTATCTATCCAGTGTGGGAAATTTCTGAACAGACTTGAAGGCAGGGGTGGGAGCCACCTGGTGAAGACACCAGTAAGCATCTGGTGGGGTGGGTGGGGAAAGTGAGAGAGAGCAGAGGGTAGGGGCTGGAATTATCCCACTCTCTCCCTCTTTGCTTACATCTGGTGCCCCAGGAGCTGTTCTTGAGCAATGCCTCTAAGAGTTGGCGTGAACTTGTGCTTGTTCCTCCCTCAGGGAATGAGGGAAGACAGGCTTAAAGCTGCTACAATGCTTGGAGAACATCCAAAGAGAAGCTTAATACAAATGCAACGCATTAATGAAAACAGGTTGGGTCTGGCTAAATAGTGACTTTTCTAACAAAACAAACATAACAAAACCTGACAATTGTTCTGAAAAAGAAACAGTCCAGCCCTTGTACATAAAGGTGGATGCTTCTTTAGAGTATTCACAGAATTCACTCCATTCTGGTTTCCTCAAACTCAGGCTGCTGTTTATTCTCAGAAGTGCCAACCACCTCAGGAGAACAGTCGCCTCAAAGGATCGCTTATGGGCATAAGCACATTCTTCAGTGTATGCCATCTCGAGGAACAAATGTTCCTTGCTTTTTTTTCCCCCAGATTATTTGCTTTGCATTCTAGGGGAGGGCTTCTTCCCACAGGCCATCGGAATTATCTGAGGTGCTTGTTAAAATGTAGGTTCCTGAATTCTACCTTTTGCAGACCTGCCAAATTAGGTAGACGCTCTGAGAGTAAATCCAGAGTATCTGCATTTTAATAAGCACCTTAGACGACCCTTATCACAGTAAAGTTTAGAAACCGTAAGGTCTATTCTCTATAGTTCTTCTCTTTAATGTTCATTCACTCATTCAACAGACGTTTGTGCTACCAACTGCTCTGCAGGCCAGGAAATGGTGAGGGTACTACAATAAGTATTCAAAGTGCTCATCACCAGATAATTACAATAAAATGTGGTAAATGCTGTACTGAAAGGGATATAAAATACATAAAAGGATAGGAGGACCCTGCAGGAGTTGAAGGCAGTTTCATAGGTGATATCAGAGATGTATCTTGACAAATTAGTAAAATCTAATCAGGAAGGGAGACAGGAGAAAAAGCACATTTGAAGCACAGAGAAGGAATGGCAGGATATTTGCATATGAAGGCTGGTAATCCACTCTAGAACAAGGGATTCTGTGTGGGTGGAGTGTAGGGAATAGTGGAGGAGGAAAAAAGGCTCAGGTTGGGGCCAGACTGCGAGGAGCCTTGCATACATGCAAATGGTTTAGGCTTTGCTCTGTAGAAAATAGAGCTGGAGGAATTTTTTAAGTGTAAAATGACAGAATGAAATGTGTGTTACAGAGTGATCTCCCTGTTGGCAGTTCAGAGGCAGGGAGAGGAAGACCAAAGTATCTGCAGAGATGAGGAGTGAGAGGGGGTAGACCCAGACAATGGCCCATGTGGACAGAATGGTCTCCAAGGTGGGGTTAACAGACTATGAGAATGAGGGAGAGGAGGCTGTGTGGAGGCACTGCTGGTTTAGACCACAGCATGGGGAGGTAGAGGGACTATATAGCCCTGGGAAGGAATGGGGTAGGGCAAGTAATAATAGCTAGTCTGAGTCAAGAACCGCTCCAGCAGAAGGCATTTTTAATACCCATATAATTCTTCCAGCTCAGCAATTTGAAAGCCCATCTGACAATTATGCTTGTGAGCAAACCGTAGTGTCTGGACCCACTAGTGATCGTTTCCGTTGTGCTAGGGACTAGGTACACTTGTTAAGTGAAAAAAAAAATCACCCCGTTATAGGTAGCATGATTCCACTTTCGTTTTTTAAAACTAAGCACAGGGAGACAAATAGAGAGTCAGGGAAACAGACAAAAAGAATGAGACAGACAGGGGTTGGGATTTGAAGACGTGTATGGAAAAGGCGGGTTACTATTAATCAGGAAGAGGAGTAGGCCTGGGAGAGGGAATCTTGACAATTTGCTCTGAATTCCGGTGCATTTTCGAGTTGTTTTTAACAGTGAGTTTTATAGACGTATGCTTTTGTGACTTTTTAAAGCCGTTTGTTAAAAAATGCTTACACATCTTCTTGGTTGCCACTAGGTGGTACTGGTGGCAGGACAGATTGGACAGCCTTTAAGTTTGCTGTGCCCCTCCAGGACACCTGCATGTGGTCTAACTTCTTAACAGTAAAGAGTGAAACGAATTACTTCACCCATTATTATTAGCATATATTCTCAGAGCTTGGGGCTCAAGGGCCCCAATAAAAGACGTCCCTTTTATTCCCCCTTTGGATATAAAATAAAGGATTTTCTATTCAAGTTGTATCAAAATATTTTCAAGTTGAAAAATGTTCTTTCTGCATCAATGTAAGTTGTACCCAGTTTAGTTCACATGTATTCAGATTTATCTCAAGATCTCCACTCTACAATAATATTCCCAAGCCAAATTTTAATCAGATGCCTAAAAATAATTTAACTCTTCCCTGTGATGTCACCCTCGACCCGAGGTTTCCTAATTCCAAGAATTAGGCCTTTCTTTTCATCCACGTACACTTAATTCTTTTGGAGAGTCATATCTTCCACCGATTCAGCTGATGTGAGCAGGAGACAGAAATGTTATCACTTATTCTCTTTCCATATCCCATGAGAATGCAGTAATTGTGATTTCAGTTATGGGGGATAAGCAGGGCTTATCTCCTCTCATGTCATGGAGTGGTCTGAATTGTCCTTTGTTCTAAAACAGTATTTCATCCTCAAAACAAGTACCTGGGACTTCCAATCCTGGACTTACCACAGCCTAGCAGAATGCAGTGAAAACACTTGTGTGCTCCCTTCAAAATGCCAATTAGACCAGCCCGGCACACACAAAACTACTTAGTCCCAAGGGCTGCAAAATCAAGAGGCGTCTGCTATGGCTCTGGCTTGGCTAAGGCGTGCTCCTGGTCATAATCCTCGCTAGACCTGCCCATGATTCTTCAACCTTCTTACTCCCACCCCCTACCTGACCCCTCCAGCAGGGGCAGTATGCTGAGTCAGCTTTTGGATCAAACCCAAGAAGAAAGTGACCAAGGTTACAGGGTTGTGCTGGACACTCCCTGCATAGCCAGTTGAGCCACTGATAAATACCAGGGCGGGGGGAGTCAGGAACATTCCGTACCAATGGCATTAGATATCAAATGGATATTAGCTACTGTCCATTATTATTAATAATAAAGACTACTGTTTATTCAAACTCTTATTATTTGCCAAACCCTGTGCTAAATCCTTCACATACTTTATCTTGATTTCCCTAACCACGCTGTAAGGTAGCATTATTGCTCCCATTTTACAGATATGAAAACAGAGATTGGAAAGGTTCAAGTGGCAGGCTCAGATTTATCTGTTTTCAAAGCTTCTCCTCTTAATCCCTGTCCTTTTCTGGAGATGGTTAAGGGTCCTGATTGTTCAGAGATCTGTTTACACCACCATTTAGTAAGTTACCAAGGACCTCAACTTTCCCCGCTCCTTTACTTCTTAGTTCATTATCTTGTGCAAAGGGGAGAGAAAAGTTCAAGGCAAGAAGGTAAATGTAAATCATCCATGTGATATATATCCATGTGATAACATCTTGCCTTCACATTTTTGATGGCAAGAGCTATGTTTTTCAGTTACTTTTTGTCTTCCCTCAGCACTTCCCATGATGGTGTACCCACAATGGTTTCTCAATACTTTGATGCTTCAGTGACTGGCTGGCCTCTTGTTCACATTTGGGGTTAAGAAGGCTCATGGGATATAACCCAAGGTTTGTGATTTTCTGCGGGCAGAGATAATTTTTGCCATCTGTTTCCCTTTACCATGAATCCTTGAAAATTGGTCTCCAAATTGAAATATTTCATCTAGTTTTTTAGATGGGTCTAATTATATTATTTTAAGAAAAAACAGATCAAGCATAGTTGTTTGAAAGTAGTAAACAAAAATAAATCCACCGCAACACTCTCTTTCCTAGGAACTTGGAGCTAGAGATTGTTTTCATGGTATAATTAGGTAGGGACTTCTGTGACTTAATTTAAAAGCCTGAATTATAATCACCTTTTTTTTTTTTTTCAAAACAGTTTTCTTCTCTGCTACCCCTGGATGAACCTGGCTCTGCCTCTCCAAATTCAATGATGTCAGGTCAGCAGGGAGCAAATTTGAGACTGTACAATTCCCATCAGCTATTAGCTGGGGAGATATTTTCATCCCCAAGGTCCAAGTTCAATGCTACAGGGCATGTTTTCTTTCTGACAGATGTGGTTATCCCTTATTAACAGTAATGGGTGTTAAGTGTGAATGTGAAGAAGACGCTATACCCCTAAGATTTTCCCAAGCTTGAATTTCGTGAGGCCAAAGTAAACACGGTTTTGCTCTTTGGCTCCATCCTCCTCTATGTTTGGACAAACGGTGACACCTGGATAAGACTCCAAGTGATGAAATGCCAACACATGTGGCTTCTGCATATGTCATCTAAAGGACGTGGGTTTTGAAAATGGGTTCTTCTCTGTGTAATTGTTGGCCTGGCAAGCCATTGTGACCGGGTGAGGGAGGCGAGGAGACATTTCTGAACAGTTTTCTTTTTCTGCCCAGATGTCCTACAACTTGTGCCAACAAATGAGATAATACTCAGTACTGCGTTAATGTCCTATTTGAAATGCTTGCATCCCAGTCTACCTTCAGTTGATCTTATCAGTATCAGATACTGTGCCATCACGGACTGAAAAACAGGCACTGAAAAAAAGAGCAACTAAAATATGAATAATGAACTGTTCGAGATGAGACGGACAGTTCTAGAGGGCTGGCTCCACTTGCCTGAGAGGGTGTATAGCAACGTCAAATAAGCCAAATAAGAGGCAGCCTTGTTTGTAAAGTACTTAATAGGCCCCAGAGGGAAAAGAGCTCAATGAAACAATCTTGCCTTATTTTTTCTTCCTTAGATTCTTTGCTCTATTTCATGTAACTGATGATTTAGAAACACTAAAATGTGCCGGTTGTAAGAAGACCCGTCTGCCAGGATTGTTAAAATACACGTTAACAGCTTTAATCTGGTTGGATATACAGCTATCAATAGCAGCAGTGGCTTTAGCATGCACTTAAACTCAATAATTTCTGCCAATGAGGGCTTAGCTGACATTTATAAATTCTTCGCCAGAAAAAGAGTGGGAAATAATACGATTAATAGTAAGATGAAGACTCTTTCTTTTCCTCTGACATTATTTTAAGGATATAAACAACTCATTCTCTTCTTTGCTGGTATTAACCTACAAAAGACAAGAAGTCAACTTGTGGTTATTTCTTCATGACTGTTGGCCTCAATTCCCGGCTCAGGAGGTAACATAAAGCAGTTCAACTGGTTTCGTCTTGTTTGAGAAACTAAAATTAAAATCTCAGGAGTTACTTATTTTAACCCAGAAACAGGAAAGGAAGCAGTCTATCAGAAAAAATCATAAACACAGTTTCCCAAACGTGCAGACTTTTTACACTTAGTACCAATCTTTCACAAAAAAACAAAACAAAACAAAAGTAGTTGTTTTTTTTCTTTAGTTTTTTTTTTAATGTTTTTTGAAAAATGTCTTTCTGTAGTTGCAACCCGACACTGCTACTGGCATGTCATAATCTACTCTGGGGAATGACTAACTAAATTACTATATCCATAAATATTCTAGGGGAAAACATTTGCAAGGCTCATTTTCAAAAGTACACTGAAGTACCTCGAAGTTGAGACCAATCTCATAAGACCAAATTCAATTCTATTTTTCTACATTATAGTCAACAATTTCAAGGTGTTATTTTAAACATCACAGCTCCAAAAGTATGACAGAAAAGAGTTATATGCATGCTATATAAACCAATACTGCAGTTTATTATGGAAAAAAAAAACCTACTCAGTGATGGTGAATTCCATTTTTCATACTACCCAATTCTGATAGTCAAGCAGCCTCTGGAATTTATTCTTGGCTAGGATAAGTGATTTTTTTGGAATATAAGATTTGGACAAATGTATGTTATACTGGCTCTTGACACATTCAATCTTTCTGTTTTTTTAAAATCATAAATCATGCTCCTGTTGTCAAATTTTAAGCTTTTGAAGAAGAAATAGCACTAGGTGTTTATTTACCAAAGCTAGCTCAGTTGAAGTCATCACAAGTAATTCTGGCTCCTTCCTAGAAATCTGCTAATCACAAATTACTTGGTTAAAGGAGTAAATGTGCTATATTAACTGAATGCTTGAGTGAGTAAAGTTGTTTATACATTGTGTTACCCATTAGACAAAATTCTATACTAGTTACTGGACAATCTCTAATTAGAAGGGGTATTGTCTTTCACCCAATAAGGCTTTATTGAGTGCCTTCTATACATTAAAGGATAGAGACAGAAAAGAGATCACAAAATAATTTCCGGATTATTTTACAAGTTACAATCGTTGAGATAAAAATGTGAAAGTAAAAACTAGGACAAACAAGTAAATAACCTATCTGCTGAAGAGGAAAATCTTTTATTTTCATTTTTACTTTTGGTCTTCATTGTTATTAAATTCCATTTTTTTAAAATATCTTTTTTTTTAAATTTTTTTTAATGTTTATTTATTTTTGAGACAGAGAGAGACAGAGCATGAACGGGGGAGGGTCAGAGAGAGGGAGACACAGAATCCGAAACAGGCTGCAGGCTCTGAGCTGTCAGCACAGAGCCCGACGTGGGGCTCGAACTCATGGACCGAGAGATCATGACCTGAGCCGAAGTCAGCCGCTTAACTGACTGAGCCACCCAGGCGCCCCTAAATTCCATTTTTAATCCACTTATAGGAACAATTTGAAGCTTACTAGGTAAGTTTAGATCTAAAAGATTGAGATCTTAGCATTATCAACAATTTGTGGTTCCAATTCCTGGAAACAAAGAGGTAACATTTTTGAGGGTCTCCGTAGGACACACAACACCCCCCCCTCCACCCGCCACCAAATATATCAATCTAAAGAGAAGTAGAAATATTTTTATGCATGAATAATGAGTAGAATAAATGCCTGCATGCATGAATAAAGAAGATTTTTTAAGACTTTTTTCTTTTCTTTCTTTCTTTTTTCTTTTTTCTTTTTTTTTTTTTTTAATAATGTGTACACCCAACCCAGGGCTCAAACTGACAACCCCCCGAGATCAAGAGTTGCATGCTCCACCAACTGAGCCAGCTAGGTGCCCTGGAATGAGTCTCTCCTTAAGTTGTAAACACAAAGGGCTCCAATTCCAACCTCCTTGGTTCCCTTTTTGGCTTGGCAACTTCTTCCACACATCCCCAGGGTGAATTGCTTTGTCTCATGGACACTTCATCTTCCTGCCTGGAAAAAGGAGAGGAAGAATAATAATGCTTTGACTGCAGAGGTGTTGGTAAGAATTAATTAATATTTATAATATGCTACATTAAGGTCCTCAAGTAATTCATAACTGAGAATTTATATGGCACTTGATCATTGCTTAAAGTTTTTAAAACAGTCCTTGGTTTTTCAATTCAGGCAAAAAAAAAAAAAGAGCAACAAATCTCTATATGTCAAACAGTAGGATTAAGCATAGGAACATTTTGGCTTTCCTAGGAGCAATTATTTTCCTGAGGTGAAAATATTGCTTTGCTTTAGGCTATGAATAGAGTAGCTTTCACTTAGAGTTGATAAAAGCCCAAGGAAGGAGGTTTTTAAAAAGCCATTTTAATAGCTTATTCTGCCATCTTTGGGTGTGTTTTCAACTACTTGTTATTCAAGGGGAATCGATTAATCTATTTTATAATTATTTAATTCTAGCACTTAAAAGAAACCCAAGAAGTCATTTGATTGATGCCCTCTTCCTGCAGAAATAGTATTGAGCACTTTTTCTGCAAAGCAACACTCTCATTTTATACGTAAGGAAATGAAGGCTTGGTGAGCTTAAGTAACAGAGAAGGGATTTAAACCCACATCATTGGACTATATAGCCTATTCTCCTTCTACTACCTCAAACAACCATTTTCAAGAAATGATACCAAAAGGTGCCCTGCCCTGTGCAAATAGGCATTTCTTCTCTTTGTTCCTTTCCTTTCTCTGAACTTAAAAATTAAACTAACACATTCTAATGGAACTCGGTCCCATGCCAGAAAGCCCAAATCATCAGTTATTTTTGAAGTTGTTTTTGAAGGATAGGTAGTTTATAATCATTTTAAAAAGATGCTTTTATGAATTTTTATTGAAGAAACAATAGGTACATATATCCTTTTTTGAAAATTGACTTAGTTCGCTCAGTTTCCATAATTACTTATAGCAAATTAAAATGCATGTTTTATTTTCAGAGCCTTTAAACTTTGTATTAAAGTATAATATACGTACAGAAATGAAATGTACTGCCTAAATAAATGTCTAAAGTCCATTCCATCTTCATCTTACAAGACATGGTGCCATTTCACATCTCAGAGAAATCTATACACGTAATAATGAGCTCTAATAATGTATAAATTACCTCATATACTTCAGAGTGCTCTGAAAGGTTAAGCTCATTATTTAAATTAAGATATTTTTATAAAGTATTATTATAATTGTGATTATCATTTTATTTTATTTTTTAAACGTTTATTTATTTTTCAGAGAGAGAGGGACAGCGTGAGTGGGGGAGGGGCAGAGAGCGAGGGATACATTAGAGAACCCAACGCAAGGCTCCACCTCAGAAACCACAAGATCATAACCTGAGCCGAAGTAGGACACTTAACCATCTGAGCCACACAGGAGCCCCGTGATTATCACTTTAAATGATAATTACACACTTTTCTTTTGCTTTTGGACAGCAGGCAAGACAAGATAAAGGTAATTTTAAAAAGTGTAACCACCTCTGTGCATTATCACTGTCCTTAAACAGTGATTAATAACCCATACAAGTATGAATATGTATAAAATTTTGTTCATACAATTTACCTCCACACAATTGCATAGATCATCTTTGTTGCTTATTACTGGAATGATACGGCCTTCAGGGCCACAGATACCTAAACACTTGAATAGCAATTAAGAGGAGTCAGTCCTAAGTTGATATCCATCTGTGTCCTTTCATTTTGACTCCTATTTCTCTGTTTAACATTCACTGACATGTAAACAGATGGAGAGACCTTTTCAAACTCACATCATTGTTCTAAGCTGGTAAATACCAAATTCCCAACTATGGAGGCTCTGTGATGCTCCTGGGCTAGGAGCACCTATTTATGGAAACATCACCAATGAGCATAGGTCTTCTATTGTACTTGGTTGCATTCACTTATCTCGAGACAGTGAGTCAGTTCAGCACTACTTTTAACTCAGGTAGAAGGATATAGGCCACTATCCTTCTACCTAAGTTGAAAGTATGCCAAGACTCAAACACACACACACAAAATACATACACCTTGAAAGACTGACTTGGACTTAGTCCCTGTTCTCTGTGTGTGTTATGACAGGTGTAAGAGCTGAGTGGCCTTCTGGGTACCATATCTCAGCTGTGCATCTCCTTCCTGGTCGTGGGGCTCTGGCACCATTAGGAGAAAACACCCTAAGAAAGCTTCCCCCAAGGGACTGAATTCAGCTTTTGTCTGCCTGGTGAAAAACATAATTCTTCTCCTACATTTCCCCAAGGATTTTCCTCAGGGAGCAGCACATAACACTAAACTGACCCAATTTGAAGAACAAGTTAGCTAGATGAGAAAGAAAACAATGTTCCATAAACATATTGACTGAACCTCAGTAGTTTCAGCTTAATTTGCTGTCAGAAGTTGGTTAATTATATTCTTTTTTGGCACTGAAATCTGGCCGTAAGTTTTCAGGAAAAATGTATTTTTAGAAAATATTAAATATAAATGCAGGTATTAAAAAGATCATAAAACTTTCTTAAGAGCTTTGTGGAGAGTAATTTATGTCTGAAATTTATTAGGGCCCAATATAATCACCTATTTAAATAATTTGATTTTCTAAATTTTTTTCTTTACTCGAAATTTCTACGTTTTAGATTTCCCCCCAAATTTTATTTACATGGAAATATTTTTAAAGGTCTTCATTTTGGGGCGCCTGGGTGGCTCAGTCAGTTGAGCATCTGACTCAGGTCATGATCTCATGGTTCATGGGTTCGAGCCCCGTGTCAGGCTCTGTGCTGACAGCTCAGAGGCTGGAGCCTGCTTTAGATTCTTTGTCTCCTCTCTCTGCCCCTCCCCTGATCACACTCAGTCTCTCTCTCTCTCAAAAATAAATAAACATTAAAAAAATAAAAGAAATAAAAAAATAAAGTTCTTAATTTTATAAACATTATATGGTCCCAGAAATTAAGATAGATAAATACATACATACATACATACATACATACATACATACTTACATACATACATACTTACATAAAACAACTAACCAATAAAAAAAAAGTTATGGGGTGAGGAGTAGAGAGAAATTAGAACTGATCTATTGGCACATATTTTCCTACTAAATCATACAGATAGATCACCAGATATAAAGCTATTCCAATTTCCCTTGTAAAGACTTGGTGATACTTTAAAAATTGCCATGGTAAGAAAGTGTTTCCAGATAGCTACAATTAATGATGAAAATGAATGGTCATTATCTACATAGAAACACTGTACTTTTGGTACAATGAAATTCAAAAACTAAATTCATAAAGCAACTAAAAATAAGTAGAAAGTCTATATGAATCTATTTCTGAGACAAGTCTCTTGACTAATTCAAAAAGTATCAGTCTTTGCTCCCCTTCAAATGATCACTTGATTTCCTTACCTTCTAGTTACATAACTGATTCTGTGACTTGTAAACAAGCATCCCCATTTCTTGACAATTCTGGATCTGTGGGTTTGTACTGCTGTTTCCCTGTGGAGGTTGAGAGCTGCATAATGATTTATTCTTCCCCGCCCCTGCCTTCTTTTCCTATTTTGCTCCCTCTTTTTTTGTCAAAGTAGGTTAAAAAAAAAATTCAAGGGAACTAAATGTGAAAACAAACCCTGGTGCTATAGGATTGAGGCCAGTGATTTAAACACCCTAGGCATAAGAAATGCAAAATGTGAGGGTCTCATACTCAGATGAGCTCCCCGCAGGGAGACTACTAATCTGTAGTATTTTTCAGCATCCCCTGGAATCCTAAACATATGCTTCTGTGTAAAGCAGCTTTGATTCTCCTGATTTCCCACGCATGAAACTCATAGCTTCAAAGAGAGCTCTGCATGCAAAAGATCCATGGTTGGGCGTTGGGGGGAGTTCAGGAGGAGAACAGGCTAGAAGGCAGAATGTGGGTGAATTAACATTTGAGTCTGTGCTTTAATTCCAGTTCTATCTTTCATTGTTGTCCCAGTTAAAATATTGCCTGGTAGCAAATTAGAAGCTTTCTATTTTGGTGATTAGACTTAATCAGTTAACTGGAATTAAAACACACCTAATTCCACCACAGAGAAGTTAGATTCCAGATAGGATGTTATGTGGTAGATTTGATTTATTTTCCATAGTTTAGATTAACTACAATTTATACTGTGGAGGGTTGTACCATGCACTTACTGGCATTTTGTGTTGCTGATGGAATCTTCAGGAAATATTTTCATTACATAATCACTTGATGCAGGTAAAATAAAGATAAGTTTTTGGAGTTTTTAAAAAAATTTTTTTTAACGTTTATTTATTTTTGAGACAGAGACAGAGCATGAACGGGGGAGGGTCAGAGAGAGGGAGACACAGAATCTGAAACAGGCTCCAGGCTCTGAGCTGTCAGCACAGAGCCTGACGCGGGGCTCGAACTCACGGACCGTGAGATCATGACCTGAGCCGAAGTCAGATGCTTAACCGACTGAGCCACCCAGGCGCCCCTGTGCTTGCTATTTTAGAAGACCTTTTTTCCTAAGTATTTTTTAGACCATTTTCTTTTCCACTTATCAGTTATTCTTCTATGAGTCTGGGCAGTGTAAATTATTTCTTTGCCAAAGAATCTCTTGGAACGTCAGAATCTAACCTACTTGTGGACTTCCTTCTTTCATAAAAAGCCCCTGAAAGTATTTTATTAGCTGCAACAGGGCAGAAATAAGGATCTTTTGAAATTGCAAACAGCATCTTTGCATAATGTCTGGCGATTTGGTCTTAGTCCCAGGAGTGTTAAGTATTGTGACTAAGGAATATTTGATGATCTCTTTAAATGATGTTTGCCCTTCCCCTTTAAAAAAACATGTTGTCCTGCGAACTTTTTTACATTAGTATATTCCCTAGCTTTATTTTTGAAATATTTTTTCACATGTATATTTTGGATAAGATAGCCCTATTCTCTCTGACCTTGATCTAGGTGATCCAGGTTGAAAGTGGCAGGCCCCAGTTCTGTAGCCAGCAGACTAAAAAGAGATTCTGAAGTGAAGTAGTTGCTGAACCCAAGAAATTAAGAGGAGCCTCTGTTCTTCCCAGAGACTATCATTAGAGCTTGCCTAGTTTTGCTCTGGCAAGTTTCATAAGAAACTGTTAGAAACAATAGAAACATAGATCTACTGAGCTGAAAGGGATCGTGCTTAGCCTTCATCTATTCTAAATCCCTTATGGTAGAGATGAGAAAATGCATCCCTGACAGGGATTGTGATCTTTTTTATTTTTAATTAGATATATATTTTTAAGTTTTTATTTATTTATTTATTTATTTTGAGAGAGACAGAGAATAGGAGCAGGGGAGGGGTGGTGAAAGAGGGAGAATCTTAGGCAGGCTCCATGCTGTCAGCACAGAGCCCATGCAGGGCTCGAACTTGTGAACCGTGAGATCATGATCCAAGCCAAAGAAAGTCAAGAGTCAGACACCTAACTCACTGAGCCACCCAGGCGCCTCAGGGATTGTGATCTTGAGGGGCACATTTTCTATTTGTATTCTTTTTTAAAAAGCCATTTCTAATTCAAGTTCATTTTAACAATATTTATACCGTACTGTGGACAGGCCTCCCAAAATTTGTTGTGATTGCTGTGTTCATATGGTAGAGGAATTGAAGGGAAAGACTAGTTTGCTCCCACGAAAGGACTGAGAAAATACAGAGCAAAACATTGGACAAAACATAAGGACCTGGATGTGATTTGCCAGCCTCCATGTTAGTAAAAACAACTATTTGACTTACTTTATATAATCACAAACTTCAACTATGAAATACAATAATAAAACAGTGTTATGGAAGACTACATGTTTCTCCATAATAGAACATAGTTGGTATTTTATTATTTTTTTTAATCGTTTATTTATTTTTGAGAGAGGGAGAGACAGTATGAGTGGGGGAGGGGCTGAGAGGGGGAGAGGGGCAGAGAGAGATAGGGAGAAAGAGGATCCAAAGTGGGCTCCACGCTGACAGCATAGAGCCCAGTGCGGGGCTCGAACTCACAAACTGCGAGATCATGACCTGAGCTGAAGTCGGAGGCTCAACCGACTGAGCCAACCAGGTGCCCCCATAATTGGTATTTTGAAAAGGTAGTTTAAAATTAGCTTTCTTACTCCACATACCTGCTTCCTGTGTTTATTTACTGTATAAACAAAGTTGTAGTTTTTTTTAAAGTTTACTGCTACTTTTTGTTATTTAATGAGTAGAAACACTAGTTGAGGAAACAGTAGAGATTATCTTTCTGTTATTTCTACACACTAGCCCAAAACATTCCAAGTAAGAAAAAGTTGGTGAGTCTGTTGTCATGGATGCCCCCAAATGTCTCTATGATTTGACTGTTTTTACAAAGTCAGAAAAATTGGACCAATGCCTTTTCTCTCATTGCTACTTCTGGACTTGCTGTCTGACGGATGACTGGCACGAGTCATTGGTAGATTTAGTATGGCCTTCTGGGACTGTTCTTTACAGAGGGAATGGTTTTTATTTAAATGTGGTTCTCAGGCTAAGGGTTATATACCAGGAACCATTGTTACCAGAGCTCTCCAAAGCCTAAAGTGTTACACGAATACCACAGTTGGTAAGGAAAACAGTTACCCAACAGCGTCAACATCCTATTTTTATTTTAAAGAGAAAATTAAATACATAAGGGCAATGCATGTATGTTTGTGCATGCGCACACAGATAGAAGTGTACCATAGTGGTGAAAAGCTTGAGCTTTGGAGTCACACAGACCTGAGTTCTACTTCCAGCTCCAGTACTTAATGTCCTCTTTTCTTAGACCCACAAAATGATTTTCAGTCAACTGTGAAGAATTAAAAATATGGTATGGGTTTCAAAGTGCTTAAAATTATGTCTCTATAAACTATTCATACTCATTCCCACATTCTTCCAGCCAGCCATACCTATGATTCTTTATGACCTGCTAACCAACCAAGCTCAGATCTCTCACTGCTTCTCCACCAAGTACTAGAGGGCTCTCTGGGATTCAAACTTCTTAAATTCAGTGTTTATAGTCCTTCATTCTTCCACCCACCACTATCTAAACATCCTGCAGCCCCTGCCTGTCCAAAGCTTGTTTACTGTCACAAAAACATGCAGATCTCAACCACTAGTTGATTTGAATCTTCTGAGACTCCTCTTCTGATCTCAACCTCATAAGTCCTTATTCTTTTTTTTTTTTTTTAACGTTTATTTATTTTTGAGACAGAGAGAGACAGAGCATGAACAGGGGAGGGGCAGAGAGAGAGGGAGACACAGAATCCGAAACAGGCTCCAGGCTCTGAGCCATCAGCCCAGAGCCCGACACGGGGCTCAAACTCATGGACCGCGAGATTGTGACCTGAGCTGAAGTCAAATGCTTAACCAACTGAGCCACCCAGGCACCCCACCCAAAAACCAGTTTTAAATGGTAGAACATGTAGAATTTGCTGAGGAAAACTCATTTACCACACATTTCATCCTTAGTCTAAAATATACAATTTTTAAGTAAAATATTTTCTTCTATTTCTTAGAAATACAATCACCTTCCTCATTCTAAGAAAATTCATAAAATATATCTACATTGCAATTTCCAGCTGTGGCCTTGAAAATTTTAGCACTAGCACAATTTGCCAATTATGTAGAACCAATGAGTTCTATTTACAGTATTCTAAATTTTGCATATCTTCTACATGTTTATAAACTTTTTTCAGAAGACCAAATTATTTTTAAAAGCATATTGATTAATTTTAGTGACAGTCTTGAATATGTAGGTATGGCTCATTTACTGAATATTCACAATTTACAACACTGTATTGGATATATTTCCTTCCACGAGTATTTTTCTTCACAATATGCCTTTTTGGTTACTCTTACATTTCCTGGAAGAATAGCATTAAATGTGGTTCTCAGGCTAAGGGTTATACACCATATCTCAACAGATATGTCCAGGTGTATACCAACGGCCTGAACTTTTCTATCTGTCTTAGTCCTATTTGACATGCTGCTGGACCATCCTTTTCATCTTGAACTCCTCTTCTTCAGCTTCCTGGGTATCCTTGCTGGGTCTCCTGCCCTTAGCCGAGTCCATTATCTTCTCTGTCACTTCCTTCTCCCTCCACTACTTAAATGTAGATGCTACCTTTGGTTCTGCCTTGGTACTGCTCTATTGCTTCTATGTTCTCTGATTTCTGTCCTCGATTTCATGGTTTCAATGTTTATCTTTATGAAGATAACGACCCAATTCTAACATACTTATCATATGGAAAAATGATCAGCACAGAAAAAGAATTGCTCATTATATGAAGAGTGTTAACAGACAGCCTCTAAAAGTACTGTGGGATATTCCTCTAACACAGAGATTTAGATGTGGATTCAGGAAGTTTAGGAACACATTTCAGAAAGACTTTTATCCCCTTTTCTTTTTGGCCCAGTATGTAATATAAAAATAACTTACATAACCAATTAATCACATAATTTTGGGAAACTTTTCCAAATTTAAAAATATTTCTGATTTGTGTTTCATCTGAAAATTAAATGATAGAGTTTTATTTTGAACAAATTCAATGTTGTTAATTCTTATGAGAATTAGAAAAGTTGCACAAAATCCATAATTTAAAGTGTTTTATGCTTAAAAATTTTTAAATTCCATCCAGTAATTGATATACATTTTCCCCAAACTCATTAATTCATGAAGCTATGTATTATGAGCATTGTTTTTCTACCATTATGTTTTTAATAGCAAATACACAGAGTTTCAGCTACATTATCATTTAAATAGGCTTTTGCAGAAAGTCCATTGTTTACAAAACTCTTTGTAAAATGGGTTTCCACGGAGAAATGAGTTTCCAAGATGGAATTTAGAATCCTTGGCTCATACCCCTGCTGCTTAGCAAGAAGGGAACCAGCCACTTGCCTGCCATCTCAGGTGCTGAGGAACTTTTCCTCAACCACACCCTTGAGCAAGGGGTGAGCTGGCATCCTGCTCTTTCTTCTGTACAAAAAAAGGAAACAATATATTCCCCATGCAACCTCAGTTCCCACTGACAGGTAATTAATTTTATGGTGTGGAAGTAGCTGGCAAAAGGTACAAAATATTCTTAAATCTGGGATTCTTGAACTGGGGCATACATGTTTTATCTAGGAGGAGTGGTAGACATTTCCTCTAAACCTGCATTAACAATAAATGTGTACTAAAAAGGAACAGACATTACTTTCGAGTCGTTTTAACTCTCCTTTTTAATTGCCATTTTCTTCCTATATCTAAGTATAAAATTAAACACAGTATCTAGTTGACATTAGTCAGTACAATCATGAATAAAAGTGTGGATGCATTGGGGTAATATTGCACTGGAATATCTTAACTACAGGAATGGTAATTTGTTTCTCCTGCTTCCCTTAAATCTTATATATGAATAAGGGACAGTGGTCAGTCCTTTAAGAATAAGGCATATTTCTGGATATCACAATGATCTGGAAAGTCTACACATACAATTTCCTGTGACATTTCTAACTTCTTAAAAGATACTTGTGGAGGCACTGACACCTGAGGCTGCCTATGGTCAAACAGGACTGTAAACATTACTCTTTCTTAAAACTTCCTTTCCCTTTAATTTGCTCTCTGCTTAGCAGCTTATTGCTATCTGTGGGTCCTTTCTTTTCTCTATCTCTAGGAGAAAATTTGAAGATTTCACTTTCAACCTGTTTTTAGGTTGATTCCCACATCTCTACTTCCTTCTAACCTGCTCTTCCAGCTCCCACCTGGTGCTTCCACTGGGATCTCTCATCAGCAACTCAAACTTAGCATTCTTAAATCCAAACTCATCCCTCTCCACTCAGCAACTAAACTTCTGATTTCTCTGCTTCTCTTAATAATGACATTATTTTCTGTCATCCAAAGTAAAATGGTCATCTTTTATTTCTTCCTCTCCTTGTTGCCTCCATCCACTAAATTGCATAGTCTGTGCATTCTTGCTTCACGTCTTTCGTATTTACCCCTTCCTTTCCTCTGCCATTAGTACTTCTAATTACCTCATGCAAAGCTGTTACTGTTTTTGTAATTAGGATCTCTGTCTTGTGTCTCCCTCCAACTTACCTGACATAGTACTCCCCAACAATCATCTTTTGGTTGCTAAGTTTTCCAGGAAAAATATCCACTTGTTAAATATGTCCTTTGTATTTTACTTATCTAGTTATCTAAAATCAAGTAAGGGGACCATTTGGTACCTCCCCGTTCTCCCTTCCCCACCCTCCCATATTAAGCTTTACACCAAAACTTAATAGAAAGAGACAAGGAGAATATCATACTTTCATTTTTTTACCTTAGGGTAAAAACTTGTGTGTTAAAGGCACATTTTAGGTTTACCTCTCTCCATAAGTTCAGAATGGACTAATTAATTTCAGTGTTAGAAATGCAGCCTGCTACATGCCTATATTGTGTGCAGTATACACAAAGCTGAGAGAGAATGTAAGTGGTGAATCTGGGAGATTTGTAGGATGAGAAAGAACAAGTAGACATGGCCCTTGTGTCTCTTGCTATGGTCAGTAACAGAGGCTGACCTATCTTTCACAGTGCCTAGCTTTCAATTTCTGATTTAGGTTCACAATACACACTTGTTGAATGATTGTAGTCTAAATTGGTTCATATCTTCACAAAATTATGGGTTACTCTAAATCTACTGCCTCCAATGTAAGTCAAATGCCTTCTTAGTATTTAATCCTCAAAATTGTAATTTGATTTTCATTGACTATGTCCGAAGGACATACACACAAATAAATGCAGTTATAGTGATTGTCTCTAAGAGACTTGAGGAGGAGGAATTTTTTTTATATGGTACTTAAAAAAAAATGTGCATGTGGGGTGCCTGGGTGGCTCAGTTGGTTGGACATTCGACTTTGGCTCAGGTCATGATCTCACATCTGGTGGGTTCGAGCCCCACATCTGGCTCTGACAGCTTGGAGCCTGGAGCTTGCTTCGAATTCTGTCTCCCTCTCTCTGTGCTCCTCCCCTGCTTGCACTCTGTCTCTCTCTCAAAAATAAATAAACATTTAAAAAATAATTTTAAAAAATTAAAAAATGAGTATGTCTTAATTTTATGATAAACTAAAATAATATACCTAAAAACATAAATGATATACATTTTAGCTTAGGGGCTTTTCTCTGTTTTAGAACATATTAGTATCTAAACACTATATACAAAACATATATAAGAAACTTAAGTAGCAGAAGTAGTGTCATTTCTTGGCCTTTCCTTGATACATTCACTGTATGAGACAACTTGTTACCAGTCTTACTTTTCTTTATTCATCCGGACACAGAAATTATCTCTAGGAAAGAAAGAGACACAGACCTATGGCATGCCACCAAGCCTCTTAGAAAAGATGCAGGCTTATCATGGAAAAATAATTACCAAAGAATAACACTCATGTGAGGAACTTCAACAGACTGCTGTTAAAAACACTATGGCTTTTTATTAAACTACTCAAAGGATTTGTAAGATGTTTCTGACCACTCAGAAAACATTCTCTCCCTCTCTTTCACACACATAAAGCACAAGATTATCAAGAATTTGAAAAGGAATAAATGGTTAAAATAGTTGCAAAATGTATTCCTCACTATCCTTATCACAACTCTCCTATCGGCTTCCCCCTGCCCCACATTACTTTCCTCCTTATGCTCTTCAATACTCCATTTTCCATTAAAGTCTTAATTTTCTGGGAATGGTAATATTCACCAAAGTCGATATAGTCCTACAAAAGGGATAAGTGGGCGATCTATCTGCGAACGTGTTTCAAAAACAAACACTGGACACCCCGTCAAACGGCAGCTTGGAGGGTTTAAGGAAACCACAGAGCTGGGTGAGGAAGTCTTCGCGGGAGTGGGAAGCAGTCCTTCTCCTCGGCTGTCTTACGGCTCCCCAAGCCTCAAGCTGTGGTCAGCTTTGGCTCTTGTTCCCTGTCTTTCCAACCTGGCTCCTGACCCTGCCAGCTCATACTGGGGTGTGGGCCTGCGGGTGCTGCACCGGGGTGACAACACTCTAGATGGGCCGAGCAATTTTGTAGTGGGTCCAAACCGGTACACTGATAAATAAAGTCTTCCCGAGTAAACCGATTCCCTCTAGGGCTTGGATTCTTTTTTTCTTTCTTTCGGGTTTTTTTTTTTTTTTTTTTTTTTTTTGGTGCAGTGTCTGGGTGGCTCTGACACCTTAAGGCCGCTCATCTGCTCCTCCTCCCCCACGAGGATCCTACTCCTGGATCCAAGTACGCCTTCTCCCGGAGCTCGCGCACCCCTTGCATTTCCTCCCTCTCTCTGTACCCTTGCATTTCCTCCTCCTCCCGACCCAGCCTCCCCCCCCACCTGCCCGCCTCCAGCCACATGACAGGAAGGGCTCCGCCACGCGACGTCACCACCCTCGTCCTCCCCCCGCACCGCACGCAAAGAGCGGCGGGCGGAGGGGAGTACGTGGTCGCACGCTCCGCGCTCCCCAACCAGAGCTCGCCAGAGCACCCCGGCGGCCACCGCCGAGCCGGCTCGCGGGTTCCCGGATGTGCGCCGCTCGCGGAAGCCCCGCCCCCGCCGCCGGCTCCGCGCGCGCCCCCGCCCTCCGCCCCGCTGCGCTCCGCTTTCCCCTCCCTCTCCGCCCTCCCCCTTTTTCGTGCCTTGAGGTTGCGGGTCAGCGCGAGCCACTGCAGTGAGTCCGTCACGGCTCCCGCGCGAGTTTAGGTTGCAGCCCTCGAGCCGCCTGGCCCCCTCTCCCCCTTCTTCCCCTCCTCTCTGCTTCTCTGTCTCTCCCCTTTTTCGCCATCTCTCCTCCCCGCTCTCTCCGTCTCTGAATCTCGACCTTAATTTCTTTTCTTCCCCGCCCGCTCCCGCGTGCCCAGTCACCCGGCCGGCGCGGGCCCCGCGGCGCCGCCTCCCCTCCCCTCGGGCGTCCCGAGGGCCGCAGCCGCCCCAGCCCAGCTGGGCCGCCGCCGCTTCCTGCGGGAGCCCTTCTGAACGCCGACACTCTTCTCCCCCCGCGCCAGCCGCCGACTGCCCAGCAAAATGGTGAGACCTTTGCTTTCCCTATGCACCATCTCTCCTCCGCTCGCCGCTTTCAGGGACGGGGGCGGGGGCGAGCCCCGACGCCCCCGGCCGGCTTCCCCCGGTGGAAAATTCGAGAGACCCAGGCAGGCTGGTGCCGCGGCGGGTCCGAGAGAGCCCTCAGCGGCCCGGGTGCGTTGGCGGCCGGCGGGGGACGGTGGGCCGGCTGCTTGACAGGGCCACCCCCCAGCCTCTGCGGGGCGCCCCTCCGTCCCTACCCCCCGCGGTCGTCTGGAGTCCGTCCGGGCCTCGACCCCCTCCTCCCGGCCCGTGGGCCTGGTTCTGGCCCTTCGTCGCCCCGCGTTACTTCCCTCAGGACCCTCCTCCACGTGGAGACCCCCTTTCACCACCCCCCCCCCCCCGCCCCCGACTCGCTGCTTCAAGTTCTGGCATATTCCAGAATCCTGGGGAAATAATATGTGGTAAATGGCTTTTTATGTAAGACCCACCTTCTCTCCAGAGCTGTTCTTTATCCCACTGCATTTTCACACAGTGAGCCTTGGCAGGAATCCTGCCACTTCTCCCCTTTTCTGTTAGTATTTTGCTGCTGTTTGCAGCCTTATGGGGCTCCTTTCGCTGCTGCTTTTCTCTTTGCACTCGCGAACCGGAAAGGTCCAAGGTGTATACTCATGAAAACGTAGTCCTGCTCGGTCTTTGATAAATGGAGATACTTGTTTTTAAAGCTTCCTTACTGTCAAGGGCTTTTCGTTTTCTTTGTTACCGTCGTAAGTCTCTCTCTCTTGTGGTTGTTTTTGAATCATGGCGATTTAAATTTGTCTTTCCTTACCCTTACATTAATCCCTAGGTAGAATTCATTGCTGTAGTGTTTCAAACCGACGCTAGGGGTGTGTCTCCCGCCTCTGTCACCGTGGCCAAGAAATCAACGACGCCCTTTTAGCCTGTTACCTTACCGGTTCTCTTGCTCCGGGTAGCCGCTGTAGTTTTCCTCTTTGCAATCATGAACTGTATACGTAGTAGTTAAAGTTCGCAGTGCTTTTCCATGTAAGATATTCAAACATGGAATTTGGTGGTTACACTTTTTCTAAAAGTCTTCAAACAGTTGTCAGAAGATTTTTAGACCGATTGTTTGACGTTGGGTAATTTCTTGTATTGTATTTCACCCCGTATGTAGAAATCAAGTATTTGAAAATAGAGTGGTGGATTAGTGAAGAGAGAAATTCAGTTGATTGCAACTTAAAATCAGTTTGGTGTGATTGTGAGGGGACAGAGTGAAACTAGAAAATTCAAGTCAGCTTTTATTGAAAATACAGGGCAAAAGATTAAGTGCACTTTTCAGTGTACTTAAAATCCAGATTAAGAACAGACTTAATAAATGATTAGCGATTTTGATATACAGAGGAAAATTTTCCCTGTCAACTTGGGAGGCTGCTCAGAGACAACTTTGGCCGTCAAAGTTACAAAACTTAGGTTTTTCCAGACTACTACAGAAAGCAGCTTAGATCAAGGCCCTTCATAGAGCAGTCTTTTTGTTGCCATAGTTTTTTGGAGTTAGGAATTGCACTTTAGTGCTTTAATACCACTTCCTTATACATATATTTTACTTGACGGTCAGGATCTTGAAGATCTTTGGCCATTGCAGTGAATGTTTTTACCTGCATTTCATTGTGAGGAATAACGACCCAACTTTTTGTTGCTTGTGTATTATATATCAGAATGCGCTGTTTTCCAAGTAGTTTGCTTGCTTGCTTGTTTTCTGTAGTGTGTCCCCTCAGGAACCTCCTCTCCCCCTTTTTTTGTTCTTAAGTTTACTTTCCTGGTACTCAGTGTTTTCTTATCTTTAAAAATTTTAAGATTTATTTTATGATGTTTTCTTATAGGTGATTATTTCCCTCTTTCTAGTTTCCTCTTTAGTATTTATTTTCTGATTTACTCTTGGTTCTTTTAGTCTGCCATTCTCTCAATTCCATTTCAAGACCTAGTTAATTTGTTGTGACAGAGGCCTCCCAACTTTAGGATTATTTTGGTCTGTTGAATGTAGTAGCACTGGTTTGAAAGTGTCAAGACAATACCTATAGCTGAATTCTGCTATATAGGATATTAATTAGCTCAAATAAATTGGGCTTTGGAGTGATCTGGTTCACTGTTCTAGTTAATGGACTATAAAGTTCTGAAAATTTTCACTCCCTTTGGAAAACTTTATTATAACTCTTACTGAGTATCATGAACCTGTTTACAGTTTTGTCAGTGGGTTTTAATTTAGGAATTAACTTATAAATATCACTGATTAATTCAAGTAAGGGGAAGGTAAAAAGATTGGATTGAACCTATCAACAATCTTTTCTGACAGGTATTTATTTTAGTTGCTACATTAAACATACTTTATTTCTTCTTTGCCTAAGAGTTCAGTGTTTCCCTCCCTTCACCTCTTTTTGAGTTTTAAACTGTTGAGCATCCAGGCGGGATGAAGATTTTATATACACAACACACACACACTTGAGTACTGTGCTTCTAGGAATTTTCCCTTACTGGTCAGTTGTCTATGGTAAAATAAATATTTGTTTATAGAAATACATAAATAGATAACTTCACCATTTTTTCTATAGGTGGGCATGTGTATTTAAATAGAGTACTTCAGTGTTAATGGCATGCAGAGGAATGTAAAAAGAATTAAATGATAAAATAGAGTGTTTAGGTCTGTGGGATTGAAAAGTTTTTGGAGGAGTAAATTTTTAAGGGCATTTTTAGAAACTTCGTTAACTTTTCATGTATCAGAAATAGTTTTTCTTACCACGTACTTAGGATAATTTAAAAATAGGATTTTATTTTGGATGCATATATGAATATAGTGCGTAAGTAATTGGCTTTGCTTTTAAATTTTGTTTCTTGGGAAACCTTAAATCTTGTAAATGACCTTTTTATATCTCTGTGTTTTTTAAAAATGTTAATTTATTTGAGAGAGAGAGAAAGAGCAGGGTAGAGGGGGAGAGAGAGAATCCCAAGCAGGACCACTCTCAGCATGGAGCCCCACAGGGGCTTGATCTTACTACCATGAGATCACAACCTGACTCGATATCAATAGTCGGACGCTCAAACGACTGAGCCACCTAGGTGCCCCTATTGTTGTGTTTTTAAACTTATTAAAATCATCTCTACAATGTATAAATAGAACTTAAAACATTTATTGCTGTCTACGATACCTGCACTTAGAGTTGCACAAGACATACTCTAATTCTGTGACAAAGGCTACTTCAACAGCAAAGCAAGCAACCTGTCTTATGGTCAGCAGAATTAAAACTGACATCAGTCATGAGGAGAAAATTTCTCTGCTCATTATGTCCCACAGTGGATGAGAAAATTGAAAAGGTGCAGATTGCAAGGTAAAGAAGCTAAGGGTCAGTTGGCAAAGCAGTGCAAGGGACAGACAAGTGTGGGAAGGTTGAAGCATCTGTCATAGGTAGTAAGGCAAGCAAAAGTACAAGGCAGTATAAGGAAGTCAGCTTGGGCAAGGAGGATTAAGTGAGTCAGACTGACCATGGGCCCAGAGTCTGGGCAAGCAATAGGATTCATTCATATCACGAGTACTTGTAGATTTTGTCTCATGTTCATTGGTTACTGTGCTTGGTTGTTGAGGATGTTAAAATGATTAAGGCAGGTTTCTTACTGTCATTTTCGCCTATAACAGTAGACAATGCTAGTAGGTGTGAAAAGTTAGCTCTAGTTATATGAATAATACAAAGCCTGATAGAAATTGAGGAAAGAGCAAGATCAGTTTCTTCTGGGATAGGGAAAGTTTTATGAATCAGGTGACAATTGAGCTGGGATTAAAAAGGTTATTAAGATTGCAGTAGGCAGAGTTGGAGGCATCAGGGAAAAGACTCTTTAAATCCTGGAGAAAGGAAGAGAAAACATATTTGGAACACTAGTATTCAAAATGTGGTTCTTGGGCCAGTAGCATCATCTGGGAATTTGTCAGGCCCTAGTCTGGACCAGCTGAATTCAAAACTCTAGGGATGGGGCCAAGCAGTCTAGATTTTATAGCTTTTTAGGTAATTCTGAAATATGCTAACTTTTCAGAGCAACTATTTAGAAAATAGCAAGGAATGTTTTTATTTAAATTTTAGTTGAGTATTTGTTGACATACCTCATACTGGCTGTATAAACATAAGACATAATTGTAATTTCCAAGGAACTTAATCAAGTGGAATAAACAAGACAATTATGCATGGTGACGTGCTATTAACAAACTAAAGTTGGGTATGCTTAAGAGTACATAGCAGGGGAGTGGTACCCAGCTGCGTCAGTCAGTGGAGCATGTGACTCCTGATCTCCAGGTTGTAGTTTGAGCCCCACACTGGGTGTAGAGATTACTTTAAAATCTTTAAGTAAAAATACATGGCAGGGGAGAGGCTTAATCTAAACTGGGATGAGGATGAGGCAATGAGATGAATGTCCCTCAGAGGAAGCTTCCTGGGAGAGATGGTGTCTGAGCAGAGTCAAAGGATGCGTATTTAGCCAGTGGGAGAGGTGGTCTGCTTAGAGTATTATGTTTAAAGCCATAAGATATGCAAGCCTGTTTAGCCTGGTTGGAGGGTAGAGGATTAGGGTGGAAAGGAGAAAGAGGGTGGTCAGGTAGATTGAGGCAAGACCATGGAGGGGCTTGCATATCATATGAAGGAATTAACAATTTTTTCCCTAAAGCCAGTGGGAAGCTATTATTTTTAAGAATGACATTGTCTCATTTACTTTTTTAGAGAGATTAGTGTGGTAGCCATGTGGATAATAAAGTAGAATAAAAGAATATAGGTACGGGGACCAACTAAGAAATTATTACAGTAATTCATGTGAGAAGTAAGGACTCAAAAAGAATGTAGGAGCAGTGCAAATGGAGAGGAGAGACCAAGTATGAGACATTTTAGGAGCAGAAGATAGGACTTGGTGACTGTTGGATTGTGGGTAAGGAAAGGGATGAACCCTGTGTGGCCTCTGGCTTGGGTGACTGGATAGATGATAGTGGTATCCGTTCAGCAAATATTTATTGAACACCTACTAGGGTAAGATTCAGTTCTTCATATTCTAGGGGTATATGAGAAATGCTGTCCCTGTCCTCAAGAAACTTCCAGTTTGTTGGTATGACTTGTTTTATCTCTAGTGTTCTCTCCTCATTTGGTAATCAATGCTTGGAATGCTGTGTTGCAAGATTCTAAGTTCGTTAGGATACAGTGCTGTGAAACATTAACACTGCCTGCCACATAGATATCATGGTCTAGGATAGAAGAAGCTTGGTATTCTAAAGGTAGGAAGAGGTAACATATGTTAGAACAGTGATTCTTAGTACATGGATCTTGAACTAGCTGCATCAACATCATCTGGGATCTTGTCAGAAATGCACATTCTCTGCCTAGGAGGTATAGGAAAAGGAGATTAAGGGAGTGTTAATAAAACTGTTAATAGAGGTCATAATCTCTAAGTAACTTCAGTTAAAATCTGGGTGATGAAAATAAGATTGTAAGGAAATGTAAACTCTAAGAATGCAGAGGCCTTGTCTTTAAGATTACAAATACTTGGTATATACCAAATTTCTGTTTCGGACCTGTTGAATTTAAAGTAGTCCTGGATCATCTAGTTGGAAATGGCCAGCAGGTAATTGGCTCTCTATATCTGGAACTCAGAAGAGAAATCTGGGCTGGGGTTAAAGATTTGAGCATTGTCTATGCATGTGTATTAGGTAGTAAATGAAGCCATGAAACTGGATGAAATTATAGAGAAAATATAAAATGAGAAGAGGGCAAACCCTAAAGCACACTGCATTTAAGAGGAGGTAGATAGAGGATGAGGAATCTGTGAAGGTTATCTGAGAATAAATTGCCAGACAGTTGGAAAATTAGTTAAGAGTGATGTCAGATTTGAAGGAGTCAGCAGTGCCTAGATTTTGCAAAGATTGGGAAAGAGAACTTACAAGTGTCTTTTAGAAGCATCAGGATAGTTATGGTGATCCTGGCAATAGTACAAGAAAACAGCATTTTGTCCTGGTAGCAAGGAAAACCAGGATGCAGTGAGTGAGGAATAAATAGGTAGCTAGACACTGAGTGTAGATTGTTCCTTGAAGCTTCCACTAGAAGGAGAGAAGATAAAAGCTGCATAGTTGAGGTTTGAGAAAGAATTTATTTGGGGGTAAAAGGAATAGCCTGGAAAGATGGAGTGTGTTTGAAGATTTAAAGGGAAAAGATGGAATTATTAATAGTTTGAGGTTCCCCAAGAAGATAGGAAATATGGTTCTCTTTAGGCAATAAGAGATTTTTTTTTTTAATGTTTATTTTGGAGAGAGAGAGAGAGCATGAGCTGGGGAGGAGTAGAGAGGGAGGGAGACAGAGAATCCAGACAGGCTCCATGCTCTGCGCTGTCATCAGCACAGAGCCCGATACGTGGCTCGAACATAGGAATCGAACCATGATAGCATGACCTGAGCCAAATGAGCCAAAGTTTAATGCTTAACCAACTGAGCCAGCCACCCAGGTGTCCCGGCATAAGAGATCTTTTTTTTTCACCTGTTAATACAAGAGAGGAGATAAAATTGAAAACTGTTAATAGAGGTCATAACTCTAAGTAACTTCAGTTAAATTCTAGGTGATGAAAATAAGATTGTAAGGAAATGTAAACTCTAAGAATGCAGAGATCTTGTCTTTAAGATTACAGATACTTGGTATATACCAGATATTAAGTAGTGTTAGAAGGAATATGTAAATGAGTAAGTGGCATAAAGGAGTAAGTGCTGATGAGACCATGGAGGCAATGAGTGTTCCTTTTTTGAGACATTTATGAAAAAAAGGACAAAGAAAAGTTAATTTCAGTGGTTTACAGTTGGGATGTATTCTATTTAGGATAGCAGATGTTGGTATTCTTTAGAATTAGAAGAGAAGCCAGGTGAGGGAGCTCTAAGAAAGGATGATTAATGGAATGAGTCCTAGAAGTGGCAGAAAGAAGAGGGGAGGGATAAAGGGAAAGGAGGGACATCAAAAGAGGGGAAAAAAATCAGAGTGAGGAAAGTAGGCCATGGCAACAGATTTGTTTTAATAATGGAGTTCATGTGGTATGACCTAAATCATCTCAGTAATTTGAGATAGTTTGAGGCAAGATCATCTGAAGTTGAGATTAAGGCTAGGCAAATGGGGTGAGATTGAGGGTGAGGAGTATGGAAAAGGATTATAATACTTATTTGGGGAGATTTGATATGCAGTTAATAGGGTATTAAGTAAATGTTGTTAAATAGTAAGTGGACCCAGGAGAGAGCACCAGTGAGTCGGTGACCTAGGGAATGGATCTAGGAAATTGGAGTATTAACAAGAAAAGAGGTTAGTACTTTGTCAGTCTTTTTTTTTTTTTTTTTAAGTTTATTTATTTTCAGAGGGGGAGAGAGGAGTGTGTCAGTGCACGAGCAGGGGAGGGACAGAGAGAGAGGGAGAGAGAATCCCAAGGAGGCCCCGTCTGCAATGACGGCATGGAGCCTAACATGGGACTCTATCTCACGAATTGTGAGATCATGACCTGAGCCAAAAATCAAGAGTCAGAAGCTCAACCGACCGAGCTACCCAGGCGCACCTGTCAGCCTTTGTTTTAATAACTTCTGATGAAATTACATAGGTCTAAAAGGAACCATTTTTCTGAGTTCAGATTTTATATAAGGGCTATATCTAGTTGTAGATTGATATTCTTAATTTTTTTTAAAGTTCTAAGGACACTATTAATACATTTGCTTAAAAATTCAAATTATACTGAAAGGTATAAATGGCAAGTGAGCCTTTTCTGGGCACCTCTTTTGCTTGTATTGATCAGTGTTAAGTTTCTTGTATACTTTTCCAAAATGGAGCTTTTTGGTATTTTTTTCAACCCACGGCAGTGTATGGATTTATTGCTATTTCATAATTAAAGAGATTTTAACGATACCATGGTCTAGTTACTCCTTACAATGTCATTCCAAGGTTTTTAACTGTATTTCAGTTAAGCACTGACTCAAAAACAGTTCAGTGTAGTTTTTTAATCAGCGATTTTGTAATGATTGAGGTTGAAAGTAATCTCTACACACAGTGTGAATTGAACTCACAACCCTGAGATCAAGAGCATATGTTCTGACTGAGCTAGCCAGGCCCCGTGAGAAAATATTTTACCAGAACATTTTTTTGTACTTACTTTTTCTACTTATCACCTTGTTAAGCATTAACTAAATGGGTAACAATTTCTTTCTTTCTTTTTTTTTTTAACTTTATTTTTGAGAGAGAGTGAGCAGGGGAGGGGCAGAGAGAGCCAGAGCCAGAGAATCCCAGGCAGACTCTATGCCATCAGCACAGAGCCTGACGTGGGGCTTGAACTCACAAACCGTGAGACCATGATCTGAGCTGAAACCAAGAATTGGATGCTTAACCAGCTGAGGCACCAAGGTGCCCCAGGATAACATTTTTTTTTTTAAATTAAAACAAGAAAATGACCTCCAAAATGTAGTCTATAAAGCATGTATTTTATTTCAAGTTTGCCAGATTAAAATTACTTCCTCACTTTTATACTTCCAAATAAACCTCTCTTCAGCAGCTCACATCTACTCTCTTTTCTGAATTTTCTCCTTGAACTCCCATACCCTTTTTGTGATTATGAGTTGACAGTTAGTGTGTAGATCTGGCACAGGAGTAAATTTCGAGATGTGATTACTGTATGTTTTTGGGTTTGTCTTTGGTTTTGATACTCCTGTACTATAAAAATGTTTTTAACACTTGAAGATTTCTATAAGAAATCTTTTATTTTTTTAAATTTATTATTTTTTTTAACGTTTATTTATTTTTGAGACAGAGACAGAGCATGAACGGGGGAGGGTCAGAGAGAGAGGGAGACACAGAATCTGAAACAGGCGCCAGGCTCTGAGCCGTCAGCACAGAGCCCGACGCGGGGCTCGAACTCACGGACCGTGAGATCATGACCTGAGCCGAAGTCGGACGCTTAACCCACTGAGCCACCCGGGCGCCCCAGAAATCTTTTAAAATTTAGCATTGAAAACGCAGCGACCCGTAGGTTCTTACAAGTTCCTTCCTCAGAGTTTTGTCAGTTAAAGCCCTTTATTAGGTGTATCATAAGGAGGGCTGTGTTGATAATCTATTGCTATCCCAAGAAACATTTCTGTGAGATGATACTTTGAATTGTTTTTGTAGCATAATTAAATTTATCTGTACTCTAACCAGGTCTCTTTTGTCCTTTGTAAATAATACAGAGTATTTTTGTGTGTGAGGATTAGTTACGCATTTTAAAACCTAGGTACAAGGTAGTGAAGCATAGCAACCTATCATTGGCTTTAATGGAGCTGTCTGTTAGCACTTTTATTTATCCTTAATCTGTCTAGTTTTAGGGCTGATTTTTTTTGTCCTATCTACCTGAGTCTGATGCCACAACCAATCTCCTATTATAGGTGTGCAGTAAGCCAGCATCCTGGGGTATTATTTACTTGTAAGGCAGTCTTTAATAGAAATTGTTTTTTTTTTTTTTTAATTTTTTTTCCAACGTTTTTTATTTATTTTTGGGACAGAGAGAGACAGAGCATGAACGGGGGAGGGGCAGAGAGAGAGGGAGACACAGAATCGGAAACAGGCTCCAGGCCCTGAGCCATCAGCCCTGAGCCTGATGCGGGGCTCGAACTCCCGGACCGCGAGATCGTGACCTGGCTGAAGTCGGACGCTTAACCGACTGCGCCACCCAGGCGCCCCAAGAAATTATTAATGTCAGGAAAGAAAAGTGCGAGTAGGTAGTAAGGGAAATCTGTGATTTTAAATCTATTTGTGTTAAAACTGTTTTCCTAACAAATACAATTTTATGAATTATAAACTAACTCATAATCTTTTTCAAGTAAATAATGAAATTTATGAGCAGATATATTTACGCTCTGATTTTCTGTTTGGCTGTCACTCTGTCATCATACTTCTTGACTATTTGCTCATTTTCTTGTTTTTCAGTACACTACAGTCTAGATCTGTGATGTCCAAATTACTAGCCACATGGGACTATTAAAATTTTAATTAAAATGAATTAAGATAAAATAAAATTATAAATTTAGTTCTTTAGTCACAGTAGCTACATTAAAAATACTTAGTGGCTACTTGTGGCTAGTGATTACTGCATTTGTGCAGATATAGAATGTTTATGTCATTGCAGAGCAGAAAGTTTTATTAGATAGCACTGGTCTAGAATGATTACGTATCTGCATTTCACTGAAAGTTATTATGTTGGCAGTAATCTAATTACCAGCATGAGATTTGGAGTTAGAAAGATTTGAATTTGGATTCTGGTTCTGCCATTCATTAGCTATGTGACCTTGAACAAACACCATAAGCTCTCGACCTTATTTAGTAGTGTAAATTGGGAATTAAGAACACCTCAAACTGTGACAATAATGAGTGTCTGGAAATCCAATTGGTACTCATTAAATGTATTTGGTTCTTCTTTCTTTGTACTTGGCTTCTTTGTAACGTTGGAACTTGTTGGAAACTCTTGGGAATTCTTTCCTTTTTTGGCTTCCGTGACATTTTCTGCTAGTTGCTGTTCTGCGTCTCTGACCATTTTTAATCTTTGTTGCTAGCTTTTCATCTGGGTTTGGTCCAAGGCCCTCTGAGTATTGATTGTATCACTTTCCCATTTAAAATCCTATATATCATAGGATTAACACAGCCTTAACATAGCTCAGAGACTCGATAGGTTCTACCTATTGCTTACTTTGCTTATTTCACCATGTTCCTGCTTTTGCTCTATGCTCCAACAACTTGGTCTTGTTACGTTTTATTAAGTATTGTATGCTAGGTTTATTCTGCTGTCTGTTTATTACTACTGTCAGAGCTTTTTGCATCGGCTATGTTTGGAATGCCACAAAAGTCCCTCAAGTAGGTGACTGAGCCTCCCACCCCCATGGCAGGTCACACCACGTTCCTATATTATGCCAGCTGCCAGCATAGATTCCTCCATATTATAAGAATTTAATAAATATTTGTTGAACGGGTGAATTGAGTGAATGCATAAATTCTTTATTTTCAAAGTTTCGTCATCTCTTACGTAGTGATGATTCATATCTTCAGCCTGCGTCATTCTTTTCTGTTCAGTATGAGGATCTAACTGCTTATAGGATATTCACTCTAAAGGTGTGTGTAAGTCACCTGAACCACATTCATTATTGTCTTCCTATTCATGCTTCCATTGTTCCCTAATTTTTCTTACTGGAAACAATTATCAATTCATTCACTCCTGGCCGGAAACCTGGCATACCTTCTTCTCCCCTTTACTACTAAAGTCTTAAGCAGTTCTCAGTTGCAGCCTGAGCTAAGAGTAGTAGAACATAGAAACATGTGGCCTGACCTGTGGGGGTGGGAGGCTGTTACTTACTCAGTTACTTACTTGAGGCATTCCTGTTGAGTTCACATACTATTACTGATAAAGAGGAAAACGTATTTATAATGTTCCCAGCATGTTAATACTTTGTGCCATCAAGCAGTGACAGCTGAATCCAAAACACACTAACAAAGCTAAAAGTAGTGAGCCAACAAAGAATAATGTATCCTATCCATACAGCCCACATTCTTCCTCATGACTCAGTTTGGCCATTTATCTATGTTGGAAGAATTTATTGCACAGTTCCTCCAGATGTTTGTGCATTTTTCTTTTGTTTCTATAACTTAGTTTCAGATACCCCTTCTTAACACTTTTTTCTGTTACTTTCATCTGTACCTTTATTTAAAAAAAATTTAATGCTTTTTCCTTTTTTTTTTTTGAGAGCGAGCACAAGTGGGGGAGGGGCAGAGAGAGAGGAGACACAGAATCTGAAGCAGGATCCAGACTGTGAACTGTCAGCACAGAGCCCGATGGGGCCTCGAACCCACAAACCGTGAGATCATGACTTGAGCTGAAGTCAGATGTTTAACTGACTGAGCCACCCAGGCTCATCTGTACCTCTTAAAAGTCCCATACTGGGGTGCCTGGGTGGCTCAGTCAGTTAAGCGTCTGACTTCGACTCAGGTCATGATCTCACGGTTTGTGTGTTCATGCCCTGCCTCGGGCTCTGTGCTGACAGCTCGGAGCCTGGAGCCTGCTTTGGATTCTGGGTCTCCTTTCTCTCCCCTACCTTGCTTGTGTGCTGTCTTACTCTGTCTCTCAAAAATAAATAAATGTAATTAAAAAAATTTTTTTAAAGTCCCATACTTATTAGCACATCTTTATGCTTAATTAGGATTTTTGTTGGTTTTGTTGGTACTCTAATTGCATAGGTTTTGAGTGTCTGCTTCCAACTCTGTTTTCCTTAAGCCGTTTTGTTTATTTGTTTGTTTATTTTAAGTAAGCTTTTTGCCGAGCATGGGGCTTGAACTCATGACTCTGAGATCGAGTCACATGCTCTAATGACTGAACCAGCCAGGTGCCCCAAGCGATGTTTTTTTGTTTTTGTTTTTGTGTTAATGTTTACTCATTTTTGAGAGAGAGAGAGAGAACGTGAGCAGGGGAGGGGCAGAGAGAGAGGGAAGCACAGAATCCGAAGCAGGCTCTAGGCTCCGAGCTGTCAGCACAGAGCCCGATGCAGGGCTTGAACCCACAAACCGTGATATCATGACCTGAGCCAAAGGCAGGCGCTTAACTGACTGAGTCACCCAGGTGCCCCAAGCCATGTTATTTTTAATCGTAGTTTTAAGAGCATGAAGTTTTTTCAGGAGCATCAGTATCATGTTATAACAAACCTGTCTTCCCATTTAGAATCCCCCAAATGCCTCTTGAATCACCTTCTTTATCCCCATTGCCCCTGGCATTGTTGGAATTTCATTTATAGTTCATGTGGACTATTTCCATAGCCACCATAATGCTTTGATGTTTTTGTCTATAGTTTCTTCCTTCTTCATTCTGTCTTCCAGAGTTGCCACCAGAGTTTTTCTTCTGAAAAGGAAATCCAGTGTCACTGCCTTATTTGAAAGTCAATGCTACCTCTTCTATTAAAATTTTAAATTCCTTTGAATGCCACTCATGTTCTGATCATTGTTTCTAGCCATCTTTATGCTATAACCGAGTCAGGTTACTTGATTCTCAAGTGTCTCATCTTTTTTTTTTTAACTTTTTGGTGCCTTTGTATATATTTTTTCTTTCATCTACACTGTGCTTCTCCTTTCTCTGGCAAATATCAAGATCCTGCTGGCAATGGCATTGGGTGAAAACTTTACCAACTCCCTCAGGCAATTAATGGCCATTTGTAAGTAACTTTCATAATAGTATATACCATATTTCATTGTGTTTAATGCCTCCCCTAAACTGTGGCCTCCTCTAAAGCAGGGGATGCATTTTTATTCATCTTTGTAAAGCCTGTTCCCATTGTAGTATCTCTCCTAGAATATAAGTGTAAGTGGTGGATAGGTAAATAGACACTTTGCTTGCTGGCTTGGGAAGCCAGCAGAGGTGCAGCTGGGTTAGTTATATTTATTGTCTAGGTCTGTGGAGGTATTTGAAAGTCCTATGCTTAAGTGCATTAGCATGGTGGGGAAGCTACTGAAGGATACTATTGATTCTGAAAGTTACAGGACTTCTTTTATGCTTCAAGAGTTTTTTTGTGTATCTGAGTAAATTATCAGTTGGATGTGAGTATGTTATTTCATTTGTTAAATGGTAAGTAGACTTTTCCATAAATAAAGGAGACTCAATGTATAAATAGTGTTTTTGTTTACATAAGTTGATTTACCATAACATTTTTGTACTAAGTGTATTCTAGAATAGCTGATAAACTGAGACTCCCGTTCTAGATCTTTGATTTCTTAATTTAGCGAACTTCTGTGTTTGCCCACTGCATATATCAAACATAGCGTTAGGGACAAAAATGAAGGAAAAAATACATAGCTCTAAAGATTCCATAGCATAGATTGAGTCAGGCACGTGGAGGAAAAAATGATAATACAATTGTGTGTGTATTGTATGTATATGCACACACACACAGGTTTCAGTAGAGCTATTATAAGGTGCTAGATTTCTTCTGGTCACTCTGCTTGTCCAGTTTGAATTTGACATGTAGCAGCTATTTGGACATTTTATTCTGGTCATATTACTCCTAGAATAAAGTTGTATGATGTCAGACAATTAAGTACTGAAAGAAGACTGTCGTCATTTTGTTGTTATGTTGCTTTCAGTGAATTTTATTTTATGTTATGGAACATAATATGGTGTGGTGGAACACTGTTGAGATATAAATTGGAAGACCTCTAATGGAGTATGCTGACTTACACACACACACACACTATTTGTAAAGTGGCCACCAGACTGACTGATTAAGAGTTCCTGTGGGTACTGAGTAAGATAATTATTAAGGTGCTTGATAAAGTGCAAAATACTGTTTAAAGTTTAAAAAATCAAACTACTAAAGGGTGGCTCAGTTGGTTAAGTGTCTGACTTCCGCTCAGGTCATGATCTCGTGGTTTGTGAGCTTGAGCCCCACAGCTCAGAGCCTGGAGGCTGCTTCAGATTTTGTGTCTCCCTCTCTCTGCCCCTTCTCCACCTATACTTTGTCTCTTTCTCTCTCTCTCTCACAAATAAACATCAAAAAAGTGTAAAAGAAAAATCAAACTACTAAAAACTAGTCTGTAGTATTCTTAGCAGATCTGGGTTTCATAATCACTTCATTCTGATTTCTGTGCAGCCTCTATTAAGTACTCATTAACAAAGTAGAAAATGTATCAGAGTGTTGGGTATAAGTAACAGAATACCCACCCAACTAAATGTGTCCCAAATAATAAGGAATGTACTAATTCACAAAATGAGAAGCCCAGAATCAGAGTTAACAGAGTGGTTCAGCAGTTCATCCAGTTTCACCAGGGACATAGGTCAAGATCACATTAAAGGTCCACTTGTCCAAAGAGGACCGCCACAATTTCATAGACCAGCATATGCCTGAAGGAAAAAAAAGCAGGGAACACTTTCTCAAGTGTCTCTTTTTATTAGGTTCCAAGTCTCATTACAGATTTTTTCTTAAGTTCCATTGTATTTTCCAGGTTTCTTACATACCAAAAAAAGACCTTTGTGCCTTTTGACCACCTTCCTTCAAGGCAGATCTTCTAAATTGTCTCTAGCTTACCTTCCATCACTAGGCCTTATGTAATAAAAACAAGCTCAGTGTTTTATTTGGTGCTCTGAACAGAAGTCACTGATTACTGATGGGATTGTAGGCAGTGAAATTATATCTGGTTTCTGATGTTAATACTGTATTTCTTCCCTCACCAATACGTGGCTATAACCCTGTGTTGTCAGCCTGATGGGATTGTAGGCAGTGAAATTATATCTGGTTTCTGATGTTAATACTGTATTTCTTCCCTCACCAATACGTGGCTATAACCCTGTGTTGTCAGCCTCTTCACAAAAGTATTTTTTGTACCTAGGTTACCCTAATCAAAATTCTGCTTCCTTACCAAGGATATCACTTGCCTTGCGCAGCAGCCGCCTCAAGTGAAGGAACAAGTTGGAAAACTTTCAGTAAAAGACCAGACAGTAAATATTTTAGGCTTTGTGGGCGCCATACAGTCTTTTGCAACTACTAAACTGCCATTGTAGCTTAAAGCAGCTATAGATAATACACAACAAATGAGCATGGCTGTGTTGCAAAAAAAAACCTTAGTATACAAACACAGGTGGCGAATTCTTTCTAAAAGTGCAAACATCAAAAGAAAAATAAATTGAACATCATAAAAGTTAACTTTTATGCTTCAAAGAACATCAAGGAAATGAAAAGACAACCCACTGAATGGGATAATTTTTTATAATTCATAGACTGATAAGAGACTTCTGTCTAGAATATATAAAGAAGTCTTACAATTCAACAATAAAAAACCCAGCTAAAAAGTGAGCAAAGGATTTGAGCAGACATTTCTCCAGAGAAGATAAACACATGTCCAATAAGCACATGAGAAGATGCTCAATATCACTAGAGAAATGCAAATCAAAACCAAAAAGAGATACCACTTCATACTCACTAAGCATGGCTATAATCAGAAAGACCAGATAAGTGTTGGTGAGGATACGGAGAAATCAAAATCCTCATAACATTGCTGGTGGGGCTGTAAGTGTTGTAGCTGCTTTATAAAACATTTCTATAACATATTAAACACAGAGTTGTTATATAACCTCGTAATTCCATACCCAAGTATCCACAAGAAATGAAAAAAAACTTGTATATGAATGTTTATACATATTATTCATAATGGCCAAAAAAAAAATGGAAACAGGCCACATGTATACAGATTAAATAAATTGTGGTATATCCATATGATATTATTGGCAGTAAAAATGAAGTATTGATTCTTGCTGTATTACATGAATGAACCTTGAAAATATTCTAAGTAAAAGAAGCCAGTTATGGAATACATACTGTATGGTTGCATTTATATGTGGTATTCAGAATGGGAAAGTATGTAAAAACAGAAGGTAGATTAGTAGGATGAGTCAGGGAGATGGGGAGTGACTGTCAGTGGATATGGGCATTCTTTTTAGTGTGAGGAATTTGATTGTGGTAATGGCTGCACAACTCTACAAAAAACCATCCACTTCAGGTGGGTGAATTGTATGGAATGTAAATTATATTTCAGTATAAAGCTATTTATTTTAGAGTGTGCGAGTAGGGGAGAGGGGCAAAGGGAGGGAGAGAGAATCTTAAGCAGACCCCATGCTTAGCACAGAGCCCAACACGGGGCTTGATCCCACGACGCTGGGATCATGACCTGAGCTGAAATCAAGAGTTGGACACTTCACCGACTGACCCACCAAGGGGTCCCTAAAGCTATTATGTTAAAAAACCAAACCCATAAAAGCTGTGGTAATCAGAACAGAATGGTATTGGCATAAAAACAAACACCTAGATCAGTGGAACAGAATATAGATCCCAGAAATAACCTACACATATATATGGTCAATTAATTTATGACAAAGGAACAAAGACTACACATTGAGAAGAGGATGGTCTGGTCTCTTCAGTAAATGATGTTTAGAAAACTGGACAGGCACATGCAAAAGAGTGAAACTGGACCACTATCTTACACCATATACAAAAATCAATTCAAAATGGATTAAAGACTTAAATGTAAAACCATAAAACTGGAAGAGAACTTAGCTCCTGGACATCTGTCTTGGTGATGATTTTTTGGATTTGACAGCAAAAGCAAAGGCAACAAAAGACAAAGTGAACAAGTGGGACTCTCACACTAAAAAGCTCATGCACGGCAAAGGAAACTGTCAACAAAATGAAAAGGAAACCTACTGACTGGGAAAAATATTAATAAATCATATATCTGATAAAGGGATATTATCCACAATATATAAAGAACCCTACAACTTCATAGCAAAATGACAGTCCAATTTAAAAAATAGGCAGAGGATATCTATAGACATTTTTCCAAAGAAGACATGCAGGTGGAAAACAGGTACATGAAAAGATGCTTAGCATCACTAATCATCAGGGAAATGCAAATTAAAACCACAGTGGGATATTACTTCACACCTGTTAGAATGGCTGTTACTAAAAAGCCAAATAATAAGTTTTGATGTGGAGGATATGGAGGAAAGAGAACACTTGTGCACTATTGGTGTTAAGTTGGTGCAGCCACTATAGAAAACAGCATGGAGGTTCCTCAAAAAATTAAAAATAGAACTGTATGAGCCAGCAATTCCACTTCTGGGCACTTATCTGAAGGAAATGAAAACACTAACTCTGAAAGATGTATGTACACTCATGTTCATTGTAACATTTACGGTAGCCAAGACATAAAGCAACCTAAGCGTCTATTAATGGATGGATGGATGAATGGATAAGAAACTGTGGTGTGTGTGTGTGTAGGGTGGAATATCACTGTCATAAAAAAAGGAATCCATCTGCAACAATGTGGATTGGGGCAATATGCTAAGTGAAATAAGATAAAATTACTGTATGATCTCACCTGTGGAATCTTAAAACCAAAAACTGAATTCATGGATACAGAGAATAGATTGGTAGTTGCCAGAGGCAAGAGACGGTGGATGAAATAGGTGAAGGTGGTCAAAATATACAAACTTTAGTTAGAAAGTAAGTCATGAGATCTACAGCATGGCAACTGTAGTTCATAATACCGTACTGCATATTTGAAAGTTGTTACGAGAGTACATCTTAAAAGTTCTCATCACAGAGGGGTGCCTGGATTGCTCAGTCGGTTAAGTGTCTACTCTTGATTTCCGCTCAGGTCATGATCTCACAGTTTGTGGGATTGAGTCCCATGTTGGGCTCTGTGCTGACAGCCTGGAGCCTGCTTGGGACTCTCCCTTTTTCTCTGTCCCTCCTCTGCTTGTGTGTGTGCATGTGCGCCCTCTCTCTCTCTCTCTCAGATAAACATTAAAAAAAAAAAGTTCTCATCACAAGAAAAAAATTTTTGTGACTGTCTATGGTGATTGATGTTAACTAGACTTACTATGGTGATCATTTCACAATATATACAAATGCCAAATCATGTTGTACACCTGAAACTAGTATATGTCAGTGATGTTTCAATTAAAAAAAAAAAAAGATAATCACTGACAAAACCAAACCAAACCCCTAGAAGTGGTAGGCCTGATATGCTTGGGGCCATAGTTTGGCAACCCCCTAATAGATTATTACTTCTTAATTCTCACGCAGAGTCATTTCCTTCTATCTGACTGTGTTTTCCTTTATCTCTTTTCATTGCTGCCTTCTAACATCTTCCTGGATACTCCAGTTTTTCATTCACAATTTAGTATCTATGTCACATTTTCCCTCTAGGATCCCCCATTCCTTAATTGTTTATGCACATCTTGCTTTAGTCTTCCTTGACCTTTTGTTTTACTAACTTATACTTTGAACTGCTTACTTTCACACTAGTTAGGGTAGTTGGTCTCTTACCATCATCCAGAACTGTGCTACTACTGGGGTTATATTTCCTCTGTTCTGAGATTATTTTCTTAATTATAATTACTGAAAATGCTATGCATACAGAGTTTTCTATTTTGTTTTAGGATTATGTATGTTTTTAAATTAAAATATAATACCAAATTATTGTTCCAAGTTGTTGGATGGTTTCTGTGTAATATAGTGTTTTATATTTTCCATTGCTATACTATTCTCCTTAGCTGTCTCCACCTATCTCACACCCTATTATTGTCTCATTTTTGTGATTGAGACTATGTTAGATATATGAACAACACATTTTAAATTGCTTTGTCAGTGTAAGTTGGCAGTGACTAGCCACTTGAACCTAAGTTTTCCAAGATGAGAGGAAAACGGTTTCAGTAACTTACAGCTTCTCTTATATAATATAGAGAGGATATAGCTTTATCATATATTGGTGAGAATACTATGGGAATTATGTTAGTGTGAGTTCAAATTGGGTTTCTGTCACTACCAGTTTTGTGACCTTGTGTAAGTTGCTTAACCTTGACATCCCTATTTACCAAGAAGATTGGAGGATAAATGAGATAAATGTATGTAAAGTCTCTAAAAGAGTGCCCAGCACATAAATGTTATTTCTTTTTTTTGTATTCAGTAAACTTTTCTTTTTTCCATCCATATTTATATTTACAAAGCTAACTTGTAAAGATTACTTTCTAGATCTGTCAGCTTTTGCCTTTAAAAAAAAGCCCATGAGAAGTTGACAAAGTAACATTTATTGTTTTGCATGTTTTGTTTGAACTAAGGTAGTTTTTTCTTTTAAGTTTATTTTGAGAGGGGTGGGGGAGAGAAAGAGAGAACAACAGGGAGGGGCAGAGAGAGAGGGAGAGAGAGACTCTCATGCAGGCTCCCTGCTGTCAGCACAGAACCCAGTGCAGGGCTCAAACCCATGAACCATGAGATCATGACCTGGGGCCAAAACCAAATGCCTAACTGACTGAGCCACCTAGCAGGAGCCCCGGAACCAAGGTAGTTATTTAAAAATTTAAGTTAGTGCATCTGAACTTAGTCTGAGCTATTAGGACTTTATATAAAGAATTGTTTTAATTTGATGGAAATAATGTTATTGTTATAAGTAAAACCAGATGAAAAGAGCCAGCAGGGTTTTTGCAAACCTAGACTTTCAGAGAGGTCTCTGCTTTAATAAAGCTTTTGTTGTGTCTGTTGCTACTTGAGAAGTATCTTACACCTTTGGGAATGAAATCTTATTCTTAAATCCTTCCTTTTATTAATTGCTTACAGTGTATTAAACACTGGAAGATATCATTCTTAACTTTTTGGACATACACTCCTGTAAAAATTTTGGGTTGGCATAAAGATGATTAATTGGTGAACGGACTGTGTTTAAAGTTCATATGACAGTTGTTTGGAACTTAATACATTTTCCAAAGAAATAACAAAAATGGATGTACCTAATAAAGATTTACAACAAAAGCATATTTCAGTGATAATTCAAAAATATTTATTAAGTATTTTCTATGTGTCATGCACTGAAGAATAACTGTAATGAAAAACAAAACAGTAAGAATACAATCCATTGAACAAATTTGTGGGATGTAGCTAAAGCAGTGCTGAGAAGGAAACTTAACAGCGCTAAATGCACATTTCAGAAAAAAGAAAAAAAGTCTCAGTAATCTTGAACTCCCATCTCAAGAACCTGAAAAAAGATAAAAAACAGCAAAATCTACCCAAAGCAAAGAAGGGGGAAATAAAGATAAAAGCAGAAATCAGTGAAATTGAAGACAAAAACAGAGAAAATGAATGAAATCAAGAGTTGGGTCTTCAGAAAGATCAATAAATTGATAAACCTCTACAAGATGGGGAGGAATAAAAGAGGAAACAAATTCTCAGTATCAGGAATGAAGTGGAGGGTATCACCATAGACCCTTCAGACCTGGCAAAGATCATATGGATATACTATGAACAACTCACATATAAATTTGACAACTTTGTTGTAATGTAATGGACCGTTCCTTTAAAAATACAAACCACTACTGTTCACCCAATATGAAATAGATGATTTGAGTAGCCCCCATTACCTTGATACCTGCCCCCAAAAGTACAAACACTATCAACTTTCCCATATTAATGTATATGTAAAAATTTTAACAGAATGTAAGCAAATAGAGTTAGTTAAGCAGAATGGAAAGAAAATTGTATACTATAGCCAAGTATGAGCTCACTGCAGGGATGCACAACTGGTTCACTATTTGAAACTCAGTATAAATAATCTGTATGAACAACTAAAGAAAACTCACATGATCACATAATTTGATGGAAAAGGCATTTAATAAAATTCAGGACCCATTCATGGTTTCTTTAAAAAAATAAAAATACATACATGGGGGAACTAACTCAGTTGGTTATGGAATATCTATAAAAACCTATAGGAGGGGGGCGCCTGGGTGGCTCAGTCAGTTAAGCGGCTGACTTCAGCTCAGGTCATGATCTTGCGGTTTGTGGGTTCAAGCCCCGTGTTGGGCTCTGTGCTGACAGCTCAGAGCCTGGAGCCTTCTTCAGATTCTGTGTCTCCCTCTCTCTCTGCCTGTCCCCTTCTCGTACTCTGTCTCTCTCTCAAAAATAAATAAGATTAAAAAAAAAAATCAAACCTATAGGTAACATTATACTTAATGGCAAAGACTGAATGCTTTTCCCATGAGATCAGTAACAAGGCAAATATCTGCTCTCACCACTCTTTAACGTAGTGATGAAAGCTCTACCTGGAATAAGGGAAGAAAAAAAGGTATACAGATTGGAAAGGAGGAAAATCTCCCTATTTGCAGATGACATGATTGTCTACATAGGAAATCCTGGGAAATCTACAAACAAAAAACTAGAACTAATGAGTTCAACAAGTTTGTAGGATATAAGGTAAACATACAGAAATCATGGTTAATTTTAGAAGAGAAAAATAGGATTGGTTAGGTTAGCTATTAGGTAAATTTTAAACTGCAAAATAAAATAATAGGTATCACTATTTCAGGCCCCAATATGCAGTAGGATCTTTAAAATAGTTAACATTATGTACCTTCAGTCATTTACTAGGTGAAGTTATAGAGTAAAATTTTGGAGTATTTATCAGGCTAGAAAATTTTAGGGTTTTGTTTTTCTCCTAAAATAATTTGACAAGGTCAGATGTTACTAACTTCTGTTGGAAAACTGGTCACTTTAACAGTGGTATACTGTATTAACGAACATTTCTGTCATACGATAGCATCATAACTAATTTTTATAGAGTATCTACAAAATCCCTGTTGCCAGATTTGTTGCTATAACTAAGGTCATGTTTGATTTGTATTGCTAACAGCATCTGCTGTTTTTGAGATTTCTTGCCTTATACTGTCTGTTGTACTGGCTTACAAAAGAACGTAATATAAAGTTAAGCATACTCTGTTTGGGAAACTTTTGTCTTCTGGACCAGCAGGATGCTTCAAGGTGTTTCTTGACATTCCATGTCTGCCTTCTCTCTCCCTATCTCCCTCCCTCTCCTTCTCTCTTCCATATTTAAGTATGTCTAGCATCTTCATTAGTAGTCAAAAAACAATATACCTAGGAGGGTCCCTTGAAATCATCTAGTTGAACTTTTTAAAATAACTTTATTTTTATCTTTTAAGTTTATTTAGAGAGCGAGTGTGTGCACACGCAGAGGTGGGGGAATGACAGAGAGAGAGAGAGAGATTCCCAAACAGGTTCTGTGCTGTCAGCTCAGAGCCTGATGCGAGGCTCGAACTCACGAAACTATCGTGACCTGAGCCAAGATCTAAAGTCAAACACTTAACCAACTGAGCCACCAAGGTGCCCCCAAACTTCCCTATTTCCTGAATGGAAAAGTCAGGTCTAGAGAAAGGGGTACTTGTGAACTCAGCCTGATAGAGACAAGAGATTGGTCCCTGGAAGTCTATGATCTTTTCACTTCCTTTCACCCAAATTGATCTATCCACAGTTTGAACCCCTTGTTGTATACTTCTGAGAGTAAGAAATAATCTGTCCTCAAACAAGTATTAAGATGGTTAGTGATTTTACTTTAGAAACTGATTTCTTTATAATAATTATATTAACTGTGGGAAGTTGGCAAACTTTGTCTTTCAGCAGATGAAGACTTTTGGACTCTCACTTTTTCTTATTTAGTATTTTTCAAATTTACCATATTGTAGTTATCAATTTTGATACACATTAAATCAGGAATAGGAATATTTCTGGCAAAGAAATGAAAGTATTTTTGGATCTCTTTTATTTCATTTTGTTTAGAGTTACTTTGATCTTGAAGTGTCTAGATGTAAGAATAAAAATAAATTTTATGAATGCATACTGTAAATTTTAGACTATTTTCAAAGGACTGCTGTCAGAATATGTAGACATTTATCTTTAGTAGACTTTGAGAGGTGACAACATTGTCTTATTTGGTTATAGGCTCTTCTTGGGAACTATAAATATTACTTAAGTATTAGAGTACTGCCTGCTTATTGGACATCCAAGTGCTTAGTAGATACTTATGAGGGTGAGTATCAAGGGAAGCAAAAATCTAAAGTTCTTTAATAACTGGACGTTTAAGAATTTATTGAATAATATACCCTTTAACTGTGTTTGTTCGTTTTGTTTGTGTTTTGTGTTTATTTATTTTGAGAGAGAGAGAGTGTGTGAGCAGGGGAGGGGCAGAGAGAGAGAAAATCCCAAGCAGGCTTCATGCTGTCAGCACAGAGTCTGATGTGTGGCTCAGGGCTTGATCTCATGAACCATGAGATAATGACCTGAACCACAATCAAGAGTTGGATGCTTAACTGATTGAGCCACCCAGGTGCCCCAAACATGTTCTTTAATATGTTGATGCTTAACATGCCACTTAAACCAGGTTCCTAAAGGCTATCTGGATTTTTACATGCACCTATAAAATACTTCCTTGCATAGATTTAGGACAGTGTTAAATTTGGCAAGGGATATCAAAGGATAATGAAAACAATTGCTGCCTTCATGGAGTTTAAGATCTAAGAAGGGGAGTAAGTAAAGGATGAAAGAATTAGAAGGACTATAATTAGACTATTAGAATTAAAATTACTATAAGCTTCTGGTTTCTCATTGAAAACTAATCTAAAAATATTAATTTGCTGCCTTGAAATGAGTATGTTATATAAACAAAAATCCATATAGTTCTTGAATTATATGAGAGGAAACTATTACTATTTTAAAAGAAAGTGATATATATATATATTACATATATATATATATTTTAAGTTATTTTGAGAGAGAGGGAAAGAGAGTGAGTGGAGGAGGGGGAGAGAGAGAAGGAGAGAGAATCTCAACCAGGCCCTGCACTGCCAGGGTATAGGAGCCCGATGTGGGGCTAAACTCAGGAACCGTGACATCATGACCTGAGCTAAAACCAAGAGTCAGATGCTTAACCAACTGAGCCACCCAGGCACCCTGAGATGTGTATATTTCTTAACTAGAGACTTGAATCTATGAGTTATAAAGCAATTCCATTATACTTGAGATCAGTTTTATTGAGGTATAACTTACATATAGTAAAATTAACCAATTTCAGGCATACAGTTAATATGTCTTGACAGATGTATAGTTTTGTAAGCACTTCCACAATCAAGATGTAGAACATTTCTTGTCACTCTAAAATGTTACCTGATACCCTCTTAAATCCTAGCAACCCCTGATCTTTTGGTAACTATAGTTTGCTTTCTATTACTTATAAATGGAATCATGCAGTATGTAATGTTTTGTATCTGGCTTCTTTCACTTAGCTTACTGATTTTGAAATTGACTTATTTTGTTGTGTGTATCAGTAGTCTTTTCCTGTTCACTACCCAGTAGTACTCCATTGTCTGGATACACCACAGTTTATCCATTTGATGGTTGGTGGACATTTAGGTTGTTTCTTGTTTGGACTGTTGACAACAGAGCTTCTGTGGATATATGTGTACAAATCTTTATGTGGACATGTTTTTATTTCTGAATGTTATGTTAAACTTACTATTAAGAATCCGTCAGGGGCACCTGGGTGGCTCAGTCGGCTAAGCATCCGACTCTTGGTTTCCACTCAGGTCATGATCTTACAGTTTGTGAGTTTGAGCTGCACATCAGGCTCCCTGCTGACAGGGCAGAGCCTATTTGGGATTCCCTCTCTCTCTCTCTCTCTCTCTCTCTCTCTCTCTCTCTCTCTCTCTCTTTCTCTGCCCCTCTCCCGCTTGCTCTCTCTCTCTCTCTCAAAAATAAAGAAATACACTTAAAAAATTATTAAAGAATCCATCAAATTGTTTTCCAAAATGTGTTATTCTGCATAAAAATTTCAGTTCTCTATCTTCACCAACACTTGTCATGTCAACATTTTTACTTTTAGCTACATATACTGTATACGTCTGGGTGTTGATTCTATTGCTGTGTTACAAATAACCGTAAATTTAGTGGCTTAAAACAGCACTTAACCGTAATGCTAGTTTAACATGGGGTCTCTCTTCAGGGAATCACAAGGCTGAAATCCAGGTGTCAGCCAGAGTGAGTTCTTCTTGTCTGGAGGTTCTGGGGAAGATTCTGTTTCTGAGGTCATTTATGTTGTTGGTAGAATTCAGTTTCTTGCTCTTGTAGGATTGAGCTCTCTGCTCCTTGGTTTACTGTCTGCTAGAGGCTACTCTTAGCCCTTACAAGCTGCCTGCATTCAGTGGCATGGGGCTCACTCCCTAGTCTTGAATTCTCATGGTTTGAATCTCTGACTTCCCCTTTTTGCTTTTATTTTATTTTATTTTATTTAAAAAAAAATTTTTTTTAATGTTTATTTATTTTTGAGAGAGACAGAGACAGAATGCAAGTGGGTTAGGGGCAGAGAGAGAGGAAGACACAGAATCCGAAGCAGACTCCAGGCTCCGAGCTGTCAGCCCAGAGCCTGACACGGGGCTCAAACTCACGAGCTGTGAGATCATGACCTGAGCCGAAGTCGGACGCCAACCTGACTGAGCCACCCAGGCGCCCCTCCCCTTTTTGCTTTTAAAAGGCTCTTATGATTAGAACAGACCCACCTGAATAGTCTTATCTTATGGTCAACTAATTTGGAATCTTAATTACATATACAAAATCCCTTTGAGCCAATACCTAGATTAGTATTTGAATAACTGAGAAAAGATGTTTGTATACCTAGGGCTGGGAATTTCAGAGGGCCATCTTAGAATTCTGCATAGCACATAACCATTTGTTCTACATTTTTGGCAACATTTTATATGTCAAGTTTTTAAATTTTAGGCACATATATACTAGTTGCAAGTATTGTATGTAATTGTAGTTTTAATTTTGCATTTCTCTGATGTCTAATATGAAACATATTTTGATGTGCATATTTGCTGTGTCTGTATCTTTTGTTATAAAATGTCTACTCGGGCACCTGCACAGTTAAGCATTTGATTCTTGATTTCTGCTCAGGTCATGATTTCACAGTCATGAGATCGAGCACCCCATGTTGGCTGTGTGCTGGGCATGGAGCCTGCTTAAGATTCACTCTCTTCCACTCCACTCCCTCTGTCCTTCCCCAACTCGCCCTCTCTCTCTAAAATAAAATAGAGTAGAAGAGAATAAAATAAAAATCTACTCTTTTGTCTTTTCCTTTTTAAAATATTGATACCCATTTGTTTTAGCATCATTTGTTGCAAAGGATTTCTTCCCACTGAATTACCTGGACACTTTTGCCAAAAACTTAACCTTTGTGTGTATGTGTGTGTGTGTTCTCCATTTTATTCTGTTCCATTTATCTTTTTATCTAGTCTTACACCAATATCATTCTATTGACGATTCCAGCTTTATAATAATTCTTTAAGTCAGATAGTGTAACTCCTTCAACGTTGTTCTTTTTCAGATTGTTTGGCTACTTAGGTCTGTATGGAAATGCATTTGATTTTTGTATACACCTTGTATTGTGTGGCTTTGTTTCATTCATTTATTAGTTCTGACAGTCTTTTGTAGTTTATTATTTGTGTACATACACAGTCATGTTATCTGCAAGTAAAAGCAGTTTACTTTTCTCTTTCCAATCTGTATGCCTTTTATTTCTTCTCTCTTGCCTTATTGCACTGGTGCAGATACCTTTATCTTGTTCCTGATCTTAGTTAGGGAGAAGGCGTTTAGTTGTTCACTATATTAAGTATGTTAGCTTAGGCTTTTTGTAGATAGGCTTAATAGATCGAAGATCTTTGCTGGATTGTGGTTCTTATGGGTGTTGAAATGTGTCACATGCTTTTGTTTATATATGTTGATGATCATATGGTGTTATTTTTTAGTCTGTTAGTGTAGTGAATCACATTGATTTTGAATGTTAAACGAAGCTTGCATTGCTGGGATTTTCCTCAGTTGGTCATGAATTTTATTCTCTTTAAAATTTTTTCTGGGGGCGCCTGAGTGGCTCATTCAGTTAAGCCTCTGACTTCTGCTCAGGTCATGATCTCATGGTTCGTGGGCTTGACCACTGTGTCAGGCTCTGTGCTGGCAGCTCAGAGCCTGGAGCCTGCTTCGGATTCTGTGTCTCCCTCTGTCTTTGTCCTTCCCCCGCTCATGCTCTGTCTCTGTCTCTGTCTCTGTCTCTCTCTCTCTCAAAAATTAATAAATATTAAAAAATTTTTTTTCTGGATTTACTCAGATATTGTTAATGATTTTTGTATCCACTGTCGTGAAGAAGTATGTGAGTATAGTTTCCTTTTTTATAATGTAATGTTATTCTCTGATTTTGGTACGAAGGTAACACTAGCCTCATTAAATGAGTTTAAGAACTATTCCTTCCTTCTGCTTTTTGAAAGAATTTGTGTAGGGTTGGCATGTTTTTGTACTTGGAATATATGATTGAACTGAGCAGTGAAGCAATCCGGGTCTGTAGTTTTCTTTGTAAGAAACTTTTAAACTCAAATTCAGTGTATTTTAAGAGCTGTAGAGCTGTTCAGCATTTCTTTTTTCTCTTGAGCCAGTTTTGTCATATGGGCCTTCAAGAAACTTGTCCGTTTATCTTAGTTATAAAATTTTTTTTATAGCATTGTTTAGAAAATTCCTTTATTTTTCTTTTCATGTCTGTAGGATTTGTATTGATTTGCCTGAGGGATTACTTATTGACCTTTTCCAAAAAAGTTTTTGTGTATCAATTTTTCTTTGCCCATTTCTATTTTATTAATTTCTCATTTTTTTTCTTTCTTTAGGTTTAACTTCTTCTTTTTCTAGCCTTTTACTTTGGGAACAGATCATTATGTTTTGGACTTTCTCTTGTAATGGCATTTTCCTCAAAACACTGCTTAACCTATATCTTACAAGTTCTGATGGGTTCTGTTTTCATTCTATCCAAAGCATTTTCTGATTTCTCTTTGTCATTTCCTCTGTGACTCCTGGGTTATTAGAATTGTGCTTTGTTTCCAAATATTTGATTATTCCCAAATATCTTTCTAGTTTAATTATATCATAATGGAAGAATATATTCTGTATGATTTTAGGCCTTTCAATTTATTGATCCTTTTTTTTGAGGCTCAGAATAATGGCTTTGTGAATGTTCCATGTTCATTAGAAAAGAATACTGTGCTGGTTTAGGACATGTTAGTTGATCGTGTGTGTTCAAATCTTCTATAACTTTATTTTTTTGTTCTATTTGTTTTCTTTCAGTTACTGTGAGAGAAATATTAAAATCTCCAAAATGATTGACTGTTTTCCTTTCCATTCTTTAATTAGTACTTGCTTTCATTTATTTTGAAGCTGTGTTAACTGTGTGTGTGTGTGTGTAGACCTAATTACAGTATGGGAGGCTCGGGGGTTCCCCACACATCCGCACAATTTCTGGACATTAGTTAGATGTCCTACAATTCAATTCTGACACTGTCTACCTAGACATAGCATTTGATTCTACAGGTGAAGGGCTCAGTCCTGCAAGAACTGCCTCTGTCTCTCTCCTTCAGATGCCAGTTAACAGATCTAGATTGTCTCCTGGGGTTCTGACCAACCTGGTATAGTTGGAAGGATAAAATGACCCCCGTTTTGGGTTTGATTAATTTGCTAGAGTGACTCATAGGACTCAGGGAAACACTTTATTTACTAAATCACAGTTTATTGTAAGGATATAACTTAGGAATGGCCAAATGGAAGGGACACATGAGGCAAGATACATAGGAAAGGGTGTGCCCTCTCCAGGTGCTCCACTCTCCCTGCATCTTTTCGTGTTCACCAACTTGGAAGTTCTCTGAACCCTGTCCTTTTGGGTTTTTATGATGTCTTAGTTACATAACTACAGTTGATTAAATCATTGCTCTTTGGTGATTAATTCATCCTGTAGCCCCCCTCCCCAAAGGTCAGAGGGTAGTGGGGCTAAAATTACAGCCTTCTAATCATATAATTGGTTCTCCTGGCAACCAGACAGTCCCTATCTTTAGGTGCTCTCTCACAGTCCCCTCCTTAACATAAGACATCTTTATAGTTCTCACTTAAATTCTAAGGGTTTTAGAATCTCTATGCTAGAAACAAAACTAAATACATATTTTTATTGTAAATCACAATAGACTTAGTATCATTACATCTTCCTAATGAATCCACTCTTCTAACATTATATAGCCCTCTCTATCCCTGATAATGTATTACTTGTTCTGGATTCTGCATTTTCCATTGTTACTAGCCACTGTATGCTTCTTTCGATTAATACTTTTGTGGTATATCTTTCTGTCTTTTTAGTTTTAACCTACCTCTAACTTGTTTTTAAGGTAGGCTTCTTATAGATAGCGTACAGTTGTGTCTTTAATTGTAATTACTACAATGTTTACCCTTAACATAGTATCATTCTCAAAATGTTTGGATTTAAATCTGCCATTCTGATATTGTACTTTGTTTTTTCCACACTTGATTTTTGTTTCTTTTATCCTATTTGCCTCCCTTTAGATTGAGTATTCTTTATGATACTGTTGTATTTATCTTTTTATTAAAAAACAGTTGCTGGGCTCCTGGGTGACTCATTCGGTTTGGCATTTGACTTCGGCACAGGTCATGATCTCGCGGTTCACGAGTTTAAGCCCCGTGTGGGCTCTGTGTTGATAGCTCAGAGCCTGGAGCCTGCTTCGGATTCTGTGTCTCCTGCTCTCTCTGCCCCTTGCCCACTCACACACTCTCTCTCTCTTTCTCTTTCTCTCTCTCTCTCAAAAATAAACATTAAAAAAAATTTTTTTTTAAATTAAAACAGTTGCTGTAGGGTTTTTAATACACATTTTTTTTTAATGTTTATTTATTTTGAGAGAGCAGAGGAGAGGCGGGGGCAATGAGACAGGGAGAGCGAGAAGCCCACGCAGGCTCCATGCTGTCAGTGCAGAGCCTTACACAGGCTCATACTCATGAACTGTGAGATCATGACCTGAGCTGAAATCAAGAGACGGTCAGCCCAACCAACTGAACCACTTAGGGCACCCCTATAATATACATCTTTAACATTATGCTCTACTTTCAAATAACATTGTAATGTTTTCTTCATAGTGCAAGATCTTGACAACATACATCATTCCTCTCTCTCATATTTGTGCTGCTGTTGTCACACATTCTACTTCTATGTACATGTTATATACCCCACAATACATTGTTACTATGTTTGTGTTAAGTAAGTTAATTATATTTTAAAGATATTTAAAAATGAGAAAAAAGTCTTTTATATTTACATACAAATATACCTTTTTTTTTTTTAAAGTTTATGTATTATTGAGAGAGAGTGCGAGCAGGGGAGGGGCAGAGAGAGAGAGAGGGAGACACAGAATCCTAAGCAGGCTCCAGGCTCCGAGCTGTCAGCACAGAGCCCCCTGTGAGGCTTGAACCCACAGACTGTGAGATCATGACCCAAGCAGAAGTCAGACATTTAGCTGACTGAGCCACTCAGGCGCCCCACAAATTTATCTTTTTGGTGATCTTCATTTCCTGGTCTAGAATCAGATTTCCATTTAGTACAATTTTTCTTATGCCTGAAGAATATTCTTATGACGTTTCTTGTACTGCACATGCATTGGAGCTTAATTCTTTCAGTTTTTGGTTATCTGGGGAAAGCATTTTCCTTGATACTTGAAAGATTTTTTTACCAGGCACAAGACTGTTCAGGTTGAGGTTGAAGTAACCTTTTGGATATATAGATTTTAAGTTTAGGAGATGAGGCATTCAGTATTGGTGGAAAAGCACTGAAGGGCTCTAGCTGGGCTGGTCCTTGGGTCTTGTGGATGTTGGCTAGCTGGGAATAATGTGGATAGAGGATTGATGGTATTATTTATAAAGAAGTGATAACGCTGTGAAGGTTAGTGGGTGGGAGAAATAAGGACTGGGTTTCAGAGTCGTCCTTGAAACTACCATATAACTCTTTTGCCCTCACTTTTTTTTTTCTAAGTTTTATTTATTTAAGTAATCCTTGTACCAAATGTGGGGCTCGAACTCTTAACCCCTAGATCAAGAGTTGCATGCTCCTCTGACTGAGCCAGCCAGGTGCCCATGCCCTCACTTCTAAGACAATTATAACATTAATCATTATCATAAAACACACACACAACTCAGAATGACAATTAAAAGTATCATTATACTCTTTTGAGAATGTTTCAAGAAAACCTACTTTAAGGTAGAGTGAGATTTTTTTTAAAGCATATATAAAATTTTAGGTATGAAATACGTATGTGAGGCAGTAAAAGATAGGAATCATTAGAGTCTTAAAATCAAGTAAGGGGCAGAATAAGCAAAACTCTATCTCTGTTCATTACTAATGGTCCGGTTTTATTAATGTTTGCTATTTCTTCTTAAATATTTTCTTAATGTTTATTTTTGAGAGCGAAAGAGAGACAGAGTATGAACTGGGTAGGGCAGAGGGAGACACCGAATCTGAAGTAGATTCCAGACTCTGAGCTTTCCACGCAGAGCCTGATGCAGGGCTTGAACTCACAAACCATGAGATCATGACCTGAGCTGAAGTCAGAGGCTTAATTGACTGAGCCACCCAGATGCCGCTGTTTATCATTTTCTTCTATCTTTAATATATATTTGATATTAAAATATTTTATCAACATTTTATATGCTTTATTGAAAGTTGACAAGTGCAGCTGTTAAATACAGTGACACCTTACAACTGTGTAGAGAACATGCACAGAAACAAATGCATATAACTACTATACAGGTAATATGCAGAAACCCCTACTGGGAGATCCATTTCATTAGCTAGAATGGGTCATTTTTCAAAGTATTCAACCAGCTCAATCAAAAGACTTCAGCGAACAGGAATTTACTTCAAGATATTCAGCAACTAGAAGAGTTCAGATTACACAAAGTGACTGACGATGCCAGATTCTTAAAATTTCTTCAGGTGTAGTTTTCTTCATGTAGCATTTTTTCTGTAGATCTCTGTATAAAAGACAATTCACACCTCTTCAGACATCTAGATTTCAATCTGTACAACATAAATAGTAGTTACAGCCCTCTATTGTACAAAACAGTTCCACTACATACACAAATATACAATAAGCAAAACAACCTTCATGGTAAGATAGCCTGGGTCCCAGCTACCTGTCACCATCTCAAAGAATTTTGTGTCATCTACTGTTTTAGAAAGAGGCACAGTACTGTCATTTTATGGATTTTTGGTGACAGTCGTCAATTTGTATGATGAACTATGTTTCCCCTCATCTTAGGTGAGACTATGTGTCAGTCTTTACTCTGACCTCCCTTTCAAGTTCCTCATGGGGAAGAGGAGAGAGGAAAGTCCACTGGAGCCCCACTGCTTCTAACCCCATGGAGTATACTACGTGCAAGCAGGAGAGAACTCTTGGGAGCAGGGATGGGGAGCAGGGAAGGGATGATGGAAAGGCACACAGCTCCTCAGTATGAATGGAACCACTTCTCACATATCTGCCAAGCTGCAGGAAGTCCCAGTATATCCATGCTAATTATCTGATTAACCTTTAATTCACCCAACTAAGAAATTTCTTCAAGCCAAAAGCACATGAGTGTTTAATACTGGAAAACAGACACAATGGCATAGGTCAGCTTCACTTCTCTTGTGCAGTGAGCAGTGAAATGGGTGACTGTAGAGGTGGATGGATTCCCCCTTGTACATCTTCTCTGGTCTGTTCAGTTCAGACAGCAGCAGCCAGTTCTTCAGGGGCATGGGAGGCTATGCGGTTGGTCCTGAGCCCTGGAACGCTGGCTGGGCTGGGGGCTGTGTGGTCACAGGGCGGGAGCCAGTCTGCAGCTGGGCCTGAAACTGGGCAAGCTGCTCAGGACTGGCCAGTGTCTTCAGCAGATTGTTTTCCTGCTCCAGGGAATTTTTCTCTATTAGTTCTTTGATTTGCTCTTTAAGGGTTTCCACTTCCTCTCTAACCACATACATCAGATGGCTTTTCACCAGATCCATAGCTTGCTCGATTTTGTTGTCAGTAGCTACCACACTTGCACCCAAGGAGCTATTGTCAAGTCTCACAGAAGTGTTTTCAGTCTCCAGCAAGGATGACAAGAAAGAAATTGAAAAATGTCTCAGTTGGTGAACTCCTAGATCCATCACCACTGGTCTACACCATTGGGATTTCATGCAATTGCAGCCACAAACAGCCTCACGGGAAAAAGGAATACCAGCAGCCTTGTTTGAGCTAGATAAAAATCTTCTAGCTTTTTGCAGCCCAGGGAGAAACAGAAAACAGCAGCCCTGGTTTAAAGAAACCCAGCTTCTGGGGCTTGGTGATCCCAGGAAGATGCTGATCCCACTGCTGTGTGGAGAAGCCTCTGAGGTCTACCGCCGGGCTCCACTAAGGCTTTTCAATATTAAAATATTTTTAATGTTTATTTTTTATTTTTTTAACGTTTTATTTATTTTTGAGACAGGGAGAGACAGAGCATGAACAGGGGAGGGTCAGAGAGAGGGAGACACAGAATCTGAAACAGGCTCCAGGCTCTGAGCTGTCAGCACAGAGCCCGACGCAGGGCTCAAACTCATGGACCGCGAGATCATGACGTGAGCTGAAGTCAGCCGCTTAACCGACTGAGCCACCCAGGCGCCCCTAATGTTTATTTTTTAAAGAGGGGGAGAGAGCACGTGCTCAAGTGGGGGAGAGACAGAGAGAGAGGGAGACAGAGAATCTGAAGCAGGCTCCAGGCTCTGAGCTGTCAGCACAGAGCCCGATATGGGTCTTGAACCCATGAACTGTGAGATCATGACCTGAGCTGAAGTTGGACACTTAACCTACTGAGCCACCCAGGCGCCTCAATATATATTTGATATTTAAAGTAACCTTAAATTAACCAGTTCTGGAAAATTGCAGTTATCTGCTATAATTTTCAAGGAAAAAACTAATTAATGATTGGTAGCATGCATGATAAGAATTGAAGATGCTAGCTAATTTACAGGATAACCTTTCTTAGACTTCAAATTTACATAGTGTAAGATAACCTTTTAGGAGTTTAAAAACTAGTGAGCCAGACTAGAATGTTCTTTTCAGACTGTATTCAATAACTTTACAGGCTATTGTAAGTATATTCATATATTAATCCTATTGCACATGTTGCTAGATAGGGTCAAGATTAGGTAAATGGAATATAGGATGTGTAGCACTCTGATTTTATAACTGAACTTTAAAAATTCAGTTTACATTAATTTAAATTCTGTAGACTTTAAAAGGATTTTCATTGTTTTTATCTCACGTGAGTCTGTTTTACTAGAAGTTTTACTGTTTTAGATTTAGAACTGGTTTCATCACTGATCAAATGATGTGATCATCCACCAGGTACTTTGACCTCCCTAGGGTCAGTTCATTAAGAATTGTTAAATGTGGGCTTTTGACTGGGTCTGTAGTTTTTCTAGAGCTCTTTTTTCCTTAAATAAATTCACATGGAATCCTGGATAGTAAATAGATGGTTGGTTTTATATATTTTATAAGTTAGGAGTTCAGATAAATTATATCAACTTGGAATTTACCCATGAGATAAGACTTTTCAAAAGAAAAATTTGAATTGGCTGCCTTACATTGGACCCATCTTCCTATTAATATTTGTTTTATTTTAGTTGCGTGGCATATAGAAGATAGTAGGTATAAATGCTAATAGTTTTTTTTTTTCTTTTTTTTCTTTTTAACAGCTTTACAGTCTCAGGAAACTCTTCATTTAAATATATGTGGCAGGAGAAACTATTCTGACTTTTGTCCCAAGATGAATTTACTCAGCAAGACAGAACATTGACAGTCTCCTGTGTTTTAAAATTATACAATCCGTATGTTTAGGGCATTAAAAATATTTAAAGCAAATTTTAGTCAAGGGTTTGTATAAGTCATAATGTCAGAGACCCAACTCAGGCCTGTTGTGATTTGAGAGCTCTTTATATCCTATTTTATGATTTTTTTCTTATCAAAAAATGATAATTTATAGACCTAGATACATTGGTTTTTGGCTTATTTCCCTATGTTTGTGACTCAGAATATTTAAACCTTTTAAAGACATTTGTACCAATTTTGTGACTAATTATTATTTATTTCTTTCTCCAGGGAAATGAGGCAAGTTATCCTTTGGAAATGTGCTCACACTGTAAGTCACATATTCTTGTTATCAAGAATTTCTTTCATTTACACATCTCTCTCTATATATGTATATATCATACACCTCTGTATATCTACATAGTAAAGTTAACCCTTAACTATTTAAAATGAGTAATGAATTTGACTTTGTCTTTTAAAGTTATCAGAGCAGGGAACTGTTTTTGTTTTTTTTTTTTTTAATAGAGCTGCTCTTTATTATCTGTATTGTGCTGTAGTTACAAATCAGCCCTCAGATCTCAGTGGCGTAACCCAACAGAAGGTTTTCAGATTAACAAAGTTTCAGGTAAACAGTTAATTTACTTATCCTTTGGTTATATAAAATAAAGTGTGTTGAAGGCAAAACTTCGATAGACCAAATAGCTATTGCCAAAGATGTTTCTCAGAGGAGTGAAGAGTATAAGAAGTGTGGGGTGGTCTGGTTCTTTCTGAGTGTACTGGAAAATGTAAAGAAAGAAAATGACAGTTTTTGAAATTCTTGATTTAAGGATCAGAGCACTAGGGAGCTTATATAAAAATCATAAAGTCTCTTGTATGGAAGAGCAGTGATTGGGAAAGGGAGAGATCTTTAGAATTGGAATAGGGACTGTTGGTAAGTTCAGATGGCATCACGAGGTCCCAGGATACCCAAACAGTTCTGAACCTTCCTTGCTATTTCTATTAGATGTAACTGGTCCTTCCCCATTTGGAGACATTATCTTGCAATGAAGTGTCACTTGGTTTGTTTGTCACTTTCCCAGTTGCCCTTTGTTTCATTAGTCTCCTTTCTTTTCCCAAAACCTGTGTTAATTTCATTCTCTTCAACACCTTTGCTTGCTTATGCGCTCTGGGTAGAATACTGTTCTATCAGCTCTTTATTTGACGTTGTTGTCATTCAGCTGTCAGCATAAATGTCACCCCTTTGGAGATGTTTTTTCTCTCTCTGCTTAGATTCTCTGTCATGAATAGTACCCCATTTATTTTCTTTGTAGCAGTTATAATAAGCTGAAATTATTTATCATTTCATCTTACATTTTGTAACTTCTATAATTTGTTTTTAAATGCTTATTCATTTATTTTGAGAGAGAGCGTGTGAGCAGGGGAGAGGCAGACAGAGGGAGAGAGAATCCCATGCAGGCATTGAGCTTGTCAGTACACAGCCCAACACAGGGTTCGGTCCCATGAGCTGCAAGATCACAACCTGAGCATACATTTTTGACAAATAATGCATACACTGTTAAAGCTGCCCCTTTCAGTTTTATCTTCAGAACTTAATAGTAAGTCTTCTTTCTTACTACTTCATCTATGCTTTGATGAAACTGTTGAGCCATGTCACTGAAGATCTGTAGTTGTCAGTGATTGTGTAACCAGCTATGAACCTATCTGGGTTCTTCTACCCAGTTTATAGCTTTTTTTTCTCTGTTCCCTATTTGGTTCACTAGAATAAAATGTGCTTTTATAATATTTTATACATGATTTGGATGATTTCCCCAAAATGAACTTGTCTACATTGAAACCACCAGTTTTCTCCCATCCACATATTGTAGTAAATTTTTTTTGTCATTTAAAAAACTTCTTTAAGTTTTTTTTTTATGTTTATTTTTGAGAGAGAGACAGAGACAGAGCACAAGTGGGGGAGGAGCAGAGAGAGAGGGAGACACAGAATCTGAAGCAGGCTCCAGGCTCTGACTGTCAGCCCAGGGCCCAATCAATGCGAGGCTCAAACTCAAAACAAACAGTGAGATCATGACCTGAGCCAAAGTTGGACACTCAACTGACTGAGCTACCCAGGAGCCCCTAAAAAAATTTTTTTTAACATTTGTTTATTTTTGAGAGAGAGACAGAGACACAGAATTGGAAGCAGGCTCCAAGCTCTGAGTTGTCAGTGCAGAGCCTGATGCAGGGCTTGAACTCAGGAATCGTGAGGTCATGACCTGAGCCAAAGTCGGACTCCCAACCGACTGAGACACCTAGGCACCCCTGAAAAACTTCTTTATATTATTGGAAGAGGTTAGTGTTATCTGTGAATAACTACCATTATAGATAAGAATGTTAAAACTCATTTTTTTTTAAATTTATTTATTCTTGAAAGAGAGAGTGTGCATGAGCCCGGGAGGGGCAGAGGGGGAGAGAGAGACTCCCATGCAGGATCTGTACTGTCAGTGGGGAGCTAGACTCAAGGCTCGAACTCATATGAGATCATGACCTGAGCCAAAATCAGGAGTCGGATTTTCACTGACTGAACTACCCAGGTGCCTCTGTTAAAACTAATTCTTGAGGCACTTCACTATTTATATGTCCCTGTTCAGGTTAAATAATGTCTTGCCTTCTCACCTCTTCAAGACTCACCTTAATTCTGTGTTCTTGATGGGTTCTTATGTAATTGTCTCAGGCTTGAGTGGTCTCAGCTCTTCAGGTAGTTACTGTCTGTTTTGTTCCTTTGGTATTTACCTTAAAAAAGGTAAGAAGATTCAGGGCGCCTGGGTGGGTCAGTCAGTTGAGCGTCCAACTTCAGTTCAGGCCATGATTTCAGAGTTCGTGGGCTTGAGCCCCACATCGGGCTCTGTGCTGACAGCTCAGAGCCTTGGAACCTGCTTCGAATTCTGTGTCTCTCTCTCTCCACTCCTCCCCCACTCATGTTCTGTGTGTCTCTCTCAAAAATGAATAAACATTTAAAAAATTAAAAGTAAGAAGATGGTAAATTATATTCTGCAAGGTACTGTCTTCAGCCCTGTGATATACGGATAAAGTAAGCACCCACAAAGTACTTACAGTCTGGCTATTGGGTAAAATTATTATAGTACAAGTAAACCATTATGAAAAATAAAAATTCTAAGGAGGGAAAATTACTTTTGGTTACAGAAGTTAAGAGCTTTGTGGATGGGGTGATGAAATTGGTTTTGAAAGCTACATAAGATTCGAATGCTGATTAATTCTTTACCTGTCTGGTCCTGTTTGTCTTTTTCAGTCTCCTTAAATTTCATCCAGGTCTTCAACATTCTATCCAAATCCCTTGCATAATCCTTTCCAGTACTCTGCTTTTAATCAATGCCTTGTCTCCTGAGTCTTAAGAAAACTGAAAACATTTTAAGTGTTAGCCTCCTCATGCCCCTCCATCTTCTACCTCTGCCTGCCAGTTTTCTCAGTGCCAGTCATGCTTAACTGACTCCTTCTGTCAGTGTCAGTTTGGATTATACCCCCTTATTCAAGGTCAGCCTCCTTCCTTGTGCTTTTAACCTCATCCACTCTCATCTCTAGGACCTTATTTTGTTTCTCTGTCTTTTCCTATATATCTTAAGTTTTAGCTCTTCAGTTTACACATATAATCAACTATGCTTTGATTCTGATCCTTCATGTACCTCCTAGTTTTTCTTCACTTTTTCTCCTATTTGAGCTTCTCAAAAAAAGAGCATATACTGTACAGTTATCTCCATTTCCTTATTTCTTTTTTTTTCAACTTTAATTTACTTTTAATAACATGTAGTATTAGATTTTAGAGTAAAAGAAGGCAATAGTGAAACATCTGACAAAATGCAGTTGCATAATTTGGTTAAATGTAAGAATAGTGCCTCTTTACACTATAGAAAATGACCCAGCCAATAAGCAACACAGCATAGATCAAAGACTAAAATTTCACTCTTCCAGTCAAGTTAGGTCACTTAATCTGTCACTACGGATTAAATGTTCATAATGAACATAATTTCTGAATCTCAAAATACCCCAGAGATGAAGATATACTAAATATTTCTAAGTTTAACAGAGGTTAAAAAATTTAATAGGTCAGATCAAAAGCTAACAAAAACACTTATATTACAAAAAAAGAAGTCTTGCCACAGTTTGTGTAATAAGTACTGTATACCTAAGTTCAAATTCCAACTCTACCTTTTACTAGCTTTGTGACCTTGAGCACTTAAGTTATTTAACTTTTCAGTACTTTGGTTTCCTCATCTGTAAAATGGTAATAGTACCTGTTGTATAGAATTGTTGTTACTCAGTTAATACATGCAAACTGCTTTCAGCAATGCCTACAACTTACTAAGCACTATAAAGTGTTTGCCAATATCACTAATTAGAACAGCAGTATTCTGGATGTTAATGCTCTTGTCAAGACCAAGGAAAGAACTTTGAGTCACCAGGTTATACTCACATAGTATCTATTTCCTTATTTTTGCTAATTTCTTGGCCTGCTGCAATCTGGCTTTTATCTTTTACTACTCTAATGAAACTGTTACTCTTAAAGTCAATTTCATTTTATTGACACATTGACTATTTGCCAAACCTGATGGATTAAAAACACCTGTAAAATCATTTGTGCTGTTTTGGGGAAATTGGAGCATGATTGTTTAATATCAAGGAGTTAATTATTAATTGATTAATATTTTTTCAAGTAGTGTTATTGTGATGTTTTTAAAAATAATGTCTTTTAAAGATAATACTGAAGTTACAAGGAAATGATATGTCTGGAATTTGCTCTAAGATAATTGAAGTGGGTGTATAAATAAGATTTCTCATGTGTTAATGGTTGAACAGTTGGATGATAGGTATATAGAATTCATTAAACTAGTCTCTCACCTTTGTATGTGTTTGAAATTTTCCATTATTAAAAGTTTTTTTTTTTTTTTTTTTAATTAGAGTGCAAGCTGGGGGGCGGGGTGGGCAGAGGATCAGAAGCGGGCTCCGTGTGACAGCAAAGAGCCCAGTGTGGGGCTTGAACTCATGAACCTTGAGATCATGACCTGAGCCGAAGTCGGGCGCTCAATCAACTGAGCCACACAGGTGCCCCCAGAAGTTTTTTGTTTTGTTTTATTTTTTAATGAATGGAAAAAGGGAGGAGGAAGAAACTAAAAGTAATATCAAGGAGCAATAATTAATTTATAGCTAAGTATGGCATATGCAGCACAGCAAGCTTTAATAATAAGAGGGTATTTTTAAGCTCATTTTCACCAATAAAGGAATTGAGGCCTTGACAGTAAAAGCATAAGTGCAATACCTGGCATAGAGCAGATGCTGAATAAATATCTGTTGACTGAATAAGCTAGTTAGAACTCAGAGCTGGACTACATAGACAACTACTTGGATAATTTTAAAGGCTGTACCTTTAGGAAAACCCAGTGGTTACCAGTCACCCCATTTATTTTCATAAATAATCACAACAAATACTTATATGGCATTTAACATGTGCCAGGCATTATTCTAAGCACTTCACATATATTAACCTTTTTAATCTTTACAATAGCTTCATGAAAGAGGTTTACTTTCCCTGCTATATAGATGAGAAAACAGGCAGAGAGACCTTCACTAACAGACTTAAGGCCACACAACAATAGGAAAAGTAACAAAACTATGAGTTGATCTCAAGTAGTCATGCTCCAGAGTCATATATTTTTTTTAATGTTTATTTTAGAGAGTGTGTGGGTGTGCATGAGTGGGGGAGGGGCAGAGGGAGGGAGAGAGACAGACAGACAGACAGATAGACAGACATATAGACAAAGGATCCAAAAAGTAGGCTCTGTGCTGACAGTAGAGATTGTCAGGGCTCTAACTCCCAAACCATAAAATTATGATCTGGGCCAAAGTCAGACGCTTAACCGAACCAGCCACCCAGGCATACCACGGTTATATTTTTAATCACAATACTATGTAGTCTTCCGTATAGTAAATATTACATGATTAATGTTACGTTTGTGTTTACATGAATGATTTTAGACAAAACTGGATTGTCTAATATGTAGATAAGTATTCTTTTATTGTCTCACAATTCAGCATTTACTTTTTATTGAGTTAAATTATTCTAAGCCATTGTGACTTTGGCTAACTTGTCTGGACCAGGAAATGTATACTCTCTTGGGTGATTTGTTCAAAGATGGGACCTTAGTTGTAACTTGGCATGGTAACTTGGAAAAGTGACTCAGTGCAAGATACTACTTTAGATAGTTTAAGCAGAGGACTAAAATGGGGGAATAGTTGGAGGTATGAGTGGAAAATCAGATTCAGCTAATTTTTACTGCTGATAAAACCAGTATAATTCTGAATGTTTTTGATAAAATTGGTAAACATAGGGCTTATTTTGTAAACTGAATGTAGATGAAAGACTAAGAAATCTTCTATCTAAAAAGATGTCTCAGTTTTCTTTCATTAGAAGGTGACCCAAGAAGAGCTTGGCAGACTCTGAAGGCATGTCTTTTGCATAAAGAACTATAAGACATCATTAGCCTATAGGACACTGCTCTCATTTTGAGTAAACAGTCTCGTAGTCAGGCAGTTTTGTTTCTGTTTTGAGTATTTACAGGTGACTTGAAAGTGTGGAGATAATTGACCTTACTTTGTGCTGTTAATTTCTGCTCTCAATCAGATGGTCTCAGGGAAATTTACATGTTCATATTCTTTGATCTAGTTTTTCTTTGTTATGAAAACAAAACTTTTTCAAAGAAAAAGTTCCTCTAAATTTAATTTCCTCTTTTTCTGCATTCTTTTTTCCTTTCTTATTTGAACTAGCTTAATTCCATTCAGTCTTTTTTTTAATTTACATCCAAATTAGCATATAGTGAAACAATGATTTCAGGAGTAGATTCCTAAGCCCCTTCCTTACACATTTAGCCCATCCCTCCTCCCACAACCCCTCCAGCAACCCTCAGTTTGTTCTCCATATGAGTCTCTTCTGTTTTGTCCCCTTCCCTGTTTTTATGTTATTTTTGTTTCCTTTCCCTTATGTTCGTCTGTTTTGTCTCTTAAAGTCCTCATATGAGTGAAGTCATATGATTTTTGTCTTTCTGACTAATTTCACTTAGCATAATACCCTCCAGTTCCATCCATGTAGTTTTTAAATAATATGTGTTCTAAAGAGTGATTTCTGGTTGACTATCAAACCTTTATTCATCATCTCAAATCTTTGGAGGAAACCTTTTTAATATTTATTGATATTAAATTCAGTTTGAATGTGCACAGGTGAAAATAGTAAAACATTTTATTCCTAAAATGCCATTCAGTATTACTTAAAATTTTTTAAATGTTATTTTTGAGAGAGAGAGACTGTGAGTGGGGGAAGGGCAGAGAGAGAGGGAGATGCAGAATCTGAAGCAGGTTCCAGGCTCCAAGCTGTCAGCACAGAGCCCCACGTGGAGCTTGGAGTCAGGAACTGTGAGATCATGACCTGAGTCGAAGTTGGACACTTAACCGCCTGATCCACCCAGGGGCCCTAAAGCTATTTATTTTAAACCTTTTTGTCATTAACTTTGAAATTGACTTCTGTATTTGTTACTTTGATTAAAATGTTCATAAATTCATATCACATAGTCCATGTTTCTTTTTTTTTTTTAAGTGTTTATTTAATTTTGAGAGAGGGTGTAAATGTGGGAGGGGCAGAGAGAGAGGGAGACACAGAATCTGAAGCAGGCTCCAGGGTCCAAGTCATCAGCACAGAGCCCGACACTGGGGCTCGAACTCCCAAACCATGAGAGCATGACCTGAGCCGAAGTCAGACGCTTAACTGATTGGGCCACCTAGGCGCCCCACATAGTTCATATTTCTTAGTCTACCAGCTGTGATTTACCATTTACTTAATTATATAGTGATCCTGAACTCTATTTTACCTAGTCTGCTGAGAATTGCTTATATTCTACTTTCTTTCAGTAAAGCCTTAGAGCTGAGCCATGAAGGCAGGGGAAAAAAAAGTTTTCTGGGGGCCATGGGTGGCTCACTTTGTTAAGCAGTTAAGCATCAGACTCTTGTTTTCAGCTCAGGTCATGATCCCAGGGTTGTGAGATTGAGCCCCGCTTCAGGCTCTGTGCTGAGTGTGGAGCCTGCTTGGGATTCTCCTCCTCTCTCTGCCCCTCCCCTACTCATGTGCACTTTTTCTAAATAGATAAATAGACATTAAAAAAAAAAAAGATTTTGAAGTCTTTTAAAGTATAGTGTATGACTTGAACATCTGGGTTTTGAGTTGTTACCGTGACTTGCTGTTATATGTCTCTTTTTTTACAAATACCTGGATTGTCTTCTAGGTTCTAAATATTTTGGGGTTTTTAATAGTAGTCTTGGGGCACCTCGGTAGCTCAGTCCATTAAGTGTCTGCATTTGGCTCAGGTCATGATCTCATGGTTTGGTGAGTTTGAGCCCCATGTTGGGCTCTGTGTTGACAGCTTGGAGCCTGGAGCCTGCTTCACATTCTGTCTTTCTCTCTATCTCTCCAATAAGCACAAAAATTTTAGAAGTAGTCTTAATAAAAAGTGAGGTGCTAGACTATCCCATGTTGGTATGGCAGCACTTACAAATTTGTAGTTTTAACAGTGAAGTTCATGACATAGCCTACCACAAATTTGAATAATTTCGTAGGTGATAAGGAGAAGTCAGTTACTTTAGCTGGTGAAAAGGCCTAGCCATCCAGTTAGCAGAAGTATGATAAATTCTTGGATCTCCTTCAGAATGTTAGAGCAAAGAATAAGGAAAAATATACCAAAAAAGAAAGCTTTGTGGCACATATACAGACAGTAATAGCAACTGCCTAAAGGAAATTTCAAGAGATGTAGTAGATAAAAATAGAAGCAAAACTAATGATTGAAAAGTAGGAGAAAATTTCCCTCACCTGAAAAATAAAATCTTCTGATTGAAAGAGCATTCTGATTACCAAGAAGTTTAGATGAAATATGATCAACATTTAGTCTCAACTTCTTTTGAGAAGTTTACATTTAAAAATTTCAGGAGTGAAAAGAAAATTCTAAAAGCTGCTAGTTGGGGGAAAAATTGCCTAAAAAGAATAGGAGTGTTTTGGCATTGGATTTCTTAGATATTAGAAAGCAGTGGAGCAATGTATTCAAAGTTCTGAGTTCCTAAACCTAGAGTTTGATACCAGCTAAATGATTGTTCAGGTGTGAGATCAAATTAAAGACATTTTCAGAAATTTAGGGACTTTTGGGAAATTTACCTTCTATAAGTTTTTGAATATGTAGTCAGAGAAATGAAATAGAAGTTAAAGCAGATGAGATCCGCAAAACCAAATCTCTAAGACACCAGTGAAAATCACAGGATAATAACTATGCCTATGGGCCTAGAAAGCAGTTGGTACAAATTAGAGCAAGAAACCAGAATTGTCTGTGAAGAGTCTTCAAGAAGAAAGAAAAGAATATAAATTGTGTGCTGGAATTTCTTTTCTTTTTTTCTTTTTGGAATTTCTTAAGGTAAAAGGCAAATCATTATAAGAAAAATAGAGATTGGGTATGTAGTGTGACATTATTGATGATAAACCACGTTAAGCTCTGGAGCAGCCATAAAATCTTGAATAATTGGTGCTAAAAGTAAAAGAAGTCTTAAATATGCATTCTTTTGTAAAAAAAAAAAAATCCCATATTTTGGGGCGAGTTGGGGTTGGGGAGTGGTACAAAGCTTTAAAAAAGTGCAACTAAGTGTTTAAACACAACATGACACAGGAACATGATCCTAGGGTTGTGGGATTGAGCCCTGTGTTGGGCTCCGTACTAAGTGTGGAGCCTGCTTGAGATTTGGTCTTTCTCTGCTTCTGGCCCCTGTCCCCTCTCCAGGAAAACCTGGAGAATGTGATGTGTAATGAATGGTTTGGGATTGAATTTGACTTACAAAACATAGGAAATCTTTAAGAGCTGTGTCTTTTCAGGCTTACACTAGCTTACACAGTGTACACATAGGTTAAAAAAAAAAAAAAGTATGTGGGGTGCCTGGGTGGCTCAGTCGGGTATGCTTCTGACTTTGGCTCCGGTCGTGATCTCACGGCTCCTGAGTTCAAGCCCCACATTGGGCTCTGTGCCGATAGCCCAGAACCTGTTTTGAATCCTCTGTCCCCCTCTCTCTCTGCCTCTCTCCCACTCACACCTTTCCTTTCTCTCTAAATAAACTAAAAAAAAAAAAAAAAAGTATGACTTGGTTATTAATAACAATGAGAAAACTTGATGAAGATGTGTTTTTATGGTGTTTTAACTATATGCTTTTTCAGTAGGCTAATTATCTATTTTTATTAGAACCACAGTGTAGATAAACCAAAAAGAGAAAAACAACAGCAATACAAACACCTTCAGTAGGAAAACCAGTAATGTATAACCTGGAGAACATCCCAGAAATCTGTGGTTTGATTTTTATTTCTTTGAGATGAGAACATTCTTATTGTTCTCTTTTCTCCACACTTGCCTGAAAATGCATGTTGAGGAACAGCAGTGTTTAGTATCTCTTAGCTTAATCTTCTGTACTAACTATTCAAATGGAACTAACATATGAAAAGAAATTAGATTAGAAAGTATTTCAAGAAATGCTGTCACTCAGTTTTGCCATCAAGCTTTATAGCATTTGGCAAGTTAAATAATTCTCAGAGTCTGTTTCCTCTTCTTGAGTTTTCATCTCCAAGATTTCTTCCAACAATTTACATTACATGGCTTTTCTATGACAAATTTTTTTCTGAAGCTGTTAGCTCTGAAAACAATTTAAAAAATTTTTTAAGATTATTTTAACTGTGCAGCTTATTTTGACATTTTTGGATAACATTCATTTGCCTGAGTGAGTTCTGGTGTGGTGGATCATTTTGGGTCATATCTTTTATATAAGGTAGGAGGAAGTCTGTGGAACATAACAGTATTCACATTTGGAAGGAACGTTTTAGAAGAAAACACAATTACCAGTATCAGTAACAGAAGAACTGAAATCATTACAGATCCTACAGATGTTAAAAGGGTAACAAGGGAATATTATGAAGAATTTTATGCCAATAAAGTTCTACACCTTAGATTAAATGGAAAAATTTAATCTAAAACAAATACTTAAAACTGACACAACAGTAAAAAAATCTTGATAGAATTATATCTATTAATGAAACTGAATTCTTATTTAAAAACCTTCCCACAAAGAGGGGCACCTGGGTGGCTCAGTCGATTGAGCATCCAACTCTTGATTGCAGCTCAGGTCATGGCCCCAGGGTGGTGGGAGTCAAGCCCTCCATTGGGCTCTGCTGAGCATGGAGCCTGCTTAGGATATTTCTCCCCCTCCCCCTCCCCCTCTCCCTCTTCCTCTCTCTATCCCCCCCCCCCACTTGAGCATGCTCTGTCTCTCTAAAATAAAAATCTTCCCACAAAGAAAACTCCAAGCCAGATGGCTTTACTGGCAATTTCTAACATTTAATGAAAAAAAAGTTATAATCCATATTCCTTCAGAAAATAGAAGCTAGCATTATTACACCATTACCAATACCAAAAATATCATAGAAAACTGTAGACCAACATGCACCATGAATGTACATGTAAAAATCTTTAAATATTTGTAAATCTTATCCAGCAGTATTGTAAAAAGGACAATAAAACGTGACCAAGTGGAATTTATCCTCAGTGTGATTTTAACTAAAAAACAGTATAATTCACTATGTGGGCAGAGTAAGAGAAACATGATCTTAGCAATAGATGGAGCAAAATCTTTGACAGAGTTCAGTGGTAAATATACTTGGCAAATTAGGAATAGAAGGGAACTAAACTCGGATAGAGCACCTGTTAAAAAAAAAAAAAACGACAACCTATAATTAACATCATACTTAATGATGAAAGACTGAATGCTTTCTACCTAAGATTGGGAAAAAAAGCAGTTTTTCACTCTGAAGAAGTGTAGTCAAAGTTGTATTAGAAGTTCCTGGGACTCCTGGGTGTCTCCGTTGGTTAAGCATCCTACTCAACATCTGCTCAGGTCATGATCTTGGGTTCGAGCCCCACATCAGGCTCTGCACTGACAGTGTGGAGCCTACCTGGAATTATCTTTCTCTTCTCTCTGCCTCTCTCTCTCAAAATAAATACATATAAAAAACTTAAGGAAAATTGTACTAGAAGTCCTAGTCAATACATTAAGTCCAGGAAAAAAAAAAATATATTCAGATTAGAAAGGAAGTAGTAAAAAATTATCTTTACTCTTAGATGATGTCATTGTATATATAGTAAATTGTGAGTTACTAGAAATAAGTGAATTTAGCAATATTGTATGATATAAGAACAGAAGGCAAAAATCAGTGGAAGTTTTATATAATCACAATGAATAATTGAAAAAAAAGTGAAATTGACAAAAATACCATTTATAAAGAATAAAAACATGAGGTATTCATGTTAGAAGTTTAACCAAATATATGTAAGATTTGTACACCTAACTATGAAATGTTACTAAGAGAAATCATTAAAAAGACCTAAATAAATGGAGGGAGATGACCACATCATAAAATGAAAGACTTGATTCTGTTGAGGCATCTGTTCTACTCTGATTGATCTATAGATTCAAGTCAACCCCTGTTGAACTCTCAGCAGGCTTTTTGTAAAAATTATCAAACTAATTGCTAATTCCACATGGAAATGTATGGGTCTTAGAAAAGCCATAACAGTTTTGAAAAAGAAGACAAAGTATGAGGACAGTGCTCCTTGATTTAAATATTTACTATAAAACATTAGACTGGTATTGGCATAAGATAGACCAGCCTGTGGAACAGTAGAGGACATAGATCCATATAAATACAAATATATATATGTAGCTTCACTGGCAAAATATATTATTTTATTTTTTAAATTTTTAATTGAAATATAGTTGACATACATAACATTGTGTCAATTTAAGTTGTACAATGTTGATTTGTGTAGTTGATTTTTTACAAATGCGTCAAAGATACCATTGTAAGGGAGACTTTTCAACAAAATATATTTCTATATGAAATAAAAATTTGCCTCTAATCCCATATATAAAAAATTTCATGGGTTATAGATTTAAACATAAAAGCTGTGGAACTTTTAGAAGAATATGTAGGAGAAAATCTTCATGCCGGGTTTACTCAGAGATTTAGTACACATAAAACATGAATCATAAAAGAAAAAATGGATTTCATCAAAATTGAACATTTTTGCTCTTTAAAAGATACCTTTGAAAAGGTAGCTTACAGACTGGGAGAAAATACTTGAACTACCTACATGGTGACAGAGGACTTGTGTCAGTATACAGAGAGAATTTCACAACTTTTTCAGACAACCCAGTTTTTGTTTTTGTTCTTAATTTTTGAGAGAGCATGAATAGGGGAGGGGCAGAGAGAGAGGAAGACAGAGGATCCGAAGTGGGCTCTGTGCTGACAGCAGAGAGGCCCATGAGGGGCTTGATCCCATATGATTCATGAGATCATGACCTGGCCTGAAGTCAGATGCATAAGCGACTGAGCCACCATGTCGCCCCCCAGACAGCCCATTTTTTAAAAGGTAAAATATAAGGGGCGCCTGGGTGGCGCAGTCGGTTGAGCGTCCAACTTCAGCCAGGTCACGATCTCGCGGTCCGTGGGTTCCAGCCCCGCGTCGGGCTCTGGGCTGATGGCTCAGAGCCTGGAGCCTGTTTCCGATTCTGTGTCTCCCTCTCTCTCTGCCCCTTCCCCGTTCATGCTCTGTCTCTCTCTGTCCCAAAAATAAATAAACGTTGAAAAAAAAAATAAAAGGTAAAATATTTGAACAGTTACTTTTCAAACGAAGATATATATGAATTGACAATAATCACATGAGAAAGATGCTCAAGATCATTAGGTCTGAGAAATGCAGGTTAAAACTATAATCATATATTGCTACCACCCGCTAGAATGGCTAAACTTAAAAAAAAACTGTACCACGGGTTGCCAAGGATGTGGAGCTCCTGGAATTCTCATAGGTTGATGGTGAGTGTGTAAAATGGTACACCATTCTGGAAGACCTTTTGACAGTTTCTGAAAGTTCAGCATACAGCTTACCCAGTGACCCTGCAAGTCTAGGAAAATATTTGTTTACAAAAAGACTTTATGAATATTCTTAGTAGCTTTATTTCTAATAATTCCAAACAGGAAACAACAGGTGTGTCTAGTAACAGATGCATACATTTAAAAATTGTGTATATCCATACAGTGGACTCTACTACTCTGCAATAAAAAGGAACAAGCTACTGCCATGTAGCAGCTTGAATTAATGTGAAAAATTAGATGAGAATAAGAAGATAAATAGAAGAGTACACCTATATGATCCCATTTATATGAAATCCTAGACATAATTAGTGACAGAAAGCAGAACAGTGGTTACCTGCTATTGGTGGTAGGGGACGTGATTGAGTGCAGAAGGGCTCGGGAACACTTGGGGATGATGGAAATGTGCTTTTATCTTGATTGTAGTGATGCTTACCTAAGTGTATACATTTGTCAAAACCCGTAGAACTATGTATTTAATAATGTGTTTTTGGAATGTTAAAAGTTGGCTTAAAATTTATTGGCGTTTTACAACTTGATAATTATTTTGTTGGTGCTGCTGTCTAGCTTTTTATTTAACAATTTCATTTTTAAATTACATGAAAATTATAATCCAGAAACACCAAAAATGCACCTTGCCTCTTACATTAGAAAATATGATATATCCCTAAAATCTAGACCTTTTTAAGTATATGCAGGTTTTTCATTTGTAAGAAAAATTTGTGTGACTTTGTGTTAATATTTCATAAAGTACTTTTTCAGTTTTCTTATAATATTGTTAAGGTTCTTTCTTTGCTTTGTTCTGTTGTCAGACTATGCCTTGCAGAATATAAATATTAAACTGCTACACTAAAAGGTTGGTACAGAATTGGGGGCTTTTTTTGCAACTGCTTCTCTGTGACTGTCTCTATCGCGCCCTCTGGTGGGTTTTGCATCTAATTGGGGGTAACATGAAAATCCACTCATTACCTTTGTAGGAGATAAATATTACAAAAGACTTAATAGAACTTTGAAATTAAACTTTAAGTTGAGAAATCACCCAGTATCTTCTATTGATAACACTATAATGCTTTATTCTTGCGGTAGACTTTATAAGAATTATTCAGTAAATGTTTTTCCATAGGTTATTTTGTCCTGTCTGATGGCTCTTTCCAGAATATTTCTAAGATAGAGATTCTGAGATTGCTTACTAGAGTAATCTTTCCTAATAGTTTTCATTCTGTAATATAGTTCTAAATATTCTGCCATACAAAAGAGAAAATTCCTCTTGAAAATATATAGTCAGAAGAGGCTGGAATTCCAGAGTCTGGAATATTTTATGGTGCCAGAAATTAAGGAGATGCTCAAAATGGGGATTGTTGAAAGGTCACACAGGAGCCAACCTGAGGTGGTACCTAAACAAAGCTGGAAAAATTTGATGAATAGTGACATTATTGAATTTTAACCTGTAGAATAAAATAAGTATCTGTGAATCTATGCTGATGTGAATAATTGAATAAAGAAAGAAATGGGGAAGGGGCAGTTTCTATTTGTTTCTTAAATAGGAACGTTTCAATGTACAAGGAGAGGGGAAAAGAAAATCATTAAGCAAATACCATAGTGATTAAATCTTGCACACCAGAGTCGAATTGCCTGTGTATGCTAAAATTAGGTTAGAGTTTTAGGAAAAATGGGATATTTGTATAGTCTCAAAGTATTGTTTCCCCTTCCCCTGATACATTTTTTAAATATTTATTTTTGAGAGAGAGTGAGTGGGGGAGGGGCAGAGAGAGAGGGAGACACAATCTGAAGCAGGCACAGCACAGAGCCCAACACAGGGCTCAGACTCCCAGACCATGAGATCATGGATGCTTAACTGATTGAGCCACACAGGTGCCCCTCCCCTGATATTTTTTAATACAAAGGGAAAGATAGTAGATTTATAGTGGAGAAATCTGACAGACACCACCCTGGCCAATTGATTAAAGTTAACATCACTAGCAAAAAGACATTGACATTGTGAACCCTTTGATAACAATGTGTGCTGATAAGGACACATCATCATTTCTATGGTATTTTTGCCCCAAATGCCAAAATGTATCCTAATCATAAGAAAATATCAGCAAGCTTAAGGTGAGGGACATTTTACAAAATACTGGATTAAAAGTTTCAAGGTCATGAAAGACAAGGGAAGAATTAAGAGCTCTCATAAATTAGAGGAGACTAAGGAGAAATTAAAAAGTCGCAAAAATAAGAGTTCCCAAATACCCCTCAGCTAGCTTCCTCTAATGTTAATGTCTCACTAAACCATAGTACAGTTACCAAAATCAAGAAATTAACATTGGTACAAACTGTTAAACTTCATATTTTAGTAAAAAAACTGGTGACATCTGAAAAGTTCTTTTCCAGGATTCTAAACAGGATCCTACATTTAGTTTCTTTCAAATTATTGTTACTGCTAGAAGAATTTGAAAAAACTTGATTTATTTTGTTTTTGTTATTAGATGATTAATAGACTAACAGTAAATTATCTATAAATTGACTATTTAAAAGAATTTCCTCAAGAAGGATTAGTCTTGTTGCTGTTGAGTACTACACAATTACTGGGAATTGGCTAAAGTTTGCAGAAAGTTTATTTTTCTACCATTCTGCTTATTTCTTTTTGTTTTCATTTTGAGAAATCTCAGAATCACCTAAAAGAGCTTAGACTTCAAAGTTGTTTTTCTTTTAACCCTAACAGTGGAGTAGTAGCTTGGTGTGTATGTAGTAGTAATAATAATGCTTTAACAGTTGGAGACCTAGATGTCTTCTATACTATTTTGGAATCTCTTTTATTCCTTTTTTCTTTTTCTTTAAAAAAATTTTGTTTTAATGTTTTTTTTTTTTTTGTTTGTCTTTTTGAGAGACACCCCCCCCCCCCCCCCAGACAAGACAGAGTATAAGCAGGGGAGGGCAGAGAGAGAGGGAGACACAGAATCCGAAGCAGGCTTCAGGCTCTGAGCTGTCTGCACAGAGCCTGACGTGAGGCAAAAACTCAAGAACAGTGAGATCATGACCTTGAGCTGAAGTTGGATGCCTAACCGAATGAGCCACCCAGGTGCCCCATTCCTTTTTTCTAAATGAGAAAAAAATAGGAAGGGAGATGGTTGTTTTTCTTCATCTGAGAGAATGATGAATGAATATGCAACCTTCTGTCTCTTAGTATTATTCCAGTATTAATATGTCCAGTTGACAGTTTTTATTAAAACTTACTGCAGCTCTCTTCAGTAAATGGTATTGGGAAACTGGACAGCAACATGTAAAAGAATGAAACTAGACCACTTTCTTACACCATACACAAAATAAATTCAAAATGGATTAAAGACCTAAATGTGAGACCTGAAATTGTAGACATCCTAGAAGAGAGCACACAGGCAGTAATTTTTCTGACATTGGTCATGGTATATTTTTGTAGATGTGTCTCCCAAGGCAAGGGAAATGAAAGCAAAAAGAAATTATTGCCACTACATCAAAATAAAAATCTTGGACATAGCGAAGGAAACAACACAACCTAAAAAGCAGCCTACTGAATTGGAGAAGATATTTGCAAAGGACATATCTGATAAAGGGCTGGTATCCAAAATATGCAAAGAACTGATACAGCTCAACACCCCCCCAAAAACAAATAATCCAATTAAAAATGGGCAGAAGATATGAACAGACATTTCTCCAAACGACGTCCAGATGGCCAACAGATAAATGAGAAGATGCTCAACATCACTAATCATCAAGGAAATACAAAGTACAATGAGCTATCACCTTACACCTTCCAGAATGGCTAAAATAAAAAAACACAAGAAACAACAAGCATTCATGAGGATGTGGAGGAATAGGAAGGAACCCTTTTGTACTATTGGCGGGGGGGAGATGCAAACTCGTGCAGGCACTGTAGGAAAAGTTTGTCGTTTCCTCAAAAGGTTAAAAATAGAACTGCCCTACAGTAATTGCATTATTGGGTATCAACCCCCAAAATACAGAACACTAATTGAAAGGGATACATGCACCCCTGTTTATAGCAGTGTTATTTACAATAGCTAAATTATGGAAGGAGCCCCAAGTGTCCATTGATAGATGAGTGGATAAAGAAGAGATGGTATGTATATACAGAGGACTGTTTGGCTAAAAAAAAATGGAACCTTGCCATTTGCACAACATAGATGGAGCTAGAGAGTATAATGCTAAAAGAACTAAGTGAGAAAGACATCTGATTTCACTTATATGTGGAATTTAAGAAACAAATGAGCAAGGGGAAAAAAAGACCAAGAAACAGATTCTTCACTGTAGAGAAGCAGAGAGAATGTAGGTGGGTTGATGGGTGAAATAGGTGATGGAGATTAAGGAGGGCACTTGTCTGTGATGAGCTCTGGGTGATGTATGGAATTGTTGAATCACTGTATTGTACACCTGGAACTAATATACCACTATGTTAACTATACTGGAATTAAAAACTTAAAAAATATCTTAATGCAAAAAATAAAATTTACTGTAGCAAAATGAGCTCTCTAAAAGCAGATTCTTAATTATTATTTTATGTGTTAATGAGATTCTTGAAATCACTTGTTAAAATGAGTAACCATCTAGATTTCACCTTTATCCCTGAGTATAGTCAGGGTGCATTGATCTTCAGTAAGGTCTCAACAGTTTAATTTGGTGTTTTCTGTGTAAGCAATCCATCAATTCCTTATTAATAACTTTATATTTCATAAATGCAGACAAAAAAATCCAGCTTTTAATGTCTTCCTTAAATATTAGAGAATGATACAATTACTTTATAAGATTTTTTATTTTAGTGCTTTGTAATAAATTGACTATGTAGGCTTTTTCAACTATTAAAAGTGATAGTCCTTCCAAAGGCGTCCTTACAAAAAGTAGAAAAATAACGAGTTTTAACTTGGCAAAACATATGAAAGAGAGTATCTCTGAGTCACAAGATGAGTCAAGAGGGTGAGGTTTGTTTTTTTCCCCCCTTGTCCATCTGTTTTAAGGGAGTAGGAAAAATCTTTGATCAAAGTTGCTACCAAAAGTTGGAATTTGTTCTTTAGTATTTGACTTGTACCAAGTGCAGATCTGAAACGTTTAATGGTACTACCAAGATGGGTTTAATCTACTTCAGAGATCTGTGCCTAATTTGTACGAGATTGGTGTATGCTGATACTTCAAGAATCGAGATTCTGTTTCATGCTTTAGTACACATTTAATACTGCAACACATCTGGTCTACAATGCTGGCAAGTGGAAGTGCTGAATAACTGCTTCTCTGGTGACAGTAATGACCAAATTCATCACTTTGTTCCATACCTAAAATAACTATTTTTACCATTTGTTGTTGAAAGCTAGCTTTCTTAGATTTTGGCTTTAAAGATATTTATGGCATTGCCTTCCATGTTAACCATTTAAAAATACTGAAATTATTTAGTATAGATTCCTCCAGTTGTTCAGCTAGCCTCAGAGTACTGAGTAATCTAGTCTGTGTCTTACTTATTATTGTAATCCAGGCAGGAAGGAAGGGACAGAAAGGAGGAAATAAATGGGTGGTTGGAGAATAGATATTGCCTACTTTCAAATTACACTGTCTTCCTAAAGTAAATCCCAAGGTGAGTTTTGGCTGCATGGGGTATGTGCAAATGGTGGTGAACAGAAGATTAGATAGAGGTCATTCCCTGCATGTTTTATTTCTGGGGCTTTTTAAAAAGCCATTTGTCACTGGCACATTGCTTTGCCTTTAAGGAAAGTTGTAACTACTCATCCAGAATAGGTATCAACTATTTTGTAATATTTCACAAGCTATTTAAAGCAAAAGACAGAAAATGTCTTTTAAAATGTTGTTTTAAGGGGCGCCTGGGTGGCTCAGTCGGTTAAGTGTCCGACTTCAACTCAGGTCACGATCTTGCGGTCCGTGAGTTCGAGCCCCGCGTCAAGCTCTGGGCTGATGGCTCAGAGCCTGGAGCCTGCTTCCGATTCTGTGTGTCCCTCTCTCTCTGCCCCTCCCCCGTTCATGCTCTGTCTCTCTCTGTCTCAAAAATAAATAAACGTTAAAAAAAAATGTTTTAAGGGCTTGTGCCAGAGAATTAGTTAATGATACTCATAACTACAGGATATACAGTTAATTCCCCCCATTTTTTAAAGATTTTTTTTTTTAATGTTTATTTTTGAGAGAGCAAGCAAGTGGGGGAGGGACAGAGAGAGAAGGAGAGAGAATCCCAAACAAGCTTCATGTTGTCAGTGCAGAGCCTGGTGAGGGGCTTGAACTCACGAACCATGAGATCGTGACCTGAGCTGAGACCAAGAGTCAGACGCTTAACCAACTGAGCCACCCAGGCACCCCAGTCTCCCCCCTTTTTAAATCAGAAATTGGTACGAGTCTCATGATCAGAGAGTTCAGGGAAGGACATTCCAGCAGAGGGTATATAAGGAAACGGAGGCATGAACTTTACGCTATAGAAGAATTGTGCCAAGAGCATTGTAGCTAAAGTAAAGATGGGGAAGAGAAGGATGGAAATTTAAATTGAGGCTAAATATTGTCAAGGGCTTTAGACTTTATATCCTGAGCGTGTTAGAAAGCCACTACACATTTTTAAGCGTGAGAGCCAGCAATTTGGCTGAATGTGGTTTTTAGAAAGATTACTGTTGGCAGTGTAAAGAAATATATTTGATTTATGATTCATCTTTATTCTTAATATTCCTTGTTCATCTGTCAAGACTGGAATGCTTTTGGATTAGTGGGGTTTTCCAGGTAATTGAAGATAGTCTTTCACCTCGCTTTCAGTTTCAGAATGTGACTTTGTAAAACTGTTATCATGTTTATATGATAGCATTAGTAAATGGAATCTAACAGTTTCTATAAGTATTATGGCACTACAGTTCTGCCTTTGCTCTTTCCAATTAATGGTACACTCTAGAGTTACTCTAAATGAGATGCTGTTTGGGGACACGTTGTCTTTCCTTTTCCACTTACGGTGTATTTTAGTCATCCATTATGTTCAGTTTCCTCATCACCTTTTCTGGTTTGTGGTTGTAAGGCAAAACTAAAGATTACTGGAAAAAGTTAACTCATCCTTGGTATGGAGAGGGAGAGTAGCTTTCAGCAAACACTATGAACTTGGAGAAACTGTTCTGAAAGATCCGCTGATTGGTGTCTGGTAGGTTAAGTCGAGTTTTACTCTAAATTCAGATGGCATTTTGATGAGTAAGTTTTAAATCTGAAACACTTAGAATTAAAACTCATTTAAAACATTTATTGAGTACCTTTTATATGCAGTGTACAGAACACCAGTGAAAGGTCGTGGACTCTGGTCTGAGGTGGGGAAGACAGGTAAATAAATAAATGAAAAGCATTTAAGGGACTTAAGGTTTATTAAATTTTCCTCCCAGGAGTGAGGATATCCAGTTTCATCATGGAAAATAAGAAAATAAGGTTTATTTGGACAGTTGCTTTTATCGTCTGTTCATTAAAGAATAAAAGGGACAAAAAAAGGTTATTTGTAGTTGATGTGTTTATGAGGTGCGTATTTCAGTTTTGATTGGATTATTGTAGGTATATATGTGTGTTTTGCTATTTGAAGCAATGTTCAGTTGAATCATTAACATAAAGGCATTTCTGTTACAGTAAAATATATGTATTGAAAACCTCAAATGCTGCAGAATCACATGTTGGGAAAGTATGGTTTGGGTAGACTCAAGTATGCAGCTTTGTAGCAGAGTACTTAGAAAACGATCACGGTCTTAAAAATTTTAGCATAAATAGCCTCTGGCATTTGTATTAAGCACCATAGCTATTCATTTATTAGCCTTAAACTAGGACTCGAGCTTCCTATTTTGGACCTTCCTCCAGGTCCTTGAGGGCAGCTGCTTTAGCAGAAACTAATTTTGTAAAAATTAAGTAAGGAGTCATGGTACAGTCCCTTTGTTAAGTGCTTTTTGAGGCTTGGTGGTGGGAGAGGTGGAGAGATGAGGAATTATCTTTGCAGCTGGTTCATTTGTACCCTTTTCACCATAGAACAGTGTTGGAAAGACTTTTGAAGTTCCTGAAGCTACTAAACTTGCTGTTTTCTGTAAAGGAAGGCATTTGTTTTCACCTTTTTTCTTAAGATTTTACTTTATTAAGACTTGTTCTTTGAGAAAACTTGTCCACTTTTTCCCTTCAGAACGAACTAGGAAAAATCCCTATGAACCAGTGACATTTCTGTGCTCTGTTGACTCACAAACCAGCTCTTATGACTCCCTTTACCAGCTGCATACGAACTACTTCATATTAGAGCAGCATCTGGTAGTTAGTTGTATCGTCTGTACTTTGTAGTGCAGATACAGTTTTTATTTCACTTTAACATAATATTTTTATATTTAAAAAATCTTTAACTTTTAAGTTCTTACAGTGAGAATGCCATATATTCGAACTTTCAAGAAGTTTGCAGTCTCGGTCTCTAATACTGTGCGCCATCATACATGTATACCCATGGGCAGCATAACATTTGACTTAATTTTCTTTTAATATATTTGTATTATTTCTGTTACCAAGATTAAAATTATTTGTATGAATTTGATTTCTTAAAGGAATGAAGACAGTAATGTAATTTAGAAGAAAAAATCTTTCAAGAATGCATATGCATATTAGAGACTGGATACTGAATGTTTACAGAGTAATTACAAACTAATGCAAACATTTCTTAAGTGAATTTTGTTAGCTGTGGTTCTTTTGGTTAAAAAACATAAAAGCGGTATTTTATTTGCTCATACTTGCTAAGAGTATCTCTGGAAGAATACTCAAGAAACTGGCAACATTGCCTCTAAGGAGGGGAATTGGATGTCTACAGGGTGGGATAGGAGGGAGGCTTTAATTTTGAACCATGTTCAAACCATGAACTATTAGAAAGAAATCAAACTTGAAAAAAATAAGTGAAAGATGCTTTGGTACAGAACAGAGATTGATTTAGCCTGCCTAGTAGGAATCACCTGACTCCATGATCGGCTTACTTAGCATTGCAATCCTATAATATCTTGGTGCGTATACAGTTGGTTTGTATGTTATGGCAGGGGCAGGCAAACAAAAAGGTAACCAAATAAAAATACTATGTACTTTTCTGTTATAGGCAATTAACCAATAGAATATGTAACTTTTAATTAAACTCAAACTTTGATTAACTGCTGGATTTTTTTCCCATATAATTCTCATAAAATCATTTTGTAAATCTTGCCACCTCTTTTGGTTTGTTTTTAGTTGATGCTGATGAAATTAAAAGGCTAGGAAAGAGATTTAAGAAGCTCGATTTGGACAATTCTGGTTCTTTGAGTGTGGAAGAGTTCATGTCTCTGCCTGAGTTACAACAGAATCCTTTAGTACAGCGAGTAATAGATATATTTGACACAGATGGGAATGGAGAAGTAGACTTTAAAGGTAAGAAAATTTTTTAATTTAACAAGTTAGGTAATCTATAACTAGTCTTAGAGTTCTGTGTATGAAAATGTCTGAAAATTTAGTTTTTTAAAAATGTGTTTATTGGTGATCTTATAATAATCATGTTAAATTCTTGAAACGTGTGGTATATGAACCTTAATGAACTAATAAGTAAAAGATCTTTTACCGCTTGGTTCATATATGATCAAATTTATCTATTTCCTTTGTTTTTGGAAAATTAATCTTATTTTGGGAAACATGTTAGAGCTGCATTTTTAGAAACTTTATTTAAAGAATGAGACTTACACTAAGCAATAAAAAATAAACTGTAGTAATAAGGAGATGAGCATTTTACACAGGATTATTTTAATCTAGAATTTTACATAAAACAAAAGTGATTTTGCTAATATTACCATGGTACATAATTTTATATTTGATTCTATACTTTGTCATCAACAGACTTTGTTATTTTAGTTCCAGGAACTGAGTTTTAAGTGAAGGAGGATCTAAAACAGATTTTATGATAGATTTAATGTTAAACAGGCAGTGAAGAAAAATGATCATTTTCACGAGGCTTCCAACACTTTATTTAAATGAATCTGAATTTTGGGACCAGAAATTCAAAATTATTTTTGTTCTGGCAAAACAGTCGGGGGGTGCTTGCTGGCTCAGAAGAGCATGAGACTTCGATCGTGAGATCGTGAGTTCAAGCCCCACACTGGGCAGAGAAAATTACTTAAACAAACGGAAGAAACAAAACAATGTATAATCTTTTTTTTAATACTTGTAAGATTTTGTGTTTTTTAAATATTTTTATTTTATGTTTAAATGTTTATTTTTGAGAGAAAGAGAGCAAGCAGGGAAGGTGCAGAGAGAGGCGGACAGAGGATCCTAAGTGGGCTCTGCAGCTGACACATAGAGATGGAGCCTGATGTGGGGCTCAAACTCCTGAACTGTGAGACCTTGACCTGAGCTGCAGTTGGACGCTCAAGCAAACTGAGCCACCCAGGCGCCCCAGGATTTTGTTTTTAAGTCATCTCTGCACCCAGTATGGGGTTCCAGCTTACAACCTTGAGACCAGGAGTCGCATGCTCTGCCTACTGAGCCAGCCAGGTGCCACTGTGATCTTTTAAAAAACCCCTCTTTTATAGTTCCATTCCAAAAAGAAAGAGTTAAATAGCTTAAAGAATTGTTTTTTAGTGGTAAGCTGTGTGTTACTTAAGAAATATTGCTCAAATTGATTTGACCTTAGAGAACTGAAAGTTTGGATATTTAAAAAAATACATAGAACCTTGTTTGTTGAAATTTCAAATTCGGCACTTTCAGTTTAAAACACTGCTTTGTAATATTTTCTTTTGCAGCAAAAAAAAAATTCTTTTATGGATATGTTAAGTTTTTGTGTGTGGGGGGGTATTATGTATTTTCCTATATAAAAAAAATGAAACTTCTGATTTGTAAACACTCTCTGTTCTTATTCAGAATTCATTGAGGGAGTCTCTCAGTTCAGTGTCAAAGGAGATAAGGAACAGAAGTTGAGGTGTAAGTATTTTTCTTTACTGAATTTATTCTTCCTCTTATACCACTACTACCCATACTACATTATAAACTCCTTTTTTAAAAATATTCTAAAAGATGACTTTTTCTAGATTCTTAGTATATGTAACAGAAATTGTATATTCTGGAGAAAATCCTTTTAGGCTCTTTGCAACTAGTATATTCTAATGATGTCATTGTTGCTTTTTAGTTGGATAGAAAGAAAACAATTTCCTTCTAGTGAAAACAGCTATATAAACTGCTTGTCTTGGATAAGAGATTTGTTGATGAAAGTGGGAAGAAATGTTCTAATGTCATTAGGTGAACTTAGTTTATATACATATTTAGCCAGAAGTCCACTCTTTTGGTTTATGTAGGCACCCTCTATCACAGTGAACATCTGTACCTTTGTAAGTTATTCAGCTCTTAATTAGACATTTTATTCAGTAATAGTTCTGTGAGGCACAGGATATATGCAAACATCTTTTGTAAATGAACTCTTAATATAAATGAAAATAACAGTAATAGCAATTGAACTTTTGCCATGTTTCAGACACTGTCCTAAGCAATTTTTTACATGTATTATATGCCAGTTATAAAGTACTCTATAAAGAACCTGGGAAGTTGGAACTGTTATTAGTCCCAATTTTATGTATAGAAACTGAAGCTTAGCAAGGATAAATAACTTTCCTTTAGGTATGCTAATTGGCCCAAGCACTCTTGACTCCAGAGCCCATACTTTTTTTTCTTTATTTTTAATTTTTAAATGTTTATTTATTTTAGAGACAGAGAGAGACAGAGCATGAATGGGGGAGGGCCAGAGAGAGAGGGAGACACAGAATCTGAAATGGGCTCCAGGCTCCGAGCTGTCAGCACAGAGCCCGACGCGGGGCTCGAACTTACAGACCGTGAGATCATAACCTGAGCCGAAGTCGGACGCTTAACCGACTGAGCCACCCAGGCGCCCCAAGAGCCCATACTTTTAACCAGCTGTGTAACTGCCCCTAGAGGCAAGATCAAATGTGAGAAGGAGCCATCTTCATAGTTATAATTCTAGACTAGATGTTTGACAACTCACTGTTTTCTTCTTCATTGAAGGTATTTACTTGTGATTGCCTTACAACTGCCATTGATTTTCCTTACTCTTTTTTTAGTTGCTTTCCGTATCTATGACATGGATAAAGATGGCTATATTTCCAACGGGGAGCTCTTCCAGGTGCTGAAGATGATGGTGGGGAACAATCTGAAAGATACACAGTTACAGCAAATTGTAGACAAAACCATAATAAATGCAGATAAGGATGGAGATGGAAGAATATCCTTTGAAGAATTCTGTGCTGTGAGTACAAAAGAGCTGGTTCTTCAAAAGTTAGGTTTTAAAAGCATTTATAAAACTACTTAATAGAGAGTTCCTTATACTTATTTGCCCTAGAAATTTATATACAGTATTTGAGTTTACCTAATTGCCCATATTCAAAGTTTTGAAATATTCCTTATGGTAACTGTTAATAACTAACCATTATTATTCTCAAGAATTCCTGTTCCCAGTGATTATCTGGTAATACACCCTAATGCTAGTACCATTTTACTTATACTAGTAACTTTTACTTATTGTTGGTAGTTCCCCACATTACAAACAGGGCATATTCTTAAGGTTCATTTAAAAATAAATATGTTTGAAAACACTTGTGGAAGGTAGGTATTGATGCAGTTTCAGCTAGGAATCCAGAAGTTTGGCTTCATGAGGACAACAGAAGTGGAGTGCCTGTGCATGTTAGACTCATCAGCTAGGCAGTGTAAATGGTGATTCCTCCCCTGTCCCCTCTCCCAAGCTACTGATGGATTTGCCACCACTCAGTGCTTCCAAACAGGAACACAGCCGCTCAGCTTCTTTCTCTACTTTGCCAAAGCAAAGATACTAGCCTTTTGATTCATATAATAAGGAGTTTTAACTGCAAGCTAGAAAGACCAGAGAATCCGGAGGAGAGGCGAAGATAACAAAGAAAAAAGTTTTAAAGTTTTTCAGTTACGATTGGATGCTACTGTGGCAAGATTTCCTTCCTCCCTTTTCATTTTTTATTTAGACCATACAAGGAAAAACTAATGACTGCTTGTGTGTCATGTAAGGACTAAAGTTGTTACTGTGGCATTGAAGTAGAAGTTCACATTATCCTTTAAGTAGCTTCCTTGCTCTCAAGGGAATACTGTGTGCATGCTGTTTCAAAAGGTAGGGTGATGCTCTAAAATTGAAAGAACAGACTGGGTCTTTTTGGAAGAGGGTTAGGCTTGAGATTGGAGACTTTGTTGCCTGGTAGTACTGCTGGGAGGGTTTATGTTACTCCTCTGTTTCTTCTTTACCAAAGATCACGGAAAGACTGGTGTGGAGTGTGGTCAGATTGTGCCGTGGGACCAGGCTGGTCATGTCAGCATGGGTAGCCAGTTTTCAAAAGAAGGAAAGAAAAGAAATTCAGGGGTGCCTGGGTGGCTCAGTCAGTTGAGCATCTGACTCCTGATTTCAGCTCATGTCATGATCTCACAGTTCATGAGATGGAGCCCTGCGCTGGGTTCTGCGTGGCTCCAGCAGCACAGAGTCTGCTTGGGATTCTTTCTCCCTCTCTCTCTGCCCGTCCTCTGTTCACACCTGCACTCTTTCAAAATAAATAAACATTAAAAAAAAAAAAATCCTGAGCATTGAGGGAACAAAAGCAAAAATGGAAAACTCTTTCCTACAGTGATGTGAGATGTATATAGATGAAGATTCCATTTAGTAAATATAAAAATGTAAGTTAAAATTACACATAAATTGTTAGTCATTGGAAGAAAATTAAAATGTGTATGATGCTGTTTACGCTGAAGACGTAAGCTGTGCTTTATTTCCAGTATTTGATAAATTGCTTTTGTATTTTTGAGGAGTGTAGTTTGGGGATGGAGAAAAACTGTGCTTTAAACCCAACTTCTCTGAACATTGATCAAGTCCATAACTTTGGCTTCATTGAGTCCTTTTTATTCTGATTTCTCAAGCTATAGCAGTAAAGAGATGGGAAGTTACTTTAAAAGATCACATGCTTGTCTCCCTCCTTTAAAAATTTCAGAATACTTAAACATACAAAGAAAATAGAAACAATTGATGACAGTGTTAAAGTTGGCAGGTTGAACTGAATGCTTGTACAGCTGACCCTTGAAAAACATGGGTTTGAACTGCACATGTCCACTTATATGCTATTTTTTCTTTTCAGTGAAGTACTGCACATGTTTTTTTGTGTTAATGTTTTCTTTTTTTTCTAGCTTTATTGTAAGAATGTAGTATGTAATGCATACACAAAATAGTGTTAATTGTTATTCATGAGGCTTCTGGTTAACAGTGGGCTATTAGTTAAATTTTGGGAGAGCCAAAAGTTATATGTGACTTTTTTACTGCATAGCGGGGTTGATAACTCCAACCCCTGTTGTTGTTCAAGAGTCAGATTATTTATTTTTGCTTTCCTCTCCAAACTCCAGTGAAATTAAACGGATTAAAAAGTAAAGGTTTTGAACCCACAGGACAAAGAGAATATAGCAACTAGACAATTTAAAACTCTGTAAACTGACTTAATAGGAGAAAAAATGAATTCTGAGCTATCAGCTTGTAAAGCTGAGCGGCAACTTGGTATATAATGCAGAATCCCTGAAAGGCTCAGAAATTGGTAGCATAAGATAAGTGAAAGTGGAGGGGTGGCTCAGTTGGTTGGCCCTCTGACTTTGGCTCAGGTCATGATCTCATGGGTGGTGAGTTTGAGCCCTGCATCAGGCTGTGCTGACAGTTTAGAGCCTGATTCTGATTCTGTGTCTCATTCTTTCTCTGCCCCTCCCCCACCTGTGCTGTCTCTCAAAAATAAATAAATGTAAAAAAAAATTAAGTGAAAATGGGGATAAAGGCAAGACTAAAAAGTTGCTTGAAGTCTGTTTAAAAAGCATTCAGAACATTAGATCTCCCTACTCTGTTCAGACTCCTCCACTGTAGTGGGAGATTGGAGAGGGTGAAATAATCTGAGTCTGGAAAACATGAGGAATAGATTGTGTGTGTGTTGGGGGGGGGTGGTGCGTGGTGGTGAGTATCCAAGAGATGGCAATGCAGGAATGTTATTTGCAGACCTGTGGGGAAATACTGAATATTACCTGAAAATCCTAAATGATTATCTCTGTGTAAAAGAAAACCGAGAACGAAGGCAGGGTAGCAAACCGCTGTTTTCATAGAAATTGTAGAGCTAATTGGCTATTCAAGCTTTATTTTTGAAATAAAAATTTTGGATTAAATTTAAAAATAATACAGATGCAGTTATACACAACAACATGGATTAATCTCAAAAACCTGTCGGGTGAAACAAGCCAGACATGAAAATTTCATTTTAAAATGTACAAAAACAAACCAAACTAATCCATGTTGTTAAAGTCACAGTAGTGGGTGGGTGGGTGTGTGTGGGGGGGGGCGGGTAGGGCAGGAGGAAGGAGATGGCTAGTGCTAGAAGGGGGCCGCAGAAGACTGCTGAAAATGATCTGGGTGCTTAGCTACTTGGGTGTTTACACTGGGAAAATTCAAGCTATGAACATTTATGACTTACGTATTTTCCTTATGTAGGTTATATTTAATAATACAGGTAATTACACTTTTAGATTACCATGTCATTTATTCACTGAGATTTCTGTAACAATTCTGCATGTATTGAATGAAGCCCATGAGAAAATGTGCAGAAGTTTTTATTTGGTATTTTTATAATGCCTTCTAGAATGGACTGACAGGTTGGGTTTTGAGGATAATTTTTATGCTAACATCTGGTTATTATTTAATATTAAACTACCTTAGTGTAGGGGTTAGCAAATCAAAATGGGTCAAATCCTTCCCGTGGCCTGTTTTGTAGGTCTTTGAGCTTAGAACAGTTTTTTACATTTGTAAAAAAAAAAAAAAAAATGTGGGAGAGGAAAATGCCAAGAGAAATTATATGTGGCCTACAAAGCCTATAACACTTCTTATCTGGCCTTTTAACTTTGCCAACCATTGTCCTAGAACACAAGAAAATGCCTGTTATCCTGAGAGAAAGCCCTTACCTAGAGGCAATACAGGTTTTAAAAAACCCAAACCTCAAAAGCCAGCTTCTGAAAATGGTTAAAGTAGTATTGTTTTTTAAATTGTAGGGTTTTTTTTTTTAATGTTTATTTTTGAGAGAGAGTATGAGTGGGGGAGGGGTGGAGAGAGAGGGAGGCAGAATCCGAAGCAGGCTCCAGACTCTGAGCTGTCAGCACCAGAGCTTGACGCGGGGCTCGAACTCATGAGCTGTGAGATCATGACCTGAGCCGAAGTCGGACACTCAACTGAGTGAGCCACCCAGGAGCCCCTTAAATTGTAATTTGGTTAAGGTGGTCAGACTAGTAACAAGGAATTTTCAAACGTGGTTAAGCTTGATTTGTTCCTATCTGTTGCAGGTTGTAGGTGGCCTAGATATCCACAAAAAGATGGTGGTAGATGTGTGACTCTTTTTCTAAAGAGTACCACCCAACACTTTTGCTTTCTTCTCCATCTCTGAAGATCTGCTCAAGACGTCCAGCAATGCTCTCTGTGTATTTAAATGGAAGTATTTTTCTCTGTGAAGCCACATTTTCCAACACGAGCCTCATGAAGCCAACTAAGTGTTATTGAACTCTTATTCTCTCAATAACTCAGTGTAGCACTTTAAAGTCTGAAGGACAGCAACATGAAAAGAGCATATCAATGTGGTGAAGAAAGGGAAGGGGTTGGCTTTTTAATTTATTTTTCTTCATCTTTTATAACAAGAAAGTATCTATATATACATATGTAAATATTTATATATAGATATATGTAGCTTTCTATATGTGTAGGTTGGCTTTAATTTAATATACTTGATTCAGAAGCAAAATGATAGAGTACAAAAGTGCCAAGCAGAACATAAAACATCCTTACTTTTATTTCACACAGTTTTATATATAGATAGAAAGTTGTACAATTTGAGCCGGGTGTTAGGCCAGCTATTTTCCTTTTCCTGTGCTTTCTCCTTTGAGAGATTGACAAAGCATTTGTTAACGTCCTATTACTTACCTTAATTACATTTTTGTAACAGAGGAGTCTGTAATTTTCTTTATACCTATGAATAGATTTCCAGGGACTAGGTCTCGTTGCTGAGCAGCTCTACTGCATCTCTGCCTGAGGAGAAAGTACAGTGCAGTGCTGCCGCCAAGAGCTCCTCCTTGTGTTCCGGCAGGAACCGCACCAAGCTCACGGCTGCTTCGTTGTTACTTCTGAACGAGGAGCCATTTTCCTTTCTTAAATGTCCCTGAGTTAAATGTAAGTTACCAGTTGTGTAAAGGCCGGAAGCTATCTGAGGCAATCACGATTTATCTTAAGACATTACTCAATGAAGAATACCTGAAGTAATCATGGACTACTTACGATATCCATTCATTTGTTTCATTACATGAGTAAACAGTTTGTCATTAAACTTCTGTTTGAACCGTAAATTTCTTTTCCGTTTCAGAAAACTTGCAGCTAATCTGGAAAATTGGTGATATTTAATGTGCATGTACATATCTAAACACCCACACAGATTGGTGATTTAAATAGAAGAAGTCTTTTTATCTCTGTATGCCACAGAAGAGCAAAATTGTATCAAAATTTATACCTCTCCTGTTTCTTTACCACAAGGCATAGAGAGTGCATGGTGGTTTTCTTTCTTGATTTGCCCATATTTGTAATGGATGATAACTGAAGAAACGTGTGATATAAAAGTAGTGTATCATGTTCCACCACTTGATATTATCCCTTCCCTTTTCTGCAAAGGTACTATTGGCTGGAAGAGAACATTTTGGTTAGCTTTCTAGGAAAGTAGTCTTCCCCTATGTAGTTTTTCTAGAAAACCAGTTTCATAATCATGAGTGGAAAAGGGCAGGTTGAATCAAAGTAAATGAATCTTAAATTGGGCATGCCTGCCTGCCATCGCTGTTCCTTCAACTGAGTGCTGCACATCATGGGCTCTGTCTGTGAGAGAAAAATCCCGGTGCTTGGTGTCTTTGCATGACATGGAGTTTTGCATGTAGATCAATTTAAAATGTACCTCTTGTTTACATAATTTGCATAATTTTAAAAGATAATGTTGCCAAACTTTGGAAATGTTAATGTTCAAACTGAGAATCTCCACTACATGTAACTTTCTTCCTCTGGATCAGTACGTGGCTTATAATCCCAGCCAGTGGTTTGATCTGTTCCAGTGTCAACTGCCATGTGCTCTGCTTCAAGGGGGAACTAGTCTTTTGTGAATTTTTTGTACATAAGTATTTGTTACAAATATTTTAGCAAATGCTTTCTATTTCTCTTGCTTGTGCATATCTTGGCTGGCGTTACAGAAAAATAGTGCAAACATTATTTCCTTACTGGGGAATGAGGGTTTTTTTTTTTTTTTTCTTTTTCTTTTTTAGTGGGGGTGGGGGAGGGGTTTATGTTGAATGTTTAGTTTTTTCTTCTGCATGAAACGTCATGTTGTGGGATCTTTAGAAAACTTCATACTGTATGAATAAGAAAATAAAATATTTGAAACTTGCTTGAGTGTACTCACAGTCATCTTTGTTGGGCTCCCACAGCCATTAGGTAGTGTTTTGTCCATTAGGTAGTCTTTTTTTTCATTCTTTTGATTAAAAAAAAATGGTAAATTGATGTTTGGTATTTGACTATAGGCCATAAGATAAATCTGCTTTATCACTGGTTAAAAACACAAGTCATTACAAGGACCTACAAAGCCTTTCCTCATTATGCCTTTAGTACTTACCCTTCTTCTGCTTCCAGCTGCCTTCGCCTCCTGTGGTTCCTGGATCTTTGGGCTTACTTCTGCTGTGGGCCTTTGTATGGTCTCCCCTGCCAGATCCTGCACAGCTAATGCCTCCAAGTCTGTTCAAATATGTCCTGGCTCCCAACGATGTTCCTGGCCATCCCATGTAAACATACTACACCCGTGTCTCCTTTACCCCCACCCCCGCCTTTTTTTTCCCCCCTCTTCCGTTGCATTTACCCTCTGATGACAGAACTTACTTGGGTATTTTGTACATCTGTCTTCCCTGGTTACTGAAATAAAACGAAAACTCCACAAGGGCATTCATTTCTATTTCTGTCCATTGTTCACTGACAGCCTCACTTGTCTAGAATTCCATCTACCTCTTAGTGTTAGCTCATTAAATACTTAATGAAGGATTAAACAGGCAGGCATTAGTTAAAACAACCTCTTGCATTTGCAGAACATCATAGTCTTGGTAAAAACGTTCTTTTACCATTTTTCACCTTCACTACTTAGAAGAAATATGCCCAAACACTGGTCTGGCTACTTTAAGTGTTTATTATTTGAAAAATAAAGTTCTTTCTTCACCATCAACTTTGTGATGTTTTTAATTTTATAAACTACAAAATAGGTACAAAGACTAGCTAGCCTGCCTTTGTTCACTACAGTTATCTTTGAACTGCTGCTTCTATGATTCTAAAAAACCCACATACTACCCAGTATTAAGGGTCATGATTCAGAGCGGTTTTGTGCGATGATTTTTTTAATTACACTCCATAGACAAGAAATGTTTATAAATTTATAAAAAGTTATAAATTTATAAATAAGTTGATAAGTTCATACAGTACTGTTTAAACCAGAAGTTTCCCTCCTAGAAGAATCATAAACAATGCAAATCTTTTATTGAAAATGAAGTAATAAATTATAGTTAATGTGTAAGCATAGTGTGCCAAATTCAGATATGGAAATTATCCTCAAAGTTGCTGTATTACCAAACCTTTCCTTTCTGTTTATGCTTCTGGCTGTGAGAACAGAAATGATGAAGGCTTAGAGTGACTGGAATACTCTTCACATGGTTTCTTGTGACCACATGTGGAGAAGGCTTTTTCTCTAGAGTCCAAAGACAAGATAAAAAGTCTCTTGATTTGAAATCAGAACCGATCTGCTGCTCTGCTAGCCACGGCTCGGATATTGCCATAAACCTTTGATGGAGGATTTCCTGCAGAGGAAAATAAACGTTATCTATACAAATATACCCACATACAGAAGCTACATGGAAAGCAGTCTACAACTCTAAAAAGAACATTTTCCAGTGGATCGCTCTTAAACCAATAAGAGAACTGTAAACCATACCCAAATATCCTCCAAAAACATTTTAAATCCTGAGTCAAAGGCACCAACCTGTCTGTTTCAGAAAGAAGCTGGTCAATCAGATCTGGGCACTGATGGAAAATCCCATCTAGAGCAAGCTACTACAATCCTGTAACTCTTAACAGAAGTTAACGGACTTTGCTGCACAGCTTGAAAATAGGACTAAGTGTGTCAATTAAATTGATGGTGACCAGCAGCTCTTTTTTTTGTTGAAACCTAAAACATGTTGCCTACTATTCTGGAAGGGCTTTTCACTGCACCTCAGGGGAAAGTAGCAAAGATTTAAGCAATATAATCCAACAAACCCTGTATCCTCTCCAGCAAACAGAATCCAAGCAAAAATACTCCTTTTTTCTTTAGGTACACATTTGCCAACCCCCATTTCTACTTGCTATCTTTAACATTACCCTTCACCTACACTGACTGGCAAATGTGGTTTGAGTTCTAAATTCCCTATTCTTTTCTTTCCAGAGAATACACCCAAGGAATAAATTGCTGTTACCCAGGATAAGGTTGCATATGGCAGTTCTTGCCATCTTGATGTTCTGGAAAGAGCCAAGGATGTGAACTTTCCTGCAAGAGAGAATGTGAGACAAGTTAGCAACAAAAAGCATTTCCTTAATGAAGCCCCCTAATCCAGAAACTTCGGAAAATCATGACAGATACAGATCTCTAAATAAAGAAGGTGGTGATGGCTGCACAACTCTAAATGCACTAAAAACCACTCTGAAGGGGAATATTATGGTATGTAAATTATATCCCAATAAAAATCAGAAAAAAAAAAAACTTTTAAGAAACCAAGAATTTAAGATTCTTAGTTAACGATGGTTACTAACAAGTGAGTGCCTTCTATGTGCTGTGTATGCCTTTATGTGTTCCCATTCATTTAAAAAATTTTTTTTTAATTTTTGAGAGAGAGGGGGGAGAGAGACACCAGGGGAGGAATACAGAGAGAGAGGGAGACACAGAATCCAAAGATAGGCTCCAGGCCTGAGCTGTCAGCACAGAGCCCGACATGGGGCTTGAACCCACGAACCGTGAGATCATAACCCAGGCCGAAGCTGGATGCTTAACGGACTGAGCCACCCAGGTGCCCCTGTGTGTTCCCATTTAATCCTTACAGGAGCTTTATTAGGTAATTTACTCCCATTTTACAAATGAGGTAAATTTACAAGAATTAAAAAAACAAAAACCCTGTCCAAGATTACACACTGGCAGAGGTGGGATTATTAAGTACCCACAAATGCAAGTAACGCTGTATTTAATCAAAATATTTGGGTTTCAACTGCAAAGCTTTCTAAAGGTTATCTAAGTTTAGGGGCGGGCGCCTGGGTGGCTCAGTCGGTTAAGTGTCTGACTTCAGCTCAGGTCATGGTCTCATGGTCTGGGAGCTGGAGCCCGCGTCGGGCTCTGGGCTGATGGCTTGGAGCCTGGAGCCTGCTTCCAATTCTGTGTCTCCCTCTCTCCCTGCCCCTGCCCCGTTCATGCTCTGTCTCTCTCTGTCTCAAAAATAAATAAAACGTTTAAAAAAAATAAAGGTTATCTAAGTTTCTTTATTCATAGGGTCATTCAGACCCTTCTAATGAGTATTCCTGGCTGACTGACTCAAACAAGATGGACAACATAGTTTTGTCTTTTTGAGCCCATCTTTCAAAAAATATCAGTAAACTGACACCAAAATTGGCAGTGGGAACACCAAGAGGAACCCTCTCGCCCAGACAGACTCAGGCATTTCTGAAATTGGGGTAAAAGTGAAAGTCTGTTCAAGATGATCCTCCAATTTTCTTCCCTACTCTGTGGAATCAGGCAACCACCCACTGTGACGGGTGAAATTATGGGGGTGGGGGTTGTTCCCTGGAAAAGGTAAAAGACATGATGTCTGGACCAGGGGTACCAGGTACAGTTGAAGTAGGAGTACCATGTTAAAAACAGGGGCATGTCAAAGCAAATATTTGCACACTGATTGTTGAGACCTCCAACTGTCTTCCATAACCAGGCTTCAAAGTCTGGCAGCAAAGAGCCTGGAGAATGCTTCTCTGGGGAACCTGCCCTGCCCAATAAAGAAAGACTAAAAGAGACATTAGGGCTTCCTCAAAGAAACAGCCTGGCAGTAACCCTGAGCGAAGCCTACAGTCAACCAGCATTACCCCCTCACCCCCTCAGGCCCCTGTGAGCTCAGGGCTTCCAGTCTGCTCTTTACTGCCTCACACATATGGCAAACACTGAGGATCACCAGAATCTGAGAAGACCATCTAACACAAAAAGTAGAAGTTACAACCAGCAAGGTGAAGAAAGCATTACAGAAACAGAGGCTGTGGGGAGAAAAAAGTGAAAACCGCAAGAACAAAACAAAATCAAGTCAGTGAGATCAGAAAAGCCATTTCATGTACCCATGAATCAACAGCAGGATGTTAAGAAAACTAAACATAAGGATTAGAAGACAGAGTTACAAAAAGGAATTCCAGATAGGGTGGGGGAAAGAAAAGGAAAGCCAAAACAATTCAAGAAAATTTCTAAGAAATTTCTAAAATTTCATTATAGAAAATGAGTTTCTAATTTGAAAGGGTCCAGTACGATGAATAAAAACAGACCCACACTAACACATATCACTATGAAATTTCAGAACACAATGGATTAAGAAGATAGTACAACTCCCAGATAGGAAGCTAAAATAATCAGATAGCAAAATGTCTTTGGACTTCTCAACAGCAACACTGAGAGCCAGGATGTAGCAATGTCTCCAGAGTTCTGAAAGAACTGTATAGTTGGCCAGCAGCCAGGACATCTTCAAAACAAGATCTCAAAAAATGTTCTTCCTATGCTAATAAGCTTGCTTCTGGACTATCTACAGCACCAAAGTAAGGAGTACTCGGGGGTGGGTGAAATGAGTGAAGAGGGTCAAACAGCACAAAACAGCATATAAATTCCAGTTATAAAATAAGTCCTGGAATGTAATGTAGAGCATGTCAGCGATAGTCAATAATACTGTGCTACAAGCAAAGCTGCTGAGAGTAAATCTTAGAAATTATCACACAAGAAAAAACAAATTTGTAACTGTGTTGATGAACGGATGTTAATAGACTTACTGTGATCATTTTGCAATACATACAAGTATCAAAGAAGAAAAAAAAAACCCACAAGTACTCAAAAAGAATCCAACACCAAGGGATTCAAATAGCAAAGGGGCAAAGCTGAAAGGAGAACCCAGGATGCCAGCTGGGTGCCAGGCAGAGAGGGTACCAGTGCTTCTGAAAAAGAAGGATCCAGGAGAGATTTCTCAAACGTTTGCTAAATCCAGATACACCAAGGAGAGATACAACAGCAGACAGCTTTTTAACTGAATTTTACTGAATATTAAGAAAGCACACAGGTAAGGAATTATTTTATCAAGTGAAAACAGAATTGTAAAGGACAGAGGAATCACAGTATATCACCTGGTTCAGCTGATGATACAGTGAGCAGAGATTCTGTACTCAGGGAATACTGAACACCAGTCTTACAGCACCCCCAGTTTATGGGGGACATAGGGAGGGAGAAGCAAACTGGATGTGAGAAGGCTTGAGTACAGGGGGTGGAGGTGGGGAGAGGGATGAGAGAAACCTAAATTTTCATCTTTCATGGTAGAAAGTCAACAGTGAATCTGGAAAAAAAAATCAAGCTGGTATATAAACAAGATATTTGGAAATATGGGCATAAATAGTTTAAAATTAGCTAAAAGAGTTGAAATTGGTTCCTCTGAGGAAGGGGAAGTGGAAGTAGGTGGTAGAAATTTGGGGCTTGCTCACAGATGTGTATGTTTGATAAAAATAAAAATTCTTTACGACAGAGCAGAAAGGTGAGGAAATAGAGAAAGCAAGAATACTTGAAGTGTGAGTAGTTGTGCTCCCAAAGTAACGGGGCAAGATCTGAATGGAATGCAGGTCTCAGGACATATAGGCAACATTATTTGCCATCTAATATACTGAATATATTTGGAATAGTTTTTAGTTTATCGTGCTCACGTTATACTGTATTTTACGATATTATCGACAACTCATCAAAAACAACATAGGTGCATGTTAGTCCACCTTACGGTTATATCATAATTAACATAAGTTGTTGAACGTGTGGATTTCCAATTAGTCTATTTATACTGAAAACTCAAGATAGTGCATTTCTTTGATTTCAGGTAGTATGTAATTCGGTTTGTAACAAAAATACAAAAACATAAAAAGTTACTCAATAATAGCAACACTATTCATAATAACCCCAAACTGAAAACAGCCCAACTGTGAATGGATAAACAAAATGCAACACATCCATATAATTAGTACTTGGCAATAAAAAGGAATTACTGACACACCCAACAAAATGGAGAGACTCAAAACAGCATGCTAATTATAAGACGCTATATAACAAAGACCACATACTGTGTATTTCCATTCATAGAAATTTCTAGAAAAGGCAAAACTACAACAGAAAGTAGATCAGGGACTCCTAGGTGGCCCAGTTGGTTAAGCATCAAATTTTGGCACAGGTCATGATCTCAGTTTGTGAGTTCAAGCCCTGCATTGGGCTCTCATCAGGCTCTGTTGAGCCAGCTTCGGATCCTCTGTAAGCACCTCCCCACCCCATCCCCCATCGGTACCCCTCCCCAGCTCTAACGTGGCATACGCACTCTCTCTCACAAATAAACATAATAAAAAAAAAAAAAGTAGATTAGTGATTGCCTGGGATGAGGTGGGATCATAGGACTACAGATCTGCCCCAAAACTCACTGAACAGCATACTAATAGAGGTAATTTTGGAGGGATGTAAATCATACTGCAATAAAGCTGTTAAAAAAGCTAGTTCAATAGTGCATTTTAAGGTGACACAAATATGCTTAAAATTTAACACAACACAGTACCCATAATTTGATTACCAAATCAGTTACATTTTTAGATTTCTAAATTAACAAAGTTTTTAGGGCTACATAGGATACTTTCAAATGTGGTATACGTTTCAAAACATTTTAAAATTCCTAGTTCAAAAAAAGCTTTCCTCATGGCTCCATACTCCCAACTGCAGGCTCACGTCACAAAGATCAAAATTACAATACACCTGTCTTCCAGTAAGAGGGCCACCAACGTGGTATTACCATTAACCCTCGAGTGTAAAACAGAGTCTAAAATTTAGATTCTAAATTACAGTGAGGCCCTGAGTTTAGAGCAAGACAGTATGATTTTAAATTAAAATTATTTCTGGGTTTAGCAGCAGGCAGATCCCTCCTCCTCTCAGTCAACTGCTTCGTTCCCCAACTTCATGGCATTATATAATCTGCGAGCCATCTGCCAGTAACCCCGACCCAGCACTGCAGCAGCATCAACCCCCGACAGGGCTAATCCCAGCTTGACTTCCTGCACCCTTACTTTAAGCCTGTCTCATCTTCTTTCCGTTCAGATAGCTGCTCTCTAGTTTTTCATCCAATGTGCAACACTCTCCGTCCTTTTAGGGAGGACCTTTCCATGTAATTCTACATTATTTACAAAGTATCTACATATAATTCTTTAAAAAGAAAGTCACAAGGGCATTCAAAACACCTACTCTTTGCCCTCTCCTACTGATTAAAGAGTCCCCTAAGATTCTACTGAAATCTTCACGCATCACGTGACTTCTTTTAATAGTAATTCTAAACATTTCCTTTATTGCTGAGAAAAAAGCTAAAATTTCTAAGATCTTCTCAACCTACTTAATCTGCTTTCAAAGTAACTATGTATTTCATTCAGAACCATATACTGACAAAGATTCAGTGGCAACATAATGGATAAAATACAATCTTTATAGCTTCTTGAAACCAGCAAAAGATCAAATATAAATTATGACAATAATTTTCTCAAGATCAGATACTTACACATCAGCCAAAACTATCCGCGTCCGTGTCACATTCTCTATGGTGAATTTGGTTTTTCCTCCTTTGCCAGCGATTCTTCCTATTGCTCTTGACAGGTGGTCTCCCTTTAGGGGCTTCACTAAATGAGAGGAGAGAGACCTCAGGAGGCAAGCCATTCCAGTATACCACCCACTCCATAATGAAGTTTAATCATTAACTAAATTTCCCTACTAAAAGACACAAAACATATATTGTCTGTTTTTAAAACCTGCTAGTAATACAGGTCAAATGATGCTATTAGAAAGCTAAGAGACACATATGATACAAAGTCAGCAATACAAAAGTACAATAATAGTAGGAAAAGACCATCATACACTCACCATCTGTAATTTCAAAGGACTCTAGGAAGAGGTCATCCAACCTAATGAGGGCAACTGCATCCTACAACATAAAAATAAATGCTGTGGAGCCCTTCATTTAGATACCTGAGAATGACTATTAAGTTAAAATTCACCAACTGTAGGGGTGCCTGGGTGGCTCAGTCGGTTGAGTGTCCGACTTCGGCTCAGGTCATGATCTCGCGGTCCGTGAGTTCGAGCCCCACGTCGGGCTCTGTGCTGACAGCTCAGAGCCTGGAGCCCATTTCAGATTCTGTGTCTCCCTCTCTCTCTGACCCTCCCCCGTTCATGCTCTGTCTCTCTCTGTCTCAAAAATAAATAAACGTTAAAAAAAATTAAAAAAAATTAAAAAAAAAATTCACCAACTGTAGACCTAGAAAACCCCCAAATTTTTTTCGAAAAAGCCCAAATCCATTGAAACATTCATATTATGTTTAAGCCCCTATTTCAGATGTCATGAAATCACTCACCTCTACCTGAAACCCAAGAATAAAGGCTTTCACAAAATCAGCTGCTTTTGTCAGAGCACTAACATCCTTAGTTTCTTTACAAGTCTGTTAAAAAAAAAAAAAAAAAGGTACAAATTAAGATTGGAGATAATATTCCAACAAAACACTAGGACTGACCTTCCCCATTATTAAAATTTCCTTTACCACCACCCTTCCCCAATATATTCTCTACGACCCAGTTTTTGGTGATAGATCAGCACTACATTTAATTTACCCAAAATCTATAAAGAACTTATCAAACTTAACATCCAAGAAACAAACAACCCAGTTAAGAAATGGGCAGAAGACATGAATAGACACTTTTTCAAAGACATCCACGTGGCTGACAAGATACATGAAAAGATGCTCAACATCACCCATCATCAGGGAAATACAAATCAAAACCATGATGAGATACAACCTGACACCTGTCAGAATGACTAATATAAACAATAAGAAACAACAGGTGTTGGTGAGGATACAGAGAAAGGGGAACCCTCTAGCACTCCTGGTGGGAATCAAACTGGTACAGCCACTCTGGAGAACAGTATGGAGATTCCTCAAAAAACTAAAAATAGGGGCGCCTGGGTGGCTCAGTCGGTTAAGCGTCCGACTTCAGCGTAGGTCATGATCTCACAGTTCATGAGTTCGAGCCCTGCGTCGGGCTCTGTGCTGACAGCCTGGAGCCTGCTTCGGATTCTGTGTCTCCCTCTGTCTCTGCCCCTCCCCCACTCACACTCTGTCTCTCTCTCTCAAAAATAAACAAACATAAAAAAAAAAACAAAAAACCCTAAAAATAGAACTACCTTATGATCCAGCAAGTGTACTATTAGGTATTTACTCAAAGGATACAAAAATACATATTTGAAGGTGTACATGCACCCCAATGTTTACAGCAGCAATATCAATAATAGCCAAACTACGGAGAGAGCCCAAAGGTTCATCGACTGATAAGTGGATAAGAAGATGTGGTATATATATACAATGGAAGAGGGGTGCCTGGGTGGCTCAGTAGGTTAAAACGTCTGACTCTTGATTTTAGCTCCAGTCATGATCTCACAGTTCATGACATCTAGCCCCATGTGGGGTTCTGTGCTAACAGCGTGGAGCCTACTTGGGATTTTCTCTGTCTTTGCCCCTGTCCCACTCACACGCATGCTCCCTCTCTCAAAATAAATAAATAAATAAAATGAATGGGATGGAACATTACTCAGCCATCAGAAATAATGAAATCTTGCTATTTGCAACAATGCAGACGGAGCTAGAATCTATTATGTTAAGTGAGAAAAGTCAATCAGGGAAAGGCAAAATACCATGATTTCATTCATATGTAGAATTTAAGAGACAAAACAGATGAACATATGGGAAGGGGAGGAGAGAAGGGAAGGAAACAAACCACAAGAAACTCTTAATAAATAATAGAGAATAAGCTGCCTGAGGGTTGATGGAGGGAGGTGGGTGGGAGATGGGATAGATAGGTGATAGGCATTAAGGAGGGTACTTGTTATGATGAGTACTAGGTATTGTATGAAAGTGATGAATCACAGAATTCTACTCCTGAAACCAATATTACTCTGTATGTTAACTAAAATTTAAATTAAAAAATAATAACTTGCAAAACAAAATGCTCCCAGCTTTACAGCTGGGTAGTTCCATCCTGCCAAATGACTACACTCCATGAGCGATCTCACTCTGGGGTAAACTGCAAGATTCCCTCTGGCACAGCCCAGACGCCCACACGCTGAGGGACCTCTGACCCTGGTCTATCCCGTCAATGCCCAGGCTGGTCCTCTTCTTCCTCAATGCATGCAGTCTTCCTGGGAGTTCTGATCTAATCTCCTGACTTCAACTGTCATCATATACTGATGTTTCTCAAAGCACTAACTCCCAAAAATGATTTAAGCAGGGATCTTTTCCTCAAAGGCTTTACTGGATAATTGCAGAAATAGCTGCTATTCATAAAATTCCTACCACTGAAAATGACATGCATTGCAAAGGTGCTTTACATACAGCAGCTCTAACCTTCATGTCAACCTTGAGTATTAATATAAAAACCTTTACATTTGAGAAAACTAAAGTACTAAAATGTGAAAAAGGTAGAATTCCAATACAGGTCTGATTCCAAAATTGTCACTTCTATTCTCCCACACAGACTCACAATTTAGTTGAGACCACATAGTTGACAAATTTAATGTGTAATGGCACATTTAAAATCAGACCCCAGTTCCAATCCTGTATGTGACCTTGGGCAAGTCCCCTTCTTGCTGCAGGTCTTAAGTTTTCTCATTTGTAAAATAAAAAGGTCAGAGTGGGAGGTCCTGAAAGCCCCCCCCCCCCATCAAGATTCACTTATTAGTGAATGAACTTTGACTAACATACTCTTTTTTTTAATGTTTGTTTATTTTTGAGAGAGAGAGAGTGTGAGTAGGGGAGGGGCAGAGAGACAGGGAGACAGAGGATCCGAAGCGGGCTCTGTGCTATTAGCACAGAACTAACAGGGGTCAAACCCACGAGCCCTGAGATGATGACCTGGGCTGAAGTCAGATGCTTTAACCAACTAAGCCACCCAGGGGCCCCAACTAACATACTCCTTTGACCCTCAGTTTCCTCGTATCTAAATGATGGGGATTTGTTAAGTACTTCACAGGGCTGTCCTAAAGGTTAATATGATGTGGTGCGTGCTAAAGCACCACTACGTTTATGGCCTCCTGCAGGACCAACAAGTGTGAGTGGAATCCAAACTAATGCTGCTGGGACATGTGACAGCCAAGCACAGCAAGAGTGTAGGCTCTGAAGAGACGACTGCAACACAGGCCAATCCTAAAGGAGAAAGCTCTTGAGCTGGATTCTGAAAGATGACTGGGATTGAGGCAGGAAAAAAAGAGTACAGAGGAGAGGGCCTTCTTCAGAGAGCAAAGCCCCCAATAGTATGGACATAAATATGTTCAAAGAGATGGTGAGATGAGTTAGGACTTAAATTCCTACTTAAAAGGCAGGTTAGGTCAAAAAACAGCTTTTGCCCTTCCGAGATTTTGAAGACACTAGGATATCATAGTAAAAGCAGTGTGGTCCGGGCACTGGCACACAGGAAGGGGTGGTGAAAGGAGATCTAAAGCAACGAAGCAAGGGAAACCCTTAAGGAAACAAGGTGTTCTCACACAAAGCTACAAAAACCTGCATGAAAGTGACAATGAGAACAAAGAGGAGTTCTACCGCCAAGTTCTAGATTTTAAACTTTACCAACTCTTCAGAGCTGTGCATCTGCTTTACTGCATTATTCTAGCTCAACACGAGTCTATACCAGTCCTGATGACGGTACAAGAACCCTCAAAACAGAAGATAGAATTAATTTTGGTTATTGATTCTAATACGAAACTGGCACCCAGGAAAAGAAGACCAAAGTCAATTAATATTAATTTTCAAACTGACACCATGAAGTGAATATATGTGTGTGTGTACAAGTATGTACTTTTGTTCCTTATTTACATACTTCTGTTTATGACAACCTCTTTACTCCACCTTCTCTCATTTCAACACAGAACACATCATAAAATACATGTACAGGCATGGCCAGTATTTTGGTCTGACCTTAGGCCCACCTTATGAATTCAACTAACATATATGTTGAATGCAAACTTCAAAGACATTCAAGAAGTTCCAGCTCACTGTACTATTTTAGAAAACTGCATGACGACCGTTTAACAAAACAACTCCCACTAAGGAAAGCCTAGTCACTCCTTTTCATCCCTGTAGGAGAGACAAGCCCTAACATATTTGGAAGTGGTTGACATTCTCCTTACCCTGATCTCTACATTCCTCGATTTCAAGTTAAAGCGTATCTGAAGTCCCAAATGTTCTACAACAGGAGTAAATATCTTCATCCAGTTTTCTTTTAATGGCGTGTATCTGTTAGCTGGGACCGGAATTTTCCTTGTTTCTTCTTTCCCACTCTACAATAAAAGAACACAACTCGGGAGATGTCTCGAAGGATGGAGATGGGCATTGCAAAATGACAGCTCTTCCCCAAAAAGATTTAATTGAACGAATTAAACTTCGTTCAGGAGAGTCGTTTCTCTAAGAACCCCACTACGGAAGAGCCCCAGCAGTTTTAACATCACCCAGAGGCCACCGGCTTGGTCCAACTTTGGCCCCGGCCTCGTTCCTCACCCACGGTCCCCGCTAGTACCAGGAATCCATCCCCAGCGAGGGGCGGGAAAACGGGTCTCTTCGCGGGCCGGGCTTCCTCTGTGTCCATGCGGGCCGCGTCCCCGCCCTCCCCCGCCGCGGACAGCTGCTCAGCCTGCCGTTTCTTCGCCCGCCGGCCACCCTTGCGGGTGACTTGGGTGAAGCCGTCCTCGGCCCCCGCGCTCTGCGCCTCCATCTCCGTTTCCATCCCCAGGAATCTCCAGCCCCAACATGTGCTTCCGGCCAGAACGCGAGCACCGCTGCAATGCGCAAGCGCACCTCGCAGGGTCCAGCGTCCGCCAACCAGCCCCAGGGCTCCGCCCACTTTCCTAAGAAGTCCCACGTAGGGGCCCTGGAGCGGGATTTTGTGCGTTTTTTGGACGGGAAGGGGGAATATCCTAAAATATGCCGGATTCCTGTCGTGCCCTCTGGCTCCGCCACTCCCAGCCGACGCATTTGCAATCTCCAATATGTGTATGTGCGAAAGGCAGTAGGTAAAGACGATAAACAAGTTTGTGCTGTCAGTGAAGAAAAATCTTGCTTCACTTCAGTGGCGCATCGGGCATTATCCGAGACAACTAAATCCAACTCGCCTTGGTTTTGGGGCTACTACGGCAAGCGGGAGGGCGAAAGGCGTTAATGTTTGGAGTCTGGTTTCCCGGTTTGTGTTTTGTCAGGGTCTGGGTGTACTGGTTGGGCGGGGGGAAGTTGGCTGGACCATGTCGGCCTTCGAGAAGCCTCAGATCATCTCCCATATTCAGAAGGGCCTCAACTACACGGTGTTTGACTGTAAGTGGGTGCCCTGCAGCGCCAAATTTGTGACCATGGGCAACTTCGCACGGGGCACCGGCGTCATTCAACTGTATGAGATCCAGCACGGGGACCTAAAGCTGCTTCGGGAGGTGGGTGCCAAGCGGGACTGCCCAGTTCCAGGATCTGGGACTACCGTTGGTGAGGGGTCGAGTGCGGATCTGGGGTTGGGGGGAGTCTGCATTTCTTTTTGCCCAAGCCTCCGTCCAGCGTCCCCGAAAAGCACAGCTCGAGCTGCGCGGAACCAACGAAGATGATCGCAGATTGAGGAATACTTCCGACGTAAAATGCTTTGGTTCGAGTCCTGAATTCTCGGCTGGCCAGTTCATCCGCGCCCTGCTGGCCCCTTCCTGCAGTCACCCTCGCAGTCCAGAGCGGGGTCCCTGGGAAGTGACATTAAGATTTCCTATCTAAATTCGAGGCCCTTCTAGGCAGTGCGCAGTTGTTTGTGGAGTCTTTTTAATAGGCCCTGTTAGTAAAATGCTTTTTCTTATAAGCAGAGACAAAGCTGGTACCGTGATGCCTGCATTGTAATTGGAGGAGACAGCCGAAACATTTATTCTTCAGCGAGTATCAATTGATTGTCTGATATTCCCCGGCATGTGAATGACAATGACCCTGGTTTCACGGAGTTTATTTTCTAGTGGGAGAGAGAATCAGTTAAATGATCAAACAGACGATGCATAAATACAAGCAGATGAATTCTCTAACATAAAGGAACACGGTTCTATGAGAGTAAAAACAGATTTGGGAGAGTAGATGCTAACTAGGCCAAACTAGGAATAGAGGAGGTTTCCAGAGGAAACAGGGTATGCGGAACCTCAGCGATGGGAGTGGTAAGCAGGGACCAAACTTTGCAAGGTCTTTAAGTTGTTTAAAGGAGTTACGCTTTTTTAAGTGGGACATCTCTGAAGGACTTTTAACTGGATGTGGCAAGAGCAAGTTTACAAGTTTTGTGAAGATCATTAGTGAAAGAATTCGAGAATAATGATGGTAACTAATATTCTTGTACTTGTTTACAGTTTTAAAAATGCATTGATCTCAGGTGATCAGTCATAATCAAGTATTAGGGTTGTAATAGACTACAGGGAAGGTTGAGAGCTCCAGGGATTAAAAACTATGGAGAGAATCTGCATGGAGAAGATTGGCTTTAAACTGGTAGATAAAGGTTGGGGCGCCTGGGTGTCCCAGTACAATGAGAGTTGGACTTTGGTTCAGGTCATGATCTCAGGGTTCCTGAGTTGGGCTAGCTGCTGTCAGCACAGAGCCCGCCTGGGATCCTCTGTCCCCCTCTCTGCTTCTCCATGCTCTCTCTCTCAAAAATAAACCAAAACATTAAAAAAAACAAAAAAAAAAAACTGTGGTAGATAAAGAATGAATACAATTTGGATAGGCAAGCTTGGATTAGAAGGGATATAAGATCGATCCCATCTCACTTTAAATTTCAATGAGTGCCAGTTTTCTTGTTCAGTTTGTCTCTTCTTTTTTAGTTTACTTATTTTGAGAGAGAGCAGGGAAGAGAGAGAAAATCCCAGGTAGGTTTGGCACTGTTAGCAAAGAGCTCACAGATTGTGAGATCATGACCTGAGCTGAAATCAAGAGTCAGACACTTGAGCCACCCAGGCACCTCAGTTTGTCTTTTCTAGCCAGGTACTCAGAGTTCCTACACATGACTTATCCTTTTCTACCTTGCCTTGCTTATGTTGTTCGCCACTTAGCCCCCAGGCACCTGTTGCTATTTTAGGGTCCAGTTCAGATTATTTGATTTAGGAAATCCCTTCCTGATCCCCACACAAAGTAAACTCTTTACATTGCATTATGCTGGTTCTTATCTGCTCCAGAAATAATGTAATTCTGTCTAATCTCTAATTAGATTGTAAACTCCTGGAGAGTAAGGACAGTGTCTTTTCATCACTGTGGTTTGTAAAGTTCAACCACTCAATAAATTACTTGTTACAAGGATGAGTGAATGTATAGTCTGTAAAAGGATGTAACTTGGAAAATTTAAATATCAGTTTATTGATCATTAATCAACTGGGGTCAGGGTTTGAACAAATGGAAACATTGGAATAGCAGACAAAAGCAGGTGAAGTATTAGGAACAAATACCAAAAAGCATCAAATTTAACCAGAGAACATTTACAGACTCTAACTTTTTAAAATAAGGTATAATTTGTATACACGTAGGAACACACTTGTTCCACAGAGTGAAATAATGCCCTTTGTCTCTGTTCACAACCTATTTCAGGATACCATGCTAAAGAAGGACCAGAGGTACTTGAAGAATGAGTCCCTTCTTCTAAAAAGCCTCTTGTCTAGAGAAAGGATAAAACAAATGCAAAAACACATTGAAGAACTTAGATTGTGTTTGGCTGTTATGGTGCAGTGGAAAAGAATACAAGTTAAATATAGGCTCAATGGGTCTCAACTCTTACTGTGCGTCAGGATCAGCTGAGTATGTTCTGTTGCTGTTGTCATAGATTGTGTGTGTGTGTGTGTGTGTGTTTTAAAACATTCATGCCTTGGTTCCACCTTAAGAAATTCTGATGGAGTGCGACTCTTCATTTAGAGTAGAGTGAGGCCTAGATATCAGTATTTTTTAAACTTCAACCAGGTGATTCTAACAAGTACCAGTGTTGACTACCATGGGGCTAGATGAATTTCTGAAATACTTGATTCTTCAGTGTGGAACCACCTCAAGTTATGTGTTCCAAAGCCCATGTATCCAAGGTAAAAATGTGAAGGAAGCAAACAGGTCTTTGTTAATGTTTGCCTTATCTTGTTACTAAGGATAGCTAGGGAATGAGGGCCTTCATGTATAGTTGAGCAGTTTGCTACACCACACAAGGGGTTGCAGGGTTTAAGTGGAAACTGAAATCTGTCTCTTTCTCATCAAACTTTATGAATGTGAGACTTCCTCAGCCTATAAAGGACAACTTTCCTCTAATTGGCACAGAGGACTGGGGCGGCCCTGAAAACTGGAATCATAGTTGTGGATGTTTATACTTTAAAATTTAGTAAGTGAATAAAGTTCTGCTTTTTTAGCCCCTGTGCCACTGAGTTCACTGCTTGTTACCATGTGGTTCACTAACTCTTTTAATGTTAATTAAAGCAGTGCTAGGATGTGGAGGAGGAAATACTGACAAGCTGTACTAGACCCACCCACAGATGGAACAAAAATAGCTCTCATGGGACTTATCCATCATGGGCTTCCTTAATCATGTTAACTTATTGTAGCAAAGAGAACCAACAGCTAAGTCATGGTCATTTTCAGGGTCCTACAGCAAAAGTTATTAATATAAACCAATTTTCTTTTTGGAATAAATTTTGCAAAATAAATCTTTTTAGCTGTGGTTTTTTTGTTTTTTGGTTTTTTTTTTTCCCTAGCAAGGAAAATTTAAGTAACCAGTGGATTTTTTTTTAAACCCTTGTTTCCCAAAGGTAAAATACTTAACAGAAGCAGGGAAGGAACCTTTTTATGAACTATAAGAAATTAGCTTCACTCCATTGCCCCTTCTTAATTTAGCTATTATGATGTCCGTGAATATCTTAGAAAGAGAAAACACCCTTGCTTCTATAAGTCCATTTGCCAGGAGAGCTCAGCCTTTCTTGGCCAACTGCAGTCCTCACTGCCATGCAAATAATAAGATGTTTATACATTTGAGGTTTTTTAAAAATGTTTTTATATTTTGAGTTGAATTTTATTCTTGCACAACAGACTGCTAGTATCTATAAATCTGTATTTCTTTAGTATAAGGAGAAAAGAGAACAGGAGGGAGGCATAGATAACTATATATCTTGTAAAGATATGAATGAAGGTAGGAGTGAGAGGACACGAATCTGAAAGTAGGTTCAGTTTGTGACAATACCATTTACTCACCAGTCCTTTTCAAGGTTGGAACATTTTTGGTACTTCTAATCACTCTCTGGTTTATGGAATCGGGGCTACATAATAAACTTAATTGATTTACATGTAGGTCTGGGGGCAGCCACAATTAGTATAAAGAACTTGGAGTCTTCTTCGCTGTATGGACCTTGAGCAAGTCTTAGTCCTCTAAATCTGTCTCCTCATCTGGAAAGGGGTGTTGCAGACACTTAGCTTGCAGTTGTGTGAGGAAGAAAAGTGATGGCCTAGACTAGAAGAACATCTAGAACAGTATCTGATAGATGTGCTCAATATATGGATGCTGTTTTCATTATTGAGTATAAATGATACCAAAAACTATGGTGTGTCATGTGAAAACATGGTGGGAGAAATGGGATCGTGGACTCCCAATGGTTTTTCTCCAGCACTAGGAATGAGAGGCTAATAGATGTTAATTTATATTTTTATTCAACAAATGTTGAGCACCTTAAGGTGTTTAACAGATGCTACAGGGCCCCATTTTCATGGTACTCATTCTAGAAAGGACAGAGATCATTGAATAAATAAAATAATTCTATTGGTAAGTGCAATAAAGAAGATTAAACAGGGTGGGTGATAGTGATTTGGGGGTTCTACTTCAGATTGGAGGTGCAGGGAAAGCCTCTCAGAGGAGGTGACATTTAATCTGAAATCTGAACTTGGAGAAGACAGACATGATGTGAGGGAAGAGCAGTTCAGACAGTGGAAATAGTAAATGCAAATGTCCTGAGGTAGAAATGACTTTGTTGTGTCTGAGAAGCAAAAAGGAAGTTGCAGATGTGGCTGGAGTGTAGTAGAAAGGAGAGAAGCAGGAAATGAGGTCAGAGGAATCAAGGCAAGATTTCAAAGAGCTTAGTACATTTGTCTACCACAGGCCTTGGTACCAGTCCTGTGAGTCTTTGCCTCTAAATGTAGATGCAGTTTATTTCATTCCATTATATTTCAATAAAGACTGACTTGCAGGGGCACATGGGTAGCTCCATTGGTTGGACTTCTGACTTTGGCTCAGGTCATGATCTTGCAGTTCGTGAGTTTGAGCCCCGCGTCGGGCTCCGGGCTGACAGCTCAGGGCCTGGAGCCTGCTTCTTGCTTCTGGGTCTCCCTTTCTCTTTCTGCCTCTCCCTGGCTTGTGCTCGGTCTCTGTCTCTCTCTCTGTCTCTCTCTCTCTCTCTCTCTCTCTCTCTCTCTCAGAAATAAATAACAACAGTTAAAAAAAAAAAGACTGACTTTTAGAATTTGTGCAATGACAGATGTGGAAATATCTAGTATAGGATCTATTGTAATAGAGTGGCTCTCAGTTTGGTTTCTTTCCTTTTAAGGTAGAGATTCTCAGATGTGTTCAGGTGCCAGAGTGTCTGGACATTGTGGTGCTGTTTTTGGAACTCCATGAAATACTCGAGTAGTTTGTTCCAATTCCATACAAAGAAGGGGTTTTCTAGTGGAAAAATCAGACTATATTATACATATTGTGATCTTTATATCACAAGAAGCAACCATACATAAACTTTAATCTTCATTTCCAGGTTTTCTTATTGGCGTTCATTTGCTAATACTTTCTAACAGACAAGGTAAACAAAATATTGAAGAAAACTTAAGTTTGAGAAAATCATATCCATTAGCTTTTTTTTTTTTTAATTTTTAACGTTTATTTTTGAGAGAGAGAGCATGAGTGGGGGAGGGGCAGAGAAAGAGGGAGACACAGAATTGAAGCAAACTCCAGGCTCTGCGCTGTCTACCCAGAGCCCAGTGTGGGGCTTGAACCCACAAACCATGACATCATGACCTGAGCCAAAGTCTGACGCTTAAGTGAGCCATCCAGGTGCCCCTGTCTATTAGCTTTTTAAAGGTTCTATCTGTGTGTGTAAATTTATGTTGGTGCTGGAAGATTAGTGTGTTCTAGGAGCATGGTCTGAGAATCTTTGTTCCAAAGGCTTAAAAGGTGAAAGTTAGATGAAGAAATACCACAGGGAGGAAATTTTTTGCTTCCTAGTTTTTTATTACCAGCAGTAAAATCTTCGAAGAACCATGTGCTCACTGTAGGGACTGAAAAGTAGAGGTTAGCTTTTATGGTATAACTCTTCTGTGGTTTAGGAAGAAGAGAAACCCTATCAAAGGCTCCAAGTGATAGTGGAATTGTGAGAAGCAGAGTGCTTTAGGTGGTAAAAGAGGAGAAAATGGGAGACAAGTCTTCCCAGGTCCCTGAGAAGAATTTTCCTGGAGAGTTCTATCAATACATGATGCAACCTCCCCACAGCTCCTAACCCACGAGTCCCTGGAGCCATATTCTTGTCCATGAGGCCTACCAGCTGCTTACCCAAGAGGCCCATCTTCACCCTCTGCCTCAGACCGGGGGAGCCATGACCAGTGACTTCTTACTTGGGGCATCCAGGCCCAGTGTAACATAAGTGGAGGAAGGAGTGGGTGTCTATTTTATCAGTTGGCATAAGTTGGAACTCTGAATTACTTTAACCGTAGAAATTGTGTCCTAACAGTGATTAAGTGCTGTGCCACTAGTGATATTTCAGTTACTTTTATTTGGGGGAAGTGGAAGGTGGGGAGCACAAAAGTGATCTGGAGTTGGAAACCGCTTTGTTAAGTTGCCAAATTTTTGATTCTTCGTGTTGCTGCATTATAACTTTTTTTTTTTAGTAAAATTGGAAAAAATAATTGAAATAAGTGAATATCAGGTTTCTGAGTAACTATCTGGGACTACAAATGCATTAAAAAAATTATTCTTGTAATTTTGTGTTCCTCATCAATAGGGTCTTTTACAACCATGTTATTACAGATGACTGCTTTTGTTTACTGGGCAGTTTCCACTGAGGCTGTGAATGCTTTCTTGTAGACCTGGCTACATAGTAACTGCTCATTTCTCCAGTTCCCAAACAGTGTGAAAGCTTAACAAGCTGGGAGTTTCCAAAGCCCTGTACCATATAATAATATCTTTTGAATCATGAGAGAAAAGTTCAGTTTAGTTTGTATTAAGTGGATTTTTTTTTTCTTTGAAAACTGCTCTATGGAAGTGCCTAGCCAAACATTTAAAGTGGCAGGGAAATTATTTTTTTAATTCTATGAAACAGGCCAAACCTACTAGGAGGGATGAGATTGGCCCAGGAACTGAAAAGTTTCAAGAAGAAATCCCCTGGAAACTGGAGAACTCTGGAGGGAAAAAAGTGTATGCAGAATACTGTTATGTCAAAAAAAAAAAAAAAGTCAAAGCAAAATATAAGGGCCTTCTTATATTAAATTAAACCTATGTGTTTAATTTAGTGTAAACGTGTAGAAAAAGATCTAGAATGATGGGGATTACTACTGGGGAGCATCAAAGGGAGACTCACTTTTTTCCCTTCAGTTTTTTGTTTTGTTTGAATTTTGTAGGGAACATGTATTACTCTTGTACACATTAAGAATAGGGGCGCCTAGGTGGCTCAGTCTGTTGAGCCTCTGACTTTGGCTCAGGTCATGATCTCGCAGTTCGTGAGTTTGAGCCTCTTATCTGGCTCGTTGCTGTCAGTCTGTCAGCAAGGAGCCTGCTTCTGATCCTCTGTCCCCCTCTCTCTGACCCTCACCTGCTTGTGCTCTCTCCAAAATAAATACTTAAAAAAAAAAAAAGAATAAAAATCTGGGATTCTTGGGTGGCTCAGTCGGTTGAGCATCAGACTCTTGATTTCGGTTCAGGTCATGATCCCATTGTGGGATCAAGGCTTGCATTGGGCTCCACTCCATACCCAGCATGGAGCCTGCTTGGGATCTCTCTCCCTCTCCCCCTCTCTCCCTCTGCCCCTCTCTCCGCTCACATGCGCTCTCTCTCTCAAAAAAAAAAAAAAAAAAGAATAAAAATCTTAAAGTTTATAACAGACTAAGACAATAGGTTTACCCCGTTGAGGCCAAGTAAATGGAGGTGATATTATAGGGCTAGAGTATGGAGTGGGGTAGGCATCAAGCCTCATCAGATTCCGTATTGCCCAGAGTTCACAGGGGCCAAGGCAGCAGCTGACTCCAGGAGAATCAGGGCAGGTGGGGTTAGGGTGGGTGGGGGTGACAGAGTAAAAGGAGATTAGTGGATGACCCACACAAGTGTGGGAGTAGCTAAGAGTAGCATGTATATGTGGGAGGAGTCAAATAGGAACTGATATTTTGGTTGTAAACTCCTTCTTGAGGGCATGGCCAATCGCATTCATGTTTGTATCCTAGTCTGTTCAGTTCATTGACTTTATTTAGTAGGAACTCAATAAAAATGTTGGAATGCATAAGTTGGGCAAAAGTGTAAAGTTGTGTGCTTCAAGCTCTTTGCCTATGACAGGAGGGTATTGTATGATATCATTTCTTTTTTTTTTTTAATGTTTGTTTATTTTTGAGAGAGAGAGAAAGGATCCCAAGCAGGCTCCTTGTTGTCAGCATAGAGCCAGACATGGGGTTTGATCCCACCAACAGTGAGAGCATGACCTGAGCCGAAATCAAGAGTTGGCCCCTTTACTGACTGAGCCAACCTTCGGCGCCCCTGTATGATATCATTTCTTAGGATCCTTTTGATAATATGGTCTAGACTTGATTTCCTTAAGCCATGTACCTTAACTAGTGCATTGGTATGTGGTTGTTCTACTAATGGGATTATATGCAATACTTGAAACAGAGCTTTTTAAAGAAACTTCAAAATATTGGCTAATCCATAGCAATAGCAGTGCCTTTGGCACTCACACATCTACAAATCTGTGTGCATTGACAAGGTCCCAGAGAGAATAGTGACATAAACACTCTCAGTTTATAGGGTTCTGCAGGGAAAACTATAAGAGACACATGAACATTTTTGTTCCTGTAGCCATCTGGAAAGAATAACATCTTCATTATGTTCTTATTCCTACTGAGGATCTTAGAGAAGAATACCACATGAAATGTTGAAATGTTCATATTTGCAAACCAATGGAGATGGTGCACTTGTCAGCATTTGAATGTCTCATTAGTGAGATGAGAGCAAAGGCAAAATTAAAACTCATTCTTTTTGACAGTTACACACTTTTAAACTACAGAAAAGTGATGAAAGGAAAAGCATAATTTTGATCAGAAAATTTTTCATTGCTTTTTATATTATGTGCCTTATTTAAGGCCCATAGTAGAGCCATAAATATCATGAATTATAAATAGCTGCTTACATAAATAATGTATCCTCTTTCCTTCCCTCTGTCAAGATTGAAAAGGCCAAACCCATTAAGTGTGGAACATTTGGTGCAACATCTTTACAGCAGAGATATTTAGCTACTGGAGATTTTGCTGGAAACCTTCATATATGGTAAGATTATTTAGTCAATATTAAGACGCAAGATAGGCAGTTTCCTTGATAGTCTTGTTACTCTTCCTCTGAAAGGGGGGTTTCTTATTTTAAAATGTTCCTTGTTCAATTTTAACTATTTATAAAAATGTAAGAATTGCCCTTTAATATATATTTCTAGATTTCATATTCAAAATCCATTTAAAAATACTGTTTTTCTTTAGCTAGTTTGAATAATGTTACCAATATTTATTTCCACACATGCTGTTTGGTGCTAGCATTTAATCCCCTGTATTTGTACATAAAGGGCTATTCCCCACACATGTAAAACATGGAAAACTTAAGATACTGTTTATATTTCAGTGAGACATTTGGCATTATAGAATGATACACTGAGGTTTTCTTTGTTTGAATTTTTTAATGTAGAATTCCCAATTCATTAAAAAAATTCTGCACATCTAAGCACAACTTTTTAGGAACACATCTATTGAGCAAATCAATGTAAACCTGTTGCAAATGAACAAGACCGTAACTATGCCAAATGCTTATAATTTTCATGTTCTACCTTTAGTTATTTCCTACTTAGATTGCATGAACTGAAATTCCTCAATTACTTTTCAAGAATATGTCTTATTTTTACTGTTTAAAGTATATAGTAATGTTCTAGAAAGAAACTATCTTCTCTACTTCATGTTTTCTAAGGTGACCTTTCTTGATTCTCACTTAGAATCTGTTGCTTTCTTATTAAATTACTGACATGAATCATAAAATAGAATGAAGCTATTTTAATTCCCCTTGCTTTAACTGCTTAATAATTAAGTTAGCATTTATTAGAATGCATCAGTTCTTACATATACTTTCAGAGAACTTGGGAGAAACCAGTCTGAATGTTCTTTTTAAAAATAACATATTTCAGCATAAGACTAAGCAACAAATATAACTATTGACTGTCTCCCTAATAGAGTTTCCTAGCATAGTCACAGGTATTACTGACTTATTTTCATTGTTAAGTCTTATAATTTTGTGTTGTAAAAAGCAGTATTTTAAAGTCAAACAGTAAAGCAATTCTTTGAAGTGGAATCTCAGTCCTGTTTAGTCCTGATTCTTTCACAATGATGCTACAAAAATAAACATGGTCTCCTAGGTTGAGCTATCTGAAATTTTAATTAGGGAGATTTTACTAATAAATCTTGGCCTAGTAATAAGTTGGGATTACATTTCGTGAATAGCTACCTTCATTTTTTTTTTTAAGTATAAGTTATCAAAAACTGACTTGTTAAAGAGAAATGTGGATAGAAGCTCCAGGAGAAAAGAGGGAGGCAGGAGAAGGGGTGTATTAACATAACTTACTTGAGCCATTCATCACCCTGCCATCTTGGGTAGACTCAGACACCCACAGTAGTGGGTGCTTTCCTGCATTCCTTTCTCTTAACTAACCTGGATTTAGACAAGCTTCAGCCAGTTCGACTGTAGATTTGCTGTGCCCAGCATGATGGTACACTGAAAAATATGTAACTAGATGAAAATAGTAAGGAATTTAGTGAGAAAATAATACATTATAAAGGAAGAAACATATACAAAGTAAACACTACTCATATTTTATCCTTCCAAAAGATCTCAAGATCAGACTACCAAGGCCTACTTTGGAAACATTCTAAATCACTTTGAATTTACTCTATGTTTAAAGTAGTGATTATCAGACTTCAGTGGACCAAAGAGTCAGCAGATTTGGGGCTGTTTATCCATTACATCTGTGGAGGAGCCCAGGAATCTGTATTTATTAGTAAGCTCACCTGGTAAGTCATGTGCAGAGGTCCTAGATAGATCATCTCTGAGAATCACTGAGTGTGCTCAGGACTTTGAGTTCCAAGTTGAATGATGGCAGTGCTCATTAAGGGCTCAAAAGAAGCTAAAGTGGAGAGAAAATATTGGAAGTAAATGTATAAATTACCTTCATAGCAAAACCCTTATTTTTTTTTAAGTTTATTTATTTATTTTTTTTATTTTTTCAATATATGAAGTTTATTGTCAAATTGGTTTCCATACAACACCCAGTGCTCATCCCAAAAGGAGGAGATGCCCTCCTCAATACCCATCACCCACCCTCCCCTCCCTCCCACCCCCCATTCAACCCTCAGTTTGTTCTCAGTTTTTAAGAGTCTCTTATGCTTTGGCTCTCTCCCACTCTAACCTCCTTTTTTTTTGTTTTTTTTCCTTTCCCTCCCCCATGGGTTTCTGTTAAGTTTCTCAGGATCCACCTAAGAGTGAAAACATATGGTATTTGTCTTTCTCTGTATGGCTTATTTCACTTAGCATAACACTCTCCAGTTCCATCCATGTTGGTACAAAGGGCCATATTTCATTCTTTCTCATTGCCACGTAGTATTCCATTGTGTATATAAACCACAATTTCTTTATCCAGTCATCAGTTGATGGACACTTAGGCTCTTTCCATAATTTGGCTATTGTTGAGAGTGCTGCTATAAACATTGGGGTACAAGTGCCCCTATGCATCAGTACTCCTGTATTCTTTGGGTAAATTCCTAGCAGTGCTATTGCTGGGTCATAGGCTAGGTCTATTTTTAATTTTTTGAGGAACCTCCACACTGTTTTCCAGAGTGGCTGCACCAATTTGCATTGCCACCAACAGTGCAAGAGGGTTCCCGTTTCTCCACATCCTCTCCAGCATCTATAGTCTCCTGATTTGTTCATTTTGGCCACTCTGACTGGCGTGAGGCGATACCTGAGTGTGGTTTTGATTTGTATTTCCCTGATGAGGAGTGACGTTGAGCATCTTTTCACATGCCTGTTGGCAATCCGGATGTCTTCTTTAGAGAAGTGTCTATTCATGTTTTCTGCTCATTTCTTCACTGGGTTATTTGTTTTTTGGGTATGGAGTTTGGTGAGCTCTTTATAGATTTTGGATACTAGCCCTTTGTCCGATATGTCAGCAAAACCCTTGTTTTAAAACAAAAATCTAAATATGGTATGCATTCTTAAATTTCATTAGTGGACTAAATGTTTAGGACATGTGGAGTAACTAAGAAGCTGTGTTCTGTTGCCTAGGAATTTGGAAGCTCCAGAGATCCCAGTATATTCTGTAAAGGGCCATAAAGAAATTATAAATACCATAGATGGTGTAGGCGGACTGGGAATTGGGGAAGGTGCACCTGAAATCGTGACTGGCAGCCGAGATGGTAAGTTAAAGTATTCTGTGTATTTAAATTTTTTTTTTCTTTAGATAAGTCTCTGTGCAACAATATGTCCTCTCTATATGGAAATCCTCTTCAGAGGCCTTGACTTCCTAAATCTAACAGTGTTTTTTAATGGGCAAGTTTAATTGCATATCCCTCAGTTGCTTCAGACTTTTGAAGTATTTTGAGATAGAGGCATAGCACTTGCTATTTTAGTTTTGAGCAAGTTCAGCTACTAACAACCATAGTTTCCTATGAACCTTGAAAGATTTAAAATTGCTTTACAGGTTTTTGAGGCAGCTCAAAAACAATATAAGGTGGGCAGCAACTTTTCATTTTCTTTTTTTAAAAAGCAGAATTGGTACTTGTGAAAATTGTCATATTGACAGTTAGTTGAACATTGAAGTTCCGTGATCCTTCTACTGAGCATCGTAGAATGATCCAAGGGCACCAACTCCGCTTTCCTGCCCTGTGGTGACTAGCAAGGGACAGGTCTGTTGGTGTTCAAAGCTGTTCCGAATGACTGTAATGGAGTCAGAATTTTTGTTGCTTCACGATGGGTACATAAGAAATTTGGTGTCTTAGTGGGTTTGGCTGCTCGAGACCATGAGGAAATTACTTTAAAAGAAAAGAGATGTATTTTTCTAGTAGCTACTCAACAGTGTCTGGGTTTTAGAAATCAATTATCCGGGGTGCCTCGGTGGCTCAGTCGGTTAAGCATCTGACTTTGGCTCAGGTCATGATCTCACAGTTCAAAGGTATGAGTCCTGCATCAGGCTCTGTGCTGACAGCTCATAACCTGGAGCCTGCTTGGGATCTGTGTCTCCCTCTCTCTCTGCCCCTCCCCCACTCGCTCTCTCTCAAAAATAAATAAAATGTTAAAAAAATTAAAATCAATTATTCTTTTTAATCATAAAAGCAATATGGAATATATAAGGAAAAGTAGCATTCAATCTACCACAGTAACATAACCATTAGATTTGTTTTCCTTTCCAATCTTACATATAATTTTGTGTAGTTGTTTAGATATGATTTTTATCTTTTTTATGTTTTGTCATATGCAAATGTTGCTGTCTCCATAATTACCATTTAATGACTGTAATATTCCATTCTATGTATATATCACAGTGTCCTTAACCATGTCTTTGTTAATAAGCACTCACTTTGCTTTAAATTTTTGTTTATTGTTTTGGGAGAGTGACTTTAAAATAATGAAGGAATGAGTATCATCATGTATCTAACTTTTTTAGAATAAATGTGTTTTATGATTTTTTAAATTTATTGTCAGACTTGCCAAAGTATTCATGTACATTCTCAGCTACAGTTGATGAGGTAGATTTCGAGTCTGTCCTACCAGCACTGATTTTCTTTTTTCCCCCCTAATTTTAGATTAAAAAAAAATTATTTAATGTTTATTTTTGAGAAAGAGACAGAGCACAAGTGGGGGAGGGGCAGAGAGAGAGGGAGACACAGAATCTGAAGCAGGCTCCAGGCTCTGAGCACTCAGCACAGAGCCCAATGTGGGGCTGGAACTCATGAACCGTGAGATCATGACCTGTGCCGAAGTTGGATGCCCAACCGAATGAGCCATCCAGATGCCCCTCCTTAATTTTATAAGTAAAAATGGTCCTGCATTCCCACTTGTGTTAACTTCTTCCTATATTTGTTTACTAGTTAGTTTTGCTTTGTGAATTGTCTGTTCATGTTCCTTGCTCATTTAACTATTGCAAATTTCATATGAATCTTAACGATTTGTATGAACCCTCTACAGTGATATAATAATCTCTTGTCACATTTGTGAGAAATTTTTTTCTCCTTAAAGTAGCCTTTTTAATGACTGACTTTATTTTATCCTTCTCTAAGGATATCTAGTGGGATATCTCCCCTTTTCCTGAGTTTATTTCCCTTTTAAAGATTTTTTGCCTTTTTCCTGTTCTCTCTCAAGTACTTACTTGCCTTTCAGCCATTTTATTAAATGCATTTGTATTTCTCCTAGGCAGTGATGAGTTTAGTTAGTAGTCCTGCAATTTTCAGTAAAATGAGGGAGTTGAAATTCAATTGAGAAGAAATATGTGTTAATTTTATTTAATATTTCCCTCATCTCTATTGCCACAGGGAAATTAAGTTTAATTGTATGTGAGATAGTGTTCTAAAACCCCATATAAGATATCATAAATGTAAAAATCAGAGTTTATTCATCTGTATAAGAAAAATGCCAATGATTATATGGGTAGTATGGAAAAAAATAAAAATTAAGATGACACTGATATTAGTCTAAGTAAATAGTACGTTAGTTTTAGGCTCAAAGAAAATAAGACCTGATCTGAGTTACATAACATTTGTGTTTGCCTTGTCGGTCAGACCTTATTGATAACTTTGGAATAGTTGTTGGCTCTTCTGTGTATCTATTAACTTGGAAATCAAGTCAGACAGTAACATATGGGTTATATCTCTGATATTAAATACAACTTGCCCATTTAGAAGTCAGAAATATGTGAAAAATTTTCAGGTTTTTTAGTATCTGTAATACCGCCATGTACGTAGGAAGTCATAGGAAGAGAATGCAGAAATGTCCTCAATCACTGTTGAATTTTGCCAACTCACTCGTATTCACAACAGGAACTGTGAAGGTGTGGGACCCAAGGCAAAAAGATGATCCTGTTGCCAATATGGAACCTGTACAAGGAGAAAACAAGAGAGACTGTTGGACTGTGGCATTTGGTAAATTCTTGAAGAATTCTTGCATTTGATGTATCAGATGGTAAAAAGCACAGTGGTTCAAGATAGTCTCTTTACAGTCTGTTTTTTGGATTATTCTGATAGTTTACTGAGGCAAATAGAGATGGTGGTTAATGTCAGCCACTGGCGCCTAGGTTTGAATCCTCACTTTTTTATTTCTTGCCTGAGTGAGGTGGGCAATTTAGCAATCTTCTCTGTTCCTTAGTTTCTTCATTTATGAAGTGAAACTAGTAATAGAATTTACCAAATAGTTTTATGAGGATTCAATGAAGTAGTACATATACAGTGCTCAGAATTGTGCTTAAATTATTAAGTGCTCAAAAATATTTGCTACTATTACATACTTGGGTCTAACGAGACAATGTGGACCTAGTTTAGAGTCAAGTGCCATTAGTGGAACTAAGCAGAGTCTGAAACACAAGTGGTGACCTAAAAAAATCTTACATTATACTCTACACAGAGGATGTTTATTTTCTAGAACATAGTTATGCCATTACAGAATTATTTGTTAATAATTTGATAACAATGTTCCTCTGTTACTATACTTAAAGTGAATATTGATTTTGTAGGACTAATTGATATTCCTTAGTATCTCTTACTGGGAGCGAAAATGAAAATAATTTTTGCTACTACAGGATATGGGTCATACTTTGTTTGAAATTTGAAATTCTTTCTCCTTTTTCATTGTATAATACTATATAGATAACAGACATTAATAGTGGGATTTAACAGTATATGTGAACTGTTTAAGTTCTATATATTATTTTAAAATCGCACTATTATTTAATCAGAGGAAAGTTTTAGATTTCCAAATTAAAAACTAAGTTATCGTATGGGAATTACTATGTGTTTGTATATAATGAGCAAGAATATGTAAACTTAACACATGTACGCTTTGGGGAGAAATTTCAGGATTTGTATTTAGAATCATCATCTAAAATTTGATGTGATAATTAAAAAGTAATTATCTGTGGGCCATTAAAGCCTTTCATCTTTGACCTAAGGGACATAAGTACAATTTAAAATCGGGGACATTAAGTTTGAAAAACAATCCATTGATTTGACCATTTTATGAATGTCATAGTACTGTACTGTGGGCATGCAAAGTGAGAGAGATTCATATACTACCCTCCAGAAGCTTATAGTTCAGTAAAGAGGGTGTAATATCTACACTAATTATAGTAGATAAGAGTCATAAGAGTAAGAGTAAGAGTGAGAAAAGGTCACAAGAAGTATGGATGAATATAGAAGGAATCTTCAAGTGAGAAATGTCTGTGGAGGAAGAGCATTTTGACCTCAGACCAAGTATACATAGGATATCAACCACTGAAATTGGGAGGAAGTGTCAAGCATAAGGAATAGCCTGAAAAGTGCCAAAGTAAGTATGTTAAATGAAATAGTGGTAGAAGTAGCCTTAAATGTGGCTCAGGGCCACAGTGTTGAGAAGTGTTGAGATGGTGGGGAGGTAGTGGCAAACCTCTGAAGGTTTTTGCAAGGATGAGATGTGATTGAAGCTTTAGGAAAATCACATTGGTGTGTGTAGTGGGGAGAGATGAGTGCCAGAGGTACTCCAGAAAATATCCTGGATCCAAGCAGGATGAATTAAACTACAGGTTATAAATTTACTTCAGGGGCCACCATCCATACAAATGTTTAACAGTGTATTACAATGTATTTCAGATTTCCTTGCAAAGATAACACCAGACACCATTTTGCAAACTAAATGGTTTTAAAGTAGTTTCTATTTGCATTCAAATATAGTTACTACCAAGAAAGCAATAGAAGCATAGCTGTATTTATTCTACCAACCCCTGCTATGTTTGAACTGTAATTGACCTGTTAGTCTGCAGATATAATAGAGAAAGACCATTTGCTTTCAACTTAGACTCCAATAAACATTTTCACTCACCCCTTCAATATAGAATCTCAGCAAATGAGCTTTTTTAAAAAAAAAAAAAGCAAAATTAGATAACCAACTTAATAATCTTGATGTCCTATCAGGTTTGGCAAAATGAGATTCTGCCTAGTGTGATTTTGTATAAGGTATATGTATAAGGTATAAGGTTCTATAACATTATTTTAGCAGCCTTCAAATTAGTGTTTATAAAGATATGCAATGTTGTGTCTTGATTTCCAGGCAATGCTTATAATCAAGAGGAGCGTGTTGTTTGTGCTGGGTATGACAATGGGGATATCAAACTGTTTGATCTCAGAAATATGTCATTGCGGTGGGAGACGAACATAAAAAATGGGGTAATGTACCTTTGGGTTCTTATAGTTTGTCTTAGCATGTTTTTGTCCACCTCCAAACTACTTCAAAAGGATAGCACCTCTAATAACTCATCTCAGTACAGCCCCTCTGCCAATGGTTTTTTGTTTTTTTTTTTTAATTTTTTTTTTAACGTTTATTTATTTTTGAGACAGAGAGAGACAGAGCATGAATGGGGGAGGGTGAGAGAGAGGGAGACACAGAATCTGAAACAGGCTCCAGGCTCTGAGCGGTCAGCACAGAGCCCGACGCGGGGCTCGAACTCACGGAGTGTGAGATCGTGACCTGAGCCGAAGTCGGTCGCTTAACCGACTGAGCCACCCAGGCGCCCCCTGCCAATGGTTTTTAACCTTTTTGAGCTGTGGAGCCCTTTGAGAATTTAATGAAAATCATGGATCCTTTCTTCAGAAAGTGAACACACACTCAGATGTGGTATGACAACTCCTGGTGAGTCACCAGCTCCTGTGTCCTATTTGTGGACCCCTGTGGGCTATGCGCAGTGTGATATTAAAATGAGCTAGGCTAGAGACCTTTTTTCCTGCTAATATTAGAATAGTAACAGCCTCCACAAGTTCTTTCAGATTTTTGGGTCCTGAGTTGTACACCTTTAGTGAAGAATGTGGTTCCTTCCTGTTTTCTAAAATCAGCTTTGACTGGACTGTATAAAATAATTATGTAACAATAGGGGCACCTGGGTGGCTCAGGCAGTAAAGTGTCCAACTTCAGCTCAGGTCATGATCTCGCAGCCTGTGAGTTCGAGCCCCATGTCGGGCTCTGTGCTGACAGCTCAGAGCCTGGAGTCTGCTTCAGATTCTGTGTCTCCCTCTCTCTCTGCCTCTCCCCCACTCATGTTCTGTGTGTGTGTGTGTCTCTCTCTCTCAAAAATAAATAAACATTAAAAAAATAATAATTATGTAATAACAGTAAAAAATTATATGGCTTTATAAAATAATCTACAAGACAGGGGAACTCAGGATGGTTTTGTTGATCCTATAAACCAAAAAGAAATTTTTTCATTTAAAGGTATTTGATGTATTGGTTCTCAAAAGATAAAATGATTATTTAAATCCTTTCACATGAGCTGATAATTTTAAAGTTGTTTTACTTAGTTTAAAAGAACCTCCTGAATAATAATCATTAGACCATCAATAATAAATATTTTCTATTACAGGTATGTAGCTTGGAGTTTGACAGAAAAGACATAAGTATGAATAAATTGGTAGCTACATCACTGGAAGGAAAGTTTCATGTTTTTGATATGAGAACACAGCATCCAACCAAAGGTTTTGCCTCTGTTTCAGAAAAGGTAAATATGGGGGAAATGTCTTTCTATGAGGAGGAATGTTCATAGCTTGTTTTAGACTAATAAATAGAATTAGTCATCAAGGTTCTTTCCAGGTCTTTATATGAAGGGAGCTATTTTTAATATATTCTTGTGGGAACTTGACAGGTTTTTCTGTGCAGAGTACTTCCCCAAAGTTTATCAGTTTTAGATTTCTTGACTATAATAAAGGCTTCAGTTGGCTAAGAATCTTATTTTGTAGTTTAGGAGCAATGAAAAGAAAACTAGCTGATGTTGAGAATTGGATCAACAAAACCTAGCGTAGTGTTTTCTAATAAATATATAGTATTTGTATTAATATCTAATTATATACTTTTCAGAACATATCAACATATATACATTTATGTCATTTCATCACATCTTATTTCATATTCTGGTTTGCTACATTAAGTGAAATTATTTCAAGTATTAACCCTTGTACAGAGTAGGTTCAAAAAAATTATTCAGGGGTGCCTGGGTGGCTTGGTCGGTTAAGCGTCCGACTTCAGGACTTCGGCTCAGGTCATGATCTCACGATCCGTGAGTTTGAGCCCCGCGTCGGGCTCTGTGCTGACCACTCAGAGCCTGCAGCCTGTTTCAGATTCTGTGTCTCCCTCTGTCTCTGCCCCTCCCCTGTTCATGCTCTGTCTCTCTCTGTGTCAAAAATAAATAAACGTTGAAAAAAAAATTAAAAAAAAAATTATTCAGTCAGTCATCCACACATACATACATACTTTACCTTGTCCCAAAGAGTATTTGAGGTAGCTTAGAAGGAAACATGGTATTATCACATCAAAAATAGATGAAGAGAAGGCTGAGCACAGGAAAAATACTGGTTAAAAAAAAGAAAAAAAAAAGATGGTGATGCCTGGAGTAAGGGGATTGCATAAATTCCTGCTGCAACACCCTGTCATTTGCCAGAGATGGATTGGGAATGTGACTCTGACCTTCCTCGAATGTAAAAGTAAAGATCGGTTACAGATTTGTAGTTTCCATAAGATTAAAATATGTAAGTTGCTCAAGAAATAAAAATTGACTCTCTTGTTCCCTCTCCCTCCATTGTGGATTCAGTAGTACTTCTCAAACCTTCCCATTTTGTCTTTTTGTTGTTGTTATTGCTGCTAATTATTATTATTATTGCATATAAATTACTGTCACTGCCTGATGAACTAAATTCTTAAGGTAGCTATAAGTTGCAGTATTGTTTTGCCTTTGTTATTTCAGAATATATTAAGTATCAACAACATAAAGCACTTTATTAAATTGTCCCTTATACAATTGTAACATGGTTCTCATCTGCCCATTATAAAGTGTCATCTTCAAAATTTTTGTTATATTTATTTAATCAAGTAATTGCTAAATCTGTCAAATGAGGCCACTGTATTTTAAGAGGTCATGGCCCCTCTTTTTTTGTTTTTATCAATTTCCAGAAGAAAAAGAGAAGTTTAAACTATGAAACAAAATAGGTTTTAACAGCCTGGACCCACTCACTTGAGGACTGTCACACACTTAAAGGGTGTATTTTGAGATATGTGTTTTTAATCTGCTAATGGTAATCCCCTTACATGACTATTAAGTCAAATGCCTAATCACTAATCACTCCCTAAAATATAGTGTCTAAGAATGACTTAGATCAAGTTAGTTGGTCTCACTGCTTCTGCGATGCAGAAATCTTTCCTCCCTCCCTCCCTCTTTCTCTCTTCCACTCTACCCCCTTGTCTCTCCCTCTCCCTAGGTCTGCCCCTCACCCTCCCTTCCTTTCTCTCTGTCTGTCTTTCAAATTCCTGGCAGTGAATATTACACCATTAACACTGATTTACTAGCTGTTGTTGAGGTGCTAACAAGCTGTTAACCTTCCAGTTGCCATTTTTGTCTTTTAGTTTAATATGACTGAATAAAGATCCTGGCTTATTATAATCTTAAACCCCATCTATAAGTCCCTGTGGTCCTTATTTTGAAGACTAGATAAGTCAAATGGTACAAATTAAAGATAAGCCTCTTGGAACTTTAAGTCAAAATTCATTCTGTATATGGGAACTCTCTGAAGTTCCCACTCAGTTTTCTGGAAACCTGAAACTGCTCTAAAAAATAAAGGCTGTTTTTGTTATTGTTGTTGTTGTTTGTTTTTAAATCAGTCTATCCTTTTTTTCCCTTAGGATGAAGTATGTTTTTGTACTTTGAGTTTTTCTTCTCCCTCAGAGTGAGCTAGGGATATTTACATGTGTAAAATCTATGTATATGGTACTATATACCTAAATGGACTTTTAATCTGATAACATCTTTTTTTTTTGATCCAGTAGAACTTTGTTTCGTAAAGCCACAAAGAAAAATGATGCTTTTATTACTTATTATGAACTCTATAAATCTCTGTAGCCCTTATGAAGAGATGTGCCAGAAATACTTGAATTACTTCTATAATGGTTGTTGAAATTATAGTGGTAAAAATTCTTTTTTACAGTATTTCTCTTCTCGGACAATCTTTATCATATAAACAAACATAAAAACTAGTTATGTGCCTCTCATCCTGTTTAGGCCCATAAATCAACTGTGTGGCAAGTCCGACACCTGCCACAGAACAGAGAGCTCTTTCTGACTGCTGGAGGCGCCGGCAGCCTTCACCTCTGGAAGTAGTAAGTCTCTGTTGATGCTCATGGCTCCTTGTTAAGTTACTGGTGGGCGGAAAGTAGGATTAGATTGAACTTGGTTGTCCTTCTTCCTCCTTTGACTTAGTTCATTTTGATAATGATTTTAAATTAAAGGGTGTTATTTTGTCTGCTTTTTCAAATTAATGTCATTATTTTACACTTAGTAAGTATTAACCTTCTTTTGGCACACTAAGTATATTTGTCATTTTGGTTGTGTCTTCCATCTATCGGGGTAACTTAGGAATAGTTCTTTTCATAGCTTAAAATCATGGCTTTGGCTAGGTTTTATTGTTGTCGGTTTTTGTTTTTGTTTTGCTTTGGATGTGAAAATTTGACCAAACGCTTCTGTGAAGTATTACTTACTGTCTGGTCATTAGAACACAACCTCTAGAGAATAAGAAATGGGTTGGAATTCTTAATTGTAGATCCTGATCACTCACTTGACCAAGTTCAGATACCATTGTTGTGAAAGAATCCAAACAGCACTGAGGTGACGGATGGGTCTCCAGGAAAAGCCCCATCACGGAGTTTGCTTTCTGTGTGCTGGAGGCAGTGTGAGTTACAGCCTTGGCTGTGCTCTGAGTCCCTGGTGCCCTAACGTGGCACATACTAGGTCAGCTGCTCATTTATAGGGCCTGACGAAAACTGAGACTTAATGGTATTTCTTTCTCCATCACTCAAGGGGGAAAAAACCCACTAACACAAGCCCATAAATGAAAGATATTTCCAAAATAAAGTTTGATTCATGATATAAGAAGAAAACCACCATCTTCAGTATGGCTAGGACTTTCACACCTACAAAATACTTCTCTATTGATTAGCTTCTTTTAGAAGGCAGCAGGGGAGCTGAGAAACAAGGCCACAGTTGGAAAGTATTCAAGTATTTAGGGATCTGGCCAACAAAAAGGCTTGAGATCAAGACTGTACAGGTCCTGTGAGTAACAAGCAGAGGAAAAGCTTTACGAGTTGTGGGAGAATGCCCAGTAGACAGACCATTTGGTAACTCGTCTTCTCCTTGTACCTTGCCCATTGTCCTTACCTGATTCTCCCAAACCAGGCCATGCTCCCCATTAGTCTCTGCCAATTGGATCGTGCAGCAGCACATCACTATTCTGCCTGTGACCAAACTATTTAGGCTGCTTCCTTGACGAACTAGTTCCAGTTTTCTCTGTAATCCACATACGGAGTTGTAGTTCTGTGTGATGTGCAAACCACGTTTGCAGCTAGAATTTTTGACGATAGTGTAAAGTGGAGTCTTGTATACAGTTGAAATTTGAAGCTAATCTCAGGGTGCCTGGTTGGCTCAGTCGGTTAAGCATCCAACTCTTGATTTTAGCTCAGGTCATGACCTCACGGTTCGTAGGATTGAGCCCTGTGTCAGGCTCTGCACTGACAGTGTGGAGCCTGCTTGGGATTTTCTCTCTCTCTCTCTCTGTCTGTCTCTGCCCCTCCACTCAATTAATAAATAAACATTAAAAAAAAAAAAAGAAACTTGAAGCTTATCTCAGTATGAACTTTAATCCTTACCATAACAGGTATCTAGTCTAATCTTCAAATTGGTTTGGAGCTTTGCTGTCAAGTATTACACCAGCAAAAGAGATTTGGTTTAAGTAAAATGATATTTAGCTCTATTTCCATTTGCCAGTCTCCTTTGGTAGTAATGCACTTAAATTATAAATATTTATTGAGCACCAGAGAGTTCCTAGAGGAACTCACCTAGTTAATTCAGAAATTGTTTTTTGAATGAATGAACCCCAACATGCTGATTTGTGTGTGTGTGTGTGTATATTCAAAACACACAAACATACATTCTTAAAACTTTAATAGACAATATAGAGGGTTTAAAAAATCTTTGTTGTTTTAAATACTAAATATGTATTTATGTTATGTTTTAAATACTAAATAAGCTAAGAGACCTGAAAAAAAATTCTGTAATTTTTTCATCATCTGAATATCTTATTCCTCTTAATCAAAAGAAGTTGTATGGTCCAAGAAGAAGAAAGAATAGTAGGTTATCTGCCTGTCACTTCTATTTCTTCTCTGCTTTTGAGTTGCTTTGTACCTTTGAAACTCTTAGCCTTTATTAGCACTTAAGAAATGAAGGTAGTATCACAGTCGATACCTAACAGGCTTTATTTAAAGGCCTTCAGAGGCAGATTGTCCCTGTATTTCACCAGGAGCTCATCTCTGCTGTAGGGAGGGATGTTTCTTTTTACCCTCTCAAATCCAGACCAACTAGTATTTACAGTTGTTAACCTTCAGCTCTACTTATTTTATAAATTGATATTTTCAGCTGAAAGAAAACAAATATTCTTAGAATTGCTTTTTTTTTTTCCCTTGGAGCAATGATATTCTAGGGTCTAAAATACCTGAGCAGCACATTCCCATGGAAACGGTACACAGAAGGTGTGCATTGGGTCTGTGTCATGGGGCTCGAGGGTTAGAAACAGTGTCTGTTCTTCATTCTGGAAGTATGTAGGTGAGGTTCTGCAAGTGTTACTCACAGCCTTTGCTTTTGCACCTTTTCTGCCTATGGTGTCCTGCAAGCCGAATCTAGAGAAGAACTGCAATAAAAGATTGTGAGGAACACAAGTGAATTTCATAAAGAATGCTAGATCAATCTAAGACTTTTATTATGAAAAGAAAATACAGACTTATGCTGAACAGAGATGATATTTAAAAGTTTTTAGGAGAGGGGTGCCTGGGTGGTCTAGTCAGCTGAGTGTCCGACACTTGATTTTGGCTCAGGTCATGATCTCATGGTCGTGGGAGTGAGCCCCTCATTGGGCTCCACGCTGAGCATGGAGCCTACTTGAGAGCAAGCACTGTCTCCTCGCTCAGAAAAAAAAATTTTTTTAGTAGAACCAATCCCCTTTAAAGCTGTTGAGGTTGAAATAGTGTCTCTTTGTATAAAACTCAACATTAGAAAGATTATTTGTTCCAGTAATCAACTGAGAAGTAAAAATAGAGTCACGGATTATATGTATATGAACACAATGTGGAGAATATTAAGATTTCTCTCCTTACCACTCTGGTCTTGTTCTCAGCGAATACCCTATTCAGCGGTCAAAGAAAGATTCTGAGGGAGTAGAGATGGGAGTTGCCGGCTCCGTCAGCCTTCTGCAGAATGTCACCTTGTCTACTCAGCCCATTTCCAGTTTGGACTGGAGTCCAGATAAAAGGGGTCTCTGCATCTGTAGTTCATTTGATCAAATGGTAAGAGTACTGATTGTTACAAAACTCCATAAAATTTGATCTAAAGACTTTGGACTTGAAACCTTCCAGAAGAACACTCATAGTATTTAGAATGTGCCCTGGAATCCTCTGACCTTCACTGAACAAAGTTGGATTTGACTGAGAAAACAGGCCCCAGAAGCAAACATCCAGACTAGCCCGTCTCTGGGTGGGAAATGCCGAGAGGTGTGTTCCAGCAACCTGACTGGACACCGGTTTGCGGTTTGTTAGCGCATGGGGCACCGCTGTTTCCAGGGCCAGCTCTGTTCATCTCCCCTCTGTTTCTAAGAAAAAGTTGATACTTGTCTATATTCAAACATATTTTTAATTTGTTCTTCATCACCAGAGTTATAATACTTTACCATAACACCTAGTTTAAAAGTTTGTTTTGGTAAAACTACTGTGAATTAACCTTCATAAATATACTTTGAGAGATTTCAGTGTCAGTAAGTTTCTGGAAAGAATAGTACTTTATAAAATACCAAAATGTCATGGTCAGACTAGATTTGGGTAACAGTTTTTAGCTGTATAACTCATAAAATGAAATATTATTTACAATGACCTCTTTTTACTTCAGAAATAAGAGTAAAATTAGACTTTTGCTTATTGAGTGGTAAGTGATGTTGAGATGTATAAGATTGTGGGGTTTTCTAGCCTTATTTTTTGTCACATCTTTTTATATATTTTATGAATAAATTTGTTTTTTGAAATCTATGGAAGCTCTGATTCTGATAATTTAACAGTAGTGATAAAGCTGACACCAACACTTCTTTGCTGTATAAATGCTTAATAAGTACCTCTTAATTCACTTTGTTTCCTTAGTGTTCACTAGATCTTTTGATAAAGCTCAGAGGTATTCACTTTATCACTCTTTCATTAAGCCCGCCCTCCCTCACTCTTCTACTCAAGAGTCAGAGCCACCTGAAGCATTTGTAATATGTAAGCTTCCTGTGATCTCATGGGTTCTTGGAAAGTTGCTAGTTCAGAATATTAAATTCAGAAAATTAACCTCTTAAAAAAACCAACAAGATGTTTTATGCTGTGGACAGAATTATGGAAGTAAAAATTAAATTGAACTTTAGGGGTGCCTGGGTAGTTCAGTCATTTGAGCGTCTGACTTTGGCTCAGTCATGATGTCACGGTTTGTGGGTTCCAGCCCCACAACAGGCTCTGTGCTGACAGATCGGATCCTAGAGCCTGCTTCAGATTCTGTGTCCCTCTCTCTCTTTCTCTCTGCCTTTCCCCCGTGCATGCTCTGTCTCTCTCAAAAATAAATAAACATGAAAAGAATTCAATTGAACTTTAAAAAAGCCTATACCTGCTGGATTTTGGTTTTGTTTTTTCAATTTTCAAGGAAAAATAAAAAATTTGTGAAATTCTTTCTCAGAAAACTTGTGTTTGATGGTATAATTAGAGAGGTTTAAGTCAAGGATAGTAAATACTTCTATCATTAAATCTAAGACGTCATTGATTGTAAGATGATCTGCCACAGAGAAAGGAAAACGCTGCCAGTGAAACCAATGCACACTTCTTATCACTTAGCATTTCTTTAATATTCCTTGAATGGTCTTTTAAACTTAGATCATCCTTATAAAGGAAAATATATACAAAATAAATTTGGTATGGTATGCCTCAGATTTCTGCCTATTCAGAGTCTGAGCCTTCTACATCACCTTTCCATGTTTCCCTTACGGTATTGTCCTTTGTACCACAAAAAATGTTGGTGAGGCAGGATTTCTTTAAAACATGGTCTTTAATTAATTGTCACTTACTCTACAAATTTGGTGTACACATGCCAGCTGTGACAACTGTTGTCATGATTGCTGCCAGCTTACCAGGATCTAGCAGGATCGTTCAGTTATCTATTGCTGTGTAACAAATCACTGGGAAACTTACTATCTGTGCTCCGTGCAGCCTCAGTCAGGCAGCCAGACTTAGGGCTGGAGGATATGTTTCCAATGTAGCCTTCATATGGCCTGCAAGTTGTCAGCTGGGACCTCAGCCAGGCCTGAGAACCAGGGGCCTCTCCACATGGCATGTGCTTCTTCAGACCAATGGTGGCTGAGTTCCAAGGATGAGCATCTGAAAAGAGGAGGCCAGGTAGAAGCAATATCATTTTTAAATAGCTTAGCTTCATAATTCATTTAGTGTCACTTTTGCCACATGATATTAGTTGAGGCAGTCACAAAGTCCCCCCCCACACACCCCCTGTTCAAGGAGAGAAGATATAAATTCTACTTCTTGATGGGGGCTTGGCTAGGTTCTGGACGAGCCTGTGAGACTTAAAATATTGTGTCCATTTTTGGAAAATACAATCTGGCTTGGTGATACAAGATGCATCTCAATTTCAAAGATGTAAAAAAGGAGGGAGAGGAGTGATGGGCTTGTTAAAATTGATGAAATTTGTTAGTTGGAATGCAAGTCCTCTATCCCACTCAACTGCTTACACCCCTCCCTGCCCCTAATTTATTGCAGCCATTATTAATCAATCATGGTACTCATTTTCTCTGAGCCTCACAAGCTTTATTACACAACTAGGAGCTACTACCAACTGTTGGTGATCCCCTGTGGAGTCCAGCTAGTCTCCTGGACCAGGCATTACCTCAGTGTGGACCCCCTCAGTCCTTGGGTCTAGTTTTTGGTATCCCACACAATGATGGGGGTCTCCTGCAAGAGACCATCCATATAAACCAAACATGCAAAAACAAAATGGCACTTCATTTGTATACCATGAGAAGTGAGCCTCTTAGCTACCACAATGCTTAGGTTTGCCAGTAGGTGCACCTTCTGTCAACTTACCTCATGTGCTGCATTGCTTCCTGTGAGGGCCAGATTAGAAGCAGACATTCACAGCATTTAGAAATAATTCATCCAGGCCTCAGTACAACCTAAAAACCCAACTTAGATATTGTGTACATTTTAGTGTACTTGTTTCCATTCTTGTTTAGCATAAACATGTGGCACTTTGCTAGGGGTGGTGGTAAACTATCAAAATATTTTGGTAAGGGATCCCTGGAATAATTCTGATTATGGGGTCTAGGCCCTTCTAGGCAAGTGCTACTTTGTCAAGACATGTTTTCCTTTGGTCACCAGATTGTCCCCTAAAGTAGGTGAAGTAGCAAATAGGCTTTGGATACAAGGCTGGTTTATGCAACCTGAGTATAATATCTCAATCTGCATTCAGTCGCTATGGCTAATTTGGAAAATAAGTGGGCAGTTGGCTTTTAGCTATGTTCCTTAAAAAGGACTGGTTGTTTTTTTTTTGCCCAGGAAGACCTCATCCCTGCAGGTCCACCCTTGTTTTCTTGTGTAGCCCCACCTCATTAATCTGGGTGGGATTAGGCTGCCAGAGCTGCACAGAGCTGCACAGAGCTCTCCCTCAGAGCTGGGCCATGCCCAGCAGTCCCTATAAGCCAGGGGGCCTGGTGTTGCCTCCTGAGAGAGCCTGGGGGCACTGAGCCCATGCTGTTCTTAGACCTGCTGGGATCTGCTCATGGAAGTCCTGTCCCACATCCAGACAGCTGAGGACTCAGGGCTGCTAGGACGATGCCCCCACCCCACTCCACCCACACCCCTCTACGCTGCCTGGAGTGGGGGGCAGTTCTTTGGCCAGTAGAATCGCCCCTTCGTCTGTACCACAGGGCTAGGGTGGACAAGTAGCTGCACAAAAACTCTCTTTTATCCAGATCCTGCAAATCTGTGTCACTGTTTCGGGATCTAGAGGGAAGAAGATCTGCCTGTCCTTAACCTTGAACCAGAAAAGTGGGTGGTTCCTAATCAGAACAACACAGAGAAAGCAGATGCACATTGGCCTCACAAGGCCATGGCCATTAATGTCCATAGGTTTTGTATATTTTCCATCAACCATCAAGTTTGAATGCAGGAACAGATTCTGGCTGTGTTTTAAGTCATAAAGGGAGATTCAGGATAAACACAACCTCTGCTGCCAGGGAAAACACAGATGTCAGAAACAGCTATGGCTGTGACCAAATACAGCTGCATTTATTTATGTAGTAGCACTGAAGCAATTTTCAGGAAGGATTTTTTTAACAACTGAACTTTGTTTCTGGGGGTCCTGATCCAACTCTGTCCTTAAGTCAACTTAAAGCCAGATCATCCAGCAGTGCCCTTCACACAACATTCAATACATATAAATTGGTGATAAAAAAAATTATGAAATTATGGCAAAACCCCCAAATTATTTTTATTTAAAAATAAAATTATTTTTATTTCTCTCTTCCAAACATCTAGGTTGGCAGTCTAGGCTGCTATGGTGGCTTTATAACAAGAGACCTGACCCTATCTTGTTTTTCTACCATCTTCCTTGTGTATCTTTTACCTCATCATCCATCATCACTGGGGCTGTTCCAGCTCCAACCATCACATCCAATTCCAACCATCAAGAAAGTAAGAAGAGAAAGGATACCCTGTCACTTAAAGAATATCACTTCTGCTTTCATTTCTTTGGCCATGTTGGTCACATGGCCACACCTGCCATAGAAAGGTTGAGAAACAGACTTATTCTATGCAATGGTATACTCAACTCACATCCAGGAGTTCTGAGAAAGACAGGGGAATGAATATTAGGAGACATAATGGATTTGGCCAGTGTCACAGAATAATAGTCTAGCATAACACATCCCTAAGTTCTCCCATGAGGTGAAAACCAGGGAGTGATCAATTCATACTTCCTCAGGCTGGATCTAGATCTTGGCAACCAATATACACTTTTGGGAATTGCATCTTCTCCCTCAGCTAGTATAGACATGACACAGTGGAATTACTTGTTTTCCTGACCTGTTAAATCTTTTATTATCCTTTACATACATTTAATGGAAGCCTAGCCCTGTACAAAAATATGAAAGGGAAGTTCTCCCTAAAACTGAAACTGATCTTCTATTCTAAATTTCTTTCCTGGAAAATTTGTGTTTACTTAATAACAAATTGTTTCAAATTCTAAGCACTGCTTCTGTCCACTGGGCAGTGCAAAGACTTGGAATACAACATGAGTGGAACACTTGACCTCATGCATTTCCATAAACTCACAAACGAAACTTGAAGGGAAAACAATGTATTTATGATTCAGTGTATAGGTCTCTGCCTAAAATTACTTTTGTTGGTGACTTAGGTGGATAAATTTTGTGTAGATACAGAAAAAATAATTTGTTAATACTGAAGAACTGTCCCTCACACAAAATGATTTCATCCTTTTTCTATGTGAGAACAACCAAAAGGTTTCTGGCAGATACTTAGGGCTTTCAATTATGCCAAGGTACTATAAGATCTGCCTCTTAACAGCTTTTAGTGAATTGTCTTCCCTCTGGGAAGGAGTCACTCTCTCCTAGGGCTGTGCTTTCTGAATCCCAGGCCTTTGTTACACCTAAAGACCCTGTGGTGTGCTGCCCCCTTGTGGGAAAGTGTGGGCATTGGGGATCACAGAAGAAAATAGATTTTGCCCTTCAGATGCAACTGGAAAACCTTCATTGTTCAATTCACAGCAGGCACACAAGTCAAACTGGACCGCAAGAAAGACATTATCTTATAGAAATTTCTTCTAAAAATGAGAGTATTTACAAGGAGAAAAACACTTTACAGCATGGCTAAGCTTGTACACAATGGATTTATTAGCCAAAACTTGTATAATTAGATTTATTATAGATTCAACCTTTTAGTGCACCATGAGAGCTGACTTCCAAAAGGAAACATTTAGCTTTTTATAAAGTGGGACATTATCTTGTAAAGTAAATAATCTATGCCCCACCTCCTATCACCCATTCATTCTGTAAGTTCTAATTGTTCTAAGTATTTCTAATTGTTCTAAGTATTAAGTTCTAAGTATTTCTCCAAGTAAAGACCTCTTTATACCATCGGCTATCTTCCTGCAAATATTCTAGAATCCCCCCTTCCTTGTTCCATATTTGCATGGGATATAGTCACTGATTTTACAAGCCATTTCTGCACGAACAACTCAATGAGCAGGAGCCCTGCATCTGTCCACTTTTGGCACTGTGACCACACAGCTAAAACAGGCAGCACAAAGTAAAGTGTGGTCAAAAGAGATTCACAATTCTCCCTCACACAAGAGGCTGAAGACACTCACATTTCCTGCTCATTTTAAGTCTTCAACTTTTCTTTCTTCCCCCTAAGAATGCTCCCACTGGGGTTTTTGTAGCAAAACAGAACGTCAGCTCTGGAAGAGGCCTTTGAGTCTGCTGAGCCCCATCCCTCCGTTTGTATACAGACTCAGGAGCTTTGTCTCCTGACCCCCTCATCCAGTGCTCTTCACCCTGCACCACCTGGAGGCTGTTCCATGCTCCATCCACCCCCCCCCCACCCCCCCACCTCCCACCCCCACCGAGAACGAGGGCACCTTTCAGTCTACCAAGCCAGAAACTGAGATCAGGTGCACAAACACCACCACCTTCAGAGGTGATAAGGGTAAGCAAATAAATACCAGGCAGGAACAGAAGCAGAGTTTGGCTCTCAGCACCCTGGAGATAAGTGTTTGATCTGGGCTGAGCATATCCCTTATCTGGTGAGAAACCACATTCACACTCAGAGGGAGCCTGAGCTTGCAGCAAGCACATCTGGAACCCTGTGAGTGCTGACCTGGTCCTCACACTAGCTGAACAATGGATTAGGGGCAACTGTTACCACCCACCCAGGGGTCCCTGAACTCCTGGGAGATCATAAACTAAAGATTCCAAAGAAGACAGAGCCAAAGTTCTCAGCTGAAGAGTCCTGGTGGCCCCAGTCTCTCCTCATCCACTAAGGGCCTCTGGGGCATGCCATGGATTTTCCAAGTCTGCCCAGTAAAGCTTCTTAGAAGTGTCATAAGCCTCATTCTCTCTCTCACCATTCAAGTTACTGAAGCTGAAGAAAACAGTGAAGAATGAACCCAGGGAGAAAACCATTAGCATGTCTCTAAAGAGACTTGACTAAGATGACGTACATACAGATGATAATAGTGACAATAATAGCAGCTAATGTTTACTGAGCATTTACTATATGCCAGGCACTATACTAAGTGTTTCTCCTTCAATCCTCACCACAAAACTTTGAGGTCAGTACTATTGTTGAAATTTACAATTGAAAAATAGGATTCAGGAGATTAAGAGACTTGCTCAAAATCCCACAGCTAGGACACAGGAGATCCAGGAGTAGAAACATGGTTTATCAATCCCCTAGAACCCAGACTCTTAACCTCTTCTTTTTCATATATTGGTGTAAGTTGTTTGATGCATTTTCCCCCCATCTGTTTCGCTACATTAAGGATAAAAGTCCTGTGAAATAGTGTTATCACAGTGAATGGAGCCTTTAGCAGGGATTTTCATGAGAGCAGGAGACATGGAGGGAGCATTGATTGAGTGCAGGATTGGGAGGGGGGCGGGAAGGAAAATGTGTTCTAGCATAGACTGGGCGCTGGCTTCCTTTCCACCCTCGGCACAGCCCTGTTTTCTCCCATTACGCAGGCAGCAGTGGCCTCCCCTGCCTACTCTTTCCTCCTCCCTCAATAACAGGAACCCATTTCTATTGTAGCACACAATAAAGATTATGTTTGCCAGCCTCTCTTTTAGCTAGTTGTGGCCACTACGGTGAGCACGGGCTTGCACTACAGGGACAGCAGAATACAGAGCATGAGGAGCCTGGGGACAGATGGTGGAGAACCATCACACCTGCCTGAGGCTGTTTACCCTCAACTTCTTCCACATGATGGACAAATGTACTTGTTTTGTGTTTAAGTTCAAAACTTGGGATTTTCTCTTGTATGCATGGATACCTAGTCCTCACTATTAACTTTTTTTCTTCTTTTTATAAAGGGATTCCCAGAATCCCTCTCCTGGCCCACGTGACATGAAAACATACAGGAAAGGGAATTCTGGTAAGTGTAGTTCAGCCTAGCCAGGTTGGGATATTATCAAGCTACCTCAGGTAGCTCATGGAACTGAAGGAAGAGCTGAAGAATCAGGCTGTGGACAGGAAAGAAAGCAAGGCAGCTCTGGGGATCTGGCAGATGACACTCCTATTTTCTCTATGTCTCAGAGTCACCTCCATCTGTATTCCCTCCTTGTACTGTTCAAATTCTCAGGACACAGTCTCATCGGCTGGTGAGATCATGTGCTCATGCCTTGACCAGAGGAGAACAGACTCCTTGATTGACTGTCCAAATAACAATCCATGAAATGGTGGAGTGGTGGTCCCCCAGAGGGAAATCAAAGTGCTATTTTAAGAATAGGGGTGTGCATGCCGTAAAGGCAGATACAGTGGATACCCATTGCACCTGTTATTGGTCTGGACTGACTGCATTTTCAAGCAGGCTCTCCCTACATGGTAGCTGAAGAGACCGAGTGTATATCAGCTCAACTGAGCAGCCCCTGTGGGCAGAAGGCATGTTCCCCTACCAGATCCAGTAGAGATCTTGGGATCAAGGTTCATTGGCCTTGCTGGCCCCAGGGCTTCCCTGAGCTAACTTGTGATGGTCAAGGACAACAAGTGCTCCCATTATTTAGGCCCAAGCCCACAAAGTCCAGACAACGTGGAGAAGATTGGGTGGTTCCTATACCAAAGTGAGGCTACTATCACTACAAGATACAGGGGAATGGCAACTGGGCAAGCCAAAACAGCATGCTTGGGGAGGCTTGGCCACAGCCCTGCTCTTCACATGCTGCAGGTCTAGCTTGAGGCCTGTACTTGCAAAACCAGCAACTGAGACAGCCTCCTGCAAATCTAAAAGGTCAGACCTATGAGGAAACCAGCACAGAAGACACGAGAGCATGAGTAAGGAAAACAGAGTAACCAGGATGAGGGTGGGCAGAACCCTGAAAAGCATATAGAAACAAAGACCTCAAGATCCCTGGGTGGGGAACAAGCATACATAATTGTTTGATGTTGGATACAACAGCAGACATCACCAACCGATAAATAACTTGCATAAGAGTCATTCCAGTAATAGCTGCAATTCTCAGCCCATGGACATTCTCATTAGTAACCATTGGGGAAGACCTGGCTACATTTCTGGGCCCCCTGGGCCTCCTGCCCTCATAGCTCTGTCAGGAGCAGCCTGAGTAAGCAAGGAGAAAAATGGGACCTGTTAATTAGTGTAGCTCCCATGTGCCTGCCTGCCATGGGGAAAGGACACCCAAGAGGGCCTCGTCCCTCAGGCTGGGCTGTTATTTACCAGGCCCAGTGAGGCCCGAGGCAGGAGCACTCCAGTGACCCTGGTGCTAGTCTCCAAGGAGAAGCAAACTCTGAAGCAAGATGCAAGGCAGTGCAAACCCAGTGAGTCAAGCACCCAGTGGCAGCCACGAGGTCTGCTCTGCATACAACAGGTAAAGGCCTCTTAGAGAGGTTATTCCAATCCACATGCCAGGGCTCCTCCCCTCTAAGCATGATCACCTGTCCTGGGATGTTGCTGGGCTTTTAGTTAAAAACCCAGAAAAGTGCCAGGCAGACCCGGAGGAGTTGGTCATTCTATCCACCTTCTAGGACTGAAGTGTCCTCTGACAATTCAGAGGAGCTGACCAGGAGGAGCTTGAGTGTGTATGTGAGGGGAGAAAAAGTCAACAGGGATAATTTGGACTTTGCTCACCCATGCTTTGGGGGCCTTAAAAATAAGGAAGGAAGCAAAATTGTCTGCCTGGTTTGTCATTCACTTCAAGGCAGGTGACACCATCTTTGCCATCAAAGTACTTGCAAGCTAAGAGAGGTGTCCCACAACAAATTCAGAGGGGAAGCAAAAATGCTGCTCACAGATCATTCATGGTCCAAAAAAGCATGTGCTCCCAGTCAGATAAAGAGGAAAATAATTACTAAAATGTTGTCAAGGAGGGAGACCTGCCTCTTCCTTGACGCACAGGTCCTGTCAGTAAACTGAACAGATACTTTCCTGAGGATCTGATATGTGTCAGAAGAATTATACTCTTTTATTATGTAATTATTCCCACTCCAGAAAGTAGAGGTTATTATCCCCATTCTACCGATGAGGAAACCAAGGCTCAGAGCAGTTGAGCAAATTGCTTCAGGTGACACTGCTAGAATGTAGTAGATCCAGGACTTCCCTCAGTTCTTCTGCTCTGTATCTGGTGTCCCTTCTCCTGCAGCAGGCTAAATAAGTCAGGTACTAATACATTACTCACAACAGAGATCCCCTGGGTTTGATTGCATTGACTGTGAACCTTTGACGCACTTGCTTTCCATTTGACAAATTCTACAGGACCTCATGTAGATGAAGAAGGAATTTTATTTGCTGTCTTTGCCAGTGAAAGTGGGACTTGGTTTGGGACTCAGGCACTGTCCGTGACACCTGTCATCTGCAGGGTGGGTGTTCTGGATATGGGATGGGAGAGGACCCTGGGGGGGGAGGTGATGGGCCATTACAATGGTCAGGAAGGATCCTTTGGGGATATGTGAAGAAGTCAGTCCTGCTTGATCCTCACCAGGGACAGGAGCAGACTCAGTTGCCAATAAAGTCCCATTAATCTTTAGAAGGCTACAGCCATCACATTTATTCAATAGCAAATATGGAGTGTTACGCTAACCGGACCATAACTTAGAACAGTAGTCTCTAAATTGTGCCTTTTGTATTCATCACTGTAATAAAATTGTCTAATTGGAAAAGTCCATATTGACAAATCAACAGGAAGCACATTGATTTAATAGTAGCTCTGAATTATTAATTCTGCAATTTTTTATTCCATAGAGCTATTACATTTTCATCAGATGGACCTTCTCTTAAAGAGGGCCAAAGGGTTATTCTGAAAAATTCCTGAGACTGAAGTAAGGAAGTTTTATGAGTGCTGTGAAAAGCCATTTGGCTTTTTGTATGCACTGCTGTGTGTGTGTGTGTGTGTGTGTGTGTGTGTGTTTCTAGACTGATTTTCTTAGGTGATCTGAGCCAAAGATGGGAATTTAAAGTTTGCTCTGTTAGTTCTGTGGACTGAGATTACCATTTGGGGAAGAAGAGATGGGAATCGATATAAAAGATCACATACCTGGCCACACTAACCCCTCTGAGGACAGTCCAATTTGGGCACAGGCAAGCTTACTGTGGTGATAATCCATAGCACATGACTAGGCCCATAACAAAGACTGGCTTATGAGTTAAATGATTGAATGGGACACTGTTGGTTAGGAATTGCATTCCTAACTGCATGTGACAAAGACTCTTGAATATAGTGGTTTATTCTCTTATATAATGGCAGTCAAGATGCTGGCAGTCTAAGGTTGTGTGGTGAAACCACATTATTCAGCCTCCTTTCTTTCTTTTCTTCAATCCCTAGCACATACATCATTTCTAATGTTCTTCTCTATGGAATGCTAGCCATAAAACCACTGCAAGGACACCTGGGTGGCCCAGTTGGTTGAGCATCCTACTCTTGATTTCCGCTCAGGTCATGATCTCATGGTTTGTGGGATAGAGCCCCATGTCAGGCTCTGTGCTGACAGCGTGGAGCCTGCTTGAGACTCTCCCTCTCCCTCACTTTCTGCCCCTCCCCTATTCGTCCACATGCATGCTCTCTCTCTCTCAAAATAAATAAATAAACATTAAAAAAACCCCACTACATATGTTGGAAGAAGGCATAAAGGCAGAAGGGCATAAAGTGGCATAACTTCCAGTAAGCAATATTGCACGATATTCTAGTAACATTGCCACTCACAGCTCAGGGTCCAGAGATAGTCATGTGGTCATACTTCACTGAAAGTAAGGGTATGAAGTGTAGCCTTTAGGTAGGCATACCACCATTCTGAAATAAATTAGGGAATCCCTACTCAGGAATTAGGGAAAATGGACATCAATTTTGCATTAGTAGTTACAAAAGTAGTATGGCTTTTGGGGGAGACAGATCGGCAACATCTACCAAAATGTTAAATATTCATATTCTTTAAACTAAAAAAAAACTATTTTCAATGCATTTTTTAGAGAGAGAGAGTGCAAGAGGGAGAAAGAGAGAAAGAGCGAGAGAAAGAAAGAGAAAATCTTATGCAGACTCCATGCTCAGTGCAGAGCCTGTTGCGGGGCTTGATATCATGACCCTGGGATCATGACCTGAGCTGAAATCAAGAGTTGGACACTCAACTGACTGAGCCATACAGATGACCCTAAAAATTTTATTTTTAGAAGTCCTTTATATATATTTACTCTCACATATGTAAATACACAAAAATGTATATATGTGCTTATTATAGCACAGCACTATTTATAATATCAAAAAATTAGAAACAGGGGGTGCCTCAGTGGCTCAGTCGGTTAAGTGTCTGACTCTTGACCTCAGCTCAGGTCATGATCTCATGGTTCATGAGATCAAGTCCCACATCGGACTCTGCACTGGCACCGTGGAGATTGCTTGGGATTCTCTCTTTCTCTCTGTCCCTCCTCCACTCTTTCTCTCTCTCTCTCTCAAAATAAATAAACACTAAAAACAACTGGAAACAAACTAAATATCCATCAACAAATTGTCCAAGAAACTATAATATACACTATGGGATATTATGGAGCTATGAAAAAAGAGTAAGATGACTAGAAGTACTGACATGGATATGAGGTATTACTAAATTAAAAAGCAAGTTGCAGAATACTACACATATTATAATAAGTGCAATATTATCTCATTAGTAGAGTTTTTAAATGTGTATTTAGTTATTTTTTGAGATAGAGTGGGCAAGGGAGGGAGGGAGAGAGAGAGAGAGAATGAGAATGAATCCCAAGAAGAGCCCCGACATGGGGCTTGATCCCACAAACCGTGAGATCATGGCCTGAGCAAAAATCAAGAGTTGGATGCTCAACCAACTGAGCCACCCAGGTGCCCCTAGTAGAGTTTTATTATATATATTTCTGGAGGTGTATCAAAATCTTTGTGGACAGAGGAAGGAGCCTGTGTTATTTGAAAGAGCTGCCACTAGGGCGCTTGGGTGGCTGTTGGTTAAGCATCTGACTTCAGCCCAGATCATGATCTCACAGTTCATGAGTTTGAGCCCCACGTTAGGCTCTGTGCTGACAGCTCAGAGCCTGGAGTCTGCTTCGGATTCAGTCTCCCTCTCTCTGCTCCTTCCCCAGCTCACACTCTGTCTCTCCCTCTCTCTCAAAAATAAACAAACATTAAGAAGAAAGAAAGAAAGAAAGAAAGAAAGAAAGAAAGAAAGAAAGAAAGAAAGAGCTGCCAGAAACTCTAAAAGAGAGAATCATAGTTAATGACTGTGAGCTGAACCCCTGATAACAGATAAATGAGTGGAGTCCATGGTCAGAGAAAGTGTTACCAATCTGGTTTTCAGAAGAGTTCTGCTTGTACCAAATTTTCACCAAAATGTTGGGTAGGCCAATCAGATGTAAGGTCTCTGTGGCACGTTTTAATGATGAAACTGGGGTGATTCCTGGCAAGATGATGAACAAGATATCCTGATGTACTGCAATGGTGCTACATCGAGGGGACGACATGCTTTTTAATACACTGACCTCTCACCAGAAACAAAGGGAACTTTCCAATGATAATAAGCAAAAGAATAACATACAAACATGCATAGTAAGCTAAAACCAGGATCGAGAAAGGAAAGAAAACTGTAAATTTGGAAGATAAATGCCAATGCCAGTCACAAATGCAGGGACTGGAAGCTAAAGTCACCCTGCTCCTGGAGCCCATTCCCTCATTAAGAAGGTTAAAGCTGTCTCCTATTGGTGGTACATATGACTCTAGGAATAAGTAAATGCAAATCCATTTCGGACAAGGGTGTCATTAATTCAGGTTTACACGATTCTCACAGATTATGTAAAACTAAAAAAAAAAAAATCACAATAAAAAATTACCAAACAAGACATAATGATTATATCACTTAGAACTAAATGTAACATCACATGGCAAAAAACCCCAAATAATGGTGGCTGAAACATGTGTTTATTTGTTTTCATATTAAACAAACCAAGAAGTAGGTATTCAGGGAAGGTTTATCACAAATTCATCAGGGACCTGTTTTCTTATGGTTCATGAACCCTCTGAGATCTTGGTTATGATCATTATTCTTGTGATCCCAGGTGGCTGCTGGAGCTCCAGCTATCCACATTCCAGACCATTATGGAAGGAAGGACAAGAAAAGCATAACTATTCTCTTTAAAAACATATTTGGAAGTTGTACATAGCACTTCCACCTGGAACTTATTGGCAAAATTCTAATCCCAAAGGTCACATCTGGATGTCAAAACAAAAACTAGGGAGTTTAAACTGGCTGGCAATAAGTATGGCTAAAAATTAGTATTTTCATTCCTAGGAAGGAATGGAAGAATGGATACTTACTGACCACTAGCAGTCTTTGACATAATGAGTATATAGTAGGCTGAAAAATGGGCCCCCAAAATATCCCAGACCCAATCCCTGGATCCTGTGAACATTACCATGAAAAAGGGGACTTTGCAGCTGGAAACTAAGATTAAGATTGAGATGGGGCAATTATCCTGGATTATCCAAGTAGACCTTAGATGCAATCACAAGTATCCTTATAAGAGGAAAGAAGGAGATTTGACTACAGAAGTAGGACATGTCATGATGGAAGCAAGAGGCTGGAGTGATGCAAGGCAGGGGTCCCAAGCCAGGGAATGAGGGCAGCCTCCAGAAGCTAGAAAAGAGAAGGAAATCGATTCTGCCCTAGAGCATCCAGAAAAAAGCAGCCCTTTCAATACCTTGGCTTTAACCAAGGGATTTTGGACTTCTGGCTTCCAGAAATGTCAGAGAATGAACTTGCACTGTTTTAAATCACTAGTTTTGTGATCATTTGTTATAGCAGTTATAGAAAACTAATAAAAAGAGTCAGAAGAAACAAAAACCAAATATAGTGCTCCTTCAAGAGTTCAGATGTTGTAATGATCAGATACTGTAAACACTTTATTTTTAATTTTTATTTATTTTTATTTGAGAGTGAGAGAGGCAAAGGGAGGGGGAGGAGAGAGGGGGGAGAGGGAGGCAAGGAGGGAGGGAGGGAGGGAGAGAGAGAGAGAGAGAGAGAGAGAGAGAGAGAGAGAAAATCCTAAGCAGGCTCCACCCTCACCATGGAGCCCAACATGGGGCCCAATCCCATGACCCTGAGATCATGACCTGAGCTGAAATCAAGAGTTGGATGCTGACCCAACTGAGGCAGCTAGGTGCCTCTGGAAACACTTAAAAGAAAGTTCAAATATAATTTAAAGATAAAAAATTTTCATGTTAAAAATGTGTGTGGAAGAGACTATCAACAATGACCTAGAAATCAGAAATGGAATCCATTTCAGAAATGAAAAATTATAATGTTTTTATGAATAACAAATGGATGGGTTAAACAGAAGATTAAAAATGGCTGAAAAAAGAATTGATAAGCTATAGAAAAGAGCTGAGGAAATTATCTGTAAAACTGTGCAGAGACATGGGGAGATGAGAAGGATGACATATAAGTTAAACAGTATGGAAGGTAGAAAGGGCAAGAGAGGAGAGACAATGTTTGAGGTGATAAAATATGATGAAAGCCATGAATCCACAGTTACAGGAAGACCAACACATAGCAGGCAGAATAAAAAAAAAATCTACACCTACACACATTTTTGTATGATTCCACAAAATGCCAAAGATCTTAAAAACAGCTGGAGAAAAAGGATCACCTATAAAGGAAAGGCAAGTGGGGTGACAGTCGACTTCTCAGTAACAACAAGGGAAAACAGACCAATAGAATATCTTCCAGCTCATTAACATACTGTCAAAATGAGACTGTAGTTCAGGAAAGGTATTTTTTTTAAAAACAAGAGCTAAATAAAGATATCTTCAGAGTACAAAGAATGAGATAATTTACAATGAATGGTTCTTAACTAAATGAATTTCTAAAGGATATCATTCAGGAAGAAGAAAAATTATCTCAGTAGGAAGGTCAGAAATATAAGCAGGAATGATAAGCAAAAATACCTGGCAAACATGAAGGCTAAACTGAGGTAAATGTGAACAAACATTATCTGGATATGATTAATAATATAATACAAATATAATAATATAATGATATATAAATACAAGTTGAAATCAAATGAGATACTACCCACCCACTATCTTAGCAAACACGAATAAGCCTGACAATACCTAGTGTTGGTGAGAATGTGGAACAAGGACTCCTACATATGGCTGAAGAGTGTGGACTGGTGCAAACACTTCGGAAAATAATTTGACTCTGCAACACCCTAGAGAAATTCTTGCACATATGGACTTGATGACAAGTTCAAAAATGTTCATAATAGCATTGTCTGCAACAGCAGAAACTGGAGACAATCCAAATGCCCTTCAATGGAGAATGTACAAATAAACTGTGGTCTATTTTCACAAATGGAGTCCAGCAGTGAAAACGATGACAGCACAGTCAACTGACACAATAGGGATGAATTTTAGAAACATGTTGAATTAAAGACATTTTTTTTTTACATTTATTTATTTTTGAGAGACAGAGTGTAAGCAGAGGAAGGGCAGAGAGAAAAGGAGACACAGAATCTGAAGCAGGCTCCAGGCTCCAGCACAGAACCTGACGCGGGGCTCAAACCCACGAACTGTGAGATCATGACCTGAGCCGAAGTCAGACACTCAACTGACTGAGCCACCCAGGGGCCCCTAGAAACATAATGTTGAATTTTAAAAAACGTAAGTCATGAGAGATTATGTATAATATGATTCTACTTTTTAAAAGCTCAAAATCCACACTAAAACTATAATTTTAAGGATATCTACCTATGTGGTAAAGGCTATTTTACATGCCTAGAGGATGATAAACACAAAATGGTGATTTCTTCAGGGAGTTAGGCTGGAGATGGAATGAATAGGAGCAAGTAAGTCACTTCAAAGATATTGGTAGTGATGGAGCTTTAAAGTTGCATGGTGGCTTATGTTATTATTATGCTTTGTAACATACATGCCTTATTTATACACTTTATGCATCAATTATTACACAACAAAATAAAAAAAAATAGTGAGGGTCTGGCTCAAAGCCAGATTGCCTGGGTTTCAGGCCTGGTGCTACTACTTAACTGGTTGTGTGACTTTAGGTAAATCCCTTAACCCCTTAAATCCCAGGATTCTCACCCTTAAAATAAGGACAATGATAGTTCTTATCATCCAGAGTTGTTATGAGGTTTGTATAAGATAATGCTTGTAGAGCACTTACTAAGTGCTCAGTAAATGTAAGGAGCAGTTATTGTGATTACTCTTATTTTGGTCACTGTGTGCAATTGAGCTCTGCCAGTGTGCAATCCAGTCAGCTTCACCTCTACTTCCCCAGTACATCTCCTTTTTCATGCCCAAATCCTTACCCTCTCCTCCTACTCCCACATACAAATATGAGCATGGGCAGCATCTAGAACTTGTCTGACAGAGCATTTAAAAGCACACATATGGATGCCAAGAAGGGAATCCTAAGCATGAAGAGACAGAATATTCTTTGTGTTAAGGCCCAGCAGATGTGGCTTTTGCTTCAGAATGTGTTTGGATGGTTCTGTTTGGCTCTTTATAAAACTCTGAATGACTAATGTATAAGTGATGCATCCTTAGGGTTGCAACCAGGACATTCAACTCTGACTAAATAAAACAAAAAGGCATCCCTTTAGGGAGATTTGGATGCTGATAGGATCTGAATGGGCTGTGGAAAATGCTTCCAGAAGTGGGATCCCTGAGGAATAATGAAGGCACAGTTGATCAGGGCAGTCTGACAAACCCTGCTAGAATCCTGGCAGCAAAAGTCTTGAGCTGAAAGTTCTGTTTCATTGTGCCTTAGGGAATGGAGAAAAATAAGTACAAACTCACCCTTTCCCTCCACTTTCTTCTTTTTTTAGTTCTCGTGTAGCACAGGCCGCTTGCATCTGGCTCAGGAACTAGGCATTTTGCAACCTGTTTTGGAGTGGTTCCCTTTGTGTTCTCTGGAATTGCAGCTGGTTTCCTTGGCTGGAAACAAAGATGGAAAGAGAAGCTCATATCTAGCTGCCTTCACTCTCCTCCAATCCCCTAACTCAGTAAATACAATCCATGGCGTGATGCCTAATGTAGGCCTTCTGTCCATGCCTGCTGGCTCCCAATTCTTTCTCAGACTTTTGTCTTCTTTGGCTACTGCCACTGTTTCATGCAATGGGTTGGTCTGCATCCCCCTAAAAGATGTGCTGAAGTCTGTATTCGTCAGGGTTCTCTAGAGAAAAAAAAAATCAACAGGAAGTAATAGAGATATATAGGAAGAGATTTATTGTGAGGGACTGGCTCACATGATTATGGAGAATGAGAAGTCCTGTGATCTGCAGTTGGCATGCTGGAGGCCCATAAAAGCCCATGGTATAGTTCCAGTCCTAACATGAAGGCTTGAGAACCATGAGCATCAGTGTCACTGGACAGGAGAAGATGGATGTACCAGTTCAAGCACAGAGAGCAAATCTGCACTTCCTCTATATTTTGGTCTAGTCAGACCCTCAACAGGCTTGATGCCTACCCATAATGGGGAAGGCAATCTCCTCTACTCAGCCCACTTATTCAAATATTAATCTCATCCAGAAATACCCTCACAGACATGCCTAGAAATAATGTTTAACCAAATATCTGTATATGCATCCTATGGCCCAGTCAAATTGACATGTAAAATTAACTATACTCTGCCTCCCTGAAGCCTTACAACCTAGAAGTTAAGTCAATCATTAACCCTATTTTGTAGAAGAGGAAACAAAGGTTAAGGGTTTAAGTAGCTTGTCTGAGGTGACCCAGCTATAAAGCAGTAGAGCCAAGATTCAAGCCAGCATATCTGGCTTCAGAGTTGGTGTTCTTGGCCCACTCAGTTGAGGCCCATCAAAGGTGAGGGACTGCAGTTGACCCACAGAATCTGTCTTAGTTGGCAGCTGTGCAATAGCCTTCATGGCCTCTCTGTCATGGTCCTTTTCTCAAACTTTGGCATATATAAGAATCATTTGGAAGAGAGGCTCAGCCACTCATGCAAATTTCTATCCTCCCAGAAAGTCCCTTCTAGTAGGTCTGGGATGGGGCCCAGGAGTCTGCATTTTGAACCATGTAGCTCTATAGGATATCTGTCCAGTCAGGAATTACAGGATAAACTTACCTTTTTTTTTTTTTTTTTTTTTTTTAAGTAGGCTTCAACTTGGGGCTTGAACTCACAACCCTGAGATCAAGACCTGAGCTGAGATCAAGAATTGGATGCTTAACCGAGCCATTCAGGCAGCCCAGGATAAGCTTACTTTTAGACAGCATGTTACTTACCTTTTCAAATAATAAGCTGATGTGGTTTTAGGTGAAATAACCTTTCAATTAAAGCAAAGGATCAAACTGTTAATCTGAACAAAATATAATACATACATTCCAGGAAGTCCAAAGGCTGTTCAAAAGGTCTGAGAAACAGGTGGAAAATGGAGTATTGTATCTTTTTCAAATTAAAAATTGGACTCATTGCTTTAAATTTAGAAATATTTCACTTGAAAACACAACTGAGCGTATTTTTTGAAAAGGGAACATCTGTTTACAAGTTTATCTTATCACTACCAATTTCTGAATATATTGCATTTTGTGTGGTCTCAGACCACATCTTTTGAAAAATGTATTTATTTCCATGCCCCTATGGTCCTATCTACAGGCAGAAAGAACCATACTCTACAGGTGTGAGGCTGCTCCACACCTAGGGCCATTGTAACATGGATCCGGGAGGATACTTTCAACGAGGTAAGTGTTGTTCACCGTGTTGCAAACAGAATTAAGAGCCTCTCTATTACTCTTTCCGTAGGAGGAGATTGCATTAATGTCCTGTCCAGATTACATTTCTCCTGGGCTGGTGACTAGGACATTTCTTTGTCCAGATAATTGGTAGTTATATACTGCTCTTCTTGCTTGTTTAACCTCACTTGCTCTACCTACTTCTTCCTTCTTCCCACTGACAAACCTAGCCTTTATTGACAGATATAGTTTTCTGAAAAAAATTCCCAGGCTGGATACTAGGTTGGTGACCAAAGGGTTCCAGCCCAGCCCTCTCTTCCCACTAATTCTCTTCCCCTACCCCCAACCCCCACCATCATGCTCCTTCCAAAGAAAAGTATCAATGCAGTTGGAAAATCTTAAACCAATTAGATTTTAAACCAATTAGTTATTAAATTGGGTCTCTTAAACCTTAATGAGGGTAGCTGTAAGTTTTAACATTTTACTTCAAGCCTATATATGATTTATTTCATACCTACTAAGTGTCAGACTGTACAGGGCATCAACGTGAATAATCATATTTGGTCATTACAACTGACCTGCAAGGCCGACAACTGTGTTCAATTGTTTGGAAGCTTTTGTTCTAAACTATTTTGTTCTTTTTTTTTTTTTAATTTTTATTTATTTTTGAGAGAGAGAGAGAGAGAAACAGAGAGAGCTTGAGACAGGGAGAGGGAGAATCTCAAGCAGGCTCCACACCCAGTGAAGAGCCCGACATGGAGCCTGATGTGTGGCTTGATCCCACAACCCTGGGATCATGACCTGAGCTGAAATCAAGAGTCAGACACTTAACTGACTGAGCCACCCAGGCGCCCCTAAATAATTTTGTTGTTAATCTCATTTAGGGGCGCCTGGGTGGCTTGGTCGGTCGAGCGTCCGACTTCGGCTCAGGTCATGATCTCACGGTCCGTGAGTTCGAGCCCCGCATCGGGTTCTGTGCTGACAGCTCAGAGCCTGGAGCCTGTTTCAGATTCTGTGTCTCCCTCTCTCTCTGCTCCTCCCCTGTTCATGCTCTGTCTCTCTCTGTCTCAAAAATAAATAAACGTTAAAAAAAAAAATCTCATTTAAAAAGTAGTAATTTAAAGGGGCGCCTGGGTGACTCAGTCGGTTAAGTGTCTGACTTTGGCTCAGGTCATGATCTCACAGCTTGTGGGTTGGAGCCCTGTGTCAAGCTCTGTGCTGACAGCTCAGAGCCTGGAGTCTGCTTCGGATTCTGTGTTTCCCTCTTTCTCTGCCTTTCCCCCATTTGCACTCTGTCTCTCTCTCTCTCTCAAATAAACATTAAAGTTTTTTTTAAAGTAATACTTTAATTTTATATAGATAATACATGCACAAAATCTAAAGGCAATTGAAAAAGCCAATCCAAAATGAGATGTAGTATAAGTGCAAACTGCACACTGGATCTTGAAGGCTTAATATGAAAAAAAAGAATGTAATATGTCTCATTAATAAGTTTTTTTAAAGTTTATTTTGAGAGAGAGAGAGAGAGCACACATGAGTGCAGGGGAGGAGACAGAGAAGAAGAGAGAGATTCCCAAGCACTCTTTGTGCTGTCAGCACAGAGCCTGATGAGGGGCTCGATCTCATGAACCATGAGATCATAACCTGAGCTGAAATCCACAATCAGACGCTTAACTGAGCCACGCAGGCACCCCTCATTAATAAGTTTTTATACTGATTAAATGTTGAAATGATAATATTTTGGATATATTGGGGCTAAGTAAAATCTTCTGTTAAAATTAAATTCACCTGTTTCTTTTTTTTTTTTTAATTTTTAATGTTTGTTTTTGAGAGAGAGACACACACAGAGCACGAGACGAGGAGGGGCAGAGAGAGCGAGTGAGACACAGAATCCGAAGCAGGCTTCAGGCTCCAAGCTGTCAGCACAGAGCCAGAAGTGGAGCTCGAACCCACAAACCCAGAGATCATTACCTGAGCCAAAGTTGGATGCTTAACCGACTGAGCCACCCCGGAACCCTGTGTTTCTTTTTTTAAAAAAATGTGACTACCAGAAAAATTTAAATTACATGTGTGACTTGTGTTGTATTTCTACTGGACAGAGCAGTGCTGAAATAGGAAGAAGAAACCACCCCTTTGCAGACTCAAAGGGAAGACTTAAGTGGAGGCAATGGTGCATGACAGGTGACATAGAACAAGCTCTGGTAAATAACAGGGAGGGGATCAATTAATATTCTCTATTTAACATTTAGTTCCTGTTAAGGATGTAAAAGTTGACATTGAGACCATGGCTTGTCTTCTACCTTCAATCAGGTATTCTGCTTTCACAACAATGGCACTTAGTGTTCAAATCTATCAGAACTCCTCAGCGAGCCTCCGCCCCCAATCTGAGCATTGTATGCCGCCTGCAGAGACTCAGTCCTCAGTCACAATCTTGAGGGATTTAAGACTACTTCATTTCATTCCCAGAGCCCTTTTCCTTTTATGAAAACCTGGCCCACTGACACTATGAGACCTTATTTAGAAAACAAGCATACAGGCATATCTTTTAAGATAAGGAAATCTAAGCCTTCCATATATAAATGTTTAGTTGGTTTACAGTGAGCCTAAAGCTGAAATCAATATAAATGGTGTCTTGGATAGAATTCCTTAGAAGCAGAGCTTGACACAGGGACTTGGGTACACATGATTTACTAAGGCAGTGCTCTTTAGATAGATAGGTAGGTAGGTAGGTAGGTAGGTAATTAGAGGCAGGAAGACAAGGAAGCAGGATAAGGAAGGGGAGAGATCTGAGCATGAGCATTGCCTAGGTGAAATCTAACCTTGGCCTGATCCATGGTGGGTAGTCTCTGGAGCCATGCTGTCCAATAAAAGTTACTGCTATGTTGGGAATGTTCTATGTAATTGGCACTGCCCAGTATAGTTACCACTAGCTACATATAGCCATCGAGCATTTGAAATGTGGCTAGCATAACTGACAAACTTAATTTTTAATTTAATTTAATTTAAAGAGCTACATACTGCTAATGTCTACTGCATTTGGACAACGTAGTGCTGGAGTATAAGCCTCAAGACAGAACAGGGAGGAGGAGGCTGGCCCCTTGTGCTCTCATTGGCTGTGGGCTGCCCTAGCCTTGGTGGGAGGGTGGATGGGGCATAATTTCCCAGGCAAGGCTGTTAGCAGGGGACATTCACACTGCTGATGAGTGGGTATACTGGCCAAGTAAAGGTGATGAGGTGCACCCCAATGCCCACTACATGTTAGTTCTCAACTAGATCTCCTGACATCTTATTTTCATCCCTCCTCATGGACTCTCCAAGAACTGAATTGTAGCCATAGAATAACCTGAAGCCAACAGCTGGCCATGTGCTTCATGCAGAACAAATCTCCTAATCCCCAGAGCTGTGGGTTCCTCTCCACTCCATTCTCAAATCTTCCCTGGCAATTCTACTGGTTTGCTGGTCCCAGGAAGAGGGTCATCATGTTTTGCATAGGTATGCAGAAGGAATTTTTCTGTGGGCTTCTGATTATTAGCTTTTTCAGCCATAGAGAGGAACTCTATTTGATTTTACAATATCTACTACAATCTTTGAGATGGCTAACCCAACAGCTCTAAAAAAAAGAGAAAAAACAAAACCAACTTTGCCCTTTTCTATGCTTAAGTGTCATAGATCTGAAGTTATAAATGAGGAAACCTGAGTTCATGTTTTATTTATACCTATTACATATAATTTATGGTGTTGGAAAACATATTCATCTTAATTTATGCAGGAATTAACTTTGGTAGAGATTAATTTTGAATCTATGGCCCCTTCCTAAAGTATATCATCTCTTTTCATAATCTTGGCTTGCAGACAGAGATGGTAGTGAGTGGGGGAGAAAAAAAGAAAGAAAAACAAAACCATAAACAAAACCAAAAAACTTTAAAGGGGAAACACTTTAGGTCCTTAAAATGAGAATAACATGTTTTAGAATTAGGATACCTTCAGAATTCACAGAATTTAGAATTTACATAATGGTTCTTTCTATTGAGTTCAGACATCCAGTAGGTTTTAGATGAAAATACATAAAACAGAAGAAAATAAAAAATAGGACCTTGGCACATATTAATACTTAAGAATTTAAGAATTCTGAAATATTTAATCAGTATTACACACATGTTATCTATGCTACATCTTTATAGATTACCAGGTAAGTGTGTGTGTATGTGTGTTAGGAGAGGAAAGGGATGGGAAGGAGTGGGAGATCACTGTGTCAAAAAATCAAAGGAAGGTGCCTAGCTGGCTCAGTCGGTAGAGCATATGACTCTTGATCTCAAGGTCATGAGTTCAAGCACCACGCTGGGCATAGAGCTTATTAAAAAAACAAAAACAACAACTTAAAAAATCAAAGGGAAGCACAAAATACAGCTTTGAGTCTGGACAGTCAAGGAAAAAAGGGAACAATAGATATCATGCCTAATACAAGAAAGTATATTAGTTTGCCAAGAGGAATTAATTTTGGTTTTGTTTCAGAAAGTTGTCTATCTAAATAAAGAAAGCTGTTCTTTATTAAAAACAACAACAACAAAAAACAAAAAAAGAAAACTAGGGGCGCCTGGGTGGCTCAGTTGGTTGAACATCCTACTTTGGCTCAGGTCATGATCTCTCAGATCTAGTCACACCTGCTTCTTCCTGTTTAAGCCTCAGGAAGTCAGTGCCACTAGGTGGATAGAGAAGGAAATAAAGTGAGTTGTCTCCCACCCTTCCCAAGGCAGATGACACCCTCTTTCCACAGCCATTATGGTCTCCACCGCTGTTATGGTTTCCTTTCCTGAGCCCCTGGCACTGTCTTCACCCCAGGAGCCAGCTGGCACCCAGAACTACAGGCCACCTCTGGTGATGGGACAGGTGTGCCAAAGGAGGGCATCTGGGGAGAGGGTACCAAAAGGCACTCCCTCAATAATGGGGTCTTGTCTGTTAATTTTTACTTGAAAAAAGGCAGGGGCATTCTACCTATCTATGTGTTTTACTGGACAAAAGAAGAGAGTATATATAATATTAAGTCATCGTTCTGTAGATTACCTGACCAAGTGAGTGATTCTGGTTTGCTTCTTGACTGTGTCGTTGGCAGTTGCATGTTTAGTTCTGAAAGGGAGAACAAATCTCTGTCCTTCACCAGCACTGCACAAAAAGCAATGCAGGAAGCTTAGTCAAGTGCGCAAATCTCTACCAACAACTTTTCTGCCACATATGGGGGAATTACTGGCCCTTGAAAGCTATCACAAACAGATAAGAAGCAAGGTTATAACATGATTTGACACGGAGTTTTGACGGGCTCCACTCAGAAATGTGGAAAGTGCGGCTTTAAAGGCACCATTTCAGGAGATTAAGATTTGAAATTGTGTTGCTTTATCTTGCTGTTTTCTTTCCACAGCCTTTTCCTTAGGCCTTGTGGTGGAGTTCTTTTTTTTCTTCCTTTCTTTCCCTAGTATACATATGAAGGTTTGCAACGCTTCACGCTTGAAGACTTGAAGAAAACTGAGTAAATTTAATATGACCGACTTCATAGTCACTGGCTCCACATGCATTTGCTTGCTGTGAAGAGAAAAGCATGTGACGAAAATATATTGCCACTGAAGGAACAGATCTGTCTCAAGTATAATTGCTCATTTTTATCCATCCCTTGTGTCTTACCAGAGAAGATTACTAAAGAGGCTAGACCTGCAGCACAAAGCCCTCTCAGCCAGATCTTCAGGATGGGCCACATCTCTTAGGCCTCCTTGTTCTCCATCCCAGGCACACCAGCAATAGCTCAGCAAACACCAATTCCCTGGGTCCCTTCTCAATTCTCTGACATTCCTTGAGCTTTTTAAAATGCTTGAGTCCCTGAGCTCTTGGCAGCTGAAACAAAACCTGAAAGAAATCCACTAAGCTCCACAGTGTGTTAAACCCCTCCAACAGCAAGAGGCGAAACCCTTCTGTTTCCAGTCATGTGGATGCTGGAGCCACTGAGCTCAGATTACTGGGTTAATGGTCTTGGAGAAATTGAGCCCAAACTGTACATCCAGAAAGGAAGAGCAGAATGAGTCCTCAGCCCAGAGCTGCTTCTATTTCCTGAAAAGAAATGAGGAAGCAATCACTCATATCAGACTCTCTAGAACAATCCTGTTTGAGCTTTCCTACAAATTTTGTGGGCTATAAAAGAGCTTCTGTCCTTATTAGAGCACATGCTCTAACTGTGGCTGGGGGTGGGGGATGGAGAGGTTGGGAAAATGTAGATCTAGCAGCTAACAGAAACTGAAGGTGGAGAACTGCTCCTATTGTTTCTGGGGGCCCACTGCAACTATTAGGGCAATGTGTTATGAGGAAGAGCTGTGGACCAGAACTGCAGTTGAAACTGGCTTATCTGTTTAGCACATCCTCAGTCTTGTCAATTAAACAGAAACCGGGGCTCTGACAAGTGTGGGGAAGGAAGAAGAATGACAAGGCATGGAGCTGGGAGCACTAGTAAAGGCTTAAAGCCTCTGGCAGCATCACATAGGTTGTGATGTACAGGCAGAGACTTTCCAAATGGCCCTGGGGACCTGGGATAGAGGTTAAGAGGGAAAGGGAGACCCAACAAAAGGAAAGTCTGGGACAAACTCTGCCTATTCCATTGTTTTGCTTAAGTCAGCCTTAGTTGATTTAGTTCTACATAATGAAATAAAAATGTTACCAGGAATAAAGAATCACCTAAGATACTGATCTCAATGATGTGACACATTGCCAGGGACTTTGGTCAGGTCTGGTATGGTTTTAACATTATGGCCCTAGTCTGTCTTTCTCAGTACATCTTTTTTTCTACCTTCCCATCAATCCAATCCCTTGCTCTTGTCCTTACCAACTCTTCCCCTTTCCCAGGCAGACCATGCACTTACACAGCTGTGCTGAGAGTATTCTTTCTCACTGCCTGGCAGAAGTCCTCCCTCTACTGTCTAAAGAAGTTCATTATCTGTTCTTCACGTTCCCTGTCAAGTTCCTTCTATAATGACTTTCCTAGCTCCCCAGACAAAACTAATCTTGTCCTTCTTTGAATTTCCATTTTTATGCTCTCTAGCATATGTTGGATTATGATGATTTTTTCATTCGTTTTGCTCTGCTAGATCATGTATGCTTTAAGTGGAGGGGTAGGGGAAATCAAAGTTAAGTTTAGTTACCTTGTCCTGCATTAAACTAAATGAAAAGTCTGAGATATGTTAAATATTGTCTTAGTATTTGGTAGATGTTTATAAAAGGAGGAAGTAAATACAGGTAGAGAAAGCTCTATCTTTGTTTTCAGTGTTGCATACTGGCATACATACACACACATGAATATAAATATATAGAAGTACTATGTAACATATACCATGCTAGGCAATTTTACATGGATGTTTTTATTTAAGCCTCACAAGGGTCTGTCGTAAAGGTGAGGAAATAGAAATGATTAAGGATTTAAGTAATTTGCCCTGCCCAAGGTCACGTAGCTAGTAATAGAGCGTAAATTCAGATTCAGATAATCCGACTCCAGAGCCCAAGATTTCATCTGTTACTATTAGTTACCACCTTATATATCTATAATGGATAGCTGTTATTTTCTTGGCTGCCTGCCTGCCACTTTAAAAGCTGAAAAGTTCAGACATTGTCCCAGCCTCCTTTGCAGCTAGGATGCAGGCACTTGACCGGGCTTGACAAAACAGATGCACCTGCTGGTGACTTTGAACTGGGAGCTGGTGACATAAAGAGACAGAGACAGTGGAGAATCCAGAGGCATCGAAATGGTGGTAGCAGGAGGAGTGCCATCCAAATCCAGTGTCTGTGGCTACTGGGTGACCTGCAGCATCTGTTTGTTGTTCAGTGGTAGGGGCGGTGGTGGTGGATTCCTCACCACATTGGTTAAGTGGTGTGCTCTTGGCTGGGATCCACTTGCTGCCTAGCTCCTTTGTTTGGTCTCCTTTTCTAGCCTGGTTCAAATCTTTTTGGAATGTCCTTGAATTATTTAATAATTCAGTAACAAATATATATAATCTTTTTTCCCCTTTTTTTCCCCACTAAGTCAGCCAGAGTTAGTTTCTGTTGCTTGTAGCCAAGACACTTGGCTGGTATAATATCCAAACCCATTGTCTTGCATATAGGTTCCTATATTCCTACCTGGAAAAAAAAATCCCACATGTGTCCAGAATTTTATGAAAGTTCAACTGAGTAGAGGATGAAGGTGGCAGATTGTGTATCATTGGGAAGAATGATTTCTAGCTCATCTATCTGACTACCTATTTATGATTCATACTGCAGTTTGCATGGATGAATTGCATGGGGAATTTTCAGTATGTTGCTACTATACTAGAATCCAGAAATGGATTTTTACCTTCCAAGTAAATTTGATGTCCAGGTCTAACTCTGATTTCCAGGTCTAATTCTAAAACATTTGTAATGAATTTAGCTTTTGAATAATAATAAGAAAAAATACTAAATATCTTTCCTGCTCATTACATGCAAAATGGCTTCCCCAAACTGTAGTACTTATGAAACTAAGATCACAGAGGAAGTTGAATTGCTGAATTATTTAATATAATCTGACTCATTAGAATCTTAGTTTCTGATATGGAAGAAGATATGATAGCTTACATAAAGATTATTGATAAATTCCAAAATGAAATTCACTTTGAAGAGAATGAAATGTGGCTGGGTGTAACTAATCTCTCTGTCCTAATTCAATGAGGGAGCTGAGTTTACAGTTTGACAAAGGGGTTATAATTACAAGACATCTTGGAACTTCTGGAAGAAGCTACTGCTTCAGATTGCCAAGTGGCCCACTGAGATGTTAGATACTAGACACAAATAAACCTTACAGAGGCCAGAGGTTTGACCTTGGTAAGTCTAGACATACTAACATGATTATCATCACTCTAATCAGATTATAAAGTAAACACACACTCTACAAAGCAAAGAATCTCATGGAGTTATTTACAGGATGATGAAAAGCTGCTTTCTATCTTTACTGAGGACATAACAGGAAGATATGGGATGGTTTTTAGCATGAGAGACTTTGGGATGATTAATGGTTTTGAACCAGGATTAATTTGGAGACATTTTTGGTGGAAAGGGAAGGGAGGCGTTACTGGTATCTAGTGGGTAGAAGCCAGGGATGCTGCTAAACATCCTATAATTCACAGGACAGTCCCCACAACAAAGAATTATCTGGCCCCAAAATGTCCAATAGTGCCAAGTTTGAGAAACCCTCAGTTAGACGTAAGAAAGAAATTTCTGAGTCTGAAATTATATAAATAGTGGAATGGGTTTACAGGTCCAGGACTAGTGTGAGGTGAGTTAAGTAGTTGCATTAGGGTACAAAATTTAAGTCCCAAAAAATATCAGTTATCAAGATAAATAATATTTAAAAAAAAACAAAGTCAATGCAAAAAAAAATCTATGATGAACAATATAACAAAATTTTAAATAAAGATAGGATTCAACAGGGAAGGGATTTGGGTATACAAAGTTGAAATATTATTTATCTTGACTACTGAGGCTTTGGCAACTCCTTCACCTGGCCCCTTTTAAGTTTGTGCCTGAGGCAAGTGCCTCACTCCCCTCATCCTAGTCCTGGCCTGTTGGATTATTAAGGGCATGCAATTGTTTTAGCTAACGGGTGATGTGATTTGTTTATAACTAAACTGGGGTTAGTAAGGTCTCATAAGTTAAACAAGAAGGCCTTTCCAGGTCTAGAATTTTAGATCTTAGTGACTACATTAAGTAAGGAAGCAATTCATTTATTAAACCCCATAGAATTTCCCTAACATGGGTTTTTAATTTCTCTGATATATAGCCTGGCCTTGATTAGCCAAGATCACCTTCATTATGAATAGTAATATATGAATGGCATCCCAAAGAAATATGTGGCATTAACTGTGGTCTTAAGCAATACTCATCTGTTGTAACTCACCCTTCCAGAAAAATAATCCTTGTATGACTTTTCCATTTTACTTAGCAAGTAAACTATTCCTGCTTCTTATCCTCTCTTCTCCCCAATCCCACTTCACCTCAAAATCAACTAAATATTCTTTTCTGGGGTCCATTGATTTTGACATTATTTTATATTACTTGTCCCTTTTGTCTCCTAGAATGCCCTAGATAGAATTTTTTAGGGGCCGGAGGAGAATATTTTAAATATTTTTCCTTCTAATTGGTTGGGGAAATATCTATAATTACTAAGTTTATGTATGCGGTATATAGAGTACTCACAACATAAGACTGACCCCCTCAGAAATGTCAGATGAAAGATTCAAAGATAATTTACTATTCTGAGCAGGGCAAGATAGACAGTTATAAAAAATTACAGTAATATTACTAATTAGGAGAAATGTGGTCTTGGATCCATACCAGAACAAACACTCTAACCATTATAGATTGCTTACTATTAATCTCCCTGGTTTCCGTCTATGTGTGGCTAGCCTATTAGAGTACCTGTATTCAGCAAATGTACTCGTGCATAAAGTAACTGGATATGGGACCTACCACTTCCCCACATCCTGTCACTTAATCTAACTGACATATGTACAATTCCTTTTGATCTATGTTAACCATCTTTATCTCAATGCACATCTCAGCTTCCTATCTGTTATTTTACAAAATGCTTTAATCAGAGGGTAGCAACAAGTTGGGTTGAATTACAAGGTTTGGGTTTAGGATTTTTTTTTCCATTCTGTTAAAAACAAAGCAACATCAAACTTGGGCTCCTTCTTCCCAACCACGTAGTCGTTGCTATTGTGATGAGCTATTTTGAGTTTATTTCTTGAAAAAAGAACAGAAAGAAAGAAGAGAAAAAGGACCTAAGGGACTAAGTGGTATATGGGTAGATGAAGAATAATTCTAATATTAATTGAATTGCCAAAGCTAGACATATCCAAATGTTTTCTTCCTTTTTCTTTTATTTTTAATTTGTGGTCCAGTGGTAAACAGAAGTTCATGTGCATTTGTCTACTACTTAAGTAAAGGATGCATTTAATCGTCTAGGATTTGGGACTCTGAGCTGCCTAGATGTGTGCGTTCCAGAAAATCTACCAGAAAGAGCAGTACAGAGCACTGAGTGGAATGCATTTTGCCCTCGGGAAGAAGTCGTTTTAGTATTATGCATTTTGACTAAGGACAGGTCATAGGATCTAAACTGTATGTGGCTAGGTTTTTCAATCCACAAAATGGTGATAGCAATGTTTAAAGCTTCCTTTATAATAAACTGTATACATGAATATTAACTTTGTGGGCTACCTATTGTTCTGTTGCAGAAAAAACAAAACAACTATGTTCTTTAGAGAATTTTAGCTAGACCTTGAAAGAAAATCAAATGAGACAAATGGGGTGTTTGTTCTATTTTCTAAATACAGAATACTTTTTCTCTAAACAAATGTTACTCTACCTATTTTTATAATATATCCTGGTCAATTGTCCAGTTAATTTTCTTTCTTTTCAAGATTATTATATATATATTTTTTTATGATAGACTTCCAAGTGAAAAGAAAACAGCTTTTTAGAAAGTATATTGAAATGAAGCATGATATTCTATTGATGGGGCTAGTTAATCTAGCCATTGACTCAACAGGTTTGGGTTTATAACCGGTGAAGATATTTTTAGTTCTTAGTTAGAAATGAAATGATCAGGTCTTTCAAGCAACCACTTGCAGGACTTAGACACTAAAGCTTGAAGAGATGGGAACTCTGAAGAACCACTGAGAAAAACAGAACATATTCCTGAGGGTCCCTTGGAGACAAGTTGCAAGAGTGGTACCAAGATGGATTTATCATCTTGTTTTGTGAATATCAGAGAAGGAAAGAGGACATTTGCAAAGCATTTCCATGCTTCTCACCACACAGGGTATTGTAGCAGAAGATTCTGCTTATAGTCAGTGCTCAATAAATGAGATGCCAAGAATAAGGCTCTTAAAGGTTATGTGAGGGCTTGATGTGAGTTAATATGTGAGATTCTGGTTCTTTGCCATATCTGGTGGGTTCTTTGTTTAGTTATCAAGCTTTAAGGACTAATGACTTTGAGACAGGGAACTAGAAGTACTGTGGAGTCATTGCTTCTAATTATGCTTCTTAAACATCTTATTTTTGCTGTTTCAAACATCTATTTTATGTTTTGCTTTTAGTACTGACACTTCAACATTGTCCCCTTCTAGAGGGGTGGAGAATATAGGGCAAAGTCAAGAAGTCTTTTCTACTGTGAATGTCCCCTCCTGTTCCTTGAAGAAGGGTGAGGAATCCGGAACAGAGTGTGATGCCAGGGTTAAGACAGAGCAACAATTACACATGACAGGTAAGGAAAAGTTTCAAGTTCAAATACTTATTAAGTAGTGAACACAATTATTTAAGATCACAAGAACTTCACACTATTTTTTTCTCCTTAAAAATGACATTTTGATTTGATTATGTAGCTATTAATTTTAAAAAGGAGCCGATATTGGAAACATTAACCTGGAACTATATTTTTCTGTTGCTTTATATTAAAAAAAAAAGACTATAGTGAATCTCTGTGTGAACTTCAGCCATGAGATCTGAACCAATGATGCTCTAGAGAGCAAAGAAAAGTGGGAAAATGTTCACATAAATGTTGACTGAAATAGTAGAGATGGGATCCTTTGTGAAGAAATAAGACACTCTAGCATTTCTTCAAGTGTGTTTGTTTGGTCCAAATCAGTTATAAGGGTGGTTGTGGAGGTGCTTTAAAAATGACCCTGCTCCTCAGTGGTCTTGAGAAGAATCAAGGCCACAGACTGCAGTGAAAGATTTTCCAGGTAACATTGGAACATGTTTGGAAATACAGCTTTAGAATTCCTTCAGCCTCAGAGGACTGGCTCAGGGCAAAATCTCCAAACAAAACAAATTACTAAACATCCACAATGGAATAAGAAATGCTCCCTTAAGGTGTGTTTAATTGAGCCATTAATGCACAGTGAGGAGCGGCCCAAAGCACTTGCATTTCAACCTCCTGGCTCACTCACTTGGGCATACTAGGCATGTCAGCACAGCCTCGTAAAACACAACCAATTGTCTCTTATTCCGTAATTAACATCTTGTAAAGTTGACAATATGATTATGATTGAATTGAGCCAGAAATGAATTGGTACTTTTATCTGCATATAACATAGCTTCCTCTTGGGAACTAAAGGGATAGTGTGGATAGGAAGGGAGCTGCCCACTGTGTGAAGAAGAGCAAAAATAGTGTTATCAGAAGCTCTGTAAAACCTTTAAAGAATAACAAAGTAAGTGGATCTTAAAGGCTCTATAATACTTAATTTAACAGCTTCCTCCTCTTTGGCATAAGACTGGCTGTGTATATAGCACTAAGGCAGAGTAGGAAGAACCAATTGCCAGGTGCAATTTTACCTTCTTTTTATAGATTATCTCATCTAATCCTGCAAACCAATTATGAGGATGTTACAATTATCATCTCCTTTTACAGGTGAGGGAACTAAAGCACAGAGAGGAAAAGTAACTTGTAGAAATTCACACAGCCAGAAGTTCTGTGCTAAGGTTACCACCTGGAATTCTAACTTTATAGTTGTGCTTTGTACCATTATACCACACTGAGTTTTGTCTACTAACTTTTTTTTTTTTTTTTTAACTAAGCTTTATGCCCAATATGGGGCTTGGACTCATGACCCTGAGATCAAGAGTTGCATGCTCTACGGACTAAGCCAGCCAGTCATCCCACCCCCCCCCCACTAAACTCTTAAAGCAATGTGTCTCAAGTTGGGGTCCAAAGACAAATTTTCCTGGACTCAAATTCTGTGAGAATTAGCATTTTTAATGGTCTAATCTTTTGTGACAATCTGAAAAAAATTAACATAAGCATGTTTGGGGAACCACGTTATAATTGGGTATGGGCTTATGTTGTGACTTCTTTTTGCCTATGTAAATTCCTGCCTCCTGTGAAGCCACAGACTGTGGGAGAGAGGGATTTAGTCATTAAGGTCACATGCTTCTGACAGTCATGACATCATGCTCCATGGAAGAAAATCTCTAAATACAGTTTGTATTCCTTGTTTATTTCTCTGTTGGGAACTTTTCCTTTTTTCATTGTTTGCCAATTCTCATTGGCTATTTTGTTTCCTTAATTTTTTAATGTACTTACAGTGTAGGAAAAGTGGAGATACAGGGTTCCCTGCCTTCCCAACATTAATTATCTGTATTCTTACAGTTATGAGGCTGAATATTTTATTTAAAATAAATAAACAAACATGTAAAATTAGTCTTCCCTCAAACATCTCTCTCTCCCCACTTACTCTAGAGTCTATCACCTTCCAAATGCCCAGTGTGGGAAAAGCAGGTTGACTGCAAAGTGCAATCACAAATATTGCAAAGGATGCTGTATTTTAGTTGAGCAAAGTGATGGAAAAAATGGAAAGTCATGGACAAATGAGGACTGGCAGAGTTAGACTAGTTATCATTAAAGAGGAGAGAATCTACAAGGATTATGATAGGATAGGTGCTTTAAAAGAGAAAGATTTGTCTCAAGGGACTAAGAGAGGCCCTTGGGAAAATTGGTACAGTCTTCACATATTTCTGCACAAATGAATCTCTGTGGTTATGTCATGCCATCCAACAATTTTGAAGTACATTTTTAATTTTGGAATATGTTAGATTTATAGAACAATTGCAACTATAATACAGAGGTCTTGTCTCTACCTCTTACCAGTTTCCCCTTACTTGTCAGTTCTTAACTTACCAAGATACATTCGTCAAAACTAAGAAATTGACACTTACACATTACTTTTAACTAAAGTCCAGCTTTTCAGATTTCACCAATTTTTCCAATTTTTTTTCTGTTCCAGGATCCAATTCAGGATACCACATTGTATTTAGCATCTCATAATTTTGTTGGAAATATTTTAAACAAAAATCCCAACCAATATTTGAATCTGTCCTTCTTCATTCTAAGAATTAGTGTGTTGCAGTTATAAGCAGAATTTTACTAATATATAATAAAGTAAGTTTTTAATAATATTTTTTCTTCCGATTTTCAAACTGTAGTACAAATCAAGACATTTCTTACACAATTTACTACCAAATTTTATTTTAACTATGTTACTTTAACTGATTTTATCATCCTACTATGTTTAGATGACTACCATAGTTGGTTACAGGGGCTTCTTTAAAGTATGCAAAATAGGTTATTAGGATCTGTGGAAAAAAGGAATAAGTAAGTTTGCTGTCTGTATAATCAGTAGAACTGTGTACAATGCACATATTCATTATTTGAGCTAAAAATTAATTAATAAATTAATGAAACAAAAATAGTTTTGATGCATTACAGAATGCTCACATGAATACCTGGACAGTAATGCATTGTCAGATGGTAATTACTCTCTGCCTTCCTCATGACACACAGATGTATACCTTCAAACAGACACGCAGCATTATGATAAAAAAATAAAGTTTTCATCTATTTCAGCAGTATTATATTTCACCACTATTACTTTTATAATATTATGAAATAAGCCCCACTGAATATGTAGTTTATATATTGGGGGTAAGTTACCTTTACAGTTTTTTTTTTCACCTTTACATTTTTTGGTTTAATAAATAACTCTTAATGTCTAGGAGAATTAACACTTTCCAAGAAGCCAAACTTACTCCTCTTCCCTTTCACATATTTTTAAGAACTGTGGCCATTAGCTAGTGCCAAAATTGTGTGATTGGGGCATACAACTCTATATATTTACTTCTCTGGTGTTTAAATTCAGCTAAATTGGACTACTTCTGATCCTGACTGGGCTCACTTGTGTGTCTGGGCATGAGCTGTAAGACAGCTAGTTTGGCTGGGCTTAATGAGATGACTGGGTTTTGCTCCATGTGACTCTCACCTTCCTCCTAGGACAATGGGCTAGCTGGGCCTATCTTTCTCATTGTGATGGCAGAAGCATAACAAAGCAAGCCCAGATTTTCAAGCTTCCTCTTGCATCATATCCATTAGTATTCCATTCGCCCAAAAAAGCAAATGGCCAAACTCATAATCATGGGGTGGGAAAATAAACTCTAAATCCTGATGGGAGGAATAGCAAAGTCACCTGGAAAACGGCACAGACACAGAGGGCTAAAAATGCATTGACCTGTTTCTTTCAACAGTTTTGCCTTCTCATAACAGAGGCCCATCTTACAATGTTGAAAACGAGGTAGGGCCTGGCATTGTAAGGAATACATATAGAAACATTTTCAAAGCCTTAAATTGCAAACTATAGCACCTAATTTCTGTCATAAAATTTAGGAAAGGCAATTAGTAGTTTGGAAATTATGATTTTGAAGATTTTATAGACTAGGTACAGAGTGCTTAACTGAATCACACATGTCCACACCATTGATGAGGACTGATTTCTGAGTCATGGATCATCTAAAAATGCCCTTTCCCTTTACATCCTTGATTGTCATTCCTTGATCACTATTCTTCATGTGGGAATGGCAGGAGCCACAAAGCTACATGCAATTCATAGAACTGATTCATTCTGAGTAATAATATATTTATTGTCATTATGCCTATAAACATTGATTTTTTTTTTTATTATGTGGCAAGGTTTCAGGGTATTTTTAAGGAGTATGACAGGAATCAATTTCTTAAATAAGCACTGAATTATCAGTTATTTGTTCAATTGGCTAATTCTAGGAAGGTTTTAAAATCCTGTCTTTATTCCATTTTTTAAAGAAGTTTTTAATGTTTATTTATTTTTTGAGAGAGAGAGAGAGAGCATGAGCAGGACAGGGGCAGAGAGAGAGGGAGACACAGAATCTGAAGTAGGCTCCAGGTTCCGAGTTGTCAGCACAGAGCCTGATGTGGGGCTCAAACTCACGAACTGTGAGATTATGACCTGGGCCAAAGTCGGATACTTAACCGACTGAGCCACCCAGGTGCCCCTATTCCATTTTTTGATGTAAATAACTTAGGAAAATAAAGCACTGTGAAGTGAAGATGAGTGTTATGGTCTGAATGCTTGTGTCTGCCCCAAAATCATATGCTGAAATCCTAATGCCCAAGGTGATACTAAAAGCTGGGCCCTTGGTGGGGTGATTAGGTCATGAAGGAGGAGTCCTTATGATGGGATTAATGCCCTCTTTAACAAGGTCTGAAAGAACTCCCTTCTGCCTTCCCTAAGTGAGGACACAAGAAGTTGACAGCCTAAAACTGGAAAACAGCCTTCACCCAACCTTACTGGCACCCTGATCTCAGACTTTCAGACTCCATAATTGTGGGAAGTAGCTGTCTATTGTTTATAAGGCACCCAGTCTGTGGCATTTTGTTATAGCAGTGTGAAGGGACTAGGACAATACGGGAAGAAATGTAACTTTTTTGTGTATTTAGAATGACTTATGAGCTGACAACCTAGCTTAAATTTTCCCATTCCACCAGATGTTTCAAATGAATCAAATATTCTTTGACACCCAGAAAACAAAACCAAACAACAACAACAAAAAAAAAAAAAAAAAAAAAGGAAAGGAAGGAAAAAGCACAAACAGAAGAGGAAGTGGTTTATTTATTTAGGTTATTTAGATAAACAGTAGAGATGGCGATAGCATCAATTGCTTATTCCCTAGAATCTCTTACCATTGGCTTCAAGATAGAATATTCTTAACATCTGGGTATTCTTCCAGGGTGTCATGAAATACTAATGACCTCCCCTGTGCTAAGCCTAATTTGCTCCTAAATTCTTATTGTCTGGAATATTTCTGTTTCTTATAGCAGGAGTCAAATCAGGTGGAGTTAGATTGCAGATTGTCTTCTGAGCTAGCAAGTCAGGGCCCCAAGTGGAGCCGGGCATACATGCAGGGATTTCCATCCTTTAGTACTTACCTGTCTGAGCAAAGCTTACTCTCCATCAGTCCCTCTCGGCTGGAAGACGAGTGGAGTGTGGGGAGGCTCAGTGGCAGAGCAGCCTCACCTGCTTATTTATTCTCACTATCCAGCCTGAGAAGAAGGGAGAGAGTGATTTGGCTACTTTTGGCTCAGTGATTAAAAAATGAGATTAATGAATGAGAATATGCTTCCAAATGCTGGTGTGGACAAGTTCAGTTATTTTTTAATTCATGATATATGAAACAAAGAGAGAAACAAAGCTTACTACTGTAATTGTTAACGTTAGTATAATCTGCAGTTTACTTTTCAAAATTGAGGGAGGGCATTGGGGTGGCAACAGGCAATATTCTGCAAAGTAATATTTCGCAGAACATAGACCATAACCTGTGGTAATTTTTTCATCCCAGTCCTTAAAACTCACAAACAAGATGGGAATTTTGTAAACAACCCACCCACAGAGCAAAACTGCTACGTTTCAGAGAAGGCTCTTCCTCTCTGGTCTCCCATCCATCTTCCTTCCTCCTGTCCTTCCTCCCTCCCTTTCTTTTCCTCTTTCTTTCTTTCTTTCTTTCTTTCTTTCTTTCTTTCTTTCTTTCTTTCTTTCTTTCTTTTCTTCCTTTATACTTAAAGATATACTTTATATCTTTCTTTTCTTCCTTTCTTTCTTTGTATTTTACATTTAGCAACTTGTAAGAATAATACAATACACTCTCTCATACAATTCACCTAGATTCACCAATTATAAACCACTTTGCACATTTGATATCGCTCTTCAATATAATTACTATTATTGTTACTATTAGTATTTTTCAAAATCATTTGAGAGTAAATTGAAGACAACATGGCCCTTTACCCCTAATCTAAATATTTTAGCATGCATCTCTTGGGAGCAAGAACATTCTCTAACATAATCATAGTGCAATTTTCAAACACAAAACATTTAACATATATTTAATACATATATTTAATTTTATATTCAATATAAAATCTATATTCAATTTCACCAACGGCCCCAATGATATTCTTTATAGAGTTTTTCTTCTTCACTGATTTGGGATTCAATCCAGGATCATGCATTGCCTTCTGCTGCTGTGTCTCTCTAGTTTCTCAATCTAGGACAGTTTCTCTTTTTTCCTTTCATGACATTAACACTTCTGAAATAGAATTTTTTTAAAGAATGTCCCTCACTTTGGGTGTGTTTAATATTTTCTGAGGATCAGATTCAAATAATGCCCTTTTGGCAGGAATAATACATTAAATGATGGTGCAGTATTTCTTAGTGCATCATGAAAGGAGGCATGTGATGTCAGTTTGTCTCATTAGTGGTACTAAAATAGAACAACTGGTTCTATATCTAACAGATTTTGCTATTGTAAGATTACCATTTTTACTTTCGTAATTCAAAAATAGTCTGTGATGAAGTGTTTTAAGGTGGTGTAAATGTCCACCTCTAAATCAAACTTTCACCCAATAGTTTTAGCATCTACTGATGAATCTCACCTGAGATTATTATTATGCTGGCTGTAACAGTGATCTTCGTATGTTATCATTCAGAAGTTAGAAAAAAATTATAGTATTTTACTCTGATATTAATTGGGAGCCTGATTTTGTGATACATAGTTTGAATACTAAGATCTAAGAAACTCCCTAAATTCAACATCAGAATTTTCTTTTTTGATCAACACTGGAATTTTCTCACTTCCTTCTTTTTTAGAGATAATATTGTATAGTGATAATTACTGTTACTAATAATTAATGTTTATTAAATGCTTACTCTGTGCTGAGCACTGTGGAAAGCACTTTTGGTGTCTCATTTGACACATAGTTATTATTAGACTCTATTTTCCCCCATGAGAATATTAAGGATCAGAGGCTAGTAACTTGACTAGGGTCACATAGCTAGTTTGTCCCAGCTACTTTTGCATACCCTGCCATTATTTCTACTGTGAAGTAATAAAATGGGAATTGATCTACTCTGGGAATGTTGTCAGTGCCTTTATCTTCCAGTTCCAAGGCCAGCTATATTGTTATATATCGAGTCTCTTTTCTTGCAGCCAAGAGCTGGAGTATTCACTAGTACTGAGGTGAATTCAGCCTCTTGATGTGAAATGGAATAAAAGAAACTGTGAGGTAGCATAAGGCAGTGGTTTTCAAATGCTATCCGGAGGCATCCCCCCCCCCTCCTGTGACGGGGGATTTTGGATAACTTTTTTTTTCTTCTCCTCCCCATTCCCCTACTCCCGCCAGTTTTATTGAGATATAGTTGACTTATAAAACTGTATCAGTTTAAGGCATACAATATAATGACTTCATATATCTGTCTATATCTATCTATATCTAAAAAGTTAGGAATATAAAAATGATGCTGTTAATCACTTACAGTAGTCCCGACCTCATCCTTAGAGAATATGGTCCAAGACCCAGCAGCACCACCCCACCCAACAGCTCCATGCCTGAAACTGCAGACAGTACTGAACCCTATATATACTATTTTTTCCTATACACACATACTTGTGATAAAGTTTAATTTGTAAATTAGGCACACTAAGAGATTAACAACACTAGTAATAAAATAGAACAATTATAACAATATACTGTAATAAAAGCCATGTGAATGTGGTCTCTCAAAATACCTTATACTCACCCTTCCCGTGATGGTGTGAGATGGCAAAATGCCCAGGTGATGAGATAAAGTGACATGAATGATGCAGGCATTGTAATATGGTGTAAGGCTACTATTGACCTTCCAATAATTCTTCAGAAGGAGGGTCATCTGCTTCCAGACTGAGGTTAACCTCAGGTAACTGAAACCAAGGAAAGTGAAACCACGGTAAGAAGGACTACTACTACATTCTCAATTAACAGTTTTTCCTCTCATATACTGGCTGTATTTATTAAAATATAGTTTTGATCATTGAAACTAATAATGAAAAATCTGGACTCGTATTTTGCCTTTTCCCCATTTTTCAAGAAATTCATTTTTTGCTGTATTTTACGAAGACATTTTTAGCGATGAATTGTAAAAATAAAGAACCTGTGCTTTCGCCACAGATAACTTGGGAGTCCGCTCTAGAAGGTTAATTTTGAGGTGGGCGAAGGGAGTGTAGTAAGAACCAGGGTCCCGGAACCAGCTTAAACAAAAATAAAAACCTGACCAAAGCTTTAGCAACTAACATCGTTTTCTGGTTCAATACGCTCAACTTGTATTACGGCGGGTGTCCGCCGAGTACAAACCTAGTAAAAAGTAACCGCTTTCCGCCGCAACTCCTTGCACAGCTTTGGCCTGAGGCTCTTGAGAGTTTAGACTAGGGAAAAGGAGCCAGCGGGGCGGGGCGAGCAGCGTGAGGTTATCAAAGAGCGCCGCTGGCGCCCGGGATAGAGCCGGCGCCTTATTGACGTCACCACTGCCCGACTGCTTTTCCAGGAGACCGGAGTAGAAGGCCAGCGAGGTATTATTCGAAGCTGGGGGTTGAGTTTGTCTCGTGTTTCTGCAAAAGTTCGCTTCTTCTGGGAGTCCCCCTTTCTTCCCCTGGCTGACTGTGAGGAGCGGGTCGAGCTGCGTAGCCTTCGTGAATGCGTTCCCTCACACCCGAGCGTTGGGGGCAGCATTGCTTCAGGCCCTCCACTTGGGCTTGCCCTGCGGCTGCTTGCTGGCTTTGGCTAACCTTGGACCCTTACTTCTCCCTCTTGATCTGGCCTTTACTTTTTTCTTCTCAGCTCCTCCTATCAAATATTGGAAGGCGAAGGAGAAATTAAATAACTTAACAATTTTCAGCTGCTGTCAAATCTTGTTTAGGGAGGAAGGCCAAAGTGGGAAGTGTAGAGGAGTAACTTTACTGTGTTATCCACATTTTTCATTCACATATATGATCACCAACTGCCTGCCGCTGCAGTATTAGCCCACTTGAGTCGGTAGGCTAATCTCGATTTAAAGGTGAAATCCAGAGTGGGTACTCAAGAAAGTTTTCCTTTATGCCTCAGGAAGAAGGTTGGGTGCGATTCAAACTTCTGCTTAAAATTATCTTTAATGTCTTCCTGTGTGTTGACCGCAGTTCAGTTTTTGCTTGATGAAGATGTATGTGTCCCGCTTATTAACCTCTTTGGACTGTCTGATAATATACTGAAGTGAGAAGTAATTGTATGTTGACGTTGGTTCCAAAAATGTTGGATCCGAAAAAAAAATCCGACAACTATTGAAATTGAGAGAACTATTTGTGATGGGTGGAAATGCCAGAACTCATTGTTTTGTTGAAAGATAAAATAAAGACAGTGTGAACAGTGGTTTTCCAAAATGCTATAGGATGTTATAGCTCCCTCCAATAGCTATGTTGTATGTATCACAGTACAGAGGTGATACAGTTTTTCATAACTGCTTTTAGTTTTTAGATGGTTCTTTATATGTGTTATCTCAGCTATTGTTTCCAAACAGTTGACCCTTCAAGTTTGGCTTTGAATAGTCCACATTGGATTAGGGTATTTGATCATTTTCACTTTAGTAAAATAATAACTACTACTACTAACTACTAGTGATAACTGAACCATGCACTGTTCTAATAGTTTTACCAATATTATTCATTTAACTTTCACAATAGCCCTATATACTGTTACTCTTTTAGAGATGGTAATATTGTAATAAGCAAATTCCGTGGTTTTGGAAGGTAGTTTGCTGCTTCATATCTATAAATTTGAAAATATTTTGAGTTAAACATTAACATTAAATAATCGAAGTAAATTCATTACAATCTGATGTAATTATTCCTCTCAATCTTGAGCAACCTTTTGTAATTTCTATCTTTTTCTGTTATCGGGCTTTGGGATAATTTTTTTTTAAGTTATTTATTTTGAGAGAGAGATAGAGAGCAAGCTGGGGAGGGGTAGAGAGAGAGAGGGAGACTGAGTAACAAGCAGGCTCCATGCACTGTCAGCGCAGAGCCTGATGCGTGGCTCAAACTCAGGAACCATGCATGAGATCATCACCTGAGCTGAAATCAAGAGTCTGACGCTTAACCAACTGAGCCACTCAAGCGCCCCTAAATTTGTTTTTTAGAGGCTAACACCTTTAAAAAGAAAAAAGTTAATCTTTTCTCAGGGATTTTACTGTAAGTTTGAAGGAAAATTATAGGTGGTACTAACATGGGTTGTCTGCCAAAGGAGTGATATTATTGACGGATTGTTCTATATATGTTTCACCGTTATTTTCTAAGAAAATGCAGTGCAAAAAGGTCATTATGGTAATAGAATTCTGGTGTGACATCTGCAGATGTCCTCTAGTTCCAAAAAAATTATAAATTGGATTTTTTTCTGGCTTAGTTCATAATTGTATGTAACTCTGCTTAGCATAGGAATGGAAATAGTCCTAGAATGTACATTGTGGTACGTTTTTCTTTTGGATTCATGTGGTGACTTCCTAATATCTTTAAGTATAAATTCTAATCTGATATTAAGATTTTCCAAAATTTGTCTCCAGTTTACTTTCATTGGTTTTAGACAGTTAACAGATAGTTACGAAGTACCTAATATGTGTCAAGACATTGTTAGTCACATGCAGATGCAAATGTCATGCAACATGAATCCCACCTTGAAGGAATAGCACAGAGGATACATAACCAGGGGAATGTTTTGAGCAGAGGACTGACATGATCTGATTTAGGTTTTTAACAGGATCACTCTGGCTGCTGTGTTAAGAACAGATTGTTGAAGAGTGGCATAGGCAAAAGCCAGGAGACTAATTAGGAAGGTGTTGTAATAATTCACATGAGATTATAGCAGCTTCACAATCTCATAGGGTGGAAAGAAATGAATATGGTGAGTAGCAGTTCAATTTTGAACGTATTTTGTAGGTAAAGCGAACAGATTTGTTTATGGATTAAATGTGGGTTGTAAGAGTAAGATAATTGTCAGGGTATGGGACTTGAACAACTAGAAGGGTGGAATAGCCATTAACTAAGAAGTGAAAAACTATGGGAGGAGCAGGCTTGTGGGGGAAGATTAGGAGTTCAGTTATGACATACTATGTTTGAGATGTCTATTAGTCATCCAAGTTGAGATGTTGAGTGTACCAAGTCTGGAGTTCAGTGGGAGTAGATCATTGCTAGAAAAGAACATTTGGGAGTTGTCAGCGAACAGATGGTATTTAAAATTGGGAGACTGGAGATAATCACCAAAGGAGTGAATATAAACAGAAAAGAATGTAGTACAAGACCTGAGTCCTTAGGCATTTTAGCCTTTTTAGGTTTGGGGAGATGAAGAACTAGCAAAGGAGACAAAATGAATAGCTACTGAGGAGCAGGGACAGTTTTGAGAATCTAGTGTTGTGGGATTCAGGGCCGAGTAGTGTGTTCATTTTTGTCAAATGTAATGAATGGATGGGTCATTTGAATCTTGATCTTTGAATTTATCAAGATACATGAAAATGTGTATGATTGATGGATATATGATAACTAAGTCTGGAGAACCATGAGAGTAAAGAAGAAGGAGAAAAGAAGACGAAATTACTCCTTTACAGAGGAGAGGGCATTTGATGTTGGTTTAAAGAATTAATGTTTCACTGGGCTCAGAATACAGGGGATGGAGTATAAGGACAGGTATTCCGAGCAGAGGGAAAGGCTTTACTTCTTTCTCTTCAAGGCCATACCTCCCAGGCTGCTGTTTTAAAGATACTTTTGCAAGTCCTTTCCTTTGTGTCCATTAACCAATTCCTGCATTCTTGGTAATTGTTCTTGCTCTAGGCCTACTGAACGCTGCTAAAGAAATTCACAAAACCCCAACCAGGTCTTCTCTCAGTTGACTGACAATTCCTTTATTTATCCTTATCTTAGCATGGAATCTACGATGCCATGTAAATGAGTAATATTCACTGAACATTTACTACATGCCAGGCACTAAGGATTGCTTCTGAGTAAAGACTTGCCCTGTATGAAGCTTACAGTCCAGTGTGGATGATGGACATTAATCAAATAATTGCAGAAATATGAAATTACAACAATAAGGAGAAAGAAGGATGCTGTGAGACTGTACCTAGTGGATATGATGGGTGAGGGAGTGGAGTTAAGCAGGAAAAAAATCATGGTGGCTGGGAGTCCTCGCAATTCTAGGAGTTCTAGGGATAGCACACATCCAGAAAGGTTTTTGTAATGTGAGAAGAGGGAGAAAATGGCCTCATGGTGACTAGAAAATTTATGTGTACAGAAGGGAATCTATTCATATGGTTCTTTGAATATAATAGAGCTAAAGAATGTAGGTTTGATTTTAGCTGCTAAGTTGGGGAAATGACATTTTTATCTGGTATATTTCTGGATGAAGTAAATTTCAAAGAATTGAAAAACTTATATGTAAATACAGATAATTATTATAATATGTTATGTATATTATTGTTTGAAAATAGTAATTCTGAGAGTATAACATAAAATGTGCTCCCTACCTTCCTGCTTTTTGGTTTCCCAGGAGTAGCCACAGTTAACAGCTTCTTTTTTAAGAAATTTACATGGATATACAAGTATGCCTCCATACTCATGTATCTTTTTTCTTAAAAACAAATGAGTGTATTATATGTGCTGTTCAGTTTTTGTTGACTTAATATATCTTAGGAATCCGAGCTCTACTTTATACCTTTTCATGGCATCAGAGTATTTTATTGAGTGAATAGATCATAATTTATTTAACCAGTTCTTGTTAATGGGCATGTAGATTGTTCCCTGCTTTAAAGTTTCAGTATTTTAGAGTGTTGCAGTAGATGTCCTTGAACATTATCTTTGGGAAAATGTACTCTTTGGGAAGTAAAACTGCTGGGTCAAAGAATTTGTACGTACACAATTTTGAAGCACATTGCCAAATTCCTGCCACCCCCCATGCTCAATTTACACTCCAGTTAATAGTGAATGAGAGGCTGTTTCTCCTCACCTTTGCCCATATTAGATGCTATCAATCTTCTTAATTTTTGCTTGTTTGACAGATGAAAAGTGGCATTTTGTTTTAGCGATTTATGTTTCTTTAATTATAAGATTAAGTAGCTTTCTTTATGTTTATTGGTCACCTGGATTCCTTTATATGTGAACTGCTGATTTTCTTTGTTCATTTTTCATTTGGATTACAAGTATTCTTTTTGTTGTTAAGTTGATTTGTAGAGGTTCCTTTTTATCTGTCTTTGTTGCAAATATTTTCCCTAGTTTTATATATGACTTTAGACTTGATTTGATGGTTTGTTTATTTATTCATTTTTGCATGCATTCATTTTTAGGAGAGGCAGATAAAGTATACAGCATCAGGATTTTTTTTAGAAGGAAATTTGTGACATTATTGAAATAATTAGACACTCTGGAATGTCAGCCTTTGTTGGAAATGTCAGTAATAAACACCTCATTTGAGGCCACAGGGTCTGTTTTGTTTTTATAAGCTTTGTTCAACAACTATCACAGATCTGGTGAGCACACCCAGTGACCTAGCTTCCCATTACCCCCAATTACATTTGGAATTGAAATGAGATATAGTAGAGCTGCTTAAGTATTCTAGACCGTACTTTCTATTTAGGTGTTTTTAAATTTATGAACTGAGTTATATTCTAAATGTTAATTTGTGAGTTAGCTATCTAATTTCACTATAGAAATAATGTACATAGGTTCTTATCTTGACTCTCAAAGTATAATTAACTCATGAAGGCTAGCTTTTTTTAAAATGCAAATTCAAGATGTCTTGTAATTTTACCCCTATGTACTGAAGTATGCACCCTTAAATAAGGATATTGTCTAATATAACTATCATGCCATTTGCATAGCTGAGTTCTTTTTTTGTGTATTTGTTTATTTTGAGAGAGAGGAAGAAAGAGAGAGAGAAGGAGAGAATCCCAAGCAGGCTCTGTGCCGTGAGTGAAGAGCCCAGTGCAGGGCTTGATCCCACAAACTGTGAGATCATGACCTGAGCTGAAATCAAGAGTCGGAGGCTTAACCGACTGAGCCACCCAGGCTGAATTCACCTCATAGCTGATTTCTAATTTCATAGCAAAATTATCAATGATCTGTTAGTGTCATCTAACACCTGATCCATGTTCAGATTTCTTTGTCTCAAAAATAATCTTTTTAAACATGATTTGAATCAAGATCCAAACAAGGTCTACATATTCCATTTGGTTGTTAGCTCTCCCAGATCTCTTTAATCTCTTCTTCCTCTACCTCCTCTCCCTTTTCTTAGTTTTTCTTCATCCCATTTATTTGTTACAGAAACCAGGTCAATTGTCCAGTAGAGTATTTCTTATTCTAGATTTGTCTGTTTGCTTTCTTGTGATGTTGTTAACTTGTTTCTCTATCCTCTGTATTTCCTGTAAAATGGAAGTTAGCTTTAAGGGCTCAATTAGGTTCAGATTCAACTTTGTTTGGGGATGTTGGTCATGCTACAGAGATGGTGCTGTGTACATCACATTGCTTAACATCAGGAGATTCATAATTTGTTTGTGTCCTACTTTCAGTGATGTGAAGATTGATCCCTGGGTTTAAGTAGTGACAGTCTTGGGGCCTGTGGGTGGCTCAGTTGGTTAAGCGTCCAACTTCGGGTCAGGTCATGATCTCACAGTTTGTGAGTTTGAGCCCTGCGTTGGGCTCTGTACTGACAGATCAGAGCCTGGAGCCTGCTTCAGATTCTATGTCTCCCTCTCTTCTCTCTCTGCCTCTCCCCTGCTTGCACTCTGTTTCTCTCTGTCTCAAAAATAAATAACGTTAAAAAAGAAATTAGTGACAGTCTCACCCCTCCATTGTAAACTTGCCCCTCACCCCTTTATCTGTCAGTGATTGTTGCCTGTATCTATAATTTCAATAGGGGTTGCAAAATGGTGATATATTTTTTTGTAATTTGTCATTCCTTCACATTTGTTAGCTGGAATTTGAAGTCTAGTTTTATTACTTGGGAATCTACAGTCAGGAATAACAAGACTTGTGGGGAAATTCTGTCAGAACAACAGCTTGTAATGCTAAGAATGTACCTTTTCTGCTATAGTTCTGGAGGCTGGAAGGAGTGTGATGGTCTTTTTGATGTGACACCTTAGTGAGACTGCAGCCCCCAGATATTCAGTCCAATACCAACCTAGATGTTGCTGTAAAAGTATTTGTAGATGTGATTAAAATCCACAAATCAGTTGACTTTAAGTTAGAATATTCTAGATAAGCTGAGTGGGTTTGATTCAATCAGTTAAAAGGCTTTAGGAGCAGAGCTAAGGATTCCCTGACAAAACAGAAGTTCCACCTGTGGACAGCAGCTTCCTCTTGTAGCCAGGAGTTCCAGTATGCCCTTCCTTGATGGCCTGCCCTGCAGAGTTTGGAATTAGTTAGCCAGCTTCCACAGTTGCACAAACCTGTTACTTGCAATAAATCTCTTTATATATATCTCCTATTGGTTCTACTGCTCTGGGTGAGCTCTGGCTGGTACCAGGAGCAACTCCCCTGATTCCTGTTCTCTAAGAAAATGGGGTGGGGAGTGGTGGTAAGGGTCAGAGAATCTACTTTTTTTAGGGTGACCATATGACTTATTGTTCAAACTGGCACTTGTGGAAGAGAAATGGAGAGCTGGGCAGATGGCAGACTGAAACAACAGGTATAAACTGGGATTGTCCTGGGCAGATCATGACATAGTCATTCTGTGTGTCAGCCACTGGTGATACAACAGCAGTATGACACAGCCCCTTCAAGGAGCTTGTAGTCAAAGGGAAGTCAAGTACATCAACAGACATCACCAAATAGTGTTTTAGGTGACATGACAGCTTGTAGTTGTGTTTCTCCAGAGAGAATGGGAGGGTGGCACTCAGAGAAATCTTCACTGGCTGAAGTAAAACCTGATCTTACCTCCAAAAATAAGCAAGGTTTGAACAAAGTTAAGTGCGAAGAACAGTTAATGTACAGAGAACCATACAGGTGAAAGGTTAGAGTGAATGAGCATGGCACATCTGGAAAACTGCCATTGTGGCTGCAGCTATAGGATTGGAAGAGGAGGGTGATGAAAGATGAGGTTAGACAAACAAGGGCCATGTAATAATAGGCCTGGCATCCATCCTGAGGGGATCGGGAACTTTTGCAGGATTTTAAGCAGGGGTGTACAATGATCAGAGTATCCATAGAAAAATCATATTTTGTAACATCTCAAAATTGAGAGTGGAAAATATTGACAGTAGGGAGATTACTCAAAGGCTCTTGAAATGATCTAGCCAGTGAAAGTGGAGGAAAGCTTGTGGTGTAAGGACATTAAGGAGGCCAAACTGATGGGATCTGGGGCCTGAGGAAGGGGTAAGGGGTGATTCCTATGTTCCTGGCTGGACTGACCTCCCGGAAGTAAGAGAATCAAGGGTAGCAGATAGGGGGATGGCTTCTGTTCTATGTGTGATGCTGTGCACCCCTCTTTTCTCTTGCCTGTACTGTGGTTTCCCTTACCACTGAGAGGAAGAAGTGACAGTAACATCCTATAGGAGTTACTAGGGGAGGGTTCCCCCCTCTCTCTGTGCTTTAGTCCCAACCAGACTTAGAGATGGAAAGAGGCAAATTTTCTCATGTCCTCTTCCACTTGCACCTTTGCTGTTGGTACTTTAGAAGGAGGAGGTGAGGTGGAAGGGTGAGAAATACCTTTAGAACTTGGGAAGGAGTAAGGAGCAGAGGAGGGTGAGTTGTTTTCTTCTTTCTCTTCTTTGGGCATTTTACCATGTACAACTTTGGGCAAGTTATTGAATCTGAAGTAAGTGAGTATACTTAGAAGTGTCTGGCTCATAGGCAGTGATTTTCAAATGTTTGCTATTGCTGCTAATACCATACATGCATGGCGTCATCCTGGGATCTGAGTAACAAAGGGAACAGAGGGAAGTTTCTGCAAGTTCTCTCCTTGTAACTTTTCCTGTGGAAAGAACAAATATTCAGGAACTGTCTGTGTAAAATGTTAGAAGAAATCATGAATTGGAGGGAATTTCTGATCATAGAAGAACCATTATTTTGTAGTCGGCCTTGCCTTTATTTTTTAGTTAGGAAAAAGGCAAGTGGTTCAGTTCATATTTAATGAGGGTAATTATTCTTACTGCCTTGCTTTCAGTGCTCACCCTCACCCATTTTAACAATAAATAACTACTTGTTTATTGGGGCTTAGGGACCAGGAATAATTGCAGGAAAAATCCCCATCATGATTCTAGGGAGGGAAATTATTCACTAATAGAAAAATTGGATGAAAACATTCACATTTAAATAAAGGCCTTTTTGTGTTTTTTATACTTGCAGTATTTGTTAAGAGCCAAAACACTTTGTTAAAATATGCCTTTATTTAAATTTAATGATTATTTTTATTACGATTTTAATACATGCTTTTTGAAATAACAAAATTTAAACAATGAAGAATGAAGAGTTAGAAAAATGAGTCAGCTTTGATCCTATTCCCTAATCTCTGACCCTTTTCAGAGAGAATGTCTCTTTTTTGTATATCTCCTTCCAGACCTTTTTCTTTTTTTTTTAATTTTATTTTTTCCTTTTTTAAATTTACATCCAAATTAGTTAGCATATAGTGCACAATGATTTCAGGAGTAGATTCCTTAGTGCCCCTTACCCATTTAGCCCATCCCCCCTTCCCACAACCCCTCCTGTAACCCTCAGTTTGTTCTCCATATTTATGAGTCTCTTCTGTTTTGTCCCCCTCCCTGTTTTTATATTATTTTTGTTTCCCTTCCCTTATGTTCATCTGTTTTGTCTCTTAAAGTCCACATATGAGTGAAGTCCTATGATTTTTGTCTTTCTCTGACTAATTTCGCTTAGCATAATACCCTCCAGTTTCATCCACGTAGTTGCAAATGGCAAGATTTCACTCTTTTTGATTGCTGAGTAATGCTCCATTATATGTATATACACCGCAACTTCTTTATCCATTCATCCGTCGATGGACATTTGGGCTCTTTCCATACTTTTGCTATTGTTGATAGTGCTGCTATAAACATGGGGGTGCATGTGTCCCTTCGAAACAGCAAGATAAATGCCTAGTAGTGCAATTGCTGGGTCGTAGAGTAGTTCTATTTTTCATTTTTTGAGGAACCTCCATACTGTTTTCCAGAGTGGCTGCACCAGCTTGCATTCCCACTTCCAGACCTTTTTCTACATATCTTTATATTATACCGGTTTTTAGAAACAAATGGCATATGTTAGATACATATTGTTTTGTATACAATGTTGTATGAATTTTTTCACCATTTCTCATTTGTGTTACTACATAAAGCTTTACTTCTTTGTTTTTAATATTCTCTTGGATGGATGTGCTGTAATTCATTTAACTGTTTCCTTATTGATGAATATTTAGATTAGTATTTCCAGTATTTTGTTAGAGATTTTTCATTCAACAAATGTTTATTGACTGTCGGGCAGTGCTAGTGAAAAAAACACAAAAATTTCTGCTCTCATGTAGTTCCCTTCTTTTGGAGGTGGCCAGGCAGTAAATGAATAAATAAGTCAGATGCTACTGAGGACTCTGAGGCAGAGGAGATGGGGAGTGCTGGGAGTGGGGTGTGTGCCTGTTAACATAGGTAGTCAGGAAAGGATTACCTGCAGGTGACCTTTGAGTAGAGATCTGTTGAAGGTGAAGTACTGTGCTCTGAAGCTCCTGGTGGGGGAGAGGCATTCTAGGGAGGGAAGAAGAAGCACAAAGGCCCTGAGGTAGGGGCATACCTGACGTGAAAGAGCAATGAGGCTGTTATGGCCTGAGTGGAATGAGGAGATGAGGTCACAGAGGAGGTAGCAGAGAGGGCTTTTTAGGCCACTGTAAGTAAGGAGTTTGTCTTTTATTATTTTTTAAAATTTTTACTTAAAATTTTGTTTCTTTTTTATTTTAGAGAGAGCCCGCACATGAGCAGGGGAGAGGGGCAGAGGGAGAGAGAGAATTTTAAGCAGGTTCCATGCTCAGTGCAGAGTCCGATGTGGGGCTCAATCTCATGACCCTGGGATCATGACATGAGCTGAAATCGAGTTGGACCCTCAACTGACTGCCACCCAGGTGCCCCAGATTTTGTTTTTTATTGAATGAGGTGTGGTGAACCTTTGAATGGAAATTTCCTAAACTATCAGAATGGAAACAAGGAGGTCATTTAGGAGGCTACTGCAACAATCTGGGCAAGATACAGTGATGGCTTGAATTTACTTGGATCAGGGTGGTCTCAATAGAAATGGTAGGATGTGGTTGGATTCTAAATATGTCTTAAAGCTAGGGTGAAAGAGAAGAGTCAAGGACCACTCTGTAATTTTAGGTCTGAACAATTGGGAAGGTGGAGTTGGAAACACTACAGTAGGCAAGATTTGGCTTTGGGCACATTACATTTGAGAATCTATTAACATCAACCAGAGGTATTGAGTAAGCAGTTGGAAATATAATTTGGAGTTCAGTGGGGAGGTCAGGGTTGGAGATAAAGACCTGGGAGTCATCAGTATATTAATGCAATTTAAAGCCCTGAGCTCACCTAGTGAGTAAATTAGAGAGGAAAAGAGAATCAAGGACGCCTGTGGGCATTTCAAGGATAAGAGGCTGAGGATATGAGAAGGATGCTGCAAAGGAGACCAAAAAAGCAGCCACGAGGTAGGAGGGAAATCAAGAAAATGTGATGCCAAGGAAATGAAGAGAGTGAACAGTGTCAAGTGATGAGAACTGGGAATTGACCATTGAATTTAACAATGTGGCTGTGTGGATGACCTTGACGAGAGCAATTTGAATGAGAAGGAGGGGGCCCGATTGTGGCCGAATCAAGAAAGAATGGAAGGAGAGGAATTGGGACTGTTAGTGTAAGCACCTGTTTTGAGGGTTTGTTCTAAAAGCAATTGGAACTGTTATTATAAGCACTTCTTTCAAGGATTGGAAAATGAGGCTTTTGCTGGAGGGGGATATGAAATCAAGATATTTCTTTTGTTGTCAAAGATGGAGAAATAAAATGTTGTAAGCTTATGGATAATGATGGAGCAGAGGGAAAAATTGATGCAAGAGAAAGTGGGAGAGATTGAGAGAAGAGTTCAAGGAGTGCATTTTAATAAATTTGTATGTATGTATACAGAAATTTCTCTAAGCTAGATTCTTAAGAGGATTTCCTGAGTCAAAGGGTATGTATGTTTAAAATATCTGTACCAGTTTATATTCCACCTTCATTGTATACCCTTGCCAACATTGAACTTTGCTAATCTTTAAAATTATTGCTAGTCCAATGGGTGATACTTTTTTAATTTGTAGGAATTCTTTATAAAATTGAACTAATCCTTTTTTATATTCTGGGAAATATTTTCTCCCATGCGCTTTCTTGCCTTTAACTTTGCTTACGGTATACTTTTACCATGTGGATTTTTTTTTCTTCCAGTTTTTATGTAGTTAAGTCTGTCATTCATTTCCTTTCATAGCATTTGTGTTTCATTTGGATTATGTAAATATTTTATATAATCTTTTAATAAGTTTATACGTTTGCCTTTTTAATTCATCTGGAGTTTATTTTTGTGTGTGTTATGAAATAGGTATCAAAGTTTTTCATCTTTTTTTGTGTTCTTAAACAGTTAAATACTGTAAGAAGTAACTGTTGCTTAAAGGTTTAAAAGAAAATACCTAGATCTTCTAGGCTTGGAGCCTTTTTGAAGGGTAGATCTTTGACTTAAACATTTTCTTAATAATCTATTTGGTTTATGTACTTCCTTTTAGGTTAATTTCGGTAACTGATTTTGTTTTCCCTCAGCACCACATTCTTTTCAGCCAGATTTTCAAAGTCATTGGCTTAAAATTCTACATAAAGAGAAGAGATATAAGTCTTCTTTATATTTGCGATATATCCTTTGTACTTACACCTGTATTTGGGCAGCAGATGCTGGAGCCTTTCACAGATCTAGAGATTGGTTTAGCTCTAGATTGGTTTAGAGATTGGTTTTCAGCTCTCATGGCCCAGCTCTTATCTTATTGCCCTTCATCTTGGGGTTATTCTTACATTGTCCTTCTCTCTCTCTCTCTCTCTCTCTCTGTAGGGGATTTCTGGCTTCTTGGATTGCTTTCCTATCACTCTGGTCCCATTTGCTCTTTAGCTTACAAAAATTTGTACTGTTGAAGTCTGCTCATGGATACATGCCCTTCTTGGTTTCCAATATTACTATGGACTTATTTTTATATTTCTTCTGGCATTTTGGAGAGTTTTGGGGAGGGATCAGAGGCAAATGTAAATTTTCAGTTAGCTTTTTGAAATAGGAAGTCACAATTCCTTCCTGTGGGGTTTTCTTTTATCAGAGTTCTTTGTTTAATTGCTGGTTGCACAGTAGTTAGAGTGTAATTTTACAGCACAAGTAGTGATCATCAGATGGATTTCACCTTCTTTTTTTTTAAGTGAAACCAGATGTCTCAGCAGAATATACTTGTTGAATAGAAATGTTGATATATTGTCACTAAATATTCCAATAGTACTTTTTAAAGTTGTGACATAGGCATCATAACATTTAGAACTATAAGGGACTTTACAGATCATTAGACCAACTGTCTTATTTTATGGATGAAGTAGTTGAGGCCCAGAGACTTTTCAGTGATTTATCTAAGGTGACAAAGTCAGTAATCAAGCAAGACAGAAAGCCCAAGTCTCTTTACTTCAATTCTGCTATGTTTTGCTCTTTCACACATTCTTGGTGGTTCTACTTAGCTTTGTAATATGAAAGAGGTATTTTCAGCTAATAAACTTTTTTTAAACCTAAAGATGATACGTATGGCTTGGGATTGCTTCTGAAATTTGGTCTTAGATATCATATTAAATGCCTTGATGTGGATTTTGTTTTTTCTCACATAGATATTATATATTAAGATATAAATGTGAATTTTAAAAGAATGGGCTGTCAAGGTATACTCTGGCCTAAATGAAAACCATATAGTTTATTCCTCTGAAGTTTCCTCTTTTCTGCTGTGATCAATGGACTCTTTGAATTTGTTATTAATATTTTAAAGAGGCTTACAGAATATATATATATAGGCTTCAAAATGATTTTAGTGATAGTCATAAGATAATTCAGACCAAGGTTTTCTGATATTTTAGTTTAACATACCATGCTGCTAGATCAACATCTAAATTTATGGTACGCCTGAGTGGCTCCGGCGGTTGAGCGTCCGGATGAGTGTAGGACTTCAGCTCAGGTTATGATCTCGTGGTTTGTGGGTTTGAGCCCCCGTGTCAGGCTCTGTGCTGATGGCTCAGAGCCTGGAGCCTGCTTTGAATTCTGTGTCTGCCTCTCTCTCTGCCTCTGGGCTGTTCACTCTCTCTCTCTCTCTCTGTCTGTCTCTCTCTCTCAAAAATAAACATTAAAAAAATTTTTTTTTTAATTTAAAAGGGCTAAAATATATGTTTTTGCTCTACTTGTGATTTTTCAGCAACCATAGAGATAGGATATACTCATCATACTTTCATTGCTTTGCTTGGTTTTTAACTTCAACAGGAAGTTTTTTAAATGTAGGACTTTGATTAATGATAATCCATGTTTGGTGGTCATGTCTTTTATTCTTGACAAACATTGAGGCTCTAATATGTACAGCATTAGTGGACTTGGGTGGGTTCTCTTCTCCCCTTGCCCACCTCAAACAATTTGAGGAGGGGAAGTTTGAAGGTAGTTGCTCTAGAATTATATTCTAAGAAGATTTGTTTACTTATCTTCAGGTTTTACCTCTTGTAGCACTTTTTAAACACGTGATATGATGTATTGATTTTGTTTTTGTAAACTAAAGAGTAGTCTGTCTCCCATGAATTCTAAGAATTTAATTTTTTTACAGTTGGTCATAATGGCAGGTGAAGAAATTAATGAAGACTACCCAGTAGAAATTCATGAGTATTTATCAACATTTGAAAATTCCATTGGTGCTGTGGATGAGATGCTGAAGACCATGATGTCTGTTTCTAGAAATGAGTTGTTGCAGAAGGTATTTTAAAAATGTAATTTAGAAAACACAGTGCTGTGTTATGAAAACATACAGAAGACATAGATTAGCGATGTGCTCCTTTTCCCCTTTATTTCAAGTGTTTGGGTATTTTTAAGGGGAAAAAACAAACCAGAACTTCAACTTTAGGAAATACTTCCTAACTATATTTTTATTTTGACGTGGTTTTGAGAAAAAAAGCACTCAAAACGTTCTTTTTGACAGACTCTGTCTTTGACCTTTTAAGTATTACAATGATGTTATCAGAGTTTCTGGAAACCCTATAGGACAAAAAGAGTAAATTGACTTTGACAGTCTAAAACAAATCTCATTATGTTTCTTCTGTCTTTGGTATTGCCTAAGAATTTTAGCCTGCCTCTTATACATAAATGCATCATGTACAGTGTTTACATTGATAAATTACTTTTGACATACAAAGCCCAGATCATAACTCCTGAAATTAAAATAATTGAAAAGAATTTTTCTTGGATTATACATATTCTTTGTCTAACTAAAGATGATACCTCAAAGTGAAAATTTGTGGGTAAAAATCTCTGGTTAACAATTTTTTTTTTTTGCAAATTATTTCAAGATCATTTGGTTATTGGATTATAGGAAGTGAAAGAAACATCTCTTTGATACATTGTATTTGGTGAAAGTTTAAAATATGTGATGTGTTCATTGTATGTACTTCTTTTCTCTCTCTCTTTTTTTATTAAATAGTTGGACCCCCTTGAACAAGCAAAAGTGGATTTAGTTTCTGCTTACACGTTAAATTCAATGTTTTGGGGTATGTATATTAATTTGGAGTTAATTATGAAGCAAATTATTATGTCAAAGGTGATTTCTTTTTTAAATGCTAGCAATTTATATATTGTTATACTTCATGGCAATTTTTATAGTCAGATATTTATTTCTTTTAAATCAGAATATCAGATGTCCATGAGCCGCATAAAATTTAATATTACATAGAGGTTAAATAAGATTTAATTTATCATTTTTTTTGTGATATTTCTTTTTTGTGAGTAACTAGAGTTTCTTTAACTAATGCTCGCAATTAATATATATGCCATTTTGTTCCATGAAATCTTTGTCTTGTAGTTTATTTGGCAACTCAGGGAGTTAATCCTAAGGAACATCCAGTAAAGCAGGAATTGGTAAGATTGCAGTGGATTTCTTTTTATTTGACTGTTTGTTGTGGTATTCCTGAAGTCAGAGTCATAGTACTTTATCACACTAGTTGTGGAGAACAAAATTATTTAGAGTCCTAATTATGAAAGTGAGCCAGATTTCATCATGTCTTTGGTTTTTCTTTTCTTTGCCTTTGTCAGAGAATTTGTGTTCCATATATTATATAAATCTCTGGATGGAAGAACGTTACGATTCAAGTAATTATAACTTCCATATTATTTATTCTATAAATTCTTGAAATCCTGTTCATCTCTACAACTGCTCCCCCCCCCCTTTTTTCTAAACTCTTACACAATTCTTAAAAGTATATTCTAGTTGATTTACTAGCAAAGACGGGAAAGTTTCTCCCCCACCTTTTCAATTCTTCCATTAATTCATTTTCTCAGCAGTAAAGAATCCAGTTCAGCAACAAAGCTAAAAGCTTTTTTGGCACCAGTTGTATGTGTACTGTCCAGTAATTCTGCATTAGTGACATATTTACAACCTGTAATAAATCTTCTAGGTTTGTCTTTGTATTCCATTTAGATGTATAAGTACAGTATATAAGGTCTAGTATCTTGAAGTTTTTGCTGACTTCAAAAATTAAATCATTCAATATGAAAGAAAAAATTAGAAATCAAACTTATGGTTACCTTCTTGACTTGGCTTTATGAATAAGAATATTAATACATTTATTCTTTGTGTTTATAAAATACAAGATAAATATGTGACATACACTTGACACTGTATTATTATTTTTAAGTCTTAAGGTGTTGATATGTATGTTATTTACAACTTGCTAGAGTACTTGGTCATTTACAAAAAAAATGAGTAAACCAGAGCTCTTGTCTTAATTTTATAAAATAGGGAGTAAGACACGTTCTTCTTTTAAAGTTCTTGGGGGGAAAATCAAATTTATTTTTAATGTAGAAATTGTGAAAAATACTTACAGCAAAAATGTAAAACTGTATGAGGCACAGATCTTGATTTGACCAGTGGTACTGGCTTTAAAATCTTAAGGAGGGTGCAATGTATGTATCATCTGTTTTCAATTTTCTGATATGGACTTTACATTTGTAAAGTTCCTCATTTTTCCTTAACACAAAGTTATTTGTAGTATTTTAATACTTGATTCTTTCATTGGAAAAGGATAAAATTATTATCTTTTTTCTCCATCAGAACCCACTTTATGGAGGAGTACATTCATATTCTGGACGAGAGTTGGCACATAAAAAAGCATACATAAACCTATTCCCCTTTTCTGACCTTGTGACAGACATCACTAATTGATCACAGAGTCAGCGTGTGAGAGGAAATCTATTTGTCATGTATATCATGAATGGGGAAGGGCATTGCAAATAGTCAGTTTATTTATTCAACAAATAATTGAGTGCTTACTGGAAGCCAGGCATTATATCCAAGTAAGATGATTCCTCTGTAAATAAAGCTGATAAATACCACTGCCCTTGCAGCAGATGCCAGTCTATCTAGTGGAGGGAGACAAGCATTTAACATAATAAGCAAATAATAAGTATATGTGGTATGTAGTATGTTAGAAAGTTATAGCTTATGGGGGAAAAAAATAGCGTAGGGTAAGGGGGATTGGAGTGCTTGAGTAGGGTTCCATTTTAAATGGTAAAGGCAGCGCCTGTTAACGAGATTAACGTTTGAACCAACTGGAAGGGAGAGAGGGAGTGGTTATGTAGATATTTGAGGAAGATAACTCCAGGCAAGGCTGGAGTGGGTCTGTGTTGGGAAGACTTGGGCTTTTACTCTGAGAGAAATAGAAAACCATAAGAGGATTTTGAGCAGAGTGGTCAGCCTTTCACAATTAAAAAATTCTAGGGGTCTGCATTTTTCTGTGTAAATTTCTGTAACTATTTTGATTATTTTAATGAAACTTGCTTTTCATCAGTGATCACTCATTTACTATGCTATTTTATGGCTCTCATCCCCTTTATTTAAATTTTCCAGTCAAAGTATAGAATAGCCCTTTATTCTGATTAATGGTCTCAGAAGATTCAAAGTGATATGGCACAACCTATTCTGTTTTTCACCTTGTAAAGTCTGATTAGAACTATAGTTTTCATCAGAAAGTATTGTGTGCTTATTGATCAAAAACTATGAAATTGAACAAAAGATTTTGTATTTTCATTTTGCTTATTTTAATTGTGATACTAGAAAGTAAAATAAAAAAATAGTTAAGTACTACTTCATCCATTTCCTGTTTAGAAAAATTTCCAGTTTAATTTGTATGCTGCAAGTATATGAGAGCTCTATTTTAGAGTATAGACTTCAGATACGTAAGAGTTATTATGTGCATTTAGGTTAATGCTAAGTTAAATATATAACCACACATAAAGAATTCAATGTTTATCTCTGTAGTGATGTCTTAGTCTAGTTCTCCCTCTTTTGAAACATCAAAACACTTCTGAAATGACTTTTTAGTGTCTATTCCCCCCCAGACTATGAACTCCAGGAGAGCATGGAGCATGTTTATCCTATTCACTTGCACTTACTATCACCACTCAATAGGCAATAAATACATATCTGTTGAATTTAACTGAGGTATAGTATAATAAAACTTAGTGGTGGTGAACAGCTTAGTAAATCTATTGCTTTCTTTTCTTCTTTTTTTTTAATCTTTAAGGAAAGAATCAGAGTATACATGAACAGAGTCAAGGAAATAACAGACAAGAAAAAGGCCGGCAAGCTGGACAGAGGTGCAGCTTCAAGATTTGTGAAAAATGCCCTTTGGGAACCAAAACCTAAAAATGCATCCAAAGTTGCCAATAAAGGAAAAAGTAAAAATTAGCCTTTTAGTTTTGATGTACACCTATTGAAAAAGTACATCATTTTTATTGTTTTCCACAAAATAGATGATTATGTGGCAATACAAGGTTTAAATGTATTCCTTATTGAATTCATATATAAAATTTACATTTTAAATTTGTAATGCTAAATATTTTTTCCCCAGAAAGATTGTTATCTTTATTGATTTTCCTATAGACCACTATGAGATTTTTAACACTGTGGTATATTTTATATTTATAGTTTATCATCTTTCTTGACAAGACTCTTATTTCCCTATACAGGTCAATCTTTCAAGTACCATTTTATAAGCAACTATGAAATTTAAGTTAAATGTTTTTTGTAAACATTTGTCTATTTTAAATGAATAATGACTTTATGAAGTATGCTATCTGAAGGCTGAAGTTATAAATACATCTGTTTTCACTATATAATATTAAGAGAATGAAATGACTTAAATGTCCATTTTTTTCTATGTTGTTACTTCATGTTTTCATGATTTTGGGAATTACTATTTTCTTTTGATATTTGAAGTGTGAAATTAAGACTTTAAGGTTATATTTTTATTCTTGGCAATTTGCCTCTATGTCCCATTTAAGGTAAAATATATTCTCATTAACTTCAGATGGGAAATGAGGTTGTATATTGATGGCTGAATTTTGGCATAATAGCTATATCCTATCAATAAAGGCTGTAAAGTTTGTATAGCTGACTGTTTATTTTTCTCTTTTGTATAAATTTGCCCTTGAAATTAGGAAGATAGGTTTTAGAAATCATTAGGAATAAATTCATGAGTTTTTGTTCCTTCTGCATTATGGCCATAGTTCTCTTGGTCTCACTTTTTCAGATTTTTGGATTACATGTTTTTGAGGTGATATCAAGTACATACAAGTATTTTGAAACAACTTCCTATGTTATATAATGCCACTTAAGGGGAAGAGAAATCCAGAAGAGATTATATTGTGTTTATATCCTGATTTATTTTTCTGGAATATTTGTCACAGAGAATTATATGTATTAAATTTTTTTTAATGTCTAAGTCCTTGAACTTTAATTATATGCTCTTAATGCTTTCAGTCTTTGAGTCCACATCATTATGTATAGGAATGCCAAGTACAGTAAAGTACTTTAATTTTTGAAAAAGAAGTTGTTAAAATTTTCTGTGTGATTAATTCTCCATAAGTAACCTTGAATAAATGGATTTCTTGATTTATGGTATAAGATATTGGAAACGGTCTTAAAATGTAATGGATTTTGTAAAGCATGTTGAACTCTTTCTATGACACATGAAGAGGAAGTCACTGATAGATGCAGAGTCTTTTGGCTCCGTTGTCAGACAGTTTTTGAAGTGGAAGAACATTTATAGTTATTTCATTCCTTCTTTCACCTTCATCCTCTCAAATTTTGAGCTTTTTTGAAAAGTAACTTCTTCGTGACAGAAATAAATGTTCTTATGACCAAGTGCAATATATATGTGTTGTTTATTACAAAGGAACTTATAACTTGAATTTTTGTATATTTTCTAATTTCATAAAGAAAAAAGTTAAATGAAAAATGTCATACAGTTACAGAAAATCATTAACCAAGTTATTGGTTTGTGAAAATCCAACTTTTAAATTCTGTTAAGTTGGAGTTTCTTAGGGAATAATTCTTTCAGTGTTTTATTTAGTAGAAATAAACAGTTTGAGCATATTCCATTTTAGTATGTAGAATTTGAAATACTTATTACCTGGCACATAATAAGGAGCTGAATGGTAGTAGTGCAGTGGGTTTTATTTTCATTTGTTGTTTATTTATTTCACAAATATTTAATGACATTTATTTACATTGCCAAATACGATGCTAGGTCCCACGGAAGACAACTCAAGCCTTTATTCTACTTTTATAAAGTGTTATGAAAGAAGTAGTCTTTTTGTTCACTTTTTCAGAGTTACTAGAAAATTTATGACAAATTGTGCTCATTAACCTTAGTCAGAACCATAAAGGGTGATGGGTTGATCTATTTGACTATGGTACAGTTATTGTTAACATAGTTTTTTCCAAATGACAGTCTGCTCTAAGTTTAGATGTTAATCACATCTTTTATTACTCTCTTTGGGAATTAACAAGTTGGAGAGGTTATAGCTATAGATATTTTTAAGATTAGAATTATAGACTATTAATCTAATACTAAATAATGAGATTTCATTTTTTAATATTATTTTAAGTACAATTTTCTTGTTTCATAGTTGCAGGATGGGAATTCATTTTAGTAAAGTAGAATATGTTAAGAGGAAAATTGAAGGATGAATTATGGTTTACATTCCTGGAATTAGGAGGTTATGTCAAGTTGATTGGTTTTTAAGATACCCTGCAGATTAAAAAATTGTTCTACTTAGCTATTAGAAATGGATTGGTATTATTTCTAAATAAGGCTTTTAAAATTGACTAGAAATGTAGGAAATGTTTCAAAAATGGACATTGTATTGAATATAGATACTTATTTCTTAAGTAGGTCATTCGAGGAAACGATGCTCTAGGAATCACTCAGTTTATGATATAGTTAAACTATGATTTTACGCAATAAATTATCAGAAATTTCGGCTTTACAAAGTGACATTAACTGAGAAAGATTTTGAACAGTGATTCTGACCCTCATGTAATAGCTAAGTTTGGTATATAAATGGAAGAAAAGGAAGCACTGGCATCTCATTTTCTTCCCTCATAGCATAGTTCATAAACTTGCCTGGATCAATTCAGTGGCTCTTTTACCAAATGACCTTGGTAGCAACCTATTTTATATAAATGTGATTTGAAGGTACTTTACTAATAAAAACATTTCCTTTTCCCTGTATCCTGGTCTAAAACTCTTTGGTTTTGGAAATACAAACCACATTTTGTTTATTTTATATATTAGCATTTTATAGTTGTCATTAACAATTATGTTAGGGGAAAAAGTATACAGGACTTTATAATAGAATTTTGTAGACTCGTTCTACTTGGTTAATTTGCTGTTGCTTGTGAGCAGGATTTCAACAAAATGCTTTGAATGGTTTTGGTTTGCAGAAATGTTTTCCTATCAGTGAGCTGCCATAGACTACTCTTTGGAGCAGCCACCCTCTGACGTGATGTGCCTTTTTAAAGTGTTTATTTTATGGCATAATTTTTAATATAGCTAGGAAGGATTGGTAAAATTATCTAGAAAAGGGGATAGCTATAGTGATATGTGTTGGCAATTGAGGTTTAATTTTAATTCTGCACCCCGCCCCCCACCCGGGCCAAAAACCGAAACCAACTTAGCTCTGTATTATTCTTCTGTTCATAAAAGGTTGAGAAAAGATGCTACCTCCCTCTCCTCCCCCCATAAGCCTGGAAGTTAAGCAAATGTATCCTGGCAGAATAACTGCATGCAAGATGTCAATTTTGTCAAGTGATATATTTCAGACAGTGTACAAAATTTGATGGTGGGAAAAATAAGCTTTTATAAATGAAACATTTAAGAGACTTTTTTATTATTTGCTTTCAGTTTAGTGTTGCCTTTTAGGTGCACCATTTCAGTTTGGCAGCTACAATAAATGACTGAAGGAAATTGAAGATGATAATTCAACATTTCAAGATGCTTCTGCTGAAATGAATGTAGACCTATCCGGAATTTATAGTAATACAGTTTTTTAAAGCCAAGGACCCAGGAAACGCTATGATTTGAATGAGGTGATTAGAAGAAATATAAAATATCTTCAATCCCTTGTTATGTAGGCATTATCTATTGAGAGCCTATGTTGAAAATGTTAGTGTAAGAAGAATAGAGGCTTGTTGTGTACAATTTACTGTAGTGTGTACAATTCATCTTGGGCCTTGTCCAAAGAGGTTTAGTTATTAAAATAGCAGAAGAGTTCTTCTAACAAGGAATCACTTGATTTAGTGATCCATTTAGCAATGGCTTATCATAAACCATATTGTAATGTATCTGGCTGATACTGTTTCATTTAGTGACCTTTGCTCTAATAATAACACATTCCATGACTTATTTAAATCAAAATCATTTACTACCTTATTTCTGATACTTTTCTAGTATCTCTCCCTTAAGAAAGAAATCATCAATAAAAATATGTATATTTGCTGGGTTTTATGAGTTTTGACATTTTTGAGCTTTAACATTTGTGATTTTGACTACGAGTGACCTTAGAGGTTCATGGGATATGCGGTATTTTGCAATTTTGCCAAAGCATAATTCTAATTACTGCTAAACACCATGCAGAATAGCATTACTCAGCTAATGATGTAGGCTAACCTCTCAGCAGCCACGGTTTCTTTTCTTACAGTCTTATGCATTTATTCACTTATTCGTTCCACAAATATTTATTGGGCCCCTTCCGTGTGTCAGGTTCTATTATAGGCATGCGAAATTCAGTAGTTATCCAGACAGTATGTAGTGATTGGAAGATGTCAAACTTTATTATGTGCAAATGGCTGCTATGGGTTGAATTGTGTTCCCGCCAAAGACATATGTTGAAGTCTTAACTCTCAGTACCTTGTAACTCAGAAATAGGGTCATTGTAGATGTAGATAGTGAAGGTAAAGTCATTAGAGTAGGTCCTATTCCAATATGACAGATTTCCTTATAAAAGGGAAATTTGAACATAGACATGCATAGGGAGAACATCAGATGGAGATGAAGGCAGAGATCAAGGTGACGATTGTAGAAGTCCAGGAACGCCAAAGATTGCCTGCAGACCACCAGAAGCTAAGTGAGAGGCCCAGAGCAGATTCTCTCTCACAGCCTTCAGAAAGAACAAACCTTGCCTGGGTTTGCAGTCTCCAGAGCGGAGACCATACATTTCCATTGTATAAGCCACCCAGTTTGTGGTATGTGTTATGGCAGCGCTAGCAAACAAATGCAATGGCTGTTCGATGTGCGGAATTAAAAATATTAATAATTTGGATGTGTAAATATGTGTGAAAAAACTTTATGACCTAAGATGAAAGTGTAATTCTGAAGAAAACCAGGAACCTGTATAAATTTATTCAGGAATATTTTTGAATTTGGGCAAAGATCTCAGGACTTAGACTTGAAATGTCAAGGGTCTGTTATACTCATTCTGCAGCCAAAATGTTCAGACTTTCTAGCAGACATTGTCAATTATGATTGAATGTACCATCCTTTAAACTTGGTTTGAAGAAACTCATTTCCCTGAAGGAAGGAAAATTGTCAGGTTTCCATGGAGAGAATATTTTCACCAAGCCTATTATATGCTGTGTGGTCTTTCCCCAATATAATGCAGCAGTCAGGTTTAAGTAATGAAAATAAATACTTAAAACATCTTACCTAAGTTGTGCTTATCCAAGAGCACAAACCACTTAAGAAATCTCATTGAATTCAGCTTGATAGAGGTTTTTTTTTTTTAAGCTCTTATTCCCACCCTCCCTGCCCCCCCCCCCCCCCAAGTCGAAACTGTATAATGTGCTATTCAGTTTTCTTTCTTTTAAAGTTAGGTATTAGAGAACTCAGAAGTGGGTTTTATTCTTAGTGATTTGGGCCCAGTTTAATATTTTTTAGCAATTTAAATGCTGCTTATTCATTTACAGCTTTTAGAGTCAGCCAGTAGATTAAACATGGAAGACAAGCATGTAAACAAAACCAACACTGACAATGTAAAAGTAAAAGCATATAGAAGGGCATTTGAAATGAGAATAGAGCATTCTTATATGGGGAGAAATCCAGATGCTGTACAACACTGATGGATGAATATGGTTTTAAGTTTATTTCAGTTTTAAAGCCCTATTATTTTTTAATTCTTACATTGAAAACTGGAAGGAGTAAGGGGGACCAGGATAAGTTAAATCCTTATTTTTAGGATGGGGAGTCCAATAAAGTCCAATGAAGATTAGCAGTGTAGATATACATTATGAAGATAATCATCAGAATTAAAGACAAATGATTTGAAAGTGCTAATACCTCATTGGAACAGAGGTAAAGTAGGAGCACAGCTTTTTTTTTTTTTTTTTTTTTTGTACATGGCTTGGTAAAAAGTGAAAAAATTGTACTCATGAGCAAAAAAGTGAGAAAGTTGTACTGATGAGCAAAACATTTGTTCAAAGAAGCAGCATGACAATTAGATAACCCAGTAAATCCTAGTTATTTTGTTTTTGAAAAAATTTTTAGTTTTTGAAATGCTAGGCAATAAATACTTAAGTGAAATAAGAATGCTTAAGTGTGTGTGCTTATATTTGTCTTAAACCCTCAAACACCTGTGTATAAATATGTCTGTAGGTATTAAATAATTTTCCTACATTTGAGCCCAGCTTAATTTTCATTTTAGGCAAGTTGCATTCCAGATATAGCTAGAAAGTAAGTATTTTTATTTTTATTTTTTTAAATTTTATTTTCTATTTTTAAAAATTTACATCCAAATTAGCATATAGTGAAACAATGATTTCAGGAGTAGATTCCTTAATGCCCCTTAGGTGTCTCTCTTTCTCGTCTGCCTTCCATATTCTTTTGGAACTTCTTTTTTTTAAGTTTATTTTGAGCGAGAGAAGGGGGAGGGGGTGGAGAGAAAATCCCAAGCAGGCTCCACATTGTCAGCGCAGAGCCTGAAGTGGGGCTTGATCTCATCAACCATGAGATCATGACCTGAGCTGAAACCAAGATTTGGGCGCCCAACTGACTGAGCCACCCAGGTGCCCCTCTTTCAGAACTACTTTTTTTTTTTTTTTAATTTTTAATTTAAAAAAAAAATTTTTTTTAACATTTATTTTTTAAAGACAGAGCATGAGTGGGGAAGGGGCAGAGAGGAGGGACACAGAACCCAAAGCAGGCTCCGGGCTCTGAGCAGTCAGCACAGAGCCTGACGTGGGGTTCGAACCCACAAACTGTGAGATCATGACCTGAGCTGAAGTGGGACACCTAACCGACTGAGCCCCCCAGGCGCCCCTCTTTCGGAGCTTCTAAATGTTATTCAAGATAAAGTTAGATGCCACAACAACAGGGTTATATGTAAGGGATAGTGTGATCTTTGCTTGAATGTTTTTTAATAATGCTGAATTGGAAGAGTGACTTTCTTGTATCTAATTTTCACTCAAAAAAAAGTTCATAAGAAATGCCCTTACACTTTTTTTCATTATCTTTTTTTACACTGTAGTCTAACTAGATATATGGAAATTGGTTGTTCAGTAACCGAAGTTCTACATTTCAGAAATATAGCAAAATGTAAAATCTTTTTAGGATTTGTCCTAACAACGGTTAAAATTAGGGTTAAGGAATTGGAATTGCTAGATTTTATCTACCACTTTTAAAATTTGTAAGAAACAAAGACTAACAAAGACTAATAGAGGTTTTCTTACTTATTGATGCTATTTAAAATTTTCCTTTAACACAAGTTACCTAGCTATATTGCCTAAATACATGACAGTGGAAATAACCTGTAATTAAATTTCATTCTCTCACTTATCTAGGCATTTAAGATAACCTTAAATAATTTAAATATATAACATTGAAAAGAAATGTTAAAAACAGCTTTTGGAAATAGTGTTAATGCGTATTTTAATCCTCTTAAGGGAAGTCTACAGCTTAATTCATATGTCCTTAGACTATAACTTGTTAAGCTTAATTCTTATGTACTGCCTTGAAATTTATAGAAACACTGAAATAGTCATCTTAAGGTATAATTGTTTATGATGTATTGTTGCCTCTACTCCTCCTCTTCCCCCTTTATATGTAATCTTAAGGAAATTAAGTAGTGAACTTTATTTTCTAGGACAGTTTTAGGTTCACAATGGGAAGTACAGAGAGTTCCCACATACTCCCTGTCCCCCAACATCCATAACTCCAACACTGATGACATCCCCCAGTAGAATGGTACATTTGTTACAATGATGAACCTATGCAGACACATTATTATCACCCAGAGTCCCTAGTTTACATTATGGTTCACTCTGGGTGTTGCACATTCTATAGGTTTAGGCAAATGTGTAATGACCTGTATCTATCATTACAGCATCATACAGAATAGTTTCATTGCCTTAAAAATCCTCTGTGTTCCACCTATTCATTCCTCCCTACTTAGAATCCCTGGCAACCACTGATAATTTTCCTGTCACCATAGTTTTGTCTTTTCCAGAATGTCATAGTTGGAATTATGCAGTATGTAGCCTTTTCAGATTGGCTTCTTGCAACAGTAGTATACATTAAGTTTCCTCCATGGCTTCATGGCTTAATAGCTCATTTGTTTTTAGTGCTGAATAATATTTCATTATCTGGATGTACCACAGTTTATTTATCCATTCACCTGTTGAAGGACATCATGAATGCTTCCAAGTTTTAGCAATTATGAATAAACACCCATGTGTGGATTTTTTTTGTGGACATATGTTTTCAATTCCTTTGGTTTAGTAAAGACCAATTATATGCAATTGCTAGGTCATATGATAAAACGCATTAGTTTTGTGAGAAATTGACAACTATTTTCCAAAGTAGCTGTACCACTTTGCATTTCCACCATCAATGAATACGAATTCCTGTTGTTCCACATCCTCACCAGCAGTTGTAATTTATTGGGGGTGTTGGCAGTGTTGTAATTTATTTTTAAAGCTTTTATTTGTAGGTTCTGCCATACATTTTTGTATTGGTTCAAAGAGAATTAAGTGATCAAAGGAGATATAGAAAATCTTAAAAGTTCTTTTTTAAAATTTTTTTTTTTTTTTTACCGTTTATTTATTTTTGAGACAGAGAGAGACAAAGCATGAACGGGGGAGGGTCAGAGAGAGAGGGAGACACAGAATCTGAAGCAGGCTCCAGGCTCCTAGCTGTCAGCACAGAGCCCGACGTGGGGCTCGAACTCACGGACCGTGAGATCATGACCTGAGCTGAAGTTGGATGCTTAACAAACTGAGCCACCCAGGCGCCCCAAAAGATCTTAATGATGACATTGGAATGGAGCTAGAATCTGCATCGTGAAAAGCTGCCAACTAGAATATTTCATTAAGGATGAGACTTGGGCTTTATTTTATTTTGTTTTTAGTTTCTTTCTTGCCCCCCCCCCCCCCTTTTTTTGAGAGAGAGAGAGAGAGAGAGAGAGAGAGAGAGAGAGCATGCACACAAGTGCAGAAGGAAAGAGAGGAGAGGGAGAGAATCCCAAGCAGGCTCCACACCCAGCCCAGAGCCAGCCAGAGCCAGAGTAGAGCCCAGTGCAGATCAAAAGTCAGTTGCTTAACTGAGCCCCCTAGGTCCCCTTGGTCTTTAATTTAAAATCCATCTTAAAATTCTTTAAATTTCCTGATTCATTGGAGAACATTTTCATTATATTCAAATTTTTATAAGCCAAAGTATTGGAATCCTCTTCTAAAAATATGTATATTTTTGTCAGAGGTAAATAAATGCTTGTTAACATGTTAGTTGGGAAGTACAATTGAAGTTATTAGGGCTTTTTTTTTTTTTAAGTTTATTTTTTTGAGAGAGGTGGGGAGGGGCAGAAAGAGAGGAGGAGAGAGGATCTGAAACAGGCTCTGTGCTGATAGCAGAGAGCCCCATGAGGGGCTGGAACGCATGAACTGTGAGATCATAAGCCACTGAGCCACCCAGACAGCCCCCCCCCCGCCCCCCGCTTTAATGTTTATTTAAGGGCTTTGTTTTTAATGCTATCTTTACCAATTGTTTTAAATATTATTACACTTATCAAGATAAACTGAATACTGGGTTGTCATTTTCATGGCTGGAACTCAGGCTCAGTGTTTACCATATTTTTGTACTAGTATCTGTAATTAAAGCACTGGTTATTCAATTTAAAAAATGACTACATGGGGCATCTGAGTGTCTCAGTCGATTAGGCATCTGACTCTTGATTTCCGCTCAGGTCATGATCTGTGGGTTTGTGAGCTCAAGCTCCATCTCCAGCTCTGCACTGATAATGTGGAGCCTGGGCAGGATTCTCTTTCTCCCTCTCTCTGCCCCTCCCCCACTCATGGGCGCGTGCACGCGAGCTTTCTCAAAATAAATACAAAATAATAAATGACTACAAATGAATAAAAAGATCCTCCAATCATTCCTTTCTGAATAGTGATTGTTCTGTGTGTGCGGATAATTGTCATGCACTGTCTCTGTGTGAAAGTCTGTGCATTTGTGGCAGCTAACAGCAAGTCCTTGCCACGAATAATCCAGGCTTTTTGTTACTGCATTTGGGATCCATGCAAGCCAATCGAGGTGCATATTTACTATGTTTTTGTTTACAATGTTACTGAGGCTCAGAGAGGTTAGGTCTTGCCCAAGGTTACACAATTATAGTCAGTCGTCCCCGCTTACCTGGGATTTCGCTTTGGCCCTTTTAGTTACTTACCCAGGGTAACTAAAAGGGAAAGCAGATGGATCTCCTTCTGACCAATCACAGAAGGTCAATAGTAGACTCACGCTGCGTCAGAATGCCATTTTGTTTCAGTGCACGTGGACATTTTATTCTCTCCTGGCGGGAGAGGTGAGTATTTTGAGAGACAGAGATTCCATGTTCATGTAACTTTTATTATAGTATACTGTTAAAATTGTTCTATCATCAGTGTTGTTAATCTCTTACCCTGCCTAGTTTATGCACGGAACTTTATCAGAGGTATGTATAATTGTCGTTTCTCTCCGCGGTTTGGACATCCACCGGCGGTCTGGAACGTAACCCCACTGCAGACCCCGCTGGCGGTCTGGAACGTAACTGTTGTAGGGAGGCTAGGATAGGGGTCCACTGGGAGACTGCACCTTCACCGCTGTGTTCGCCCGCAGCTTTATTACCGGTTGAGGAACCTCATGCAGAAGAGGCTTGGGGGAGAGGACCTGGCTCAGTCATGGATGCTGTTGGCTGATTGGCCAGGCTTGCAGCGAATTTTCAAACACTGTGTAGCTGGTTTTAGTTTCGGTTTTATGTAGTAGCTGTTAAATTTGCCCAAGTTTTAAGCATGATTTGGAGCTGTAACACATTTCTGACAGTGCACTCTTGCTAATGTCAGTGATGGGAAAATCATCCTGAAATTTTTTTAACTTTTTTTTTTTTTTTAATGTATGCTCCACGCTTGAGACCCCAAGATAAAGAGTCGAATGTGCTTCTGACTGAGCCAGCCAGGTGCCCCAATCACCCTGAATTTTTGACTGGGTCTGACAATTTGTCCTACAGCTCAGACCATCATAAAACTAGTCAAGAAGCCTACTATTGATACACCTGGCATATTCCTCAAAGATAGTTCTTTCCTTAAATTAATAGATTTAATTTATTGATTCCCCCTCCTGGCCATGTAAAACATGCTCTTTATAGAAATTAAAGAGAAGTCTCTCCCCTCCCCTACCAGGAAATAATTGACTAATATTTAAATATTTTCTTTCAGCCTATTATTTACATTCACATTTGCATTCAGCTGCATTGTGTTTTTGCATCGTGTTTTTATCACTTTATTATAAGAATTTTAATGAAACAGTTTAAATACGTAGTTGGTTAAAAAAGAAAAAAAAGATGTAATTGGTTGAGGTAAACAGGTGTTTACTGAGTGCCTACTATATGCTGATGCTGAGCCAGCCTGACACTATGAAGAGTGAAAGGCAGTATCCCCCACTGTTGCTTGATTTTACAACCTAGGTGAGGTTTTTCCTCAATATTTATGCAGCAAAGGAACCCTTTACTGATTAATTTTTAATTTTTATTAATTTTTAATTTTTTAAAGTTTATTTGAGAGATAGAGTGAGCAGGGGAGGAGGAGAGGGCGGCTAGAGGGAGAGGGAGAGAATCCCAAGAACACTCCACGCTGTCAGTACAGAGCCTGATGCAAGTTTGAACCCGCAAACAGATCATAGCGTGAAGCAAAACCAAGAGTGGGACGCTTAATGCCACCCAGGCACCCTAAGGAACCCTTTATTATGTAACTACTCACTTCAAAATTTATCGCTTTTAATAATTTGGATTTTCATGCTTTGGGTAAAGATGTGCTTATGTCTCTTCCGTGTTAGATTTGTCATCATTGCGTTTACCGATCAGAACCATTGGGTGGCAGCAAAAGAACACAGAAGATTTTTTATTTTTCTTTTGTGTACACAAAAATGAAGTGAAAGCTATTTGGATTTAACGGGTGATAGGGAGAAAAATACAGTGATTAAAACTTGACATGTAACTACAGCAGATGAGACCCAACACATCTCATCACTAAATACATGTTACTTACTGCAGGTAAAAAATTCAATTTATGTTTTATTGTTACCAAAGCCATATTGTAAAATTCTCCTTTCAGTTTTCTTTTAGTCACAAGAATATCTTTCAAGATTCCTATGCGGTTACTTTTCTATTTATAAAGGTGAAGAGAAAAACCCAAGCCAGATACTAAGAAAAACTTGTTTAGTAAGAAACTTGTGAACAGAGATTTTGAATGTCAAGCAACAGTGGAAAGGAGTAATTTTCTTGACAGTCTGTTTTAAAGAGCATTCTTGGAAAAAAAACTAATTGAGTTTGGAGTTCTTGTTCATAGACAAGAGTTTGTTTTAACTTTTTAAAAATCGCTTAGCAAGCAGATTTTAAGTAATGTGAGTCTCTTTGAAGATTTTGTCCATACCTATAAAGTTACAAATGGCTTAGCTCCAAGCTGAGTATACCTTACGTATGATAGACAGCTCCAACTAAAAATGTGAAGTGGTCATGAAGCAGTGACAAGGTAACAAACACTTGTTTTATTTTTCGTACAACTATTTGCAATCTGTTTAGGTAAAAATTTAGCTTCCCCTTTCTTTCCAGCGTTTTAAAACGTAATACTTTAAAAGAATCTTGTCTTTTAAATTTTAGACAAAAATATATTTAGCTTATAGGAAAGCTTCTAAATGAGCTATATAAAATATTAAGTGCAGAATGAAAAGTTTGCTTTTTCCAGAGAGCTGAGTATTGAGCAAGCCAGGGTACCATTCTGGAGCTTATTGTCAGAGGGTTATGGAAGAACAGTGTTTATGTTTCTTCCTGTTCAGCTTGGGACCTTCCAGTTGTGCTTGGAGGCTGAACCCTTCTTGATTTTATTTCTTGTTGGCAACATTACCATTGCCTTTTGATGTATGTATGATACAGATCAGTGAACCTTATGTTACTTGACCCTTAGTGGAAATTAAATTTAGGAAAAATGGAGAAGTTTTTTTCCCCCACCTGTAACGAGTATATGGCCACCAGAGTCTCAATGGTCACTTTTCTTTAGCAGTACTCAAATGAGATGTTCCAGCAGTATTTATCGGTACTGAAACCCCAATTTGAAACTATAGGTGGTAACTCTCCTGGGCTTGGACTGTGGCCATCAGTGTCTGCTGTAAATCCAGAACAAGGACAGAGAAATAATTATTTTCACTATTTCCTCCTCTTGAAGCAATTTTTTTGGAAGGGGGTGGGGATGGGGAAGGGAAAGCATTTGTTATTATCCCAATGCAAGATAGATTTATGTGAGATGTATTTAGTTTCTTTAGAAACTATGTAGAGTCACTCTGGTGAGAGAGTCATTTGCTATTTCTAGTAGTCCACAGTATTTGAGGGCCAGAAGGTTGTAAATCCTCTTGGGAAATTTCTGGGAAAGAAAATTCTACACACTTCCTCAGTAATAACACTTGTAAATTTTTTCTTATGTCTGTCGTCTGGTCACTTGATTTTCACTTATTTGTATTGGGTGTCAGTACATTAAAAGCAATTATGAACATAATGAAACAAAGTTTGTTTTGAAAGTAAATGGTAAAACTAAAGGCTGAAACTAAATATAATTTGTAGTTGTCTTTACAGACTAGAGAGACCTGTATTTCCGGTTTCAGGATAAGTTTTGTTTCAGATTTACTATTTGTATGGCTATTTTAAATTTTGTGGAATTTGGTGATCCAGTGTTCTTAAAATATATTTTGAGGTAAATACCTCAATAGGATATTTTTAGTATGAGTTGTAGAACATCATAAAGAATATTGTAACACAGCTTCAATTTCTTGATTCTGTCAGTGACAATTGACTTTGAATGAATCACTGAAATCATGCATATGCTTCTCCATCTGTAAAGTGGGTAATCTATTTTTTCTTATCAGCTATACAAATTCAAATTCAAATGAAAAGGATTCATGTTTTTGGAGGAAAGTGCTATTAAAATGTTAAATTTGTAGTAGTAAAATTAATGATGATGTTTTACAACAAAACTGGACAGATTTGATGGAAAGTTTCTCTTCTAGTTCTCTATTTTCTTTTTCCCAAATAAGGTTTATAAATTAATAGTTGAAGAGGTCGTTTTGGGAAGTTAGGGCTCTCAAACTTTGCACTTGTAAGGTTCTTTGCATGAAACCTGACCCTGGAGTCTTATGTGCTTTGGAGATGTAAGGTTTTGCTAGGCTGCTTGAGAATATGGCCCAATCCTTGAAGGAGTCAGGCAGTAAAAAATTTCTAACAAAGGAAAGGGCATTATGTTTTATGAGAAAGTGTCAGTCCTTTTCTAATTCATTTGAAGAAAGAAGGTCACACCACAAGGTGTAGGTTCTCTCTGTATTTGTTACAAATGAAAATTGTTCCTCTTTACTTCAGAGCAGTGTCTGGAGCAGGGACTCTCAGCTCTGGCTTTGCATTGCCATCATTCTTGAAGGTTTAAAAAAAATTCCCCATGCTCAGGCCCTACCCTAGACTAACAAATCAGACTTTCTGGGCATGGGGCCCAGGCATTAGTATTGTTTGAAGCTCCTCAAGATGTACCATGCAAGGTTCAGAAGCACTGGTCTAGAGACTGTAGTGGAGAGTAGCAACTTTGCAAAGGTCTTAAACAGGAGGGCAGTCTTCAACATTCATTACTTTGTGTTTGCTTCTCTTTTAATGTATTATTTATTAGAGAGTGTGAGCGCATAAAGGGGGAGGGGGGAGTGGGGAGAGAGAATCCTAAGCAGCACAGAGTCTGACATGGGGCTCTATCTTATGAACCATAAGATCATGACCTGAGCTGAAATCAAGAGTCACATGCGTATCTGACTGAACCACCTGTTCAGTGGTTCTGTTCTTGCTTTTATTACCTTACTTTCTCAAAGCAAACCTATAATCTGAAGACAATAAACAAAAACACAAAACAAAAAAAAAAGCAAAACAAACAAACAAACAAACAAAACCAAACCCATATAATAAAGATGTGCTCCAAAGTCAACAAATCTTGTCAGTTAACCATGGTCCTTTCTGGGACACTTCTGACTTGGCTGTGCCACCATGAAGGATGGGGTGATTCTTTCCATCCTATCTGTTCACTGTGCCATTAAAAGCAGCTTAAAAATGAACATAAAATTAATCTGAACCCTCTCAGATACTGCTGAAGTCCTTAGATATTGACACAAAATGAAGGAAATGTTTTACTCAACTTGACATGAACCCACTGAATAATTGCCACAGCGTTTAATAAATTGGTGGTTTTTCTATTCTGAGATGATTAAAAAGAGAAAGAAAGGAAAATAAACTCACAACTCGAAACAGTCAAATAATGATGTTAAATCATTTGTACATACATACAAGCAAAAACACGTTCAGAAGGTATTTGTTATAGAATCTAGGCTGTCTATTTCATTATGTGGACCTGGATAGACAGAGATTCTGGACTTGAGTTGGCCCTGGATAGCTGGGACCTTAAACATTTCTTTTATCCTCACTTAACTTCAGTTTCCTTATTTATAAAAGGTGGCTGCATCTATGGTTCTGGCAAACCAGAGATGTTATTTGCTACTTCTATAATCCTTATCCACTTCTCAAATCAACTCTGCTGTAGAGAATCAGAGTTCCAATTAGCTATAGACTTGCTTTAGAAAAATTCCAACCACAGGTGATAATTTTTCCTGGGTGAGTAGAAAAGAATGTTGATGTCATTTACTACCAATTGCATTTGTCCCTTTTTATGAGGAAGATAATGCAGACATTGGATTAAATTTCAAGGCTGTCTTAGAAAGACACATTACGCAAAGAACTGGGAAATATTCTTTTCAGTGATTATGTTACAGACACTAATGTTTAATATGACCCATAAATCAGTAAAGTACATGAGCAAGAGTCTGACATACTTTAAAAAAGAACCCAGCAATTTACTTATATATTTGATATATAGTTGGTACTCAACAAATGTTTGTTAAATGGTGAGTGAATTTGAAAGGTTGAAAGGCAATTTCTCAGTCTCAAATGCTAATTTGAAGAGGTCCTAAAAAAAATCAGTGTGTTTTGGTTATAAAATATGTTTTTGATTTGAATTTTCTTAAATGTTTAAAATTTGAGTATAGTAAAATCGGGCAAACATGATGGGGAAGAGGTGGCATTTATTTTTAAAAATTTTAAATGTTTATTTTTGAGGGAGGGAGAGAGAGAGAGAGTGTGAGCGAGCATGACCGGCGGGGGGGGGGGGGGGTGCAGAGAGAGAGGGAGACACACAATCTGAACCAGACCACAGAATCTCACAAACTGTGAGATCATGACCTGATCCGAAGTCAGATGCTTAACCAACTGAGCCATCCAGGCGCCCCAAGAAGTGGCATGTTCTAATCAGTGTTTGGGGTTATAACTTATAAAATCATTTTGAAAAGTTTACAAAGGTTACAGCAATTTTTGGAGCATCTTTAACCCATTTCATTAAAACTGTAATCTCAATGAACAACTCCAAGGTTGTTTTTCCTATGGGGTGTACATCTAGTTATTTCTGTGGTGATATCAACTATGATAAACTGGTGGCTATGAGGCACAGTTTTAATAAGATTTTAAAGACAGTGGAAGTCATATTAATATTCTAATATAAGCATTTGTTTGCTAATACTTTTAAAAGACATTATTTTGGTCAAGTGAGTATTTGGTTATTTTAGATTAAATAATTATAAATTGAGGAAACACTTGGGAATAGGAGGAGTTAGAAAAATTTTGTTTTCTTAGCTCCTCCTATTTAAGATCAGAAAGAAGAGGAAATTTGTGTTTAAGTGTCTTCTGTTTTAGTAATGGTGGGCAGTCATTTGGACTGACCTGCTGAGTCCAACTTGAAAAGCTGGACCAAACCCAGCAAACAAACAGACAAAAACTGCATAAGGATCCCAGAAAGTGAACAAAATAAATAGCAAAGAATTCCAAAGCCAGGATCTAGAGATAGGGCAAGACTCAGAGGGTGGTCTTAGAACTGAGTCTGCTTTTCTTGCATTTCTTGGAGATAGGAGGCTGAGAGGTCAAGTGGTCATGCAATAGTTTTGATGTGCTCTGAGCTAATGCAGCAGCAATAAGAGAGTTCTAGTGCCTCCTTGCCCTACTTTGATTTGGGATTCCAAAGGATTGCATTCTAGGGGCAGAGAAAAGTGAATGGGAAGTTGATCCAGGGTGCTAGTGTTTCTAGGCACCCAGTGAAGAAAATATAAGTCCCTCCTGGAGAAACAACATCATTATCCAATGCCTCAAATTACTTCTACAAGGAATTTTGCAAAAACAATATTTAGGGCATAATAAACAATAGACAGACATGAGACATGAATGAAAGCCAACAGAAACAACACTGTGGAAATAGACTCACAAGGGTGCCAGATGTTAGAATTTTCAGATACAGAATTCAAAATAAACATACCTACTTTGGTGAAGGTGGTAAAGGACAAGATGGAGAAATTTGGCAGATGTGGATACTATAAGAAAAAAGACCAAATAGAAAATCTGGAGCAGAAAATTTAATGATGAAAATTGGAAGATCTCAGTAGTTGAGTGTGACAACAGATTGACACAGCTGATGAGAGAATTAGTGAGCTGCCTGATGGATTAAAGACAATCTCCAGAGTGAAATTTGTAGAAATGAAAAGAATGGAAAATGAGAATAGAGGACAGAAGATATGGAAGATGAAGTGAAAAGCTCTAACTTATGTGTGATTATAGTTCCATAAAGAGAGAAGAAAGGGAATGGAGTAGAAGCAAATCTGAGTAAACTAGATGTAAGAATTTTCCATAGCTGATGAAATTCATCAACCCATAAAGAATTGCTTATAAATATGAAACAAGGTAATATAAAGAAAGGCACATTCTAGTAATATTACTGAAACAAAGGTTAAGAAAAAAAAAAGAAAGCAAACAAGCCAGATTTAAAAAAGATAGACTGCCTTCAAAGAAGCAATTGAACTGACAACTGATAGAAAATGGTGGAAACCAGAAGACAATAGAATCATATTTTAAAGTGCTGAAAAAAGACCATTGACAATCTAGAAATCTAAGCCTATTGAAAAGATAATCCAAGAATAAAGATAAAGAAATTTTAGGCAAGAACTAAATTTAGAGAATTTGTCAGCAGATTCACACAAAAGTAAATTCTAAAAGGTTTTCTTTAGACAGAAGAAAATTCAGATGAAAGTTTGGGAAGAATGAAGACCTTCCCTCCCAAAAGAAAGTATATTGGTAATTCTAAAGCAATTATTAATTGCACAAGACAGTTATAAAATGTCTTGTGGGGTTTTAAGTAAATAAATAAAACCACGTAAAATACATGATAAAATGGCACATACCTTGTTAAGGGGAGATACATGGTATTTTGTCCATCAAAGGGTAAAAGCAGTAATTAGTATCAGATTTTTGTTAAGTCAAAGGATGCAGCTTGCTATGTAGAGTCACTGCTAAAGACTATATAACTTCTGAACTAATGGGCAAAAAGTTGGAATAATAAAAAATATTTAGAAAAATCAAATCTGAAAGATAGGAAAGAAGAAAAAAAGAACCACAGAATGAGTAGGACAAGTCAAGAGTACTTAGTAACATAGTAGACTTAATCTAAAAGAATTAGTCATTACATCAAATATAAATGGACTAAAATTATCAATTGTATAAAAATTTCAGGAGATCTAAAACATAAGGATACAGAAAAGTTAAAAGGATGATAAAGTTTTGATGTACCAGAAAGATATAACAATTCTTGCTTTGTATGTAATAACAGTATCAAATATATCAAATATATAAAGCACTGATAGAAACTAAAAGTAGTAGAGAAACTGACTCTCTTAGTTATTGATGTTAACATGCCATTAACATAGAATAAACAGAAAAATTATAAAGGTGTGGGAATTTTGAGTAACAGTTAATAAACCTGACCTAATTGACATATAGAATACTTCACTGAATATCTATAGAATTCTTTTCAAACCCACATGCAACATTCTTTTTTAAATTGACTATAGACCATTAAGCAAATTTCAGTAAATTCTCTGGTCACAACATAAACTTGAAAGGGGTAACTAGATAATTAACTAGAGAAAGATTACTAGAAATTTCCCATATATTTGAAAATAAAGAATTATACTTCTAAATAATCTGTGGGCCAAAGAAAAAATCATAATAAAGATCAGAAAATATTCTGAATTGAATGAAGATGTGATATAATGTATGAAATGCAGCTAACATAATACATAGAAGGGAACATATCCTTAACATGTTTATATTAAAAAAGAAGAAAATCTGAGCCCATAATCTAAACTTTTACCTCAAGAAGCTGGAAAAAGGAGCAAATTATATCCAGAGATGAAGAGGAAGAAAGAGGTAGTGAAGAGTAGAAATCTATGAAATAGGAAACAAAGGTACAATAGAGAAAGTCAATGAAGGCAAAAATTAATACAATTAATAAAATCTCTAGCAATAAAGACTAAGGAAACAATAGGTAAGGTACAGATAACCAGTGCTAGGAATGGAAAGGGGGACATTATCATAGATCATCTCAATAGACGCAAAATAAGCATTTGATGAAATTCAGCATTCATTCATGATAAAATCTGTGGGTAAACTAGGGATAGATGGGAACATCCTCATTCTGAAAAGGGTAATTACTAAAATCCTGCTGCAAACATTACACTTTCCCGTTGATTTTGGGGAAAAAGGTAAGAAAAAAGTAAAAGGTATAAGGACTGAAAAATAAGAAAACTGCCTTTATTTGAAGATAAGTAAAATTAGAAAATTTAAAGGAGTCTACAAGTAAATTATTCTACTTCATAAATCACTTAAATTTTGTTATTTTTGGGAACAAATGCAAACAGCTTGGTGCAAGTCCTTTTATGGACTGAATGTTTGTGTCCTCTCCCTCCTCCCCCGCCATTCATATTGAAATCCTAGCATCTGTCCCTCCCTTCTCCCACTTCCTGTGATTGTATTTGGAGATAGGACCTCTAAGGAAATAATTAAAGTTAAATGAAGTCATATGGGTGGGGCCCTGATCCAATAGGATTAGTGTCCTTACAAGAAGAGACACCAGAGAGCTCTCTTGCTGCTTGCTGTCCCTGCTCTTTCTCAGAGTAGAGGCTATGTGAGGACAGTGTCTGCAAGCCAGAAGAGAGTCTTACCAAGAACCGAGTTGACTACACCTTGATCTTGGACTTCTAACCTCCAGAACTGTGAAAACATAAATTTCTGTTAAGCCAGCCAGTCTGTGCTATTTCTTTATGGCAGCCCCAGCTGCATAGTACAGCTTCTCTTCAGGAAACTATAAAAAAATCACTGAGAGCCATTAGGGTAGACTTAAAAAAATGGAGAAGTATAGCAGTTCATGGATTGGAAGAGAATAATTCTCTTCAAAGTGATCTACAAAAGTGCTTCTCAAACTTTACTGTGCACACAAATTATCAAGGGACATTGTTCAATGAGGTTTCTGATTGAGGAGGTCTGGCATGTGGCTGAGATTCAGCATTTCTAACAAGGTGGCAGGTGATGCTGATGCTGAACCACACTGACCATCAAAGAAATCCCATTCAGTGTCCAAGCGGTCTCCCCACTTCCTTCTCCATACTATCAGCTAGTGAAATAACTTCTGCAATTCTCAGCATATGGTCTGCTTTACTTCCTCTATTACCCCCCTCTTTCTCCTGCGATGGATTCTCTTGAAGTAAAATTAGACATGGTATCCTATCATCTGTAAATACCTAGTGTAAGTCTTTTTAAGGCATAACTATCTTATAGTTAACATAGGTAAAAAAAAAAAATGGATGCTGCTTCTCAAAATCATCAAATATATAGAAAGTTTTCAAATATCTCTTCTTGGTTTCTTAGAATTTATCAAGAAATTGATGTACAGTTTCTCTTTTCCTCCATGATGTGGTTTAATATGTTCCTCTGTAAAATAGTAATAGATCTAGATGGGGCTTGATGAGATTGGGCTTTGACTTTAATTTTCATAAGAACACTTAATAGATGGTGGTGTATGTATTTCCTATGGCACCCTGGAGAAGACACATGATATCTGTTTCTATTTTCATGATATTAAGATTGAGCACTTGTTCACCTACTGGTTTTAGCAGCCATTTTTGGTAACTTCCCACATACATGATTTCATTAGGGGTTACAAATGGTGATATTCTAATTTTATTATTTCTTATTTATTAGGTGGAACTCCTTTCCTAAAGAGGGATTTTCTTATCAACTATTGTTACCCTGATGCATAGTTTGTACAGGAAAGGCAGAAGAAATGCTTGATTCCTTTCCTTAGTTTTTCAGCCTTTAGAATAATGAATTGATTCTCTAGAATTTTCTTTTTTTATGTTTATTTTTATTATTATTTTTAAATATAATTTATTGTCAAATTGGCTAACATGCAGTGTGTAAAGTGTGCCCTTGGTTTTTGGGGTAGATTCCCATGGTTCATCACTTACATACAACACCCAGTGCTCATCCCAACAAGTGCCCTACTCAGTGCCCATCACACATTCACCCCCTGCCCCCTGTCAACCCTCAGATTGTTCTCTGTATTTAAGAGTCTCTTATGGTTTGACCCCCTCCCTCTCTGTTTGTAACTATTTTTTACCCCTTCCCTTCCCCCATGGTCTTCTATTAAGTTTCTCAAGATCCACGTATGAGTGAAAACATACGATATCTGTCTTTCTCTGACTTATTTCACTCAGCATTATACTTTCCCGTTCCATCCATGTTGCTGCAAGTGGCATGATTTCATTCTTTCTCATTGCCAAGTGGTATTCCATTATATATATAAACCACATCTTCTTTATCCATTCATCAGTTGATGGACATTTAGGCTCTTTGCACAATTTGGCTAACATTGAAAGGGCTGCTATAAACATTGGGGTACATGTGTCCCTATGAATCAGCACTCCTGTATCCTTCAGATAAATTCCTAGTAGTGCAATTGCTGGGTTGCAGGGTAGTTCTATTTTAAATTTTTTGAGGAACCTCCACACTTTTCCAGGGCGACTGTACCAGTTTGCATTCCCACCAACAGTGCAAGAGGGTTCTTGTTTTTCCACATCCTCACCAGCATCTGTAGTTGCTTGAGTTGTTAGTTTTAGCCACTCTGACTGGTGTGAGGTGGTATCTTGGTGTGGTTTTGATTTGTATTTCCCTGATGATGAGTGACGTTGAGCATCTTTTCATTTGTCTGTTGGCCATCTGGATATCTTCTTTGGAAAAGTGTCTTTTCATGTCTTCTGCCCATTTCTTCACTGGATTATTTGTTTTTGGGTGTTGAGTTTAGTAAGTTCTTTATAGATTTTGGATCTATAAAGATTTTGGATACTAACCCTTTATCCGATATGTCACTTGCAAATATCTTTTCCCATTCCGTTGGTTGCCTTTTAGTTTTGTTGATTGTTTCCTTTGCAGTGCAGAAGATTTTTATCTCAATGAGGTTCCAATAGTTCATTTTTGCTTTTAATTCCCTTGCCTTTGGAGATGTGTTGAGCAAGAAATTACTGCGGCTGAGGTCAAAGAGGTTGTTGGCTTGCTTTGTCCCCTAGGGTTTTGATGGTTTCCTGTCTCACATTTAGGTCTTTCATCATTTGGAGTTTATTTTTGTGTACGGTGTAAGAAAGTGGTATAGTTTCATTCTGCATGTTGCTGTCCAGTTCTTCCAGCACCATTTGCTAAAAAGACCGTCTTTTTTCCATTGGATACTCTTACCTGTTTTGTCAAAGATTAGTTGGCCATACATAGTGGGTCCGATTCTGGGTTCTCTACTTTATTCCATTGTTCTATGTGTCTGTTTTTTGTGCCAATACCATACTGTCTTCATGATTACGGCTTTGTAGTAGAGGCTAAAGTCTGAGATTGTGATGCCTCCCACTTTGGTTTTCTTCTTCAATATTACTTTGGCTATTCGGGTCTTTTGAGGTTCCATACAAATTTTAGAATTGTTTGTTCTGGCTTTGAGAAGAATTCTGGTGCTGTTTTGATTGGTATTGCATTGAATGTGTAGATTGCTTTGGGTAGTATTGACATTTTAACAATATTTATACTTCTAATCCATGAGCATGGAATGTTTTTTCATTTCTTTGTGTGTTCTTCAACTTCCTTCATAACTTTTCTGTGGTTTTCAACATACAGATATTTTATATCGTTGGTTAGGTTAATTCCTAGGTATTTTATGGTTCTTGGTGCAATTGTAAATGGGATCAATTTCTTGATTTCCTTTTCTGTTGCTTCATTATTGGTGTATAGAAATGCAGCTGATTTCTGTACATTGATTTTGTACCTTGAAACTTTGCTGAATTCATATATCAGTTCTAGCAGCCTTTTGGTGGAGTCTTTCGGGTTTTCCATGTAGAGTATCATGTCGTCTGTGAAAAGTGAACGTTTGACTTCTTTGACAATTTGGATGACTTTTATTTCATTTTATTGTCTGACTGCTGATGCTAGGACTTCCAATACTATGTTAAACAACAGTGGTGAGAGTAGATGTCCCTGTCATGTTCCTGATCTTAGGGGGAAACCTCTATTTTTCCCCTTTGAGGATGATATTATCTGTGGCCTTTTCATATGGCTTTTATGATGTTTAGGTATGTTCTTTCTATCCTGGCTTTCTTGAGGGTTTTTATTAAGAAAGGATGCTGTGTTTTGTCAAATGCTTTTTCTCCATCTATTGACAGGATCATATGGTTCTTATCCTTTATTTTATTAATGTGATGTATCACATTGATTGATTTGCAAATATTGAACCAGTCCTGCAGCCCAGAAATGAATCCCACTTGATCATGGTGAATAATTCTTTTTATATGCTGTTGAATTTGATTTGCTAGTATCTTGTTGAGAATTTTTGCATCAATTTTCATCAGGGATATTGGTCTGCAGTTCTCCTTTTTTGTGAGGTCTCTGGTTTGGGAATCAAGGTAATGCTGGCTTCATAGAATGAGTCTGGAAGTTTCCTTCTGTTTCTATTTTTTGAAACAGCTTGAGAAGGGTAGGTATTAACTCTGCTTTAAATGTCTGATAGAATTCCCCTGGGAAGCCATCTGGCCCAGAACTCTTATTTGTTGGGAAATTTTTGATAGTTGATTCAATTTCTTCACTAGTTATGGGTCTGTTCAAATTTTCTATTTCTTCCTGTTTGAGTTTTGGTAGTGTGTGGGTGTCTAGGAATTTGTCCAATTCTTCCAGGTTGTCCCATTTGTTGGCACATAATTTTTCATAGTATTCTCTGGTAATTGTTTGTATTTCTAGGGATTGGTTGTGATAAATCCATTTTCATTCATGATTTTATCTATTTGGGTCTTTTCGTTTTGAGAAGTCTGGCTAGGGATTTACAATTTTGTTTATTTTTTCAAAAAACCAGCTCTTAGTTTCATTGATCTGTTCTCCTGTTTGTTTCTTTTTTTTGGATTCAATATTGTTTATTTTTGCTCTGAACTTTATTATTTCTCTTCTTCTTCTGGCCCTGGGGTTTCTTTGTTGTTCTGTTTCTAGTTCCTTTAGGTGTGCTGTTAGATTTTGTATTTGGGATTTTTCTTGTTTCTTGAGATAGGCCTGGATTGCAGTGTATTTTCCTTTCATGACTGCCTTTGCTGCATCCCAAAGGGTTTGGACTGTTGTGTTTTCATTTTAATTTGTTTCCATATATTTTTAAATTTCTTCTTTAATTGTCTGGTTGACCCATTCATTCTTTAGTAGGATGTTCTTTAACCTCCATGCATTTGCAGGTTTTCCAAATTTTTCCTGTGGTTGATTTCAGGTTTCATAGTGTTGTGATCTGAAAATGTGCGTGGTTTGATATTAATTCTTTTATATTTATTGAGGGCTGTTTTGCGACCCAGTGTGTGATCTATCTTGGAGAATGTTCTGTGTGCACTCGAGAAGAATGTGTATTCTGCTGCTTTAGGTTGAAAAGTTCTGAATATATCAGTCAAGTCCTTCTGGTCCAGTGTATCATTCAGGGTCATTGTTTCTTTATTGATTTTCTGCTGGATGATCTGTCCATTGCGGTAAGTGGAGTATTAAAGCCCCCTGAGATTACCACATTCTTACCAATAAGATTGCTTATGTTTGTGATTGTTTTATATGTTTTGGTGCTTTAAAATTTGGTGTATAAACATTTGTAATTGTTAGCTCTTCTTGATGGATAGACCCCATAATTATGATATAATCTCTTGTTGCAGCCTTTAGTTTAAAATCTGGTTTGTCTGATATAAGAATGGCTATTCCAGCTTTCTTTTGACTTCCAGTAGCATGATAGTTGGTTCTCCTTCCCCTCACTTCCAATCTGAAGGTGTACTCAGGTCTAAAATGGGTTTCTTGTAGACAGCAAATAGATAGGTCTTGTTTTTTTATCCACTCTGATACCCTGTGTCTTTTGACTAGAGCATTTAGTCTATTTACATTCAGTGTTATTGTTGAAAGATATGGGTTTAGAGTCATTGTGTCATCTGTAGATTTCATGCTTGTGATGTCTCTGGTCCTTTGTGGTCCTTGCAACATTTCACTCACAGAGTCCACCTTAGGATCTCTTGTAGGGCTGGTTTAGTGGTGATGAATTCCTTCAGTTTTTGTTTGTTTGGGAAAACCTTTATTTCTCCTCCTATTCTGAATGACAGGCTTACTGGATGAAAGATTCTTGGCTGCATATTTTTCCTATTCAGCACATTGAAAATATCCTGCCACTCCTTTCTGGCCTGCCAAGTTTCAGTAGATAGGTCTGCTACTACCTTTATGTGTCTACCCTTATAGGTTAAGGCCTGTTGGTCCCAAGCTGCTTTCAGAATTCTCTATCTTTGTATTTTGCCAGTTTCACTATGATATGTCATGCAGGAGATTGATCGATTCAAGTTACATCTCAAGGGAGTTCTTTGTGCCTCCTGGATTTCAATATCTGTTTCCTTCCCAAGATTGGGGAAGTTCTCAGCTATGATTTGTTCAAGTACACCTTCTGCCCCTTTCTCTCTCTCTTCTTCTGGAACTCCTGTGATACGGATATTATTCCGTTTCATTGAATCACTTAGTTCTCTAATTCTCCCCTCATGGTCCAGAATTTTTTTGTCTTTCTTTTTCTCAGCTTCATCTTTTTCTATAATTTTATCTTCTATTTCACCTGTTCTTCCCTCTGTCTCTTCACTCCTCACTGTCACGGCCTCTAATTTATTTTGCCCCTCATTTACAGCATTTTTAAATTCATCATGACTATTTTTTAGTTCCTTGATCTCTGCAGCAATAGATCCTCTGCTGTCTTCTACGCTTTTTTCAAGCCCAGTGATTAATCTTATGATTATTATTCTAAATTCTTGTCCAGTTATATTATTTATATCTGTTTTGATCAATTCTTTAGCTGTCATTTCTTCTAGAATTTCTTTTGAGGAGAATTCTTCGTTTTGTCATTTGGCTAGTTTTCTGTCCCTATGTGTTTTAAAAGCTTGTTATGTGCCCTGCACCTGTGAGCACTACTATTCTAAAGGGGGGTCATACACTGTCCAGGGCCTGGCCCTTCAGGAGGTGTTTTTTGGAGTGTGCTACTTGCTGTTTGTTGTTGTGACTTTGGTTACTTTATCTCCCTACTTGTAGTGGTGTTTTGGACCCTCCACCAGGTGGGCTTTGATTTGTTTGTTGAAGTAGGCCTGGAAAGGAAAACAAACAAAAAATAAAAACAAACACACAAAAAAAGCCCCCACAACAAAAAAACCAGAAACACCAGATACAAGTAGCCAACAGGGTGGAGGCGGTGCTGATGGAAGAGGCCTTATCCCATACAAAGAGAGAAATGACAGGGGCAGGGGTAAAAGAAAAGAGAATAAAAATGACCAAAGAAACTATACGACTTAATCCAGAGAGAGAGTAAGGAAAATAAAGAAGGAGGCGGGGGAAAAGGAAAAGAAAATAAAATTGACCAGACAGAAACTATATGGCTTAATTCAGAGAGAGAAAGGAAAATAAAGAAGGAGGTGTACATCATGTATAAAGAGAATAGATTAAATATTTCTGCTTAAACAAACCAACAACCAGACTAACCAGACTAGAGGAGGGAGGAGATAAGGAGAAAAGGAAGATTATGTATGTATATACATATGTTATATATATATATGTGTGTGTGTTATGTATGTATATATATGTGTTATATTTGTATATAAGTGTACATACATATGCGTGCGTATATTCTTCCATATATACATATGTTCTTTCTATATATATTCTATATGTAATTCTATATTCTACGTTATATATATAGAATATGTATAATAAGAGTTATCCAAGAATTAAACCAGGCAGTGCAACAGCCCTGGTCTGGAGGAGGGGCTGTCTGGTTTGTCAGCATCAATACTGCTCCAGTAGATATGCAGTTACCAGGTGCAGAGGGGCGTGGTTCGGTGTAGGCGGTTCTGCCTCCTGTGTGGGCCTGCTGTCCATTCCCTGAAGCCCCACCTTGTTGGTGATGGGGAGATAGATGGCGACCCCCTAGTCTCTCCTCCACGGATTAGGTGCCCCAAACCACTCTGTTCAAGCCATCCTAACCGTGGTAGGGGCACAAATGAGGTGGTTTGTCCTGCTCCACTGACTCCCGTGCCTCCCTAGCGCTTGGCTGCGATTTAAACCCCGATGTCTTAAAGAGTCCCACTCCGTGCACCCTGATTCCGGGGAAGAGCCACCCCGTGCCACTGCACAGTGCCTCCCTTGGTTTGTCCCACTCTGCGAATCCTTTGTCTCCCTGGAGCTAGCTGGGACTTAAACCCCGATGTCTTTAAGGTTCCCACTCTTTGCCACCCAATATATGTTCTCTGGCTGGTGGGCACAGGCAGGGTCTTTGTCCTTTGAATGGCCATATACTTTCTTCCCACAGCACTCCAGGGAGGGGATTACTTTCTCTCACTGCAGACTGCGCCTCTGAACTAGTTACTGAGCCTGGGACCGGCTCCCCTTCTCCCCAGGTGTGTGAACAGGGCAGCTGGCCCCAGTGCAGAGAAAGCCCCACAGTTAGAGATTGGATATTTCTTCGTCCCAGTCTGTGGTTTTTCTCTTGTCCAGATACAGTCCTACACTTCCCCATCCTCTCTTTCTCTTCCCTTTGTCTTCCTGCAGAAGGGGATCCCTCCCCTCCGTTCCTCTGCTGCCCATTTTATCTCTCCCAGTTCGCAATCACGCACCTATGGCCCATCACATTGTCCTGGTAGGTCCCTGGGGGTGTCTCTGTCACTTTGCCACCCGGACTCTTGGAGTTCAAAGTCCTTTGGCCTCAACACTGCTGTGTTTGAGAGACAAGGGACCTTTGGATCCCCTACTTCTCCGCCATGTTAGCCCCCTTCTTTTAATGTTTATTTTTGAGACAGCTCAAGTCGGGGAGGGGCAGAGAGAGGGAGACAGAGGATCTGAAGTGGGCTCTGTGATGACAGGCTGGCAGTGACCCCAATGTGGGGCTTAAACGTTGAAGCCAGACGCTCAACTGACTGAGCCACCCAAGTGTCCTGATTCTCTAGAATTTTCAAGAGGCAACTAATTTTTTTAAAAATATCATTATTGGAGCACCTGGGTGGCTCAGTCGGTTAAGCTTCCAACTCTTGATTTTGGCTCAGGTCATGATCTCACGGATCTTGGGTTTGAGCCCCACATTGGTCTTTGTGCTGACAGCATGGAGCCTACTTGGGATTGTCTCTCTCTTCCTCTCTCTCTGTTCCTTCCCTGCTTGCATGCTCTCTGTCTCTCTCGAAATAAATAAATTAAAAAAAAAGGTATCATTATCAACTCTGGAGTTTTCAGTTTTACTGGGTTTCAGTTTTTTGTAGGTATTATTCTTCTTGATGTTGCAGTTGTTCCATCTTTGGCCAGTGGGAGCCTTTGCAGGTGGTCTGCTACATACTTTTGACATGACCCCAATAAGTCTGCAGCTTCAGCCCAGTTCATTGTTTAGCATTTATATTCTTTTCTGGTCCACAGAGATTTTTTTCTGGCTTTTGAGCCCGAGTTTATACTTTTGTTTTTCTGTCTTTACACTTTATCATTGCTTTCTTTATGGAGTAGGGTGGTGAATGAAAATATCACTTCCCTGCACCACCTTGAGTACAGTGTCCAAAAGAAGTTTTGAAATGATCACCCATTTGTAAGATGCTTTCAACAAATAAACAGAAATTTCAGTGCAGCAATGACATAGGAGAAAAATGTCATGATCATGAGACACACCTAAGGAGATGATGGGTCCAGAAAGGGCCAGGCTGAAGACTTGAGGTCTTGACCACAGTGGTAGGAGGAGGAAGCAGATATCAGAACTGTGCATTTGCTCTGTACATTGTGCTCTGGGTTAGCCACAGTAAAATGTTTGTCCTTCACAGTCTAGAATGTGAGTTTTAGCCACTCTCAAGAAGTTATATCTTGCCTTCTTTAAGTTTTAGCTTAAAGGACTCTTTAAGGGAATGTTTATCCATAGACTCTTGGATGAGGTGACCGACATACCTGGTGTTGGGAATAAGCAAAAGCAGAAGAACTGTCCTCTGAGACTTATTTTTGTTGGAATGTGCTTTTTACTCTGCAGTGACATAGCTGAATTTTAAGTTCTTAAGTTGATACTATAGAAATAATCTATTCATGTTCTACTTTTTAAGAACCTCCTTATTTTTCATTAATTATTGAATAGTATTTCAAAAAGATGGGTGTTTCTAGTTAAAATGATATATATTTTATGCTGAATGAAAATGTCTCAAATATGTCCATTAATTTAAAAAGACAAAAGTGTGTGTGTGCGTTTGTGTATTGTTTTGGGCTTTACTAATATCATCCTTATCTGGCATCACAAAAATCTCCACACTTTATCCTTCCCACAGATTCATGATTGATCTTTTAAATTGGAGCTAAGTAGCAAATAAATGAATATATACATCAATAACAATTATTTTCTGAGGTACTTTTCAAATCTGAAGATTTTGTTTAAACTGTTTTTATTAAGTTTAGAATAACTGATAACTTTCTTTTGATAGGAGAAATGCTACAATTAATCCCAGACTAATATTGTATTTTTCTGAATAGTATTATAATTTAAATTAGTTCATCTTGTATTAGTTAATACAGTTGAAACAAGTTCAGTTTCTTTTATGAGTATTAGTGGAGGTTTAGACTCTTGGGCATTAAAAAATAATGCAAAAAAAGGTGACAAAATATTTGGTGGTTGATAAGGCTTAGAGTTCCTAGTTATGTTGTATATGAATTGATAAAACACTGAACTTTGGAAAGTGAAATCTTGTCAAATGGAATGGGAGCTTTAATTCTCCAACGTTGACTGAAATCAGTTAATTTTCCTGTAACATTCTTGTCTCTGCTTGAGTTACTTTGTTAATAGATTTTTTTTTTAATTGAAACTTGGGGCAATACTTTTTACAAGTTTGAATTTTCACATTTTATAGACAGGTAATCCAAGCCCGGGCGTGAAGTTTAGGAAACCATGACCTCTGCCTTGGCTTCCTCATCCTGTCCAGTCCAGGAGCTTTATGCAATCAGAGCTTTGTGGCATGGCAGCTTTGAGATGGCAGATCTACAGTGACGGTGCTACCAACACTGCAAGTTAGATCACCTCTATCTCATGCTGGGTAAAGTATGGTTTTGAAATGCCTTGTTCTTAGTTTTAAATTGGAGAGCTTAACTAGTATCAAAAGCTATGTTTACTCCTATGTTTTAATTATGCTTTTTGCATTTCCGTCTGGTATTGTAGGTTTCAAGTGTTTTCTTCTTGCTACTGGTGTAATAAATGCTCATTGTAAATGCCCAAACATGAGAGAAATACGAGGTATAAAACGAGCACACCCAGCAATCCCACTTTAGAAGATGCATCCTTAACCACTTAGGCCTACCAGTTTCATGCACCAACCAGCCTGACTTTCAACTGTCAGCACCTGAGAGTCTTTGAGTGAGGATTTTGCTTGAGAGCAAATTGTGTTTGGGCTATCTACAAGTGCTGAGGAATCAGTTGCCCTTGGGAGCCCTCAACCGTGACTGACAAGATGTGTTAGTAAATGGCGCCACTTCCGTGGCTCTCAGTTGGGGTAACTAAAGACAGTGTTCTAGGTCTTCCCAGCATTCTCCGGTAGGATTAAGCTTCTGTTGTCCACACTGGTAACTTGCTTGAGGACAACACCCTCTAATGACTTCCCCCCCTTCCTATCTTACTTCTCTACTCCCCTACTGAGTTTTCCTGGGATTACCTCCTAAATGAACCTCTTGTACTTTTTTTCTTCTGGGAGGACCTAACTTAATATACCCATCTTCCAGGGATGATGCCATAACTTCAAATTCTCATTCTTTTCATGTGAATGTGAAGAATCACTGCTGTTCTAGGGGCTTTCTCTAGGTTGGAAATTTAGCCAGAGATTCTGTCCGTTACCCTCCTGTTCATAGGAACTGAGTCTTTGGGAGCAGGGTTGTCCATTCCCTCTGGGGAGTCACTTATCAGGGTTTCTCCAGTTTGGCAACATTGACATTTGGAGCTGGGCAATACTTTGTTGTGGGGCTGTTTTCAGCTTTGTAGGATGTTTAGTAGCATCCTTGGTTTCTATCCACTAGATGTCAGGAGTATCCCTCACCACAATTGGAACAACCAAAAATGTCTTTGAACATTGCCAAATGTCCCTGGGGGCCAGAGTTGCCCCCAGTTGAGAACAACTGAGTTAGATCAAGTGCATATGGGTGGAATATGGCAAGTTTGTTTGGGGTACTTGAAGGCTTTCTGAGCACCCAACAGGAAGGAAAACGCAGATTGAAGATGACCTGAAAAAAATCTTCAAAGTTACCCTTTTGTTTTGGAGTTACCTCTGCCCCATAAAATAAGAATAAAAGAAATATATTAGAAGAATTCTTTTATGGTAATGAGGGTTCACTGGTGGTGGTGCTTAGTTTGACAGAAGCTAATGTCTTTAGAGAGGGTGATGGCTAGCTAGTGTCCTGATGGAATGTGGGAAGATGCCACTGAGTTTCTTCAAAAAGAGGGACTCCATGAAGACCTGAGTCCTGGGTTGAAAAATCCAAGTTTTAAACTGAGTAAAAAGCCTTTTATGCTGTATAGTTATGCCTTTGTGTTCAAGTCTGTGGTTTCAAACCTCCCTGGGAAAGGAAGGGAACAAACCACTGTCAAGCATAGCTGTGGCAACAGCCTAGTCTCTCATAAAGAACAAGTAAAGATTAAGTGCTTGGGGTGTGTAAGAAATAGCTGAGCATGGCTTGATATACTTCAGAGAAATGTATTGACTAGGAGAGGCCCAATAAACCTGTACCCCAGGGCAAGCCTGGGTGGACAGGCAAAGATGTGGAAATACAGTGAGCAGCAGGAATTCCCTGGGGATTGCCTCCAGTGTTGTGCAGGTGGATAAAAAGCATCTGATGTTTTCACCTGCTGTGCTTCCAGTTTGGTGCAGTGAGAAATTCAAAACCAGAGACAGGAAGCCAAGAATTTTTTGCACAAACAAGAGTCAGTCAGATTATTTCCTAGAGCAACATAAGGGTGGGAATTGAACAAGTGTTTGACATAGTTTGTTTTCACACCAGGTGTCAGAGATAAGATAAGACTGTCCAAAGTCAGAGAAAATGCTGGGGAAAAAGGGATAGATTATCATCTAGTTGATAGTTTAGAATTCCAACCCCTCCTGCCATTCAAATTCTAGTTTTCAAAAGCTTAATTCCTCTTATACACCCTGGGAACATATTCTAAACTTGTCTGAGCTTACTTTTTTCTTGCTTAAAATATAACGGCAGATCACTTCTGCTTTTCAAAGTGACGCCATCTTTTCTGGTGTTGAAAATCGCAGTGGCTGACTTTTTCCTCAATTTGGAATCTTGGGGGGAAGCGTAGGAGTTACTGGAATGTCAGCCTTTTATTAAAATTATTGGACTGTCATGGGAAATAAACTACTGGAGCTTCTGTTTCACAGTCTACATCAGTGATTCTCAAAAGTGTAGTTCCAAAACCAGCAGCGTCACCATCGTCTAGAAACTAGTTAGAAATGCAGATTCTCAGGCCCATCCTATACCTGCTGAGTCAAACTCTGGAGGTGGGACTCAGCAATCTGTGTTTTAACACGTTCTCCAGGGGATTCTGGTTTATACTCAAGTTTGAGAACCACTGGTCCACGTTATGGGGGAAAAGACAAAGTGAGGATGTCTCACCGTCTAGTCACAGGCTCCTGCCTAGATTCTTTTTTCATTTAATTTAATTTAATTTAATTTAATTTAATTTAATTTAATTCAATTTAATTTTTATTTCATTTCATTTCATTTTTTATTATTTTATTTTATTTAAAATTTTATTTTTAAATTTACATCCAAATTAGTTAGCATATAGTGCAACAATGATTTCAGGAATAGATTCCTTAATGCCTCTTACCCATTTAGCCCATCCTCCCTCCCACACCCCCTCCAGTAACCCTCTGTTTGTTCTCCATATTTAAGAGTCTCTTATGTTTTGTTCCCCTCCCTGTTTTTGTATTATTTTTGTTTCCCTTCCCTTATGTTCATCTGTTCTGTGTCTTAAAGTCCTCAAATGAGTGAAGTCATATGATATTTGTCTTTCTCTGACTAATTTCACTTAGCATAATACCCTCTAGTTCCATCCACATCTTGCAAATGGCAAGATTTCATTCTTTTTGATTGCTAAGTAATACTCCATTATGTGTATATATATATATATATATATATACCACATCTTCTTTATCCATTCATCCATCGATGGACATTTGGGCTCTTTCCATACTTTGGCTATTGTTGATAGTGCTGCTATAAACATGGGGGTGCATGTGTCCCTTCGGAACAGCATACCTGTATCCCTTGGATAAATACCTAGTAGTGTAATTGCTGGGTCGTAGGGTAGTTCTATTTTTCATTTTTTGGGGAACCTTCATTCTGTTTTCCAGAGTGGCTGCACCAGCTTGCATTCCCAGCAGCAATGCAAAAGAGATCCTCCTTCTCTGCATCCCTGCCAACATCTGTTATTGCCTGAGTTGTTAACGTTAGCCATTCTGACAGGTATAAGGTGGTATCTCATTGTGGATTTGATTTTATTTCCCTGATGATGAGTGATGTTGAGCATTCTTTCATGTGTCAGTTAGCCATCTGGATGTCTTCTTTGGAGAAGTGTCTGTTCATGTCTTTTGCCCATTTCTTCACTGGATTATTTGTTTTTTGGGTGTTGAGTTTGATAAGTTCTTTATAGATTTTGGATACTAACCCTTTATCTGATACGTTGTTTGCAAATATCTTCTCCCATTCTGTCAGTTGCCTTTTAGTTGCCTAGATTCTTACACTCTGGGACGGTCCTTGTCTTTACCTGGTTGCCAAGGAGGCGCTGATACCAGGCCATGTGGAAGACTGCCTCTCCCAGTAATTCTGACCTCTGTGTAGCACCTGTGACATGGACATGAGGAATGTGGGTTCCTGGGACCAGAGAGCAAGGCCTGGCTACCTTCCAGTAAAAGGCAACAGATTCATTTGTTGAAATGCCATCGCAACTGCCTGTCAAACACAACTCTGGGTGAACAGTGGTGCTGGCTTGTGGAAATATTTCCTCTGCTAACTCCCTAAAACAAATAAGAATAAGAAAAATGGTCATCTTTAATGAGTTCCAGTGATATGCCGGGCACTGTGCTAAATTAGCCCTCTGTGTGTAAACTTCACTGAATCATCACAGCTCTCTGGTAGGCATTTGCTGTACACTGAATGTTTGTGTCTCCTCCAAATTTGTATGTTGAGTCTATAACCAGACTCAAGGGGTTTGCTGCTTGGGGTGCATCAAATTGAACACAACCCAAGGAAATGGTGAAACCAAAGAACTTTTCGTTACTTGTTACAAGTAAAGAGATGGGAAGATAGCTCGTAAAGTGCTGTCTCCCTATGGCGTTAGTACAGGCAGCTTTTGTGCAGTGTATTAGAGGTGGGGGCAGGGAGCTTGCTTAGGCCCTTTGGTTCAATTATGCATGCCTAGTGTGTCAGCTTGGTGGTGCATACATCATATGTTCCAAACATGGTGGAAAGCTCTGCCCATAGGAGGAGATCTTAGCATTATAATGAGCTAAAAGTAACTTCGGACAACTGAGGGGAGCTTCTGCATAGGTCTTCAGCTCCAGTTCATCTCAAACTGACTCATGTAAAGAGCTGTCAGGTGAGACACACCTAGCAAGGGGTTATTAGGTGAAACACTTACTTGGGTGACTCTTGGCTAGAAGTGTTGCTTCCGCAAAACAAGACACATTCTTTCCCTACTTTTGTCCCTTCCCCTCCTTGCTCCTGCTGATCGCTTTCAGTCCTCTTATTTGAGTAACTTCCTGTTGCATCCTAGCATGACCCACCCCCACGTGATGGTTTTGGATATGGGCCTTTAGGAGGAGGTGATGAGGTTTAAAGGAGAGAGGCCATGAGGTTGGAGCCCCCATAGTGAGATTAGTGTCCTTATAAGATAGGGAAAGACCTGTGTTCACATGCTGTCTCTCCTCCATTTGAGAACACCGTGAAGAAGTGGCCATTTACAAGTCAAGAAGAAGTCCTTCCCCAGAACCTGACCATTCTGGCACCCTGATCCTGAACTCCCCGCTTCCAGAATTGTGAGAAACTACACTTCTGTTTAAGCCACCTTGTCTATGGCATTTGGTTCTGGCAGCCAGAGCTGATAAGGTACTATTATTATCCCATTTTATAAATGAGAAAACGGGTTCAAAAAGGCCAAGTAGTCTGTCCTGGTTAACCCAAAAAAGTGTAGATTAGGCTATTACCTCACAGTAGATTAGTGTTTGGCCTGTGTGATTCTGTCCTCTCAACCTGAAAATCCTAGATTTCCTGGTCAACTGAGGGTGTAAATTCCTGCTTTTGCTGGAACCTTAGTGATGTCTCCTCCTTGTCTCATCAAACATGCTGGACTTTGGACCTTCTTCCTCCATGATCCAGGGCTCAGTTTTCCTGGACACCACATTCTGACTCCACAAAGCTCCCCCTTCACTTAGGGAGGAGCTATATTCCCTTGCTCAAGTTCAAATGCACTTCAGATCTCTTGCACAGGTCTCAGTTCCCTTCTTTCTTGTCCCAGCCCCACAAACACACTGTATCCTCATGACTTGAGGTGCCACACTGCACGCTCTCTGCTCTAAGAAGGCACTTTTCTCTATCTTTAAAGACTATGCAGACTTGTCTTACTTTTATCCAGTGTAAGCAGACAATTCACTTTGTCTATCCCTTAAGAGGTGGACTGTCATTTCTCTGCATGTGTGTAGTTAGTGTTTGCCTTGCTTCTCTAGTGATCTTGTCCCTTTTAAGAGCAAGGACAATGCTGGAATGCCTGAGTTTTGCCAGTCAGTGAGGCGAAAACAGAATTGTGAAGAGAAGGGCCCAATTGGATAGCTTTGTGACTGAGGAAAGGCAGATGTGTGTGTGTCTGTGTTGATGGGGGTGGGGATGCTCTCTAGTGGCAGAGAGGGAACACTGCTATTCTAGATGTATCTGTGTTGACATTCCATGTTGCACAACCTCACAGCTTGATATGTTGATCCAATAAAATCATCAAGGGAGTGAACTAAAAATACCCAGAAGATCAGTGGACAGGAGAGCCAACTGTGTGAAAGGCACCAGAAAACTCTTCTTGTCACACAAAGCATTGCTAGAAGGAAAAAACAAAACAAAACAAAAAAAACAGTCAAAGAAAAAAGGTCCAGCAGGCAATAAGGTGATGGCAGGTGCTCTGAGTTTGCCTTGGGTCTCTAATGATAGGCTTTTATCCTATTAGAGCTGACTGACACAGAACTTATTAACAAATTAAGAAGTGTTCATTCCATGAAATATTTTGGACATTATACCAACTTTTTGGGTTGTTGAAAGGACTCTATTATGTCAGGTTGGCTTGCAACCCAGGAAATGAGTTGGCACTCTTCAAAGTTAATAAAACATCATTTGTCATAAGATTTGTAGGTGTGACTCAGTTCCTGCATTAAAATATACAGTAAAAGCCGAGGGCTGAGGAGCCAGCCTTTTGCCAAGCCTATTGAGTCTTGTATAACTGGCATGCTCTGAGCAGTCAGGGATCTTCTGTATGCTATCTAGGTTTGACGGGTTTTGCTTGTGTGAGGATCAGTACCCTCACCCCCATGTAGTCCCATCTTGCCAGGGGGCCGAGTGCAAGAGAACCCCTTGCTGTTTACTGGTTGCTGGTTGGAGGTTGTCCTGCTGATACACTTTGGCATTGTGTGACTTTTGTCTTTGTGAAGATGAGATTTTATTGATTTTGTTTGTCCATTTGGATAGGCTCATGGCAGTGGCAGTGGCCCCACAGTGGCCAGAAACTGAGTCTTTTTCTAGATGAAGTAGATTCCAGAGGTGACTGGAAATGCCAGTGTGGAGTGCAATTGTGTTCAGTCAGAATCTCGCCTTCCCAAGCCTTTTATTGCTTATGGGATCCATCCCCACAGGGAACCAGAACAGGCTGATGACCCCAGGATGAAGCGCTCCCACCCCAACATATCTCCCCTTTCTCTGTGTCTGAAATTCCTTTTGAAGATGATAAAGTGATCATACTTCAGGTAGAACAGCATTTTTCAATCTTTTTGGTTGTGGGGTCCCTTTACACTTATAAATTAGTGAGAACTTGAAAGAGCTTTTAAGTCGGTCGTATCTATTGATATTTATCATAAAATATAGGGGTCAGCAAACTATGGTGCATGGGCCACATCTAGCCCATGACTTTTTTTTTTTAACTTTTATTTATTTTTGAGACAGAGAGAGACAGAGCATGAACGGGGGAGGGTCAGAGAGAGGGAGACACAGAATCCAAAGCAGGCTCCAGGCTCCGAGTTGTCAGCACAGAGCCTGATGTGGGGTTTGAACTCACGGACTGTGAGATCATGACCTGAGCCGAAGTCGGATGCTTAACCGGTTGAGCCACCCAGGTGCCCGTAGCCCATGACTTTTTTTTTTTTTTTTGTAAATAAAATGCTATTGGAACAAAGCCAAGCCCATTTATTTATATGTTGTCTATGTGGCTTCAATGCTATAACAGTAGAGTTGATTAGTTGCAGCAGAGACTGTATGAACCATGGAGCCCAACATGTTTATTTGTACCTTTACAGAAAAGTTTGCATATCCCTGATACAAAATGTAAATTGAGAAATGTTTAAAATATTTATTAATTCATTAAAAATATCAATAGTAAAACCATTACAAGAAAACATTACTTTTTTATTGAAAAAAAAGTCTATACTTTCCAAAACAAACAAAACAAAACAAAAAAATGCTTGCTAGTGAGACTCAGAATGGCATTGTTTTATACTTTTGCAAGTTTCTTTGATGTCTAGCTTAATAGGAGCAGCTGGATTCTCATCTGCCTCTGCATTTAATCTGTTGTGGTATGTTACTTTAGTTGAAGTGGGTAAAGAAAATCCAACTCGTAGAAGTATGTAGCCAGAAAAGGGAGGAGTATTTTAAGTAGTCATTTCAGGTATTTATGGATATTTTCTTTGACATTACAACAAATCTTGACAAGTGGTAATTTCTAGGAGGTTGCATATAGAATCTGAAACCAGAGCAGTGAAAATTTCATACTCTGTTACATTTAAATACACTGGTCTAAATTGCACTTTGAATGGATTTTATACCCATGTAAGATTTTGTAACATCATGCATTAATTATTTTGAAAATATTAGTTCACTGAGTTATTCAGATCTTCCAAATGTTGACATATTTCATTTTGTATCCTATCAAAATAGCACATTTGTTAATGTCACCATCAAGCTCATTAAAAGAGTCTTTAAGCTGTCAAACTCATGGTGGTGAATACAAGTTTCCCAAAATTCTAATTTTTGTTTGAAACCTCAAATTTTATAATTGACATCAAATGCTGTCAGTTGTTTTCCTTGTCGAGATATGCCCATTTCATTCATTTCCAAGAAAATGTCTGCCAAATACCCAAATCTGTATAACCATAGTTTGTCTGTCAGTCAAATAGAATGGTGTCCCATTAAAAAAAAAAAGACCAATTCAGCTTGCAACTCAAACAGTTGCACAAGAACATTTCCTAGAGGCATCCATTGTACTTAGTATGCAGAAGTGCCTTGCATATATTTCTCATTTATTTACACAATATATTTAATATATGTATATTCCCTGGTTGAGCTTTAGTACAATTAATGCTTTTCTATGTTTATCAAGGACATTCTTAAGTAAAACTTTTTTCTTTCTTGGGAGTATGTGACAGTAAGGGGTACAATGACTAGCACAGTTTGAGGCCACTGCCTTGATATATGCTAAGGCACCATCAGTTTTACCCTCCCCTTCACTGCTTTTGTACCATCAATGTCCATGTCAACACAGTGAAGACAAATACCATCTTGCTGTGATTACAGACATAGTTTTGACTTCATGGATCCTTGAAAGTGTGTCCACGGACCACACTTTGGGAACCTGCTGAGATAGAAGAGCAATAAATTGAATTAAATTCTGCTAGTTCTAGGAGATGCTTGTGGGTAAAGTGTTTCATGATTAAGTCATGTTAATGATTTAACATGTTGGGAAAATGTGGTATACTGTATCATATTGTTGGAATTTCCCGGTTCTCATTAGGTTGTAAAGGCTCTGAGAAGTCCTCAAGAAAATAAACATCTTTATTTTTTTAAAGATTTTGTTTTGAAGTAATCTTTACACCCAATGTGGGGCTCAAACTTACAACCCTGAGATCAAGAGTTGCATGTTCTGCTAACAGCCAACCAGGCACGCTGCAAATAAATATCTTTTAACTTTGGATTTCCCAAACCCATTTTGGGGAAAACATCCCTTTTCCTTTTTAAAAAAATTTTAGTTCTTTTATTTATTTAAAAAAAATTTTTTTTTCAACGTTTATTTATTTTTGGGAGAGACAGAGAGAGACAGAGCATGAACGGGGGAGGGGCAGAGAGGGAGGGAGACACAGAATCGGAAACAGGCTCCAGGCTCTGAGCCATCAGCCCAGAGCTTGACGCAGGGCTCGAACTCACGGACCGCGAGATCGTGACCTGGCTGAAGTCGGACGCTTAACCGACTGCGCCACCCAGGCGCCCCAAGTTCTTTTATTTTTTGAGAGAGGGCATGTGAGCGGGGAAGGATAGAGGGAGAGAGAGAATCTTAAGTAGGCTCCACGCCTAGTGTGGAGCCCGACACGGAGCTCAGTCTCACCACTGTGAGATCATGACCTGAGCTGAAATCAACAGTCTGACACTCAACTGACTGAGCCACCCAGGCATCCCCCTTTTCCTTTTTTGATATATGTGAATGCCTTTAGGGCATAAACATGGCTCTTGGGATCCCTCCTGAAAGCAGGCTTTGATGGACTGAGAATTGGTGTGTTAAAGGGGCTGGGGAATAGCGGGGAGCCTAGGGCCCTCAGAGACTGACTCCTGGACATAAGCCACTTCTAGGTCCTCTTCTCCTTCTTTTCTGGGCCGGGTTCCTGACAAGAAAGCCAGTGAGTCACGGGAGAGAAAGCAGTAATCCTCCTGGCTAGCTCAGGGTGCCTCCTAACCACTCCTTTTAGAAAATGCCAGCAGATCTGCATTTTTCACATTGCTGGATGGATTTTAAAGAGCTGAGCTAGGCAGAAAAGACACTGGCCTCTGCCCTGAAGGGTGCGGGTACACGGCAGGTGGTACTTGGCAGTAAGGGGTTTGTTTCTCTCTCCAGATCCTATTGTGTTTGTGGGTCTGGAACCTCACCAGCCTGCCTGTGGTACTTGAGGGATTCGGGTGCACCTCTTTATTAATTGTGACAGGCTGGCCCTGGGAACCTCTGAGAAGGGACAGGCCCTTCCAGAAACCTTTCTCCTGGGGATTACTCTGTGCTGCCTATCCTCAGATAGAAAAATCCCCTGTCTGCAGGCAAAACAAGGGTTTAGTTTTGTCTTCAGTGAAGCTGAACTTTTGGAGCTTATTCTCCAGTTTCACCTCATCCCCTCCTGATAAATACTCCCAATCCGTTGATACATACATCCCTTTTAGTGGCTTCCTAAAACTGACCCAGGATCTATGCCTGCTTAAGTTTAAACAGATTCATGTCATGCTTTTTCCTACAGATAGTAACAAACCTTGCAGTGGAAGTGTGTGGGCTGTTTCTCTTCAAAGTCCTTCCAGATGTTCCCCACCCTCCATGCTCAGGGTGGAGCCCAACACGGGGTCACAACAGGTATTTGATTCTGTCAGTCCCTGATCTGGTTGATGCTATCAATGTTGTGGTGTGATTATAGGCAATCACTTCAAGAGCTTTTTTTTTTTTTCTTTTTTTAAGTTTATTTAATTATTTTGAAAGGGGGGACGGGAGAGAGGGAGAGAGAGAGAGAATCCCAAGCAGGTTCCACACTGTCAGTGCAGAGCCTGATGTGGCCCCTTGAACCCATGAACCGTGAGATCATGACCTGAGCTGAAACCAAGAATCAGATGCTTAACAGACTGAGTCACTCAGGCGTCCCCAATTCAAGAGCTTTTCGTTGAGCATCCACTGTGGGCAAGATGCTCTTCTAAGGGTGTGAGTGTGGGTGAAACAGAGCCCATTGTAGTGTCCAGTGTGAGAAGGTGAGGTATTCTCAAGTGTCCTCAGTGTAGGGGAAAAGGAAGCAGGAGCCAAGGGAGGCTTGACAGATGGCCGTGGCTGGGAAGACAGGGAAGGAGCACTTTGACTCTGAAGATCCCAGGAGGCTGCCAGGAGAAGGTGGCATTTCTGTTGGACAGTGAGGGTTGGATAGAAGGCTGACAGGACAGAGTTTGTTTGAACCAAAGAATCTAGTGCCTGAACAATATGCTGAAAATCACCAGGAAATAGGTCTGCTAAATTTCCTCTCATCTCTAAATTTATTCTAATCTCAACTTCCTGATGTTTTATGGGCATTTTCTTTTTTTTTTTTAAATTTTTTTTTTCAACGTTTTTTATTTATTTTTGGGACAGAGAGAGACAGAGCATGAACGGGGGAGGGGCAGAGAGAGACGGAGACACAGAATCGGAAACAGGCTTCAGGCTCCGAGCCATCAACCTAGAGCCTGACGCGGGGCTCGAACTCACGGACCGCGAGATCGTGACCTGGCTGAAGTCGGACGCTTAACCGACTGCGCCACCCAGGCGCCCCTTATGGGCATTTTCTTAATGTTTCTCATGCATTTGGTCTTTTGTCCCTTCTCAGTGACACACTTCTGGGATACAGAAGCTTCTATGTAGTTTTTTTTTTTAGACATCTAGCCTGGGTGTGTACACAAACCTTTGGTAACCATTGAGGGAGAGTTGCTGACAGTGCTCTGAGCAGGCTTCCGAGGTCCCATGGTTTAGTGCTCTCTGAAAACTGACCAGTGGCCACATAAAGTGTATAGTGAAAATGGCAGGAGACCTGGGTTTTGATTCAGCTTGCTACTCCTTAGCTCTAGGCCTGGGACCATTCGCGTAGATTCTCTTGTTCCTGGTTTAGTTTTCAGTGAAGTAAGGGAGTTGTCTTAAAGCCGTATTTCCCAAAGTGGGCTGTTGAAAACTATATGACCACTGTAGTGTGTCCAGACTTTCCTGCAGGTTATAGACTGAATCCATAATGTCTTACACATATATAATTTTTCCAATGTATTTAGAAGTGGTCATGACTTCTAAAATACGGGTTCATTTTGAAGTGTTACTGAGTTCATAATGGCTATTAATGGCAAACATAATAAAGAGTAATGTTTATTAAATGCTTGCCAAGTGTGAATTATAGTAAGTGCCTGTCTCAGGTTGGAATTCCAGATCTGGAGAAGAGGATTTGTGTATGGAGGGGCTTATATAGGATTTCTCTGAGAATTGGAAGAAGCAGAAGAGAGGAAAAGAAACCAAACAGGGATGTAATTCCGGGTGAAGTCCCAGCCTCAGCCTGATTGAATTGGGTGGGTGGGTGGGGGGGCCTCTGGAATGTAAGTGACATCATAGATGTCATAGCTTGTCCTCACTCATGGCAAAAGAACTGGGCCTTCATACTTCTACCCTGGTCAATCTCTGGCTAAGGGCCACATTAGCAGGGTGATGGTGGTGTTGGAAGACACAAACTCCCAGATATTTCTGGCTTTTTGAGCCTTACCATAAAGCAGTTTCAGTAGCCTTCAAACAGTTCTCTGACAAGAATTACAGGCAGTTAGAAGATAAAGGAGAAAACCCCACCCCAAACCACTCCATACCAGGAGTGGCCAGAAGCCACATGTAAGGAGACAGGTGTATAGAAACCATCAAAGTGCTCCAAGGGGGGTCTGATGGAGTGTCATACCAGACACAGCTGGCAAGCAGTAGATCCAAGATTCCAAGCAAGAAGCCCATACTTTTACCACCATAGTGCATATTGGTCACTGCTTCCCCAAATGCAACAAGCTATTTTATGTGTAATGAAGAAAATTTTGGGAATAAATGGACAAGATATTGGAGGTACTATGTGGTGGTCTAACATTTGATGATGTCATGATCTCATGCCAGTGTTGTGCTCTGATTTCAAAGCAATTTCAAGGGCAATTTGGATTTCAGTTATTTTCTGTCTTAACAACTCTTCTGACTTAAGCAATTTTAATCAAAATCAAAAGATCCAGCTGCAGTTTGTTAATAGCTAAAAAAACAATGGCCAAAGGTGAAAGATTTTTAAAGGACTACACAAGGCACTTCTGTTGGCAGAATAATTGAGAGATGGCTGTTTGAGTGGGAAACAATGTAATTTGGATTCCTAATTCAGCAAAATTACTTAATTGGCAACACATGCTTCCCAATCACCAGAGAAGAACAGGAGGGTGGTTTTAATATGGGAGCGGAGCAAGATGACAGGTTCCTAAATATGGAACAGGGAGAAGTTTTCCTTTTATTCAGTGTTAACTTCTTGTCATTACGTCATTACCTGTCTCATCCTTTCTGTAATCCTGTGTTCATGAGGATAGTGACTCAAAGCTCCCATCATGAGTTGCTCTGAGAATCCCATAGGCTGATAAAGAACTCTACAATTGTACCATGTCTGGTACGGTAAATCATTGAGGGCATTCAGGGGGTCTTGACCTAGACTCACAGTGTTTCTCAATCAGGGACAGTATCCCTCCCCTCCTGAAGGGTTTTTAGAAATATGTGTGTGTGGGGGAATCATTTGTTGTCACAATGAACAGGTTGTCACAAGGTGAGTGTATGTAGGCTAGTAGAACGTAGTTCCTGGGGGGCCAGTGATGCTAACCATCTTGCAGTGCACGGGATGGCCCCACTTGAGGAAGAAGTCTTACTTTAAATGCTAATGACACCAGCACTGAGAGACTCTGGGAGAAGTGATTTGAGAAAGGTAATCATCTTTAAATATGAGACACAGTGGCCTCTGAAATGACTTATACTTTTCCGTATACCTGTAGAAAACCACTTACGAAATGACAGGGTTAAGCAGTTAAGGCTACTCAGAATGGAGTTGCCCTTGTCGTTAGTAGTGAGCTCCCTGTCACTGGAGTTATTAAAGAAGAGGCCAGAAGCCTCAGGTAAGGGATATTGTTAAAGGCATACCCAGCCTGAAGGAGAGGATGGATTAGATGTTCTCTGAGAGGCTTTCTATGACCAGGATTCTAGGGTTTTGCTTACTATTTATTCTCAGAATTCTGGGTGAGAATTCCAGGGAAGCCAAAGGAATTAAAACTGAAAATCATGCACACATGTGAGGTTTAGTTGGAGAGACAGGTTGGGTGGAAAGAACATGAGTTAAGATTAAGAGATGATGGAGAAGGTGCATCATAGGTTAGGAGTGAACCAGCTCTGATTCCTGTCTCTACTAACTCACTGGCTAGTGTGGTCCTGGGCTTACCACATTTTCTCTTCATCTGTCGGGTGGTGGTGCTCAACTGTTCATTGCTCAGAATCTGTGATTCTATAGTTTGAGAGTAGATCATGTTCTTTGACATAATTCTACTGGAGCTTTAGATAAGTACCTTAATTGATTATTCTTATGCAATGTGTGAAATAAAAATAAGCTCCATTTTGTTTTTCTCATTCACAAGGAAAAAAGTAGGCTTAAGTAGGCTTGTATGCTAAAATACCTTAAACGCGGGAAGTATAGTAAAGTAAGTGCCATTTTGAGATTTTTCTTCTGTAACCCCTTCCTATAAATTCTAGTGCTATTGGATAAATGGGTCTCAGGAAGCTGCTTGAAGCCCTCACAGGTCCTAGATACCTTTATTTTTGGAGCCCTATGCTCCATCATATAAGACTTATTAAAATATTCTCACCATCCCATTAAATAAAATGTATATATAATAATGTTTTTTATTTTTTGATTTTAATGTTTATTACTTATTTTTGAGAGAGAGAGAGAGAGGACAGAGCATGAGTGGGGTTGGGGGTACAGAGAGAGAGGGAGACAAAGAATCCTAAGGAGGCTTCAGGCTCTGCACTGTCAGCACAGAGCCCGATGCGGGGCTCGAACCTATGAACTCATGAGACCCCGGGCAGAGAACTCACCTAAGTGATGCCCAGGCTCCTGACCTATGGGAAATGTCAGGTAGTAAGCAGGTGTTGTTTTAAGCCACTAAATTTGGGGTAATTTATTGTATAACATAGAAAAGTAATATATAGGGGCACCTGGGTGGCTCAGTCGGTTAAGCATCCGACTTTGGCTCAGGTCATGATTCCATGGTCCGTGAGTTCGAGCCCCGCATCGGGCTCTGTGCTGACAGCTCAGAGCCTGGAGCCTGCTTCAGATTCTGTCTCCCTCTCTCTCTGACCCTCCCCCATTCATGCTTTGTCTGTCTCAATCTCAAAAATAAATTTAAAAAAGTTAAAAAAAAAAAAGAAAAGTAATATATATTGCTTGGTGGTATGCCTTTGCTCAGGCACAAGACAAGATTTTAGGTGGTTGGGTAACTAGTTGTCTTCCCTTTTCTTCTTGGGTTACTCAACTGAGTTTTTACATCTATATGATTCACATTATATTTATCTCAGGAAAAGCAAGGAGACTCTGACTTAGCTTCATCATTAAAAGTCCGGCTCATCATGTACTTATGTGTGATGGCATTTCTGTGGTGAAGCGCTTTGTATGTTTTCCTATGAAGGTAGTCCAGGATGGGTTTCATTAGGAATTGAAAAAAGCAAAGTGGATGAGAAGCCATGGCGTAAAATAAAGAAGTGCCATAAGAGACCAATAATTTCTTTCCAGATAATGTTTCTAGTTCTCCTTTCCTGTTGCTGACAGTTACTCTTTGTTTGTTTTCAAACAAATTCTACCAGTCAGCAGGCAGCTGGAAATGTGTTTTGTCGCCACAAGGTTGTCTGTCTTGCTTTCTTCCTGGAGAGCTGAAAAGCTGGGAACTCACCCCGTTACTCTCCAGTTTCCAGATTTTCTAGACTCAGCATTGGGTGGAAAGAAAGCTGAGTTTTGATAGAAAAAAAAAATCTGAATTGTCCCTTAGAGAAATAAAATGCTTCCACAAACTGGGGCCCTGGTGGGTGTGAATTGTGCAGGTGGAGGAAACGTCATCTTGTGTCTTCCACATTGTGTTGTACTTGATTCAGGATTGTTTCATCCTGCTGAAGGTGTCTCTTTCCCTCGTGACCCAGGGCCTCTTCCTAATCCCTCTCTGAAAGCCTCTTCCTTTTCATTACATGGTCATAATTATTTCTCCGTCAAGTGCGTAACCTAACACCTCTCCATGCACACTGCCAAGGCTTGAAACCATAATAAGCGGAATGCTCACCTTTGAAGCCATTATTTCAATCATTACAACACAGTTTATTCCTTGAGAGGACATTAACATTTGAAAATGTGTCAACCAGAGTAAGAAATTCATCATGATCATAGACCACCTGCCAACTGATTAAAATGCAATGTTCTGATTTTCCTGGATTTTTTAGATCTGACATCAGTTTACATTTTTACATTATCTTGGTAAAGTTTTTGGTAAAGTGCTTGTGAAGGCCAGAGAAGTTTGATTTTTAAACAAGAAACTAGAAAAAAAAATGCGGTCAGAAGAGGGCAAAGGGATCCCCTGGGAGCATCAGGGTTGATGGGAGAGATGCCCCATCCCCCGCCCCTCATTGAGAAGCCATTTCCCTCCTAGCAGGACTCAAAGCTGGGATGGCTTCTGCGTTTGGGCACCTATAATTTTGAGCAAAAATGAGTCTGGTTGCTGTGCTGAATTTCTTAGAAGACTTTAATGAGATCATCTCTGCAGTTCAATTGGTAAGGAGTAAAGGACAAATATTCCACTTCTGTCTAGCAAAAAGCCATATTTCATCATTAATACAGTTGAAATTGTTAGTTGAAAACATCTAGCAAAAAAATAAAAAAGGAAAAGGGAAGGTGGGTTTGAAAGTAAAATATAAATTCTCTGGAAGCTGGAATGTGGGGTTAATATCATGTCAACCTAGAGATTTTCTGGATGGTATTTGTCGTCAAGGTAACACTACTTCTTTCTAAAGCTCAGAGAGGAAACCGGCCAAGGAAGGTGGTGCAATTAGAGTGACCTTAACCACTCACCTTTCAGCTTCTGGAATGTATTTGAAATGGCTAATATTTTCGGTTAGGTATTTCAGTGGATCCATTTTTTCCCAGTTACTTAGTCTTCATAACAAGCCACCCAAATTTTAATGGCTTGAAACAATAATACTTATTTTGCTTCTGGATGTATAATTTGGGCAGAGCACAGTGGGGACAGTTGTGAAGTCAGCTGTAGTAGCTTGAAGGCTAGGGTTGGAAACATCTGAAGGCTCGTTTACTCACGTATCTGGGGATTAATCCTGGGAAGACTAAAACAGATGAGCTAACACAATTGGGGTTCCTTGGGCATCTTTCTATTTCTGTGTGGCTTTTCTAGGTGGTCTCTCCAACATAGCGGCTTCAGGATAGCCTGACTTCTTACATGTCAACCTAGGGTTCTCAAGGTGCATGTTCTAGGAGAGAGCAAGGCCTATAGGCAACAATACTGTATTACAAATGTAAAATTTTGTTGAGAGGGTAGATCTCATGTTAAGTGTTCATACCATAATAAAATTAGAAAGAGAGAGAGAGAGTGCCAGTCAGAAACTGTCTCACCATTTACAATCCAGTCTTGGAAGACATCACTTCTGCATTCTGTTTGTTAGATGAGAGTCACTAACCTGGCCCACATCTGAGGGAAATGGAATTTGACTCCACATTTGAGGCCCTTTGATGTGTAAGCGTGCTTTGTAGTTCTGAGCATATGGGGACTGGGATAATGAAGGGGCAGCTTCTTAGCTCAGGCAGTTAGGGACAGCTAAGTGATATCCTCTATGGAGTGTTCTCTATCCTTCTAATACAGAAGATTGTCCCCTGCCCTCTCTGATCAGCCACGTGGCCTGCGATTCTCTCAATTCTCTCTACATCTACACAACCCTGTAATGCTAAATCTGTGCTGCATGTTTGTCTATCCAATTAGACTGGAAACATCCTGAGGGCAGGAACTGCATATATATATATATATATATATATATATATATATATATGTACATGTATATATATATATATGTATATACACACACACACATATATACACACACACATACATATGTGTGTGTGTATATATATATTTAATGTAATTTATTGTCAAATTGGCTAACATACAGTGCGTGAAACGTGCTCTTGGTTTTTGGGGTAGATTCCCGTGGTTCATCACTTACATACAACACCCAGTGCTCCTCCCAACAAGTGCCCTCCTCAGTGCCCACCACCCATTTTCCCTTCTCCTCCACTCCCCGCATTAACCCTCAGTTTGTTCTCTGTATTTAAGGGTCTCTTGTGGTTTGCCTCCCTTCCTCTCTGTTTGTAACTATTTCCCCCCCTTCTTTTACCCCCATGGTCCTCTGTTAAGTTTCTCAAGATCCACATATGAGTGAAAACATCTTTTTGTTCCCCTCAGTTCTGAGCCTGGCACCCAGTTCAGATTTGTGAGTTGGTTAGTATCCTGACATCCTATGCTTTCTAACACCTACACAGTTCTGTGAGTCAGAAAGCTTTAAGTTGCAAGCGAAAGAAACCTAACCTACGCTAATGTAAGCTACATGGTCATTGACAGCACTGGAGTGCCCCATCTTTCTTTTTCCCTGCCTTCTAATGTCTCTGATTTCTGCATGTTGATTCATTCTTGGTTCAGTTCTCTTCTGTGGTATGAAGATAACTACGGGAAACTCCAGATTTATTTTCTCACATTTTCTGATTAGTCCCAGAGCAAAAAGAAAATGTGTGTTTCCTGAAATCTCTGGCTGCAGTGCTACAGTGGCTGTGATTGGTCAGATTTGGGTTGTGGTCTCTCTGAAACAATCTCTGCGGCCAGGGCTTGGGATACACTGGGTCTTGTTCTCACACTTGTGATAGGAGAATCAGCTCTGGGTGATAGCCAGCCCTCCCAGACCAGAGGGTCAGTGCTCACAAGGAGAACGTAGCACGTGTTTATTAAAATAGCTGACTCAGCAGTGAGGGAGGAGAGAGTGACTACAGAGACTCAGGGGTCTGAAAGGAGGAATTGTATGGCAAGAAATGAAAGGGAAAGAATCTCTTCTTTTTTTGAGTACCCAATGTATGCTATAAGCAGTAGGCTCTTTATAGATTCTGACCTCATTTGATTCCCCAACAATTCATTAAGGCAAGTAGGATAATTTTAAGTTTAAAGAAGAGGAATCAAAGCTTGATGATGAAGGTAGGATTCAAATCCAGGATATTTGTCTTCAAAGGCCCTGTACTTCCTCTAACCAGGGTTTCTCAACCTCAGCACTACTGGCATTTAGGACCAGGGAAATCTTTGTTGGGAGGGCTGTCTTGTGCATTGCAGGATGGTTAGCAGCGTCCCTGGCCTCTACCCATTAGATGCCAGTAGCACTCCCCACCCAGGTTGTGACAATGAAAAATGTCCCCAGATATTGCAAAATATCTCTTTGGGGCACAAAATTGTCCCAGTTGACAACCAGTGCTCTAAACCATGCAGTTGAGCTAATTCAAAGTTGTGGTGCCTAAAAATCCATGCACCTGCAGTTGGGAAACACCACTGCAGGTCATAGCCTTACATTTTCTTGTGTTTTTGTTTGTTTTAGGAAACTTTGGCATTCACATGAGTGATTTCTCTAATCCAGTGGGAGACAGTCAATGGTTTGCCACATAAAGTAATTTTTAGTGTCATTGGTTCACAGAAATGCTTCTTTATTTGGAATGCACATCCAAGAATCAGTCTCAGAATCAGAGCTTCTAATATTAAATAAAAAGAAGAGGTGGTAAATGGGAAGGTGTTCAGTTCTGTCGGCCACAGTCTGTGTGAAATGAAAGTGGGGGTGTCTCTGTTGTAACTGTCCCCAGAGGCCATTCGCTGTGTGTACGATGGTTTGTTTCTGAGAGCAGTCGAGACGCCCTTTCTATGTGGAGAGAAGGGTTTGCAAGGCCTGGGTGGACAGAGCTGAGAGAGGAAGTTGGCACGGCCCTTGCTGACTTCATCTCTCCTGCCAGTCTGAGCTGATTTGTAAGGCTGTGTTTGGTGCCAGGGATGGGATGGGAAAGGGGAAGTAAATTCAAACAAAAAACGCCCCTGAAGTGTCTGAAAAGAGGCTTTTAGCACCATTCTTTGAGTGCTCTCAAGCAGACTGAAGGTGCAAAAATTTAAAAAGCAGCCACAATCACTTTGGAGAATGGGATAGTGTATCCAGCCCAGTGATATTATCACATCTATTTATTAGACAAAGGACTTCATTGTATCATAAAATAAACATGTTTCTCCTTCTAGTTCCTGCTTTGTGATGAATCTTCAAAAATGAGCTTACAAAGGAGCAGCCTGGAAACTTGGCAAAAGTTGTTTTTAGACAAGTGCTTCCAAAATATCTGATTGAAAGGGTTTTCAGACTGTTTTCCTGGCATGCTGTGCAGTTTGCAAGCGATTTCTTTTTTTTTTTTTTTTTTTGGTCAATTGTAGGTGGGAAGGATTGTTAAGAGTATTTGAAACTCATTTCTTACATTTATAGACAGATATCTTCCAAATTTATTAATTTCCAGCATGGGTAGCAACTGAACATTCTTGCCCTTAATTATGGAGTTCACATCTGGACCCCCAAGTGTCTTAGTGGGTCTAGTGCCAGGGTTATTACCTGCTCCTCTTCCCTCCCTTCCATTCAGGATACCTCATGGACACCTTCTAATGTCCTGGTGAATTCTAGTGGTTAAATCTTTTATCTTTAGAGTTTCATTAGAATCTCAGATTTCCTCAGAAATTAAACACTCTAAGTGACCTGAAGATGGAATTTTCTCCTCAGTAAAAATCTAGTCAACATTCTCCCCAGTCAAAAAATCCAGGATCAAGTTGTAAGGCTAATTTCTCATGAGTGTAAAACTGCATAGCTTATCTCAAAAAGGTTATGTACTGTATGATTCCATTTGTATAACATTCTCAGAATGACAAAATTATAGAGATGGGGAGTAGATCAGTGGTTGCCAGGGATTAGGTAAGGGAGGAAGGGTGTGACTATAAAGGAATAACACAGGGACTTTTTTTGTGATTATGGAAGTTTTGTCTTGATAGTGGTGGTGGTTACACAGGTCTCCACGTGGGGTAAAATGTCACAGGATTATATAAGGACACACCAGGAAAAAAAAAGAGCTGATGCAACATTTGGTGAATTTCGAGGAAGGTCTGTTATCTATAATTATATGGTGCCAGTGTTGATTTCCTGGTTTTGATAACATGCTATCAATATTTAACATGTCAGGAGAAGCTGGATGGTGGATACACAAAACCTCCCTGTACTATTTTTACACCCTTGTGAGTCTATGTATGTATGTATGTTTGTGTGTAGGCTTCATGTCCAGCATGGAGCCCAGTTCAGGACTTGAACTTATGACCCTGAGATCATGGCCTGAGCAGAGATCAAGAGTTGGATGTTTAACTGACTGAGCCACCCAGATGCCCCTAAATTATTTAAAAATAAAATGTTAAAAAGATTCTAAAAAACCCATCTAAACTGTATGGCTTTATAGCATCTGGCATGGCAGAGAGGAGATGGCCCATAGTAGGTTAAGACATGAATGAAATGAATTACTGAACGGACAGAAGATTTTTTGCATTATATTAATGGAAGTTTAAAAGACTGATAATAATAGATGACACTTCTGATTACTTAATATGTGTCAGGGTTTGTGCTAAACATTTTAAACATTATCTCATTTAATCCTCCTAAGAATTTTATGAAAAAAAATTTTTTTTTCCTTTGAAGGTAACTTTACATATTTGGTAGAAATATAGAAAAGCAAGGGAATTATTAATGACAAAAATATCAGATTAGTAGTTAACATGGTGGGTGGGAAGACAATGCTGTTACGGGGCAGAGGTGTATGGAGACACTACACTTGATATATAGGGGTGTTGTATCATTCTTCTTCCTGTTTTTTTTTTTTTTTTAGAGGAATCAAAAGAGAGGAACTTTCTTGACATATCCATAACTTAATTGTAATGTCAGCAATTTCTTTTTTCTTTTCGTTCTTCACATTTTAAAAATTATTTTAAATTTTATTTAAATCCAAGCTATTTAACATATCGTGTAATAATAGTTTCAGGAGTAGAATTTAGTGATTCATCACTTACATACAACACCCAATGCTCATCACAACAAGTCCTCCTTAATCCCTGTTTAGCTCATCCCCCTACCCAACACACCTCAAACAACCCTCAGTCTGTTTTCTGTCTTTAAGAGTCTCTTATGGTTTGCCTCCCTCTCTGTTTCTGTCTTATTTTTTCTTCCTTTCCCCTGTGTTCATCAGTTTTCTTTCTTAAATTCCACATATGAGTGAAATCATATGATACTTGTCTTTCTCTGACTTATTTTGCTTAGCATAATACATTCTAGTTCCATCCATATTGTTGCAAATGGCACATCTTTACCCATTTGTCAGTCGATGGACATTTGGGCTCCTTCCAGACTTTGGCTATTGTCGAGAGCGCTGCTATGAACATAGGGGTGCATGTGCCCATTTGAATCGGCATTTTTGTATCCTTTGGATAAATCCCTAGTAGTGCAGTTGCTGGTCTGTAGGGTAGCTCTATTTTTAATTTTTTGAGGAACCTTCTTCGTACTGGTTCCAGAGTAGCGACACCAGTTTGCATTCCCACCAGCAGTGCAACAGTGTTGTATCATCCTTTTTAAAGTTGTACATGTTCTTTATATATTTTCTTGTATGAGTGCTCTTATTTATATATGGTAAGTCAGGTGGGGAAAATATATAAATAGGAAAACAAAACAAAGCAGAGCAATTGATGGTGTGACAGGAGTTGTTTTATCGACAAGGGCATACCAACCAGAGATAGTTGCTCCCAGGCAGGGGACACCTGGCTCAGATCAGTGGGACACCGTGACTGTTGGCCTGGAATACCAGATCCTCACAAAGAGGCCCCAGCATAAACTATCAGAGATGTGTCCTCCAAATGAGTTAGTGCTGTGGGGGAAATGAAATGCTTTTCTGTGAAATTCTGACAGCAGATTGGTGATTCATGAATTCCTCATCAGCTCCTGGCCCCACATGGACATGTAGTCAGATAGTCAATTCTCCATTCTCAGTGTTGATGGTGGGAGCCAAGCATGCACACTTTGCTGTTGTAGCACCTTTGGATATGGAGATAAGAGGGAACACAGACCCAGAACATGAAACCCAAAGGTTAAGAACTGGAAAGGGACTTTGAGAACACTGGGCCAGCCTCTGTATTTTACAGATGAAGACAGCCAGGTGTGGAGACACTAGGATTGTTCCAGAGTTTGGAGCGACTGAGAGGACCTGAGTGCACTGTATCCTAGGGCTGCATGCTCAGGACTTTCTGTTGTTCACAGTACTTCCTAGGATTCTCCTGAAGAGTTTAAGGGGCAGAGATATAAGCAAAACAGACAACAAGCACACACGTGAGGTAATGGGAAAATAAACTAGGAAAACAAGATCAAGTTTGGAGGAAGGTTATTTTAAATGTTTATTTATTTTGAGAGAGAGAGAGTGCAAGCCAGGGAGGGAGGGAGGGAGGAAGAGTGTGAGAGAGAGAGAGAGAGAGAGAGAGAGAGAGAGAGAGAGAGAGAGAATCCCAAGCAGGCTGTACAGTGACCTGCAGAGCCCGAAGTGGGGCTTGAACTCATGAATTGTGAGATCATAACCTGAGCCCCAATCAAGAGTTGGAGGCTTAACCGACTGAACCACCCAGGTAGGTGCCCCTGGAATAAAGTTTTTGTTCACAAGGTGTATATGAAGCTGTTTCACAATGCCATGTGATTTTAACTTGATTTTAACTTGATTTTACTTGAATGAATGTGAGCTCTAAGGAAAGGACCAAGTGGCTCCTTCTCAAAGCTAGCAACAGATTGGGGAACTTTGGAGATATTTTATCTTAAATTACTTTTAAAAATAATTATAGGAGTAATATCTGAATACTTGCTCCCTGTAAAAATTCAAACAGTACACATGTGTCTAGAATAAAAAGTCAAGGGGCGCCTGGGTGGCGCAGTCGGTTAAGCGTCCAACTTCAGCCAGGTCACGATCTCGCGGTCCGTGAGTTCGAGCCCCGCGTCGGGCTCTGGGCTGATGGCTCAGAGCCTGGAGCCTGCTTCCGATTCTGTGTCTCCGTCTCTCTCTGCCCCTCGCCCGTTCATGCTCTGTCTCTCTCTGTCCCAAAAATAAATAAACGTTGAAAAAAAATAAAAAAAAAAATAGAATAAAAAGTCAAATTACCTTCACTGATGCTGCTCTCCTTCCTGTAGGTAACCACTGCTAACCACTTACTTTGTATCATTCAGACCCTTTTGTGTGCATTTACACACAGGTATAAAAGATGCATATATGTAGCTTGAAAAAAGATAAATCCAGCTATCTGTATTCTGTGATTTGCTTTTTCTCTGAACAGCGTCTTAGAAATCTTTCTGCCCGGGTAACATGGCTCTACCTCCATCATCTTAATGACTGCATCATGGCACAAGTGGCATAACTGTTCTCTTCGTGATGGACATTACAGTGAATCTAAATGAACGAGGATCAGTGGATATTCCAGTCCTTGTGGCTTGACTTGAGCCATACTATGAGTGGTTTTGTGAATCTGTTCTCTGAACTGGAAGAGCCTGGTGTCTGCACGGTGTCTTCACGTTTCACTAGATACTGTCAAGGTGGTCATCAAAAAACATATAATGAGTTACATACTCCCCACAAGATATGTTTGTCCATTTTGCCACATTCTTTCTATAAATAAATATTGTCAATTTTTAGAAATTTTGCCAATCTGAGAGATGACAAATGGTACCATTATATTACTTCAATATTCCTTTCTATGGTTCTTAGTAAGGTTGACTGTGCTTTCTCGTGTTATTTGACACTTGTGTTTCTTCTGTTAAATTGCCTAATCATATCTACTTTCCTTTTTGAAAAAAAAAATTGTTCTTACTGATTTGTAGGCATATGAATGGGTGGTAACTTTATGATTGTGCAGATATCTCCTCTTGGTTTATTGCTTTTATTTGAAGTTTGTTTATGGTCTTGTTTGCCTGGAGATGTTTTAAATTTGTGAGTCATCAAGTTAGTAACCTTTTCTTGTTTTATACATCTTGTGTTTTGTTTAGAAAAACATTCTCCAAGATTATAAAGTTATTATCTTAAACTTTCTTCTGATAACTTTTTAATACTTAGATCTTTAATCTAACCAGGATTTATTCTTGCACATAGTATAAGAATCTAATTTTATACGTTTTTTCCCCCAAATGGAAAGCCATTTGTCCTGACATCATTTATTGTCTAGTTACTCCTTTCTTTGTCATATACTAAATCTGCATTTCGTTTCTGACGCCATCTATTCTATTTCATTGTTTAGTATGCCAGTGACACCCTGCCTATAAAATATTGTCATTTTTTACCTTGGATATATTTTGTTAGCTTGCTCTTCTAAGTGAATTTTAGATTCAGCTTTCTTAGTTTCCATAAAAAACCCTGTTGATGTTCTGTCATTTCTCAGAATTTATAAATTAATTGTGAGAGAACTGATATTTTGCAAAATGTCGTCTTCTCATTCATTTGGGAAAAAAGTTTTTTAGTACTTCAATAAAATAGTTTTTTACTATAAGATTTATGCATTTCTTTTTTTAGTTATTTCTAGGTATTTCATAGTTTTTGTTCCTCTGGGGATTTTAAATTTTCATTGCAATTTCTATTAGAGTTTTATTTTGTTTCTGAAGCTATTGATTTTCTATATATTGATCTTGTAATAGGCTACCTTACTGAACCTTCTTATTGATTCTGATTTTCAGTTTATTTTCTTTGCTTTTTAACAAATATATAATCATGTCATCTGATAATAGTGGAAGTTTTATTTCTTTTCCTCCAATACTTATGATTTTTTTTCACTTTTCTTACTTAATTTCATTGATTAGAACCTTTAGAAAAATACTGGAAACAGTTATAAGTTATCAAATATCAATCAAAAAGACAAGAAATAACAAGTGTTGGCCAGGATGTGGAGAAAAAAGAACACTTGAGCACCGTTGATAGAAATATAAATTGGTTTAGTCACTGGAAAACAGTAGGAGGTTTCTCAAAAAATTAAAAATAGAAATACCATATGACCTAGTAATTCCACTACTGAGTATTTACCCAAAGAAAATAAAAACACTAATGTGAAAAGATATATGTACCCCTATGTTTATTACAATGTTGATATTTACAATAGCAAAAACATGGAAGTAACCCAAGTATCTATTGCTGGATAAACGGATAAAGAAGATGTGGGGTGTGTGTGTGTGTGTATATATATATATATATATATATATATATATATATATGGTGTGTGTATATATATATATATACATATATATGTATACACATATATATGTATATATATACATATATGTATATATATACATATATATATATATATACATACACAATGGAATATTACTCTGCCATAAAAAGAATGCGATCTTGCCATTTGCAACAACATGGGTGGGCCTAGAGGGTATTATGTTAAGTGCAATAAGTCAGCAGACGAAGACAAATACTGTATGGTTTCACTTACGTGTGAAATCTAAAAAACAAAACAAATGAACAAGAAACAAAAAAAACCATACTCTTGATCACAGAGAACAAACTGGTGGTTGCCAGAGGGGAAGAAGATGGAGGGATGAGTGAAATAGATAAAGGGATTAAGAAATACAAACTTCCAGTTATAATATAAACATGTCACAGAGATGCAGAGTATAGCATGGGGCAAATAGTCAATAATGTACTAATGTTGTTTAATGACAAATGGTGACTATACTTATCATGGTGACCACTGAGTATTGTATAGAATTGTTGAATCACTATGTTTTACACCTGAAACTAATATAACTTTGTATGTTAATTATATTTCAGTGAAAAAAAAAACCCTAAAGATGGTTAGGTTAAAATAACTTATAAACTGGTAGAGACACTTATTTTGAGTTAGAGAATAAATTCCAGATGTTGGTATTTACAAGAGACATGAAATGAAATGACACAGAAAGACCAAAAAGAAAGGGATGGATAAAGTTATACCGGACAACTTGTAACCAAAAAAAGATAGATGAGACAATATTAATTTCTAGGAAAATAGATTCCAGTATGAAAACCATTATTTGGTCTCAGGAGGATATAACATGTTGTTGAAGGATACAGTCCACTGAAAAGATAAAATTATTTTAAACTAAAAAGAAATCATTATGAACTACAGTGACTATATTTCATATTCATCTAATAAAATATCTGTGTACTGTCCTAGGTTTCTCAGACCCTTGTAGTTAGACGTGGCTGTGAACTAGTTCTGACCAGTGAGCTCTTAGAGGTGATGTGTGATACTTTCAAGCTAAGCATTTGAAAACTGGTGTGCAACTTCTGCTTCTCTCTTAAACATTAAGGTTAACAGCCATGCTATTTAAATTTATTTAGCCTTGGGGTGCCTGGGTGGCTCCGTTAGTTAAGCTCTCGACTAATTTCATGGTTCGTGAGTTTGAGCCCCACATTGGGCTCTGTGCTGACAGCTCAGAGACTGGAGCCTGCTTCAGATTCTGTTTCCCTCTCTCCCTACCCCTCCCTTGCTTGCACTCTGTCTCTCTCTCTCCCTCTCAAAAATAAATAAACATTAAACAATTTTATTTAGCCTTAACTACACATTTATGGTTTATTTTTACTCACACTAATTTTTAAAACAATCCCTTTTCTCTTTTAGATTCACTTTCCGTTTTAATATTGTATATATTCATATAATTTGTTCAGAAAAGTTTTCTAAGTTTGAAAACATTTGAATACTCGTGTACCTGAGAATGTCTTTATTTTGCCCTGATGGTTAGAAGATAGTTGAGTCTAGAGTTTTTGATACTTCATAAGAACATTGAAGACATTGCTCCATTGTGTTTTAGATTGAAGACATTAGCTCCATTGTGTGTTGTAGAGGAGAAGCCTCATGCCAGGTAGATTCTTGTTCTTTTCAATGTAGCCTGTTTTTTCTTATCCCTTTCTAGTGATTGTTAAGAATTTTATCAATCTCTGGAGTTCAGAGATTTCTGCAGACATGCTGAAACCATCCTTTTGTTTTCTTTATTCCACTTCCCTCCCTTCCTTACTCCTTCCCTTTCTTCCTTTCTTTCTTCCTTCCCTTCATTCTGTTAGCAATTCATATCTATTGCATGTTTTACAACACTTTGTGACAGTTCATGTTTTTAACAAGTGTATATAAATGAACACAATTGATAGCTCAGATATGTTTTTCCAGTGCAAACGGAAATCCCTGTTCCCTTTGGCAATAACTGTAGCTCTGGTTGGAGATGTTGGTGGTGGTTCTGGAGTGAAGAGCAGTTATGGGTCCTGGTAGGGTAGACTTTTCCTTTAGGGTGACCAGTAGTTTGTTTTCTGATGAAAGTTTGTTTCTTCCCTGGAGGTAGCCCAAAGTTACTGAGTACATTACTTTGTCCCAGCCCCAGTATCTACTCTGAGAATCTCTGTGTCAAAATTCCTGTATCACAGAGCTGCATTTGAGGGTAAACTCTGCTAGGCACTCTGCCAGGGGATGGACATAGTTCTTCTGTACTTTTGAATAAGTGACAAGCCTACCACCAACTCCTCCTTTTATCCTTACTGCCTCTTTTCCTAGAGTTGTTTTAGAGCTCTTTATTGGAGAGCTTCTCATTTGTCTTTGTGGAATTGCAGATTCTTTAGATCTGTTTCCTCCTGCTTTTTCTAGGAAATTCGCAGTTCTGGTATCTTAGTGGAAACTCTCTTGGTTTTTCACCTCTACTAAATTTATTTTTGTTTGCACATTTTCTTTGTCATTTCAGTGGAATTCAGAGAATGAGACCAGGTAAATACTTTTCTCCAGTTAGCCATGTTAAACCTTCATTTGATCTTTTAATAATTTGATGTGAATAGTTTGAGGTTTTTATATATACATGGCAGTATACTTTCCTTTGTAGAATGGGATTGTCGTCTTTAATATAGCTCATATTTATCATGCACTTAGTTGGTTTCAGGCACTATGCTAGATTTTTAATTACTTATTTTATTTTTACATTTTTTTATTGAATTAATTTTCTCACTTAATTTTTCTAATAGACCTTATACTTGGGATTATTATTTGTGACAGTTCATGTTTTTAACAAGTGTATGTAAATGAACACAATTGATAGCTCAGATATGTTTTTAGTCCTTTAACAGATGAGGAACTGGTGCTCACTGAGGGTAACTGACTTGTTCACATTATCTAACACTTGTAAGCACCACATTCTACTGCCTACTATCTTTACTATCTTATAATCTGATTTGGAAAACAAATCCATGGATTCCTTTTCATGTCAAAAACTGTGTATACTGCAGCATTAATGGTAATTGCTCCATAATATTACATCTTACTGTATATACTCTTATGTATATACTCTAATTTACTTTGCCAGAGTCACCGATCCTATATTTGCCAAATTGTACTGAATACTTACCATGAGTAGGCATTGTTTGGGCACTGAGATAAGTAAGACGTGGTCTTTGACCACATGGAATTTTCATTCCAGTTTGAGACCTAGACAATTACAAATAATTATACAAATGACTATTTAATTGCATATGTGAGAGATACAAGGTCCTAGTGTATGTTAGCCATGGGAGCTGGTCTGGCCTGGTAGGTATGAGAAGCCATCTCTGAGAAACTGACAGAGCAGAGGAAAGTTTTACTGTTGCTTGCTGGGCATTTGTTGGGCATTATGCCTCTATGGCTTAGTCTGTGAAATGGTGTTAAGTAGAATCCAATCCAAGAAGCCTGTGAGAACTATATTAACCTAATGACATTCTTACTAAGAATCTCTGGGATTAAGATCTCCTTGCTGTGCACAAATCATCTGAATGAATTAAACATGTAATTGAAAGGCTCATCGTGTGCTACTCGAATGCTTTGCTGTACCAGAAATAAAATGAAAATGAAATCATTTTCTCTTTCAAATAAATATTATATACTGTGGGCTTCACTGGCTCCATTAGCACTGTCCGATTGCACAGAGGCGATTATATTATTTATAATACGTGCAGATAGTAAGAGCCTCCTTCAACTGAAGGCAGACAAGCACTGTAGGATCATTTCCCTTCTTACTGGCCCACACAGTATTTCTTGTTGCTTCTCTCTCCTAAAATCTATGGCTGGTTGGTGTTTTTGTGTTCTGATTTTTGTTTTGTTTTCTTTGAGACTTCAGGTAGCCATTTTCAAAGGGTGTTTCTTTGCTCAATATTTTGAGCAGGTCAAAACTCATCATGAGACTGGAATATTTTGAGTGAGTCAAAGCTTGTACCATCATGAGACTGGTATGAGAATTTTTTGTTATGCTCTGGTTGAGTTACGAGTTGTTTGCAGGTTAACTTCCTGGTATCAACTTAGACACCCAGGGTGTGTTGTCAGTAAGCGAAGTGACTGTCAGATCAGTCATTAGCCCTATAAGTTCATAAAACTTTAAGGAGGTCCTTACCATTTTCCATAATATGATAAAAATGGAAATAATATTTACCATTCATTTAACACTCACAATGTGTCATGGGCTTCATATATTTTTCTAATTTGATGAGGGAATTGGGGATAAATGATGTTAAATAATTTGCTCAATGTTACTCTGTAGAGAGCCAGGATTTGAATCTAGATCTTTCTGGCATCCAAACATGAGTTTTTCTGTCTTTGGTGGTTTTAAAATAAATGGCTGCAAATTCTTTGACTCTTTTCAGATTGAGAGGTTGGGTCTGTGTCCCCTCCCTTTAAATCTGGGTGGACTTATGACCACTTCAACCAGTAGAGTAGGGCAGAAGTGATACTCTATGACTTTTGGAGTTGGATCACAGAAGGCCATGAACTTCTGCTGTGCTTGCTGGAACATTTACTCCTGAATCAGTAGGTAAGAAGCCTATTATCCAGATGCCACCATGTTATGTGGAAGCCCAAAACACATGGAGTAGTCATATGTGTAAGCATTGCAGCTACTGTTGACAGTTCCAGCTAAGCCCAAACTGAGACATCCCAGTCCAGGTGCTAGACATGCAGTTGAATAAGCTCTAGATGATTCTGGACCCTATCATTCAATTACTCCTGGACATTTGAATCTTTCTAGTTGAAGTCTAGATTCTATAGCACATAGGCAGTCTGTCTTCACTGTGTCTCATCTAAATTTCTGACCACAGCATCCTGAGTATAACAAGAGCCTTATTGTTTTATACCACTAAATTTGGGGTGATTTGTTGTGTAGCAATATTTTGCAGAATTGGAAGGGATCTTAGGTATTGACTAAACTAATTTCTACCTAGTAACCGGAATCTCACCTATTTTTTTTTTTTAAGGTTTATTTATTTTTGAGAGAGAGAGTGAGAGAGAGCGAGCGAGAGAGCACTAGCAGGGGGAGGGGCAGAGAGAGAGGGAGACGCAGAATCTGAAGCAGGCTCCAGGCTCTGAGTTGTCAGCACAGAGCCCAGTGCGGGGCTCGAACTCATGAACTGAGAGATCATGACTTGAGCTGAAGTCAGCTGTTTAACCGACTGAGCTGCCTAGGTGCCCCTCACCTATTTCTAATTGAGGAGTCACATACACTAGCAGTGAATGAGCTAGATCTGGCATTCAGAAGGGTTTTATTTGGCTGAGAATTTTGAGTTTTAACAATGATTAAATTTTACACAAGGCCTGTATTTCCAACTTCTCTGGGAAAACCAGAAGATCTGGAAATACTAAGTAAGAAAACAGTCCTGTGTTTCTGAATAGCAGCTACCTGCTTCATGTGGATCTTTGCTCTCCAGTGTTAGTGTTAGAGCACTCCTGATTTCACTACTGGCCCTCCCCGCTTCTGCCTGCTTACTGTAGGCAGATGTGTTTGTAGATGTGAGAGATAGATGATCCCATAGCCTGTTTCTGAGTATTAAAAGGTGCTTAAGAATTTTTGTTTCTTTTGCTTTTATCTTCCAAAATTCAAGTTCGGGTTGCATTACTGTAATCTATTTTGCATGTATAGTAATTATAGTGATGACTGGAATACCTTTTAATGCTATAAAATGGTACAGCTTAAGATGAGCATTAAATCCCAAGTCTTATATTTAAGCATCCATCTGTCATGATAAAGAAAGATGGAAAAGAAGTCAATTAACTTTAGGGTAAAAAAATTCTAAAAGAAGGCTATACTTCAGTTGTAGATTTAGTGTTCACTCTGTTCAGGACTTATGAATGGATTTGTTGTGGAGGAAGACTTGTCTTTCTTTTTTCTTTTCTTCTTTTCTTTTCTTTTCTTTTCCTTTCTTTCCTTTTCTTTCTTCCTTCCTTCCTTCCTTCCTTCCTTCCTTCCTTCCTTCCTTCCTTTCTCTTCTTTTCTTTTCTTTTCTTTTCTTTTCTTTTCTTTTCTTTTCTTTTCTTTTCTTTTCTTTTCTTTCTTTCGAAAGATCTTTCTTTGCCAAAGCCCTTTCTGGAAAAGAATTTGGATTTTGGCATAGATCCATTGCGTTGTGGTTGAAACCCAGCTCTTTTGTGTAGCCATGATAAATCATTGATTTAGGAGAGTCATCAGTGAAGTAGCTGCTGTTTACTTTGTTGGGGTTAGTAGAATATTAATACGTATGCTTGCCAACTGTCTAAAGGGGTAAAAGGAAGAGAAGAAGAAATTTTGTATTTAGTAAATACTTAAAATTCAGACCAGAGCAGAATAACCCATTTCTGTTTTCATTGGCAGTATAGCAGAAGGGAATGTCTTAAAATTTTTTTTTTCCACTCAAAACTTTTCAGGGTTAGATAACATAGGGAATGATTACCAAAGGAAGTTGTAGAAACTTCATCCAGAGATGTTTAATGAAAAATAAGGCTTTCTAGATAGGAGAAAGTCATTCCAGCTTTGGAGTGGGGCAGTGGTAGGAGATAGGGAAAACCAGTAATCACTTGATAACCTTCTAAAATCTCTGGTAGAGCTTTAGTAGCTGCTGTACATTTTGGTAAGTGGCCATAGACCCATAGGAGAAGGTCTTAACAAAATTGGCTTCGAATTGGGTATGTATTGGATGGTCATTACTTATTACAGCTGATTGGCGTTTGCTGTTAGAATATTGTTCTTATGAGGCTAATGCAATCTTAACACCCATCCATGGCTTCAGATAATTTCTTTGGTGCTGTTCAGCATGATGTAAGTTACAAAGAGGACTTTCCACCTCATAGACAAAGTACCACACAGAAATGGTATGGTGTTGGCTTCTAATTTTTATATTAGGTTTTAAATTTTTGGAAAATTGTTAGTATGTGGATACTTGCTGAGAGGGGCTGCAGCAAGGGGCTCTGGATGCTGATTTTAACCATGCTTTTAGCCATTGTTATTAGAAATCGACATTGAATGACTAACTCCACTAGGTGAAAACAGTCATAGGAAATCATAGATGGATACACAATGACCCAGTTTCTTTCCATGAAACAAGCATGTAATTTTCTAGTATTAAAAAAATGAGAGTAACACAACTTTCTCCACATTCCATGAGGCACCCTCCCCCTTTAGTGGCTATGTGAATCTTCTTCCTTTCTTGGAAAGAAATGTTAATCAAGTCTTGGACATCTGATGAGTAAAGTCTGTCCCACTTGCCATAGCCTTCTTCAGGAATGAATAACATCATTCTCCAGTTTGTGAGAGTATTATTAGTAGAAAACCCCTAGCTTCTACCTGTCTCCTGGGTTTGCCTTGGTGGAAGAAAACTACACGTTAAGTTACCATCCTTCCAGGAACAACACATAGATTTTTCTAGTGACTGATCAAAGTAGGGATATGCAAAATTCCATGACCACTGTCATATTTGATACCAAGTACAGAATTTGGGGGTCCCTAGGACCATTCCTCAGGCTTGATAATTTGCTAGAACTCACAAAACTCACTAAAAGCTGTTATACTTATGGTTATGGTTTATTACACTGAAAAGATACAGATTAAAATCATCCAAGGACAGATAAGATCCATCATCCAAGACCCATAGGACAAAATCCAGGAAAATTTTACATATGGAGTTTCCCATTGTCCTATCCAAGTGGAACTGTGGATAGCAGTGATTCCCCAACAACAATGTGTGACAAAAAAAAAAAAAAATGGAGTGTTGCTAACCAGGTCAGCCTACCTGATCCTTAGTGTCCAGAATCTTTATTTGGGGATTTATTATGTAGACATGGTTGACTGTCTACATGGCTGACCTCTCGAGAGAGAGGGAGAGAGAGAGAGAGAGAGAGAGAGAGAGAGAGAGAGAGAGAGAGAGGAGAGGGAGAGGGAGAGCAAGAGCACCTCAGTCTCTGTTTCCTCTGAAGGTCAAGCTGATAGCTTGTGATCCAAAGCACCCATGAATAGGTTTCTTTAGGAATTGCTTGAGACTCCTGCATGTGCAACCTGAAATTATACAGGAGGTTATACCCCGTGGGAAAACCCTTGACAAATGAGCAATAAGAACTGGTGGATTAGTTCATTCTCTCTTCTTCTTGGTGAACTGTTGCTCACATATGGTCCAATGGCATCCAGCTCCAGTCTCAAATAATGGTGGCCAACTCAATAATGCGTCTTTATGGTGGCTCTTTCTTTCTCTTCCATATTTCTTTTTTTCCTGCCTCCCCCTTCTGCTTCCTGAACTCACTCCCCTAAATACATAACCTGCACTGAAGCCGTTGTTGCAGCTCTGCTTTTGGGGGAAATGTAGTCTGTGTACTGTAACATGATGGTCTCATCGTTGCTCCCAGTCAGATGTTGCCAGGAACTACCTTGTTAGCACATGTCCATTTTGCGTGTGTTTGTGCACATCCTTCTCTGCCCTCACTTGTTTTCTAAGCTATATAAAACAAAGCAAAGCAGGTCAAGTCTCATTTTGAGCAAGAAGTACTTTTGAGGAATAAAAACAGGGAACATTTTTTGATTGGTCCTTATCTGTCAAGCACTAAGTTTTATATGTGTATATATATGTATGTGTGTTTATATATATATGTATGTATATATATATATACACATACGTATATATGTATACACATACGTATGTGTATATATATATACGTATATATATATATACACATACGTATGTGTATATATATATATATACGTATATATATATACACATACGTATGTGTATGTGTATATATATACACATACATATATATAAAATACATTTACATGTATTTTATATATGTATATAACTTATATATAAATATATTATGTATGTATATAACTTATAACTGTATATTTTATATATTATATATAATGTATACAAATATATATTTGTAATATATATTTGTATATATTATATATATATAATATTATATTATATATATATAAAACCCAATTTACTCCTTAACTTAATCCTCTGGGGGAGTCACTGTTATTGTTCCTATTTACACATAAGGAAACTGAGGCTAAGATAATTTTAGTAACTTTCTTTAGTGGTTTGGCTGGTGAATGGTGAAGCTAGGAAGCCATCTGATTTCACTGTTTGATGTCAGAGCAGAGCTCTTAAATACTAGAAATCCCAAGATGCAAATCAATATTAGGCCCTGTGGGGATGGTTAATGGTGTTTGACTACCAACATTTAATATGTAAGCATTAGGATGGGATTGCACACTGAGTCGATTTTTCTCAGGCAGCCCAGGGAGAGAAGCCAGGCTCCCCCCAGTAGGAGTAGAAGATCTCATTCACCAGGCAGGTGAGGGTCAGCAGAAGGGAGCCACTTGACCTCCTATCTGGCTTTGATTGCTAGAAAAGGGTGAACACTGTGATATTTATTTATGGTTATATATAATGTTTATGATTATTTATGATATTTGTAAATAGATGGCTCTGCCTGGTAATTTATGGCTGTTTCTTGGGCTTTTAATCACAAAGATGGCCTTAAAAATAATTTCATTCTGCCGTTAGAGGACAAATAGATGGTGTTTGCCATGTCAGGCTTCAAGTAGGAACTGCTAGTAACACCTGGGAAACAAAACAAATAGGATTAGATAATTTACAAAAGTGCTCCATTTTTCAAAACCTTCTCATTTTCCTTACTTCTTCATGTTAGTATAATGTTTGTCTTAATTAGAAGAAACAGGTCATGACTCTGAAGGCAAACAGATCCATTATTCTTCAAGAAATGTGCTAATCCTCCAGCTTGAGGTCAGGCTGCATACATAAGGGGTGCCTCAGGAGGGGGAGTGTTTTTTGTTTTAAACTGCTGCTGAGCAAATATTTCCTTCTCCTCACCACAATAAGCTTCCAAAGCAACCTACAAATGTCTTTCTGAGGAGTATACAAAGAATCTAGACCCCATGCCCAACCCTGGTACACCTGCTTGGGCTGGAGTATTTTAGGGTCCTTTGATGATAGCAGTCATATGTACCATATTTGCTTTCCAGAAGTAGGCTCAGCCAAACAAGTGAAGGGTGGGGTTTCCTTTCAGTTGTTTTTTTAAAAACACAGAGTCATTAATGGATCCCACAGTTTGTAATATGCATGTAAATTTCTATTTGTTACATGACATGGCATTATTTGCATGAATCAATTTTATTAGCTTCCTGGGATTCTGGCCCCAGATGAAAATGAAATAAGAACCACAGTGGCAAGAATTGTATGTAACTAATGAGTTCTGTGTCCTTGGGCAACTTCTGTAAGACTTTCTGAGCTTGTGCTAGGAATGATGGGGGATTCAGAGATGAACTAGGTGCAGAATGTGCCTTCCATAAGCTCACAGACTAATGGAGGGAGGTATGAACAAATACCTCAAATAACTAAAATGTGAGAAAGAGTCAAATTTCATCATATGTAGAATGTTTAGTAGCTGAAGGATGAGATTATTTCAAATAGAAAGCATCCAGAAAAACTTTGTAGAATCTTGTGGGTTTAGCCTTGAAGGGACAATTGAATTTGAATACTGAAGGGTTGGGCTGGGAAGGGCATTCCAGAGGGAGGGAACAGCCTGGACAAAGGCAGAGTGTGCAGATGCCAGGGTATGTGGGCAGCAGTGTGGGGAATGTGAGAGCAGTGGGGAGTCCAGGGAATTGAGGAAAGATGGTGGAGTGATTTGCATATTAGATAAGGAATTGTGGAGTTGCCCTATGGATGACTCAATCCTTTGTCAGTTGAGGCTGTGAGTTGTCTAAGGTCACAAGGCTAGCAATTGGCAGTAAAGTGGATTCTAGCCCCCATCGTGATTCTCAGTCCAGTGGGTTTTGTGATCTTCTCTCTTCCTTTTGATTACAGGGGGTTTCTAACTTGGCGGTATTTTTGTTAATTTTTGACAGATACCTTGAGGAGCCCATTTTGGGAGGTTAAATGCAGTGTGGTCCAAAGGGCTTAATCTTGGAAATCTACCAACTTTGTGGTTAACTGTGAATAGGTTTGTTCTTGCTTTCCTTCCACCTTCCCTCACCAATTAGGATACTGGTTGGGCCAGGTCTGAGCGAGGAAGGCCTTGGTAATAGGCACGTGGCTGGGGGTATGCATGTGTGAGAGAGAAGGATGTGTGTACGTGCATGTATGCCTGCTGTCTCTGTACCAAGGCCAAATATGAATCACTTTTGGACTTTTGTTCACTCAGCTTGACATGGGCAAAAAGCCAGCACAAAGAAGAGTTTTACTTTGCCCTAGAGCGTGTTTACTTCTGGGCTTAGCTGGAGCTCAGGAAATGGAGTATTTCATTGACTAGGAAAGCCCTTACTTGAAGTTGGCTGCATGCTGGCTTAGCTGAGAGATAGAAACAGAATTTTTAGCACTTGAACACTGAAAGGGACCTTAGAGATCACCTGCCAGAAAGCTTTTCCTGACAGCCCATGGCTTCCTGAATCAGGCTAATACATGCCTCTCAGGGTTAGTCTATTGGTCAACAAATAGTAATCAAGAGCTTAGTATTTGCCAGTCATGCGTGTTGTGATGATAAACTGGCATAAAGCTAATCAAGTACCTAGCACTGTGAGGGCACACGGTTAAGAAATGGTAACTTCCATACTATGGAGTATGCTCTGGAGACCTGGAAACCAATGTATAAGAATATCCTTGTTGGGGACAAGGGTCAGTTTTTCTGGATTTCACCCCAACAGAGTCCCTTCTTTCTCGAAGCCCATGTTTTCAGCAGGCATCATCCTTATTTTACAAATTTAGCATCCAGGAAAACATCTGGACTTGTACCCTAACCGTTAGTCAGTTTTTAATTTTTCTGTTAAATCTATATTTTATAATTTTAAATATAATTAATTTCTTCTTTTCCTTTTATTTTTGCCCTGATTTTCATTTGTATTCGTTTCCTAGGGTAGCTGTAATGAATTACCACAAACTGGGTGGCTTAAACCATGTGAGCATTCTCTCATAATTCTCGACGCTTGAAGTCTGAAATCAAGGTGTTGGCAGGGCCATGCTCCCTCTGAAGCCTGTATGGGAATTCTTTCCTTCCTAGTTCTAGATTCTGGTGGCTCTTGGAAATCTTTGACATTCTTTGGCTTGTAGATGCATCACTCTGATCTCTGTTTTCTTTGTCACCACATGGCCTTCTTCTCTGTGTATCTGTGTGTTCACATGGCTGTGTTATAAGCATGCCAGTCATTGGATTTAGGACTCTCCCTAGGCCAGTATGGCCTAATTTTAACTTAACTAATTTTATCTGCAAAGACCATTATTTTTAAAGAAGTCTACATTCTGAAGTTCCAGGTAGACTTAATTTTGGGGTGGGGGATACTATCAACCCAATATAATATTCATAAAGGAATTTTGGAAGAGAAGAAAAGGTACGTAGCAGATGAGTTCACATTATTGTCTTCTTCAGTTTATCCCATAGAATTCTAAATTACCTGGAGTGATTGGGAAGGAAGGCTCTAAAGTGTTGGAGAGTTAGTGGTAAGAGCTCCTGGGTGTGCACTGAGTGGAGCCAGGAAGGTGGCTTTGTCCTCCAGGTTGGGTAGTGACTGTGACTGGTCAGTTTGGGCCAAACACCACTGGTTCATCATGGTTCCTTAGCACCTGTATGAAAGGAGTTAAAAAAGGCAGATTCCTGGTTTGGCTTTGACATTTACTACTGATGTAGTAAATTGAAACAGATCATATAATCTTTCTGAGCCTGTTTCCTCCCCTGGGAATTAGGATCAGCAATAATGCCTACCTTTCCCACCTCCATAGGGTGTGGTAGAGATCAAATGAGAGGAAATGTGAAAAGTTCTTGCCCCACCTACAGATAACCTGTATGCATCTGAAGTCAGGGTGACCTTTCAAAAACACATCAAATCTTTTCACTTCCTTGTTTAAAGCCTTCTAATTGTTTCTTCATGTTTAGGATAAAGCCTAGACTTGCTAACACAACTTAAAAAAGTCCTATAGAATCTGGCTCCAACATAGCTTTTCAGCCCCAGAGCTTTCTACAAGTTCTACCTCTCTTATGTACACTTAATTATTCTGGGCCACATTTGAAAGCTCATTTTCTAGAGTACTTAGTTTAGCACTTGATTATATTTTGTCTTGAATTAGTCTTTGCACCTTTCTTGTAGGAGGATATAATCAAGTGGAATCCATAGAGGAAATAAATAAAAGCCGAGAGCTCTGGTTGAAGTGGGAGGGTGTCACCTACTTATCTCTTATTTTGGTGTCTCCTGCCTTGGCTTTTTCTACTGCCTTTCTCCCTACAAACTTGGCTTTTTTTATAGAGCACTGCTTGAAAACCACTGTTGTATAGACTTTAGTTCAAAGTTGCAGAAGTACACACATACACATACGCATTTATCTCTCTCTTTCTCTCAGATGGCATTAAAATTATAGTAAGGAATTTATAAAAACTATAAACTAGTAAAAACTGAAGGGACTAAATATATATAAGAATAGCAATGATCCAGATCTTTCAACAAATCTTTAGAAGGCAGAAAATATATGAAGAAATAATTGGCTAATAAAACAGAGTGAGAACATCCATTGCCCAGCAGAATAGTAGGGAGGTTCCGTCCTTGGAGACAGCATGCATGTCAGAGGGTGGGAGTAGAAAGTAAGGCTGAAAACAGAAGACAAATTAAAGATCCATGGAACTGTTGAGCCCATTCCTTTTAGCTTCTCTGTGGCACCCACAACAGCCCTTGTTCTCAGGCTGAATATTCAGAGGAAATTGAATATACTCTTTGGGGGAGGACTAGTGTGATGGTGAATACCCCAGAGTAAAACTCTCTTCGTTCTGAAGTGAGGAGTCTTAAGATATAATGCCTGGTTCTCAAGATATAATGGCTGGTTCTCCACTTTTTTCTTGAAGCAAACCTTGCCAGTTTTGATAAACCAAACCTTTGTCCACAGAGCTCCTGATCAGGTATTCTATTGCTTCCTTTATGAAAAGACATCTGAGGATTATCAGAACATTTGGGCAAATGTAACATGAAAGAGAATGGCTAACAACAAACAAATAAAAATGAGCCTGAAGAAAATGGAAATAATTGAAGGGACAGAGGAGAACTTAAAAATTTAGTTTCCTCAGAGGGATTTGAGAAAATATTGCATTTATTAAATAAGAGAATTTTGTAAAAAGGAAAAAAAAAGGATAAAATGAGAACAGTCTTGTGGAACATAAAAAGAGGATTGCTAACAAAATTAATTGATACAAAATAAGACAAAGTGAAGGAAACTTCTAAGAACTTAGAATAAAAAGAGAGAGAATGAAAGAAAGGAAGGGAGGAGAGAAATAATTTGAAAGAAAGAAAGAGGAAAAGCAGGCAACTTGGAAAGGAACAAAAATCAGTAGTTTAGTCTGTTCAGGCTGCTATAACAAAATACCAGAAACTGGGTATCTTATAAACAAAAAACATGTATTTCTTACAATTCTAGGGGCTGGAAGTCCAAGATCAAGGCACCAGCATGGTCACATTCTGGTGAGGCACTCTCACCAGAGGCTGGCTCATAACTGGCCCTTTTCATTCTGTCCTCATGAGGTGGAAGGGGACTAGCAAGTTCTCTGGGGCCACTTTAAAAAGGCATTAATCCCATTCATGAGGGCTACACCCTCATCATCTAAGTACCTTCCAAAGGCCCACCTCTAATACCATTCACATTGGGTATTAGGATTTTAACATATGAATAGGGGGGGACAAAAACATTCACAAGCTAGCAATCAGTGTGGTCTTTATCTTCTGAACAACACTGGAGGTTAGAAGACATGAAGCAGTGCTTTCAAAGTTCTGAGTGAATGTGATTTTTGAGCTAAAATTCTATACCTAGTTAATCTATCAAGTTTGAAGTCAAAGTAAAGATAATTTTTACAAGGACTCAAAAATACTACGACTATACACTCTGTCTTAGGAAACTATTAGAGAATGAGTTTCAGGAAAAAAAATCAAGGGATTGAAATAAGAAAGGAAGCCATAGGAGACAGAGGTTTCAACCAAGAAGAATAGCAAACAGAAATCCCAGATCCTGGCAACTGGGTCTTAGGTCTAGGAGGAACTAGCCCTGATTGGAGGGGAAAGACGGGTTGCAGTAAAACAGGTCTGGGCAATGTGGGGAAAGGGGAACTTATAAATAAAATCGTATAATGAGAAATTTGAAAATTGTGAGATTATTATAATATTATGCAACATAAGAAAGAAGAAAAGAGAATCCGAAACCTCAGAAACAACAAAACTGTACAAGAAAGTGGTGGTCCATCTATAAAGAAAAACTCACCTGTGGTATGATTTTGACCAATTGATGGAATGTGAAGGAGAATCCATTTGTTTTTTTTTAAATTTTTTTTTTACATTTATTTATTTTTGAGACAGAGAGAGACAGAGCATGAACAGGGGAGGGGCAGAGAGAGGGGGGGACACAGAATCGGAAGCAGGCTCCAGGCTCTGAGCCATCAGCCCAGAGCCTGACGGCGGGGCTCGAACTCACGGATGGAGAGATCTTGACCTGAGCTGAAGTCGGACTCTTAACCGACTGCACCACCCAGGTGCCCCAAGGAGAATCCATTTGAATAGATGCCAGTAGAATCCATTTGAATAGATGCCAGTAATGTTACGGTATTTTCTGGTTTTCACCCTTTAGAATTCTCTTGTATAAATCATGGAGAACTTGAGTATGGTCACAAAGAGAATATAGACATTATTTATCTAGATATTGTAAACATAACAGGAATAGCTGACAGAGGTTGGGGAGTGGAAGAAAGGAAGAAGGAAATAGTTGTGAGTAGTTGACAGAACAAGAAATGAGGCTCTAATATGCCACTTGAAGTTGTGGATGCTGAGTGGAAGAACTGAAAATGGGGATGTAACTAAATTGGGATAAGGAGGAGGAAGGAAAGGAAGGTGTAGGTGGTGTAGGTGAGTTAAATTTTCATCTGTCATAGGAATCTGTGTATAATGTGTAATGATAATAAATCAAGAAATAGAGTCATACATCTATTATATAGAGATTGGAACCACCAGGAGAAATAGAAATGATTAAAATTATTGCCTCTGGGAAGCAAGACTGGGTGGGGTGGGGAGCGGAAGGTCATGGATTTTCAATTTAAGTCATTTCATATAATATTTGATTTAAAAAACCATATACATGTATTACTTATTTAACACAAAAAATAGACATACATATACCCAAAGAAAACTCCTGGATGACCTCTGAAACTTGCTTTTAGCCCTCAATTTCAATTATAATTAGCTGAAATTTCAGCTCAGCTGAATATAACTGTAATTAAAAATCTCAACTGCCTAATGGCAGACAATTAGCTGGAGCTGTCAGGAGCCAACAAGAATGATGGGCAGTTTGAAGACTTTGCTGTAAGATTTGGCAGCAGACTGCCAAGGATTCCCGCTCCCTGATTCTTCCTTCATGTCTTCTAATCCCAAGGAGGCAGCAGGATTTATGGCACGATCTTTGGCTTTGGACTTCACTGCAGACCTTCATTCAGGTCTTGGCTCCACTACTTATTGTCTGTGAGACCTTGGGCAAGTTATTTAACCTTTCTGAACCTAAATTTTGTGAGCTCAGTATGGAGATAACACCTACTTTGCAGTGTTATTATAAAGATGGGATGAAATAATGTAAGTACTGATTATAGTATAGTGTCAGGCATATTGTAGACATTCAATAAATGGTAGCTATTAGAGACAAACAAATGCTGTGTTTACAGCATTTAAAATGGTTGAAACACTTGCTGTTTGGAAATATGTAGGGATTTTCCACTTGGTAGAATTTGAAATGTCGATGTCTTTCTAGCTTTTGCAGTCTCCTTGCCAGGAATAGCTAATAGGCAGCATCTATGTTACTGCTCTTACCCATGGCAGGCATAGCTAATTGATCTCAGCATTCTTGCCTGCTAAGTTTAGATGTGGCTTCAGTATCTTTTTCAGTACAGCCTTTGAGATAGCCATTTCCAATCAGTCAGAATTGGTACTTGAGGTAAAATCCATTTTTTATCTTTGTCTAGACATAACAAATCCATCTTGATGATCAGTTGTCTTAATGGCTGGGTAACCATATGGTCACATGCCGGTAACATTCATTTTTTATACCATACATAGTGACTCCCCCATAGGTGCCTGGAATGTTACCGTTTTTGGAGCTTCATGGATGGGGTTGGTGTAGGATGGGGTTGGCATAGGAAGGCTTTAATGACTCTGCGCTAGCTAGCATCTCTCCCTAAGAGTTTATCATTGTTAGTAAGTTAGGAACCTTTAGGGAATGAGAGTAAAGACTTGATGATTCTAGTCAAACAACATGGAACTGTTCGGGTTATAGGGGCATGAATAGAGGGTGGAACCTCAAATGCTGCACTTGACTTCAATGACTGCCACTTCCATACACGAAACCAAATTCTTAGTTCTGTTAAAACTAGCTGGTCAAGGGGTGCCTGGGTGGCTCAGTCGGTTAAGTGGCTGACTTCAGCTCAGGTCACGATCTCGTGGTTTGTGAGTTCAAGGCCCGTGTCAGGCTCTGAGCTGACAACTCAGAGCCTGGAGCCTGCTTCTGATTCTGTGTCTCCCTCTCTCTCTGCTCCTCCCCTGCTTTCTCTCTGTCTCTTTCTCTCAAAAATAATAAACATTAAAAAAGCAAACAAACTAGTTGGTCAAGTGTCTTTGAATTTCCCTGATAGGCTGTTTACCTCCCAGGCTGTTTACCTCTTTTCTCCAGGCCACTGTCTATTGAAAGAGTGGACCAAGCCCTCCATGGTGTCTTCTTAAGTCACATTTGCCCACCCACGATAGCTTTTAGGTCTCTAAATCTTAATACTGATTTTACCATAGTGTGGTTCCATAGAAATCTGTGCAGAGGGGATGGGGTTGGTGAGGGAGGGTCCACAGATTATGGTTTGGTAGGACCTCTTTAAGAGTCCAGTCAAAGGTGCTGACCTGAGGTCAGAAGAAGACATTGCTTTGTCCTCACAAGAGGACAAGAGATCCCATACTTTGGACTTGGGGTAGTTGGCTTTCACTGGTGTTAGTTTAAATATATTATTTAATTGCTGCCTGTTCTATGCTTTATCTGAGAGCAAAACAAAACCCAAAGTCAGCCCCTTGAACTGTGACATTAGAACCAGGCAGATTTTCAGGGAAACAAATTTTAAGTAGCAGTCCTAGACAGAACAAAAGAAAAGTGCAAACACACACCCTATACACACACACACACACACACACACACGCATAGTTGATTGATACAAAGTTGTACATTTGTGTGGTGTTCTCTTTTAAATATCTACTTATTCCAGGCTTTCAGAGGAAATGCTCTATGAAAAGGAACAATGTGTGAGAAGAAACACACACACACACACACACACACACACACACACACACACAGAGACTCCTGGGGGGTGGGAGGGAGGTGTGGGTGCAGAGAATGAGGGTGTGAAATCAAAAGGATGATTAAGAGAATTTGACAAAGAAAATGACTTCTTCCACCCATTTAACACCCACATTAATCCACTCGGATGATCAAATGCAAAAGACAAAGAGAATTACAACCTTTTCCAGGCCAAGAAATAATAATTATTCAGAAAAAAATCTTGGCAAAATGAGGAATAAACCAAGCAGAGAGACAGAGAGAGAGAGAGATTGAGGGGAAAAAAGCCAGCAGTTAGACTGTGGTGTCGGCTAGACTTTGTACAGTTCGCCTCCTCTTGGTTTAAAAGGAAGAAAATAGAAAGAAAAAAAGTCAAACTCTTTATTTGAACAAGTAATGGAAACTGTTGGTTGTGATAATCCCTGGGCTCCCCTTCATGGTGGCTCAGTGCCATTTTCCTGGTAGAAGTAGCAGAGGTCAGCCGAGGAAAGAGTGAATTCTCAGGACTGTGTGTGGGGGCTTTGTGTTGTTCTATTCAAACTGCCCCTATTTAAGTGCTGGGTTTTATTTAAAAGCTCTGCTGTCCCCTGATAGAAGAAGGGAGTGGAAGTGGGAAGAGGTAACATGTGAACAAGGTTAGAGGCGGAAAGAAAAAGGAAGGAGAAAAAAAACGAGGATAAGTCCAATTTTCTTTGGAAGCATATTGTATTGTTAGGCTTGCCTGGCTCTGTTCCAAGGGCTCGATTGAAAGTGAATTTCTCTTATTGAATTCTATCCAGAGATATCATAACCTCAAAAGGCTACTATTACCCAGAGGGCTTCAGATGGAAGCATTTGTGCGTGACTCTTGAAATGCAGGGAGTCACAATTGTCATTTGACAACACAGGACTCGTCAGGCCAGCTCCTTTCAGGGCAGGGGAATTGTTGACATAATCTGGCCCCTGGTTCCTTTTGGAGGGACCAGTCTCTCTGTTTCTCAGGCTTTTTTGCTCAGCAGGTGCAGCAGCAAGAAAACTGGGGAGCTTAATAAAAATTAACATCAACCCCAACAACAAAAATAGGCTCCAGGCTGATTTAAACATCAAATGCCTACCCTGTGCTGGCAGAATAAGGGGTCATAGGTTGCGGTAAGGGTCTTCAGGGTCCTTGGGACTAAGTTTATCTTTTTTAACCAAAAGAGGTAGTGAAATATTACAAAATGTTACAAAAGTAGCAACCAAAACACAGACTAAATGACCATACTAAAAGAAAGGCAAAGGCTTTGGGATGGGGGAAAAATATCAAAGCTGACTTTCTGATTTGTATGGATAGTATTTTTCTTCTTGTGAACTGGCAAAGCAGAGAGTTGTATGATATTATCACATCTTAACAGTTCAAATGTTCCTGTCCCCTCTTCCTTTTGATCCACTCCCTTCTTCCTCTTTAGTCTCTTCCTTCCATTCATTGCAGCCGGTATTCCTCCTTTTTTCCCTTCCTTTTAGCATTAAGTAGTGGGAGTTGCTTCCCAAAGCTTAGCTCTGATAATAAACCTCTTGTGCGGTGACTCCATTTATTCTTAGATACACACAACCTGTTTTGAATGGGGCTATGGAGAGAAACTCAAATAGAATTAACCACTCTTTTCAGAAGTTGTTGAATACAAGCTTTGGTTCTCAAAATCAAGTTTCAATAACTGGCTTCTTTTGAACAAAG